>NW_028230453.1:7374220-8119880 GCF_043228905.1 Azolla caroliniana | reverse complement strand
ATCTCCTCATGCCGGCCACTCTTCTTGTTGTTCTTGTTCTTGAGTGCGCGGCAGTCGGCTTTGATGTGTCCGGGTTTCTTGCAATAGTTGCAGATTCGGTTATCCCGTGACTGGCTCCGTCTTCGCTGATTGTTCGGCGGCCGTGAGGAATCTCTTCCTCGTATGTTCGATCGGTCTGTCGAACCTTGTACTACGTAAGCGTCGTCTGTTGAGTCTTTGGCGAAAGACTTTCTCCGAGCTGCTTCGGTCAGGATTGCGCTCGTGACTTCGGAGTATTTAACAGCCGTGGTTGACGCGTTGCACACGGTTGTGACGAAAAGTTTCCCAGATGAGGGAAGGCTGCTCATGAGTATCATTGCTCTGAGTTCATCCTCGATTGCCGTCCCCTGTGACGAGATTTGGGAGCTTATGCTTTCGTACTCATTGAGGTGTGCTTGAACCGAATCGGATTCTTTCATCCGCAAGTTGTAGAGGCGCCGGATCAGAAACATCTTCGTTGCGGCGACCTTCTTTTCGTAAGTGTCCGACAGTGTTTTCCACAGTTCGAATGCTGTCGTACACGATTGCACCGTAAAGTATACCGATTCCGATAGGTGCATCCGAATCGTGGCGCGGACAATTCTGTCCAGCTTCTGCCACTCAATTGGTTTGTATCCTTCTGGAGGTTCTTCATTTTCGATGGGATCGATTTGCCCCTTGACTATGAGATAGTCCTGCATTTGTTCCTTCCAGAAGTTGAAGTTCGATCCATCGAACTTTCGTAGACTCATTTCTGACGAGCCGGATGTTGATGCCATCAAGTTCGGTTTTGGTTGACGAAGCTCGGTTCGGAGTTGACTACGAACCTTGTTGGAGTGCAGCCAGTTGGCTCACCCGATATCGTTCTAGTCGGATTTGAACCCGAGTCGGTTCGGCTTCGGAGCTTGCTCGAATTGACTCCGGTAACTTGAGGGACAGAACCGACTGGTCTTCCCGAATGTTGCCGAGTCGGAGTGAGCCCGGTTCGCTTCGGATATATATGCCGAATACCGATTATTGAAACCGATTATCTGGACCGATTCTGCTTCGGGTGGCTGCAGCGACGAGAGAGACAGATCCAACTGATCCTCCCGAATGTCGATCAGCCGGATGAAGCGCGAATTGGGGTTGATGTCTTGAGACCGATCTGCACCGAGTGGTTACAACGAGCGGCGAGCAGCGTTTAATGACCTTTTCGGATGCCGTTTAACCGAGTGGAGCGCGATCGTGTCAATGTTGCACAAGGGGATTTCACCTCGAGCGTTGCGATCACAAGGAACGGAGTACAACCGGCTGGCTTACTCCAAGCGAAGAGGATCTAACGCGAAGAGATGCAAGCCTCGTTTTTCTTCTTCTCTCTTCTTCGAATGACGCAGGAAACCGAATGCTGTGCAGGCTGAGACGACAGCCGACAGCGGATTGAAGGACCGAATACTGTGCAGGCTCTGATACCAGATGTTGGAGACAAAGTCGTCTGTGCGGAAGATCAAGAAGCATTCGATTGCTGTTGAGTACCTGCGTATGACAGTTTGTAGGTCGTTGCACAGAGAGAGAGAGAGAGAGAGACAGAGAGGCACAAAAGACTTTGTCTTATTCCATAAAGCAATAATACAACACCCCACCTTACAAAGAGGTTACAAGGTCACTATATATAGTGACCGACTTAGGGCAACTACCCTTTATGCTAATTACATAAATGGCCAAAACGGGATAGTGTGAATACGTCCATTATACACATGTATTCGACACTTCCCCCTCTGAACTGTATGTCGGGCTGTCTCGCTGAGACAACCAAAGGTTAATGGGAAGTGGGGTCGAAGCAGACTTGGCCGAGTGCATGCTGAAGTGTTCCAAGACATGGCTGATGTAGTTGGTTTGAGACAAGAAAAGTGGTCGTTTATCGCGATGCCAACTAATCTTCATACCAAGTATGTGTCTTGCTGGACCGAGGTCCTTCATGGCAAACTTCAACTGTAGTTTTCGAATGAGTTCGGTGAGCTCTTTGGCAAGTCGGCCGGAGAGTAGCATGTCGTCCACGTAAATGATGAGGAAGATGGGAGACTTGTCTTGAGCTGTTTTGGTGAAGAGACAATGGTCCTCATCGCTCTTGGAGAAGGCGACCGACTGGATGAAGTCGCCAAACTTCTTGTACCACTGTCGGGGTGCCTGTTTCAGGCCGTATAAACTCTTCCTGAGTCGGCAGAGTAGATGTTCCTGGTCGGATGCCACAAAGCCTTTCAGCTGCTCCATATAGATTTCCTCCTGTAGGTAACCGTGGAGGAATGTTGTTTTTACATCTTGCTGAATCAACTCCAAGTTGTCGGCGGCCATGACGTCGAGCATGAAACGAAGGGTTGTCATTTTCACCTCTGGTGAAAAGATTTTGTCGATGTCGATGCCATATTCTTCGGTAATTCGATCAAGTCCCAAGTCTTGTTTGCGTGAATGAAGTGCATTTCTGACTTCATCGCCAGATGCTAGGTGGCTGAGTTGGCAGATGCCGATGCTTCTTCGTAAGATGTCGGTTCGCTGGTGTCGGTAAAGAAAATTTCGGGAGAGTACCTTTCCGGAGGTTGCGACGGTCTCTTAGATCGTCGAGGTATGACTGGACTGGTCGCACCGGGTATGGGTGACGGATGGTCGGAAGCCGAGCCATTCGGCTGTGCTGAATCAGTTGATTCAGGACGGGAGGTGTCGGTCGACCGTTTTATGCATAGCCGACTCATTGAACACGACGTCCGAACTTTAGACGATTTGTCTGTGCTCGAGGTCCCAGAGTCGGTATCCGATCTCGCCGTTGGGTCCATATCCAAGGAAAATGCATTTCCTTGATCATGGTTTGAGTTTCTGGCGGTCGTCTTTCGGTATAAGGGCATACGCTTCGCAACCGAAGATCCTCAGCTTGTCATAATTCGGCTTACTACCGGTCCATGTTTCCTGAGGTATTTTAAGTCCTAGAGGTCTACTTGGCGACATATTGATTATGTGTATTGTCATAAGTAGAGCCTTAGCCAAGAAGCCATCCGACAGTCTGGAGTGTTGGAGCATGGATACTATGTGTTCTTGAATAGTCCGATTCATGCGTTCAACAATTCTGTTCTGCCCTGAACTATAGGGTGCCGTATATTCACGTTGAATGCCGCGTTCCCGACAAAATTTGACGAATTCTTTAGACTTGAATTCCCCTCCGTTGTCGGTTCGGAGACATTTCAGTTTCTGACCGGTCTGATTTTCGACCATTGCAAGCCATTTAGAGAAGATGGAGAACACCCAATCTTTGGTTCTGATGGGGTAAGCCCACACCGTCCGAGTCGAGTCGTCAATAAAACTGACGAAGTATAAAAATGAAACGTCTGAGTGGACCAAATTGAGGGGACTCGATTCTCTTGGTGCTGATGTCGGGTGTGATGTGGCTACCTGTTTACCGTTGTCGAGCCCTTCGGCTCCGGATCGTTGCGTGAGTCGAGTGGGAACCGCCGAGGTTTTGGAGTAGGAGGAAGAGGAATACAACTTAAGGCTAGTTATGAATAATAGGAAGAGAAGTAAGATAGTAATCTCGTGAATCCCACGAGTTTAGTGTATTTTAAAACAATATTTAGATTATAAGAGTAATTTAGATGGCAAAATTCGTGAATCCCACGAATATATTAGATTGATCAATTCTTCTATATTAATCAACAACCTTATACATATTTCTCTCCTCCTTATATAAAGATGGAAGAGGCTAAGCATGGCTTCATGCTTTTTCACTTAAAGTGTCCATGCACACTAAATGTGCATGTGATGCTTTGTCATTTCCTAAATATAGGGCTCATGCACGCTAGATGTGCATGAGTCACTTTTAATGGCACGTGTAAATAAAATATTCACACTCTAAAGAATACATGATTTTTACCTTTTAATAAAGGTATGTGTAAATAAAGGTCTTATACGTATTAAATCTATATTTATAACACTAAAGATAAGTTATTACAATGGTAAAGTTGGGGTTTATCTACGTGGAGGTGCATGGTTCGAATCCTGCCCTATGCACGTGATAAATTCTTTTGATATATTATTTATTTATTTATATGTATCTAAAATCGGATATATTATTTTGTGGTTTTCACGTACTGTGTGGAATACACTACGACATTCGCCCCCTCCGAACCCGCACATCCTCCGGTATGTGCCGAAGTTCTCGATCCCCCATATCCGTCTTCACCCAGAGCTTCCTCCGATTCTCCCCTTATGTCGACTATGAGTTGTAATTCACTTTCTTCGCTTCCCGCATCACCGTGGTCGTCGTCCGATTGCTCCTCGTTGTCGGCCTTGGCTTGGATCACATAGGGTTTGTCGTCGGTCCGCTTCTTGAAAATCTTCACCCGCTTCCCGGCTATAGGTACTCGTAGTATTGTTCCATCCAACTCGGACAGTCGGTACGTTCCGTTGTCGAAGATTTTCCGAACCTCGTATGGCCCGAACCACCTTTTCGCGAATTTCCGCATCGTTGTATTTTGATGGTCCAAACTACTGTCATAGACGATCACCCAATCTCCTTCTTCAATCCTCCTCGGTCGTAGTCGGTGCTTTGTGTCGAACCGGCTTTTGTTCCTTAATCGTGCTTCTTGTTGTCGGCGTATTGCTTCCGCTATGTCTGCCGGTCTTCCCTCTAGTTGTCGTATCCGGACCGCTAGTAGTTCTTCCCGGCTCATCTCTTCCTTCCACGGTAGCACTGTCCATGTTGCGATCGCGGTTTCCGTCGGCATTACCGGTGCTGGTCCGGTCATGAGTTCTGCTGGCATGTAACCGGTTATGGAGCTATGCGTCGTCCGATCTGCCCATAGTGCATACGGAAGCATCTGCGGCCAGTCCTTCACCTTTCCATCGCATGCCTTTGCAAGTGCTTTCACGATCGGACTATGTCCTTGTTCGATTTTCCCGTTGGCCTCCGGATTGTATGCCGTTGTCAGCGATAACCGAACTCCGTGTTTGGCGAAGAATCCCCTAGCTTTTTCCGAGTCGAGTTCTCCCCGGTCCGCAATCACTTGTCCTACGCACCCATACCTACAAAATACTTCCTCCAAAAGAAATTGGCATACCGCGGAACACGTGTTCCTCTGAAGCGCTCGACCTTCTACTTGATTCGTGAGATCTTCCCGAGCTAATACCAAGTATTTCTTTTGTCCGATCCCGGTCGGCATGGCCACTATGTCAACCATCCACTTGAAGTTGATTGTCGGTGAGAATGTCGGATGTAACTCATCTCGATGTCAAACCCCGGAGTAGACTTGACATTTCTCGCAGCTTTCCGTGAACTCCGCGACATCTTTGTACATTTTCTTCCACCAATATTTTTGCTTGATCTTCACAAATGTTGCCCATGTTCCTCGGTGTCCAGCCCAATCGGATTCGTGAAACTCGGACATTATCCGGTCTTGTTGCTCTTTTGTCCCGACTACTCGAAGTGGTATACCATCCGGTCTTTTCGGCGCCCTCCATATTAATCCGTTTTCCAAGAAGAACTTTTGGACTTGCCTCTTCTTCCTTCGGATCTCGGCTCTTCTTCCTTTATCGTTTGTTGAATCCTCGGCCTCTTGTAACATCTTTCCGATCATCAAGCTTTCTCCCTCGTATTCTTCTTCCCGGAATTCTCGTATTACGTTTACTCGGCATATGTGCTCCGACGCGAAGTAGTCTTCGGAAACTTCTTCATTATCCGATTCGGTTATGTCGTCTCCGAACCGAGCCCTTGATAACATATCCGCTACCGCATTGTCCTTCCCCGAGATGTGTCGAACCTCCGGATTAAGCGACTTGACATATGCAACCCACCTTAGCATAGCTACATCCGGTATCGTACAACACCGCATCATCCCGAGTATCGGAAGACAATCCGTCTCGATCACCACTTCGGCTCCGATCAAATAATCCCGACACGACTCCCCACAGTTCTCTTTTGACTTGTGCATATCCACGTTGCCTTTCGTGGAGAACCTTTGCTCCGAATCGGATCGGATACCGCGAACCATCCGAGTCGGCTTGATTGATGACCCACCCGATACCGGTTGGACTTGTATCAACCGTTACTATGATCGGTCGGTCATAGCTCGGCTTCTTAAGTGCTTCCGCCCTCCGAAGTGTCTTCTTCAATTTCTTCATGGCTTTGGTGTGTTCCGGTTTCCATTCGAATTTCTTACCTTTCCACAACAAGTGGTAGAGCGGGTCCGCTATATGTGCATAGTGCGGAATCCATATGTGATAGAATGCACATGCACCGAGAAACCTTCGGACTTCGGATGTTGACTAGCATACTTCCTCCATAGCTTGAATCGCATCGATCTTTGTTGGTGACGGTCTTCGGCCGTAGGGCCCACATAGATGTCCGACCACCAATATTTCTTCTTGCCCGAATGCCGATTTCTCCCCGGAAAGTGTTAGGTGCACATCTTCTAGCTTTCGCAACACTTTCTCGCAATCATGAATATGGTCGACCACGAACTTTCGGCATCCCCGATCATCCATAGTCTCATCTTTTTCTTCTACCGCGCATCCTTTCATCGGAATGTCATCGAGGAACGGCATCGTTATCTCCGGAATGCAGTCTCGAAGCACCTTGTTCATCGCGTTCATCATATGAGCAACCGAGTTTGTCGCTCCTTGTGGTAGTGTGCACATTCGGACCAATCCTATCGGTGTTCGCATGGTTGTGATGTCTCGGCTCTCCACGGCTAGTTGGAATTGGTCATACCCCGAGTATAGGTCTCCGATGGAGTATATCGCACGACCAGCAAAAGCTTCCGCAAATTCGTCCACTACCGGACCGACTCCCGAGTTCCGGATCGTGACCTTATTCACCGGTTGCAAGTCTTGGATAAATCGGAGTGACCCATTCTTCTTCGGAACCGTAAACCATCGATTTGAGTACAGAGCAGTTGATGGCTCTAGAATCCCCATCGCCACCTTCTCTTTGAGCAAGTCAATGACTTTCGGAATATGCGCTCGTGGCACCGGAATCGGCTTCAGGTTCCACGGTACATGGTCAATCGTGAAGATCACCATCGGCTCCACTATTCTCGGATCGACGCACCCTATCTCCCTTGATGTAAATGCAAACGCTTTGCTGTGTTGCTCCAACATCTCGCGAAACCGTTCTTCTTCTTTTTGTAATAGGAACCCACCTCCACCGATCCGAAGTTTCTTCCGGGTCTCATCCGTGAAGGCATGTCCGATATCCACGGTCTTCCGAAGTGTCGGATCTCCCGAGACTTCTTTCCTCTTTTGTTCGCTATCGGCGGGTAGTGGTCCCGCAGCCGGTTTCACCTTCTTCTCCACGGTCTTGTATTTCGTACTTACCATTGCTTCTTCTTTGCGGAGCGTATCCGGCTCCATTTTCGCAATGATCTCGTACATCTCGACCGATTCCACCGGGACTACCCGGTTCCCTTGGCTTTTATCTTCCGCAAGCTCTTCAAGTCGTTGTAGCGTGCTCTCATAGAACACTTCTTCGACTATCCCCATGATTTCTTCATCTTCTTTTATTATTGATGCCGACCACAACTTATCCTCCACTTGTCGATATCCTTTCTTCAATCCTCCGGTTACGGTCGTGTACGTAGATGCCCCATCCGGACCGATTCGTACATGTTTTGCTCCGAGAGTTTTCTTCCTGTGTGGGGTATCAGGGCTTCTCGGACTATCACTTCCCCACTCCGCAACAGTCCGCTTTAAAAATCCATTCTCACTTGGGACAAGAGTTCCCTCTTGTTCCTTTCGTGATTTGCCGGCACCGTTAGAAATTGGACGGATTTCCCACCGTTTTGGCTCCGAATTCGTGCAAAAGCCGCACCACTATCGAGCACCTTCGTCTCCATCTGTGTGCTGTGATAAAGGGTTGGCCGAGGATGATGGAATGTGAAACCTCATCTTGCACGAAGAAATTTTGGTCGATCTCGACATCCCCGATCTTCACCGTCACATCCGGACAAGCCGCAAATAGATCTTCCGTTGCTTTGGTGGCCGCCCGAATCTTCCATCCATGGTTGGTGTTAATAGGCCACTTCCCCTTCCGGTAGAACTCCTTGGACATCAAGTTGATCTCCGATCTGTGATCAATCAATGCTAGCACGGGTTCTTTGATGTTGCCGATTCGGACCGGAGTCTCCGTAGTCGCGCGTGCCCTATGTGGCCTTGTATAGTGGGAGTTTGGAATTTCGTCCTCCACTTCGGTGTCGTTCATTAAAACGGTGTTCGCATTCACCCTTGGAGCATTTTCCTCCGTACTTTGTCTTTTTCGCTTCACGAGATCCACGAGAAGATCGTGGAACTCCTTCTTTGCTATTCCGAGTAGCTCCCGAAGCGAGAAATCTACCCGGCTATCCAAGATTCTTTCCTCGAACACTCTTTTCAAGTCGGTTTGTTGTTCTATGTCCGAGGCAAGCTTGAATGCCGGAGTCGCCTTTTCTTTTCCCTTACCTCCGGAGTTCCAACTTTCCGGTATCTTCGATGGCCCGGCCGCATCCTCCGTGCATCGTCGTTTCTCGTCCACATACACCTTATGCAATTGACACAGGGCGTATATGCTATTCTTGTCGACAGGGCACTCCCATCCCGTAGCTTCCCGGACGCCTTCCGCGGTGCTTCGGATCTCGTTGGAGTCGGTTTTCTCGGTGTTTTCTAGAACTTCCGGCCAAAAAGACGTCTTTGCTCTCGATGACTCCCCGACACATATTCCCGCGGTTGTCGCATAGTTGCTTCTTGCCGCCAATTCCTCCTCGAGCACCTTCTTCATGCCGCCTTTCCGGAAGTTCGGTCGGAGTGGCTTCCGAGAGTCCATCGAATGAATCCGGTTTCCCTCGTAGTAGATGAGATCCCGCCGTAGCGCCTCCTTATGCTCGTCGCAATCCCTCCGATCGTGTTTGGCGCTATCGCACCATATGCACCGTCGGTCCGTATACTTGGAGCTTGTGGGGCGGTCATCCGACTTCTTCACCATCGCGATCTTCAGATTCTCCATCTCCTTCAATAGTTGCTCCACCGTAGATGCATCAATCCCCTTCTCGGTTGTAGTCTCTCGAGCCCTCAGTTGATGGTCTTCCAATCCGGTTCTCGGTTTCAGAATCGGTTCCGAAACCCTCTTTTCCTCGTCGGCAAGCCATTGCCCCCTCTTCGTGTATCGCGCGACGATATCCCGCACGCTTTCCCATGTTTCGGTGAGGCCGCTCTCCGTGGTCGTGTCCTCCAAGAGCACTCCGAGATTTTTCCGGTCCCGGACGTCCACGGCTCGCAAGAACATGATCACCTTGTCCGGTACGAGGATAGCTTGATCTCTCGCGGACAACCTCCCGAACCGGCTTTCGAATGCCGAAAACACATCAATGACCTTCAATCCCTTGTCCGGCGTCTCCACCCAATCTTCGAATCCCCTTCGCGTCGCCTTGGACGAATCCTCGATGGCAAACGTCCTCTTTAGCTCTACTTCAAACGCCTCCCATGTCGGATTTTGCTGTCGTAGCCCATGGATGCTTGCTTGAAGCCCGTCGGTCGCCACCCGGTTGAAGGACGTCACTTGCAGTCCTTCCGATATTCCGCACCGTAGCATCTCCGCCTTGTAGTCCCGAAGATACCGCGACACGTCTTTCCCGTTGAATTGCCCGTTTCGTTGCACGAGCCGCTCCACTGATGCCGCTATCTCCGACATCGCGCGTTGTTCTTGTAGCATGCACTTGAACATCATCATCATGTTGCTAGCCTCCGGTTGATTTTCCATCTCCTTGCCACCCGTCTTCACGTCGGGTTCACCAACTGTGTCGAGCCCTTCGGCTCCGGATCGTTGCGTGAGTCGAGTGGGAACCGCCGAGGTTTTGGAGTAGGAGGAAGAGGAATACAACTTAAGGCTAGTTATGAATAATAGGAAGAGAAGTAAGATAGTAATCTCGTGAATCCCACGAGTTTAGTGTATTTTAAAACAATATTTAGATTATAAGAGTAATTTAGATGGCAAAATTCGTGAATCCCACGAATATATTAGATTGATCAATTCTTCTATATTAATCAACAACCTTATACATATTTCTCTCCTCCTTATATAAAGATGGAAGAGGCTAAGCATGGCTTCATGCTTTTTCGCTTAAAGTGTCCATGCACACTAAATGTGCATGTGATGCTTTGTCATTTCCTAAATATAGGGCTCATGCACGCTAGATGTGCATGAGTCACTTTTAATGGCACGTGTAAATAAAATATTCACACTCTAAAGAATACATGATTTTTACCTTTTAATAAAGGTATGTGTAAATAAAGGTCTTATACGTATTAAATCTATATTTATAACACTAAAGATAAGTTATTACAATGGTAAAGTTGGGGTTTATCTACGTGGAGGTGCATGGTTCGAATCCTGCCCTATGCACGTGATAAATTCTTTTGATATATTATTTATTTATTTATATGTATCTAAAATCAGATATATTATTTTATGGTTTTCACGTACTGTGTGGAATACACTACGACACCGTACTAGCAATGCTCGCAGAATTGGTGATCCAAGAAGGAGAGTTTGGGGATGTAACCGGCTCTGGATAGGTGCGTTATGCCGGCCTTGCTGAGGTGTCCAAGTCAACCAAAAATAAATCACCCTGTTTGAGTGTGACGTATAAAGGGTACAAGGAATGTAGCTTTGGTCCTCGAGCAAGCAGGAGGTTCCCTTTGCGGAGTGTGCACCCTCCTGATGAGAATCCAACACGGATGTCGGCTTCATCAAGCTGTCCAACTAAGTTCAAGGGTCTTGAGAGCTCAGGAACATGTCAGACGTTGTGTAGTATGAGTGTAGAGCCACTTGGAAGGTTGAGCTCTACGGTGCCGATTCTGATTATAGCAGTGTTGCGAGTTCCCGACTCGAACTGAGTCGGAGTGCTGGTCCGAGTATTGCCAAAACTGAGATCGGTGAGGTGTCACATGATACGATGCGCCCGAGTCCAGGAGCTATGTGCTCGATTCCTTAGTCGTAAGCAGAAGTTCTGATTGGACTGGGTTCTCTATGGATAATATGTTCTGGTCGGTCATCAAAATTTCGGCTGAAGAGTTGACATAGTTGACCTCCTCATGTCGGCTACTCTTCTGATCCGCTCTCTGAGCTTTGTCGGTTTTTGCTTTGAGTGCCTGACAATCGTTTTTGATGTGTCCTGGTTTCTTGCAGTAGTTGTAGATTCGGTTGTCCTAGGACTTTCTCCGGCTTCGCTGATTGTTCGGCGGTCGGGAAGAACTTCTTCCCCGATTGTTCGATCGGTCCGTCGAACCTTGTACTACGTAAGCTTCATCTGCCGAGTCTTTGGCGAAAGACTTTCTCCGAGTTGCTTCAGTTAGGATTGCTCTCGTGATTTCAGAGTACTTAACGGCAGTTGTTGAAGCATTGCACACGGTTGTAACAAAAGTTTCCCATGAAGAGGGGAGACTACTCATGAGTATCATTGCTCTGAGTTCATCCTCGATTGCCATCCCCTGAGACGAGATGTGGGAGCTTATGCTTTCGTACTCATTGAGGTGTGCCTGAACCGAATGAAATTCTTTCATCCGCAAGTTGTAGAGGCATCGGATCAGATACATCTTTGTTGCAGCGACCTTCTTTTCCTAAGTGTTCGACAATGTTTTCCATAGTTCAAAAGCTATTGAGCACGATTGCACTATGAAGTACACTGACTCCGAAAGTGCATTCGAATCGTCGCGTGGACGATTATGTCCAGCTTTAGCCATTCGTTTGCCTTGTATGCTTCTGGTGAATTTTCATTCTCAATTGGGTCTATCTGACCCTTGACTATAAGATTGTCCTGTATTTGTTCCTTCCAGAAGTTGAAGTTCGAACCGTCGAACTTCCTTAGACTCATCTCCGATGAACCGGATGTTGATTCCATCTACTTCAGTTTCAGTTGGTAAGACTCGGTTCAGAGTTGACTACGAGCCTTAGTGGGGTGGAGCCGGTCAGCTCACCCGATATCGTTCTAGTCGGTTTTGAACCCGAGTCGGTTTGGTTTCATATGCTTGTTGCTGAACTTGCTCGGAGTGACTCCGGTAACTTAAGGGATAGAATCGGCTGGTCTTCCCGAATGTTGCCGAGTGGGAGTGAGCCCGGTTAGCTTCTGATTGTATGCCGAATACCGATTATGAGAAACCGATTGTTTGGGCCGATTCTGCTTCGGATGACTGCAACGATGAGAGGGACAGATCCAACCAATCCTCCCGAATGTCGATCAGCCGAATGAAGCACGAATTTGGTTGTTGCCAAGAGACCAATTTGCAGCGGGTGGTTACAACAAGCAGGTGAATAGCGTCCGGTGACCTATTCGGATGTCGTTTAACCGAATGAAGCGCGATTGGGTCGGGTGTTGCACAAGAAGCTTGCCTCAAGTGGTTACAATCACAGGAACAGAGTACAACCAGCTAGTTTACTCCAATTAGTGATTTAACACAGTGAGATGCAAACTTCTTGTTTGTCTTCTCTCTTCTCTGTTCTTCAAGAAGTTACAAAAACAGAATGTTGTGGTGTTCGATGACGGCCGGCAGCTGGTTGAAGAACCTCCAACGCTCTGATACCAAATGTTGGGGAACAAGGTCGTTAGTGCGGAAGAACAAACAACGTTTGTGATGGTGAAGAGCCTACGTATGCGAATGAGCAATACACACATACACACACACACACACACACACACACACACACACACACACACACACACAGAGAGAGAGAGAGAGAGAGAGAGAGAGAGATATGGCGGCAGGGTTGTCGACGCAGGAGAGCCTAAGGACGGTCAATTGGAGCTATCGAAGACTCTACACAGGTCGGATTCGCTCAGATCAACAGTGATTTTTAAGCTCGTTTCGAAGCCTGCACATAGAGCTTTCTAAAGAGTATCTACATGTATCATTTGGAGGTCTTGGTAGAACGTTACGAGTAAAAATTCCATTCGATTGCATGCATCTCATGATCGCTTGCTTATATTCCTTCTCCAACACAATTACTTGTAAGTGAGCTCTCTCCTATTTCTTGTCATATGGATGGTAGTGTTTTCATGAATATGGATGAGTCTCCAAATTCTTCAAAGGATGCGTGCATGGTTGAGTTAGTATCAAGCCCAAGAGGGGATGGTAAAAGAAAACGATGTATTGGAGATAATAGTAATGACATGTCTTATGCTGATGCAATGCGTCAAGATGATATTGAGAAAGATGATAGTCATTGGGAACATTTAAGATGCCTGACAAATATATTAATGGAATATTGTATAAGGGAGAATGTGAAAGTTGTTGAGGAGTTTGTTGACGATGAAGTGGCTAAGGTAGAAATAGACAATAAGGAGTTTTTGGGCTCATTTACTAATTTTTGTGATAAAGGGGTCATATTGTTTTTCACGAGAAAGATACCTTTCCTTTGGAGGGTCAAACAATGGTTACGTGGGATTTTACAAGCTGATTGTGTTCATGATGTTTATGCTGGTCCTCGTGGATTTTATGAGGTTGTTTTGGTATCACAAGAGTATAAAGAGAAATTACTCAATAAATTGCCAGTTTTTTATGAGAAAAGTTTGGTTCATATTGTTCCGTGGAGACCACTAGTGGAATACCAAGATATATTAATGCAAGAGTGTCCCGTATGGGTTGAGGTAGAGTGCACATATTCAGTGGTTTGGCCAATATTACGGTCAGCGATGGAAAAGTTGGGAAAGATCTTGGTGCCTCCTAGTGCTAATGCTCAAAATCGATATCGAATGTGTATTCTTTGGAATATTGCTATAAATAGGCCAAGTTGTTTACAGATTGCATGTTTTGGTATGCCGCCTATGTATTTTCGGCTTAAATGGGGTACATTTGCATGACATTGTTTCCACTGTGGTGTGTTGGGGCATTTTATGGCTGAATTTCCTCAAAAAAGAAATAATGTAGTGGAAGTGGTACATGAAGAGCCTACAACTCATGATCAGATTCAAGATTTGACAATTTCAGATCAAACAAAGAAACCGCAAATTGTGAATGAGAAGGATGGAAAGACTCTAGAGGATGAAGGACAATGGTCAATAGTTTCTGGAAAGATGAAGAAGTCTAATAAAAATGTTGGGCATAATGTATCTATGGAGAAGGTCACACCGATACATCCCATGCGGAATAAACCATGGGCTCGTCAAGAGGACTATCCAAAGAAATTATCTTTTGATAATAAAGGTAATTTGTATGTTCCTTTGAATAAACGGAAATCGGTGCCTCGTTCACATGAGGAGCCATCGGGGTCTGGAGTTTTGCATTCCCATAGTAATTCATATGCAATCTTAGGGGATTTATTTCAGGATATGGCAGAAACATTAGCAGTGAAGGAGAAGGAGATTTCTCGAATAAAAGGAAAAAATAAAGTATGAAGATCACCACATGGAATGTGAGGGGATTGTGTTCTAGATTTAGAATGCATGAGGTTTGGAGGATTGTGCTAAGTGAGCAATGGGATGTTTTATGTGCAGTAGAGCATAAAGATCATCGTAATGCTGGTTTAATTAGTTATTCTAAGGGTTATATATTATGTTATGCTGGCAAGGTTCATGGGGATTATTTTGGGATTGTCATGTTTATAAGAGATAAATTTCACCCAAAAGTAATTGTTTCAGATGAATTTGGAAGATTTATTGTGGTAGAGATATGTTATGAAGGGCAAGCTCTTTGGTTAGTTGGTGTGTATGCATCAAATGTTCCACAAGAACGAAAGTTGTTATGGAGATCTCTAAACTCAGTGATTGATAAGGGTAGACCGGGTTTATTGATGGGAGATTTTAATGTTTGTTGTGAGACAGATCAATCAACATCTATCCACTCTATTATGGATGGACCAGAGGCTCAAGAATGGGGAGATTTTGAGACTGAAGTCATGTTAAGGGATGCATGGAAATGGATCAAGGGAGATGAACCTGGTTATACCTTTCAATCAGCTCAATATAAGGATACTTGGAGTAGGTTGGATCGAATGTATGTAATGCATACCGAAGGTTTTTTACCAGAGATTTTGGATATTTCAGTGTCTTATGGGTCAATTATATCAGATCATTTCCCATTAATTTTTGAGTTCAATCACCACTCAAGTAGAGGTTTTCATGAGTTTTTAGGAAAACCACCGTTGATTTTTAATTCATCATTTTTGGATCATGAGGTCTTCCATGCCTATATGTGTCAATTGATTGATGCATTTGCCTATCGTGTTCAATTTGATGGGTATGAACCGTGGGAAGCATTTGTTGCAAATGTTCAGAGGTTAAGTAGATATTATGGAATTCACCATGCTTTTAAAAGGAGAAAGAAATTAAGTCTCCTAGTTAATTTGCTTGATAAATGCAACTCATTGTTAACTTATTGGCCAACGGATGTAGAGTTGATGGGATATCAAGAGGTATTAATTTCTGCGATGCATGACCTAACGGCAAAAAATTATCAACATGCTAGACTACATCGTCTAAGACAAGAAGTGGATGATGCTAATTGTCAATCACATAAGTTTTTCCATGAACTTCATGAATCACATGCACGACATAATGTGGTAAGGTTAGAGGAAAATGGTATCATGTGTTCTGATCCTCAAGAAATTGTGAAGAAATGCATAGAATATTATACACAATTGTTGGATGTACAAGTGTGTATCGATGATAATGTTAAAAAGGATAGAGATGTATTTTTTAATGGAGTGAAAAATCATGTATCGCATGATGTGGCACAATCATTAGATGCTAATATTTCAAAGGATGAGATGGAACATGTCATGTCACATCTTGCTAATGATAAGAGTCTTGGGTGGGATGGATTAACACATGAACTCTTTAAGAAATATGTGATTAAGTTAAAGGGGCCTTTTACGATTTTATTTCAGAAGGTGTGGACATCAGGGGAAATGCCTCATTCTTGGAAGATTGGTTTGATCAAGCTTTTGCCGAAGGTGCCTTCTCCATCTTCCTTTGTTCAATGGAGGCCTATTTCATTGATGGGGGGAATGTACAAGATTTTTGCAAAAGTGATGGCCAATAGGTTGCATAAGGTTTTACCTTCTATTATTCATAATGCTCAATATGGGTTTTTAGCAAAAAGAGACAGTTTACATAATATTTTAAATGTTCAAATGGCAATTGACTATGTAAAGGAGTCTAAACAAGAATTAGTGTTGCTACAATTGGATATCGAGAAAGGCTATGATAATGTGGATTGGTCATTTATAAATCAATTGATGTCTCATATGGGTTTTGGTGATCGTATGTCTAAGTTGATATACACATTAGGGGAGGGTTCGGTTTCACATGTGATGTTTAATGGAGGAGTAACCCAACCGATTTCTATTCAGAGGTCAGTTAGGCAAGGATGCCCGGTAAGTCCTTTACTATTCACTATTGTGACACATCCTATTCTTGTTAAGTTACACAATATGGCTATGGGGGAAGAATTGCTTGTTCAAGCTCTCGCAGATGACTATATTATGTTTTTGGCACCTAATCGGGAAAATATTAGTAAGACAAGAGATGTGTGGGAATTGTTTTCAAATGCTTCGGGGTTGAGAATTAATATACATAAATCTGTCCTCATTTCATGTACAGAACAAGATGTGTTAGGGTTGGGGTGGTCAGGAAGGATAGTACATCGTGGTATGATTTGTCGTCACCTTGGATATCCAATTGGGGTGGAAGTTTCTCATGTGAAACTTATTGCATGAGAAACTTATTGAGTGGGTATACAAAAGGTTGGAGGATAAGTTTATGTATTAGAGGTCTCAATTTTGGCCTTTTCATGTACGACTTAAGGTGGTCCAATCGATTATGGTCTCTATGGCCAAAGAAAGCTCTTGAAATGTTGTCACGCTCGATGCGAATGTTGTTATGGAAAAGAAAAGGGAAAAGTGCCTTGTCATGGTTGGCATGGGATCATGTTTGTACTCCGAAGCGTCTTGGTGGGGCATCAATATTGAATCTATATGAGCATATGGTGGCTCGTCGATTTACTTTCATTCGATTCATGTTTGAAGGTGTACAACCTTGGACAGAAATGGTGGCATACTTTATAGACAAGAACTGAATAAAGCTTGGAAACATGAAGGTTGAAGCGAATTGGTGGAATGTAATTAATTCTAACAGGGATGTCAAATGTACAGGGTCTATGATAGTTAATCATTTGTTGACATCTTGGCAAAGTATGTTGGATTTTGTGGAATGTCATCCCCCACAAGAAAGGGGATGTGCCAATTCATTACAAATGGAGGTTTTGGCAAAATCAAGGTTGTTGAGGTGGTAAGGTAAACAAATTCTTAACCTTCAATTTAATCGGATGGCTAGATTGGGTTTGGTAACAGTTAAGGATGCTATGTTGGTTTCACAAAGAAGATTAATGGCTTTTCGAACAATAAGATCAACATTTCGTATTCCAAAAGGTTATAACTTTATTTGGGATAAGTTGCAACAAATACTATCTTCGCATGAGCCAATTCTTGATTTAGATGGGCGATCTCAAGAGCTTGATTGGAGGTTTGTTGGAAATAAGAGATTGAGTATGATCTCAACGAATGTTGCTTATCACAAGTTGATTGACAAACATAAGTGGTTGGAAGAAAGGGTTATAAAGATATGAGGTTTTCATAAGCCCATTACTTGGTGGTTTCATGTGATCAAGGCAAGTTGGTGTTCTCGATTGATGCTACAAGCCAAGGTATTTATTTGGAGAGTTATGGTTGGAGCTTTACCATTAGGGGATGCATTAAAAAGAAGAAACATTACTAAAGGATTGTGTTTCTTTTGTTCGGTGGAATTGGAACATAGTAGGCATTGATTTATTTCATGCCCGATGGCAAGGATGGTTTGGAGGTGTATCAGTTTAGTGTGAATGTCTCTAACAGGAGTAAGTCTATCTTCCTTCAGTTGGGTTTTTGCACATATGGAGAACAATGAACCGATGCCTCATTTTCAAATTCAGTTGAGTTCTTGAGGTATTGGGGGTGTTATGGTTCAATTGGAATATGCGGAATGCCTTCATTTTTGATTCGCAAGTTGGGGTGAGAAAATATGTTCTAAAGTTAAAAGGACTTCTTTTGTGGCAATTGACAGTGCTAGAGAAGTCACAAAATCTCAACCAGGAAGAGAGAGAAATCTGCAAGGTCACATATCATCATATTCGCCATTTGAATTGGTGTGTAGGGTGGCATTGAGTTTGGTGTCGTAGTTTTCTTTAGATCCCTAGATAGAAGGGGTTTTATAGTTTGTTGTAAGTTAGTCATGGTGGTGTTTTTTCTTTCGTAATGAAAGCCATTATTTACGAAAAGAGCGAGAGAGAGAGAGAGAGAGAGAGAGAGAGAGAGAGAGAGAGAGAGAGAGAGAGAGAGAGAGAGAGAGAGAGAGAGAGAAAGAAAGATGTATTAACGTCTTCTAAGGCCAAATTTGGCCCATGAGACAATTGGTTTACAACAATAGAGTATTTATCCAGTAATCATAACTAAAATAAAATTAAGTAAAAAAAAATAGAACTTAAACTAAAAGAGTTCTAGTAGTGTACAATATGTAGTATACTCGAAAGTGACTATACACTAAGCCTAATTTTATTTCCACCCAAGCCTCTCGAAAAGAAGTGGGGGGTCAAAGGGTCTTGATGTGGGTTCCAATGTAGAGAGTGCCCTAGCCATGGCTTCTAGGCGGTGTAGCTCACGTTCCCTTATTTTCAATATTGCTTCCACATCCCGTTGAGTTGCTTTGAAACCCGGCACCCGAGGACGTCTGGTTCTTCTCTGGTTTTCTGCCTCATCAATGGAAAGGCCGAGTGGTGCAAGTGTGTCGGCATTCGTTGTCTCCTTAGGTTCCTGAAAAACTGCATTTGTTACATGTTCGTGATCATTAGCAACATTATTGTCAACATTTTGTAATTTATTCTCTCTATGTTGTTTTAGCTCTAGAATGTATTTGCCTAATTTCTTTATATCTAGAGTATCTAATAGTTTGGGGAGGGTGGGAGACGGACCAAGTATGTCTTGGTATTTTGCCCTTATCTCGGCATAGGTTGGACACTTGCATGTAAAGTGGTACTCATCCTCTATCTCTATGTGACATAACCTACATATCCTTTCCTCCCTAGGGACTCCACTAGTACGGCCATTTTCAATCTCAAGTTGGTGAGATGATATTCTAAGTTGTCCAATGGCAACCCTTAGTGCATGTGGTAAGAATACATCTAGATATTTTGGCCGCGTGATAAAACCTAACTCAGAGAAGTGCATGAAGTGTTTCTTATAGTACGACATTTTAGATGGGAGTGGCTCTAGTGGGGTGATCCATTTACACCGAGTGTAAATTTGCCATATTTCTTGGCGTATTACTTTATTGCGGTTCTCATGAGAGATTAAGGTGTTATCACTCGTGTGGTTGTACCTAAGGGGAGGAAGGTTATTAATGTCTAGACCATTCGCGAGAAGCCAAGTCACCATCATGCCATACCATGAGCTAGTATAGCCGGACTCATACAATGATCGAGAGGCCTTAAAGGCTTGATGAGATATTCTATCATGTGGTTGGCTATGTATCCTATCAATAAAGACTACAAGTTGAAAAAGTGCCTCTACTAGCATTGGGGGTAACGTGAATTCGGCCCTAATAATGTCATGTGGTACAGTCGATTTGCTTCGGAGTTGGCGTGATAGCATCATCACCAATGGTCTCTCTAATTGCGTCCACATGAAGGATGGTAATCCTAGAGCCCAAACCGCTGATGCATACATGAGGGAGGGGGTCACTAATGAGTCAAAGAGCCACCCTTTAGTCCGTGGCTCTTGAAAGTGTGCTTGGTGGCATTGTCTCTCTAGGAGTTAGAGGGATGCATGTCCTCTCGTGAGTCTCTATCCTTTGCTGCCTGTGTCATCGAAAATTTACCTGAGCGGGCACTAAAAGTGACTCCAAGATAGACGTACGATCCAACCACCTCGACTGGGCTATGGGAGATAGTTAGGTGACACTTAGCTCTAACTTGGGCCGATGTGTGGAAGATAAGGACTTTCATTTTCTCTAGATTCACTACCAATCCTCGTTGTACACAAAAGTCATCTAAGGCATTAAGGTGCCTCTGTAGGTCGTGTTCAGATTCAGAGAGCAAAACTATGTCATCCGCATAGAGCAAGATACGAACCTGCGTATCCCCAAGGACCACTCCGGTGCCTCCCTCACAAGCAATAAAATCTGTGATCTCATCAATGTAGATCCCAAAAAGCGTCGGTGATAGGGGGCAACCTTGTTTTACACCAATAGTGCTAGTGAAACGATTGGATAGGCCACCTGGGCATCGGACACACCCAGACACTTGTTCATATAGGGCGTAGATGGCCCATACCATATCATCTGGTATCCTCAAGCTTTTAAGTCTATCAAACAACCGATCTCTAGGGACTATGTCAAAGGCTTTGCGGAAGTCCACAAAACAACAATATAATCTCTTCTTGCGAGCCTTAGTTTCGTCAATTAGGCATCTAAGTGTGAAGATGTGATCAATAGTGGAGAAGGCTCGTCTAAAGCCAGCTTGTTCAGGTGCACGAAGGTTTAGGGTCTCCATGTAGTCGCTAAGCTCTGCTTCCATTACTGCACCATATAACTTAGCAAGGGTATGACCTATCATAATGGTCCTATATGTATTTGGGTCCATGGGGTCCCCCCCTTTATGTATGGGGGCCACTGTATTCATAGTCCACTGTGGTGGAAAACCCTCCGCAAGGGCACGATTGAAGATTAGAGTTAGCAAGGGAGCTAGGCACTCTCTCGCATATATAATGTGTTCTGCTCGCAATCCTGTGTGGTCCATGGACTTCCTATGTTGTAATTTCTTTATGACCTTCATGACCCTAGAGGTCGTGAAAAGTGTCCCCGTGGTAGGCCGGGGCGTGGAAGGCATTGGAAAAGGTGGTTGGTTTGGGATTTGGTAAAGTCTCTTTGTATATGTGTGCCAAGTTTCATGTTGGGATTACGGTCCCTTTGGATGGGATGGTCGGATCCGGTTTCGGTTCCGGATCCGGATGACGAAGACCCCGGTTTCGGTATCGGATGACGAATGTACCCGGAGAGCGATCCGGATGCAGGGACATATCCGTGAATATGTTCGCTATGGGCCCCTGAGGCTACAGTTGTAAATAGCCCAAAGTCATATGAGTATAAATATGACTTAGGGCAAACTGTTTTAGTGTCGCTTCTCATTTTTCTGTTTTTCCACTCAAGAGGAGTGAAGTGTGAGCAGCCGTGAGAGAGAGAGAGAGAGAGAGAGATAGAGCGCGAGAGAGGAAGAGGTAGACGCCTCTGTGTATTTCCGCCGCCTGTGGCGAGGACAGCGAGCTTAAGGTCGTCGCCTTGTAGCTCGCCATTGTATACTTCTCTGTATAGTGTTGATTTGGAGTCTTGTACTCCCGTGGTTTTTCCCGTCTAGGGTTTTCCACGTTAATCCCTGTGTACCCGCGTTTTGTTTCTCACTGTTGGTTCCTATTTTCTGCTCCATCGATTCGCGCTTACTCGGTTGTGGCTGAGTGGTGAAGGGAAATAGAAGCGTCTATTACTTACAATCTGGTATCAGAGCGACTGTTGCAGAAAATGGAAGGCGGCGGCAGCGGGCAGCCGGGGATGATGGTGCTGAATGCACAGAATTACGCCGACTGGAAGATCAAGATGGAGGATCTTCTGATTGTTCGGGACCTGTACGAACCGATTGACAGGTCGGAAATACCGAAGGGGGTACTTGAGTCGGAGTGGAAGCTCCTGAACCGGAAAGCCGTAGCGACGATCCGACAATATGTCGATGTAAGCGTCCTACAACATGTGGCGAACGACACCAACGCATATGAGATGTGGAAGAAGCTGTCGGGCCTCTACGAGAGGAAGAATGCGTTGAACCGGACCTCCCTGATGAGGAAGATAGTGAATCTCAAGTACCGGGACGGCGAGAGTATGGTGGAACACGTAAGCACGTTCATGGGATTCGTGAATCAGCTTGCAGCGATCAAGTTCCCGTTGGAGGATGCAATGCAAGCCATCATCCTGATGTGTACATTGCCGGAAAGCTGGGAGAACTTGGTGGTGACTCTCAGCACCTCCTGCACCGAAGATAACTTGTCCCTACAAACGGTAAAGACAAGTATTTTGAACGAAGAAGCGCGTCGGAGAGACAAGGAACCGGCCTCCGAACCGAAGATGCTGTTTACCGAATCGGATCGGGGAAGACAATGGAACCGGAGTCCGCAAAGACGGGAGAAGTCGGGGACCCGGTCGCAGTCAAGAGGAAGGCCCACATGCTTCCACTGTGGGAAGCCGGGGCACTTCCGAAAGAATTGTCGGCATTACCGAAAAGACAACGGAGCCGACGACACCGATTCGAAGAAGTCACCGGAGAGAAACGGTGCATACCGGGGAGCCACGGACCGGAGAGGTTCGGATCGGCGAGGGCAGGACCGGAAAGGAACGACGGCACTCGCGGCAAGTGAAGAAGAAATCATGCTCATCACCGAAGAAGGTGAGCTAAACATTGCCGGCGATGAGACGACCTGGGTGGTCGATTCCGGAGCATCGTTCCACCTGACCCCGGAGAGAAGATACTTCTCATCCTACACAGCCGGTGAGCATGGCTGTGTTCGGATGGGAAACGAAGGTACGTGCCGGATTGCCGGCATAGGAGATGTGTGGCTGACAACCCCGACCGGATGCAAAATGCTGCTGAAGAATGTCCGACACGTTCCGGAGGTCCGACTGAACCTGATTTCGGCCGGGAGGCTAGATGACGAAGGCTACACGGGTAGCATCCAGAACGGCGTAATGAAGTTCAGCAAGGGGAGCCTGATAGTGGCTCGGGCCCGGAAAGACAACACACTGTACCTGATGAATGCCCGGTTATGTCCGGAAGAGCTGAATGTGGCAGCCGACACTGCCGGTGAGCTGTGGCACAAGAGACTGTGCCATATGAGTGAGAAGGGGATGAAGAGGCTTGCAGAAGACAACCTTATTCCAGTGAAGCATGTGCACCTGGAGAGGTGCACCGACTGTCTGGCCGGTAAGCAAAACCGGACCTCCTTCCACTCAAGGCCACCGACGAGACGTAGCGCACCATTGGAGTTGGTGCACACTGATGTGTGTCAGGTAGAAACGAAGTCACATGGCGGAGCCCAGTACTTCGTAACATTCATTGATGATCACAGCCGGAAGCTGTGGACGGCACCGTTGAAGACAAAGGACCAAGTGTTGTGCGTTTTCAAAGACCTCCACGCGAGAGTGGAGAGAGAATCCGGCAAGAAGCTGAAAGCGATACGAGCGGATAACGGAGGGGAATACCGAGGGCAGTTCCAGGAGTACTGTCGCTCGAAGGGAATCCGACTCGAGTTTACTGTGCCGAAGACGCCGGAACTGAACGGGCTGGCCGAGAGGATGAACCGGACCATAATGGAGAGGGTTCGGAGTATGCTGGCGCATGCGAAATTACCCAAGGGGTTTTGGGCTGAGGCAATGTCGACGACGACATATGTGATAAACCGATCACCCTCAGTACCTTTGGACGGAGACACGCCGCAGAGAGTGTGGACCGGTAGGGAAGTATCCTACCGGCATCTGAAGGTGTTCGGGTGTCTCGCATACGTGCACGTGGCAAAGGACCGGAGAGGAAAGCTAGATCCGAAGACCCGGCCATGCATATTCCTCGGTTACGGCGACGACGAGTTCGGCTACCGAGTATGGGACCTGGTCGACAAGAAGATATTCAGGAGTCGAGACATCATCTTCATGGAGGACAAGACACTCGCCGACTGGGAGTCGGAGAAAAAGATGAAGAGCTCCAAGTCGACCAGTGAGGATCAACTCTACGAGGAGCAGTCCCGACCGGCAAGGGACCGGTTAGCACTCGAGGATCCGGCCGAAGACGGTGAAGAAAGAGAACCGGCCGAGGAAGATGAAAATGATACCGGAACCGTTCCCGATCCCGAAATGGATTCGGATGAAGAAGAAGAATCGGAAGAACCGGTTACCGAAGCTCCGGAACGGAGATATCCTCTAAGAGAGAGAAGGGCCCCCCGGAGATTTCCGGAACCAGAGCACGTGCTGCTAACCGACGAAGGGGAGCCGGAGAGCTTTGAAGAAGCAAAGCATGACACCCAGAGCCGCAGGTGGTTGAGTGCCATGCAGGACGAGATGGATTCCCTGCATGAGAACCACACATATGAACTTGTGGAGTTGCCGAAAGGAAAACGGGCACTCCGTAACAAGTGGGTGTTCAAGCTGAAACCGGGAGATGCCGGAAACCCCCCGAGATACAAAGCCAGGATCGTGGTGAAGGGGTTTCAGCAGAAGAAGGGCGTCGACTTCGACGAGATATTTGCCCCGGTAGTGAAGATGACCTCCATCCGGACGGTGCTGAGCATAGCGGCAAGCATGGACCTCGAGGTAGAACAGATGGACGTGAAGACGGCATTCCTTCACGGTGACCTCGAAGAAGAGATCTACATGCAGCAACCGGAAGGATTCGAGAAGAAAGGGAAGGAGCACCTGGTATGCCGGTTGAAGAAGAGCCTTTACGGACTGAAGCAGGCTCCCCGGCAATGGTACCGGAAGTTCGACTCCTTCATGACCGACGAAGGGTACCTCAAAACGCAGTCCGACCACTGCGTGTTTGTGAAGAAGTTCGAAGGAGGAGACTCTCTAATACTCCTCCTGTACGTGGACGACATGTTGATCGTCGGACGGGACCAGGTCAAGATACGGATGCTGAAGAAGGCTCTTCACCGAACCTTCTCAATGAAGGACCTGGGTCCGGCGAGACAAATACTAGGGATGCACATCATCCGGGACCGGAAGAAGAAGCAGTTGTGGCTGTCACAGGAGAAGTACGTGACGAAGGTGCTTCACCGGTTCAACATGTCGGAAGCGAGACCGGTCGGATCGTCCCTCCCGACAAACTGCAAGCTGTCCAGCAAGCAAAGTCCCAAGACAAAGGCTGAAAAGGAGGATATGAAGAAAGTGCCGTATGCCTCAGCCGTCGGGAGCTTGATGTACGCCATGGTGTGTACGAGACCGGACATCGGATATGCAGTCGGAGTGGTGAGCCGGTACATGAGCAATCCCGGTAAAGAGCATTGGAACGCGGCCAAGTGGATACTCCGATACCTGAAGGGCACAGCAAACGTGTGCCTCCGATTCGGCTCCGGAAAGCCCGAACTCGACGGCTTTACCGATTCGGATATGTCGGCTGATGCAGATACCAGCCGGTCCACATCAGGGTATGTGATGACGTATGCAGGGGGAGCTGTTTCATGGCAGTCGAGGCTGCAGAAGACGGTTGCGCTGTCAACCACGGAGGCGGAGTACATGGCGGCTGTTGAAGCCGGCAAGGAAATAATATGGATGAAGGACTTCATTGGAGAGCTCGGTATCCGGCAGAAGGAGTACCGACTCTACTGCGACAGTCAGAGTGCAATCCACCTTGCAAAGAACGCGGCCTATCACTCCCGGACGAAGCACATCCAGCGAAGATATCACTGGATCCGGGAAAGGATAGAAGACAAGGAGTTCGTGCTGACGAAGATCCACACGGACGAGAACGGGTCGGATATGCTGACCAAGGTGCTCACACCCGACAAGCTGGAAGCATGCCGGAAGAGGATCGGATTGGAGAGACATCCCATGCCGAAGTGAAGGGGGAGTTTGTTGGGATTACGGTCCCTTCGGATGGGATGGTCGGATCCGGTTTCGGTTCCGGATCCGGATGACGAAGACCCCGGTTTCGGTATCGGATGACGAATGTACCCGGAGAGCGATCCGGATGCAGGGACATATCCGTGAATATGTTCGCTATGGGCCCCTGAGGCTACAGTTGTAAATAGCCCAAAGTCATATGAGTATAAATATGACTTAGGGCAAACTGTTTTAGTGTCGCTTCTCATTTTTCTGTTTTTCCACTCAAGAGGAGTGAAGTGTGAGCAGCCGTGAGAGAGAGAGAGAGAGAGAGAGATAGAGCGCGAGAGAGGAAGAGGTAGACGCCTCTGTGTATTTCCGCCGCCTGTGGCGAGGACAGCGAGCTTAAGGTCGTCGCCTTGTAGCTCGCCATTGTATACTTCTCTGTATAGTGTTGATTTGGAGTCTTGTACTCCCGTGGTTTTTCCCGTCTAGGGTTTTCCACGTTAATCCCTGTGTACCCGCGTTTTGTTTCTCACTGTTGGTTCCTATTTTCTGCTCCATCGATTCGCGCTTACTCGGTTGTGGCTGAGTGGTGAAGGGAAATAGAAGCGTCTATTACTTACATTTCGGGATCTTCGATGGGTGTTTGTGGTCTTGGCTCCCGTAGTCTCTTCCATGCCGTGGCGCAATCGCTACTCATGAGCATATGGTAGAGTTCCCAGTATTGGGATGCCTCCCACGCTCGTCTCTTACGACGTGTCATCTTACGCATTTCTTTGCGAGCTTGTATGGAGGTAATACTACCATTGAGTTGCGATACTGTAAGTTGTCTATGTAGGTCCCTACAATCCTCGTCATACCATTTATTTTGTGGCATTGATCTTGATCTACCTTGATTTGAGTGTTTTGTATATGGGAAACTGCTAGCTGCTGCGGAGTGAAGGATGTGTGTGAGTTTTGTGCTAAGGCTTTCTAACGGTAGGGAGGGATCAATGGAGGGGAGATGGGCCTGAACATGTTGAGAGTATATGTCAGAGAGCTCATGTGTGAAATGTATTGTGGTGTGATGGCATGGTTGACTAGACTTGGTGACCTTAGAGATATCACATTTTAGCTCGAAGTATAAGAAACTATGGTCTGCGCCAATAGGGCATGGGGCCACTCGGAAGGAGTTAATCATGTGGGTAGCTTCCGGGCGCCCTATTAGATAGTCAACTGTGCTTTCCCCTCCTCCATGTGGGAAACATGTGAGCTCTTCCGAGCCCGACCACTTAGCTAAACCATTATATATGACCATCTGGTGCCGACTGCCAAGTTCGAGCAGATGATGGCCAAAGCTCGTGGCGTCCGCACCTTGATCCTTTGATCTACGTGTGGTGCCTATGTCTAAAGGATCAACATTTACCATTTCTAGGTTTCTATTCATCTGAAATACTGTGCATTGTCGGGATTGGGTTCTCGCATTGAAGTCTCCTACAAGAAATACTTCTCCTTGGGAAGAATATCGGATTATGTCATCCGATAGGGGTTCGTATGGAGAAGGCCCATGTGGCATTCCTTCATCGACTAATCTCGTCAAGCCACTAATATTATAACGGGATCCTTTTGGGGGAAAGTAACAAATGGCGAAAAATACTGCATGGTCTTTGCTTGTGGAGACTTTCACCCACATAAAACGAGCTTTTGGGTCTATCTTCATTATTTCTATCCTATTATGTAGCTCTCTACGAAATAGTATCGCGACACCTCCAGATCCCCTAGTAGTGTGTCGACGTGAGGTTTGTCTAAAAGCGGACTCCCAACGGAATCCTTCGACCCGTGGGAGTCCTCTATTTGGGCTCTGATGTGTTTCTACCAAGAAAAGTATATCAGATACCTTTAGTATCTCCTCTAGGCGGCCGGGGTGTGCCCAGAGTGCGCCATTACAATTCCATAGGGTCATCCTAAGTGCATTTTCTGTCACATGGGCCACACGCCGTCAGTTAGTAGTGCGATCATTTCTGATCACTCGCCCGTCTCGGTAAAAGGCGCGATGGCCTTCTTTACGAGCTTGCATAACTCGTGGCATACAACTCTTGCGATGCTCAATTTGCATCTTAGTGAGGTCTTCATCGAGATAGATGGGGTCCCCATCCATTCCTCGAAGGATTGGTCTCTTCTTAAAGAAAGTGATTCTAGAGTCTAAGTCTTTAAATTGAAGGACTAAGGCTCTCTTCCTAGTTGTGTCACGCCCGGCCCTCCATGCTTTGGTGATAGGTAGGGCCTCTGTGTACCCTAACATTTTCCCAAGTGTTTGTGCGTCCTCATTTGGGGATGCACCTTCCTTGAGCCCAGTGACACGTACATTTAAGCGTCGGGCCTGACGCATTTTCTCTTCTTCAAGGGTGGTATTAACAATATTTTCATCTTTTATTTCTTTTTTAATGTTTCTTTTAACCACATCTACCCAACCCGTTTTAGCTAACTCTATGTTATTATTAACTTCCTCTTTAACTTTTTTAATTTCGTCCTTTATATCCTCTATAGAGGATATTTCACCGTCTTCTCGAGATACCTCGATGTCCTTAAGTTGTTTTTTAAGGTCAATGTTTTCTACTTTAAGTTGTTCTATTTCGGCCTTGAGGGCGTCTTTTTCCTCTCTATCTTTTTTCTTGTGGGTTTCGGTGTCTTTCACCCATTTTTTCATATCCATCTCTATTTTTGTTAAACGATTAAACATATCTAAAAAATCCTCCTTACTTATAGCCTCGTCTTGTATATCCTTAAGTTCCTTAGTCCGTCTAGACGTCATTGTGGTGTCAATAAGAAAAAAAAGGTAAAATAAATGGGTTCGAGACTTAGCCAAGTTTGTGTGTGTGTCGCAATCACATCGGCATTTTGTAGCACGCGACGAGCACACCAAAAGAACCCCCCCACGAACTCGTCAAGAAAAAGGCACTTCACCCCATCAAGAGAAAATGGAGAAGAAAACACCCCGTGACGGCGACGGTGACGGTGGCAATCGTCAAAAGACGGCCGACGGCGGCAACAGACGGCAGATGGCGGCAACAGACGGCAGAAGACGGTAGACGACTGCAGATTGTAGAAGACGGCTGCAGACGGTGGCAGACGGTGACGGCGACGACACTAGCCGGCGATAGAGAGAGACGAGGAAGCGAGCGAGAGAGAGAGAGAGCAGACGGCAACGGTTGCAACGGCTGCAGACAACGACTGCAGACGACGACGACGGTGACGGCGACGGCGACGACAGCGACAACAACGCAACGGCAGAGAGAGCCGTTAGAGCAACGCAACGCCTAGAGAGAGAGGGAGCGAGAGAGAGAGAGAGAGAGAGAGAGCAAAAGAAACATTATATTTCTCAATAGCAACAGTTACAAAATAACAACCACCTTTAACTAAAGGTTACAAAGTCACTTTATATAGTGATTATCTTAGGGCAACTGCCGTTTATGCTATTTACAGAAATAGCCCAAACTTGGGCTATCCAAAAGGACAGTGTGAATACGGCCATTATACACTCGTATTCGACAGGAAGCCTTTGCCATCCAAGGTGAATGCAATCCAAGACATGAAAGAAGAATGCGTAATCCAAATGGAGGTTCGAAGGTTCCTTGGAGCATGTGCATTTTATCATATTTGGATTCCACACTACGCCCACATTGCTGAGCCATTATATGGTCTACTAAAGAAGAAGCGGAGGTTCGAATGGACAAGTGAGCATACAATCACCATCCGAAGGCCGAAGAAATTATTGATGGAGGCACCTGCATTACGGAAAGCAGACTATTCATACGGCAAGCCCATTTTCGTGACCGTGGATACTAGTCCAATCGGAATCGGATAGGTTATCAACCAAGAAGATGAAGATTGCAACCAATATGCAATTCGGTTTGGCGCGAAAGTGTTAAGTGACAAGCAAAGAAGGTATGCCCAAGTGAAGAGGGAGCTATGGGGAATCGTCTCGGCAATCAAATCTGATCGTGATTACCTTATAGGAGCAGAAGTCATAATTGAGACAGATTGCCTACCAAATTTGGGTATGATATCTGGTTGTAATACACCAGATATTGCCATGTTGCGTTGGTATGAAACCCGGAGATCCGTCATGTAGCTGGGAAGCGTAATGTCGTTGCAGATATGCTATCACGAGCGAGATACGACGGAGAAGAAGATCGACATTTTGATGAAGAGGATGTTGGCTTGGATTTCTTTACAAGTTCCTATGCTCGAGTGCTGACTACTTTCATAGAAGAGGATTACGAAGGCGAATTCGTGGAGATCGGGAAATACTTGAGTTCTCTCCAAAAAGATGAAGCATGGTCGACAGAAGACTTCCATCGAATTCGGAAGAAGGCATACAAGTATTTCCTTCAGGATGGAGCTCTTTGGAGGCATGCAAAAAGGAAGAATGGGACTCCAATGAGAGTTGTCTGAAAGCTAGAACAAAAACTAATGTCCGAATTTCATGATAGTGTTTTTGCAGGCCATCGAGGAATATGGGCTACGTTTGCGAAGCTTAAGGAGAAATATTGGTGGCCGGGCATCTACAAAGATGTAGTAGCTTATGTGGAAACATGTAAGGAATGTCATATGTTTTCGAATATTCGCCATCGAGATGAACTTCATCCGACTTACATGTTGGCTATGCATTACAAGTGGATGGTGGACATCATGATGATGCCAATGGGGCGATGGCAGATGAAGTATCTTGTGCTCGCGAGAGAGGATCTTACCAATCAAGTTGAAGGGCGAGCATTGAGAACTAAGGAGACATCATCGGTATGCCGATTCCTTCTTGAAGATGTTATTTGCAGATATGGATGCATCGGCAAGATAGTGGCTAATAGAGGTGAGCTAGACGCCAATGAAGCTAGAGAATTCTTCTCTAAGATGGGAATCAAATTATCTCTTACCACGGTGTATAATCTGGAAGCAAATGGGAAAGTGGAACGTGGCCATGGACTGATTGTGAAGGCTCTATTGAAAGCTTGCCATGGGAAAATAGGAGAATGGCCACGATTATTGCCATTTGCACTATGGGCTGATAGGACTACTCACAACACGATGATGGGATACATGCTAGCAGAGCTCATATTCGGACAAAAACCGATAATGCTGGTAGAACAAAGTATTGTTTCATGGTTTGCATTTCCATGGCAAGATGAGATAAGTAGAGAAGATCTTCTAGGATTGAGGATTAGACAGTTGGAGCGGAAGTTGGAAGATATAGATATGGCTAAAGAATGGCTCAAGAATGCAAGGTTGAAGAACAAGAAAGACTTCGACAAACGACATCGACTTCGTCCGAGGAAAATCGTTGAAGGAGATTGGGTGCTGGTCTATGACAGTAGCCTAGACAACCAACATAGTACAACTCGAAAATTTTCACAACGATGGTTTGGACCATATGTGGTGAACAAAGTGGAAGATAATGCAACATATCATTTAGCAAAACTAGATGGTACACCACTTGCCCACTTGCCGGAAAAAGAATCAAGATCTTCGAGAGAAGAGATAGAATGGAAATTTGAATTCGAAGCTTTTGACAATTCTGTCTTGAGCATTGACGAAAAATTATAGTAATCAAATTTATCCCACATAGATAGGAAATTCAAGGCCCTGGCTATATAAGCACATTGAGATCCCTTATTTTTCATTTGTGCTAAGAGAACTTTGGCCACTTTGTCTAGATGAATGAATGTGGCCAAGTTCCCAAAACCGACTGGCAATTAAATAGAACCGGTTCGTAAGCTGGAAACCAAATTGGAACTGGTCGGTAAGCAAACTGGAACCGGCCAGTAAGCAAGTTGGAACCAGTCGGTAAGCCGGAAACCAAATTGGAACTGACCAGTAAGCAAACCGAAATTAGATGACAAGCAAACCAGAACCAGCCGTTAAGCAAACTGAAACTGGCTGAAAAGCAAACCGGAACCGGCTGGAAAGCAAATTGGAACCGATCGGTAAGCCGAAAAGCAAACCGGAGTTGGAAAGCAAACCGGAACCAGCCGGTAATTAAAACGGAACTGAAGAAACCGGCAATCGGATGGAGTTATCCGTGATGTGTCTTCAATTAAAACGGAATTGGCGAAACCCTTCATGAAGGCCCAACCCACAACACGAGATCGGTTTCATTGGTAACCGACACCTCCCGTCCTGAATCGACCGATTTAGCACAGCCGAATGGCTCGACTTCCGACCATCCGACACCCATACCTGGTGCGACCAGTCCAATCATACCTCGGCGATCTGAGAGACTGTCGCAACCTCCGGAAAGGTACTCTCCCGGAATTTTCTTTACCGACGCCAGTGAACCGACGTCTTACAAAGAAGCATCGGCATCTGCCGACTCCGCCACCTGGCATTTGGCGATGGAGTCGGAAATGCACTCCATTCGCACAAACAAGACTTGGGACTTGGTCAAATTACCGAAGAATCGGCGTGCTCTTCCATGTAAGTGGGTCTATCGACTAAAAGAGACATCCGACTCGACCAACCCAAAGTACAAGGCCAGATTAGTTGCGAAGGGATTTCGATAAGAATATGGCGTCGACTTCGACGAAATCTTTTCACCAGTGGTGAAAATGACAACTCTTCGTTTCATGCTCGGTGTCGTGGCCGCCGACAACTTGGAGCTGATTCAACTAGATGTAAAAACGACATTCCTCCACGGTGACGTACAGGTGGAAATCTATATGGAGCAGCCGGCTAGGAACATCTACTCTACCGACTTAGGAAGAGTTTATACGGCCTGAAACAGGCACCCCGACAGTGGTACAAGAAGTTCGACGACTTCATCGAGTCGGTCGGCTTCTCCAAGAGTGATGAGGACCACTGTCTCTTCACCAAAACAGCTCAAGACGGGTCTCCCGTCTTCCTCATCATTTACGTGGACGACATGCTACTCTCCGGGCGACATGCCGGAGAGCTCACCGAACTCGTTCGGAAACTACTGTTGAAGTTTGCCATGAAGGACCTCAGTCTGGCAAGACACATACTTGGTATGAAGGTTAGTCGGCATCGCGATAAATGACAACTTTTCTTGTCTCAAACCGACTACATCGGTCGTGTCTTGGAATGCTTCAGCATGCACTCGGCCAAGTCTGCTTCGATCCCGCTTCCCATTAACCTTCGGCTATCTCAGCGAGACTGCCCGACATCCGGTCCGAAGGGGGAAGATATGAAGTCGGTATCGTATGCACCGGCAGTCGGCTCCCTTATGTACGCGATGCTCGCGACACGACCTGATATTTCTCACGCCGTAGGAGTCATCAGTAGATTCATGCACAACCCAGGCCGATCGCACTGGAACGGAGTCAAGCATGTGTTCAGATATCTAGCTGGCACAAAAGACCACGACATCCTGTTTGGCCCAAAATCAACCTCAGGCGTAGTCGATTACACCGACTCGGACTTCGCGGACTGTGTGGACAGTCGGAAATCAACAACCGGATATTGCTTCAAATTCGGCAATGGAGCAATCTCGTGGAAATCGAAACTCCAGGAGTGCACAACCAGCTCAACGACCGAAGCATAATACGTAGCCGCATCTGACGCGGCAAAAGAAGCCTTATGGCTCGGTCGGCTGGCGCACACGTTTCGACAAGTCGACTTCGACTCGGCTCCAGTTGTCTACAACGATAGTCAGGGTGTTGTTGCTTTGTCAAAGAATCCGGTTCACCACAACGCTTCCAAGCATATCGATGTTCGATATCACTTTGTTCAGGATTGCATCATTTTCGGGAAAATAGGTCTCGAGAAGATATCCACAACCAATAATGTCGCAGATGGAATGGCCAAGTATTTTTCGGCAGATCGTTTCCGATCCCTTCGGCACAAGATGGGTGTAACGAAAAATCGGTCCGGTTAAAGTCGAACACACAACACAGGATGGTTTCGGACAATAGACATTGGTTCTTTGAGGATTGGCTTCAGCTCTTTCGACTCGGCCGGTTCGGGTTTCAGTCTTCGAATCCGTCCGACTCGAACAAAACCATCTGTCCGACCACCTTGTATATACCTGTAAGTTTAGTATAACCCATGTATACGCCCATTACAGGGGAGTGTCGAATATGAGTGTATAATGGCCGTGTTCACACTATCCTTTTGAATAGCCCAGGTTTGGGCTATTTCTGTAAATAGCATAAAGGGCAGTGGCCGTAAGATAGTCACTATATAAGGTGACTTTGTAACCTTTAGTTAAAGGTGGTTGTTATTTGGTAACTGTTGCTATTGAGATATATAATGTTTCTTTTGTGCCTCTCTCTCTCTCTGTATATTGCTCATTCGCATATGCAGGCTTTTCACCATCACAAACGTTGTTTGTTCTTCCGCACTGATGACCTTGTTCCCCAATCGAGGGAGTGAGTCGATTTGTTGCCGTCGAAGTGATCGTCTTCATACTCTGGCATTTTCGCCTTGCCTTTGTCGAGCTTCGAACTCGGCCAAGATGTGCTTTGATCGCTCGGGGGCTCTTGTAGTCCGCTCAGTTAGGTCGTGATCGGACTTTCTTCAAACATGCATGTAAGGAGATCTTCATCCTCTATCTCTTGTTCGGTGGATTCCGGGTTGAGCGGAATCGGAGTCGAAGTTGTCTCTGGTGCGTACTAGGATGCAGACTCGTCAAAAACAACGTCTCGACTTACACGAACTTTTCGAGTCGAGGGGTTATAGCACTTGTACCCCTTTTGCTCCAGTGAGTATCCGATGAGGATACATTTCTCCGACTTTGGGTCGAGCTTTTGTCACTTTTCGTCGGGGATGTGCACATACGCAATGGAGCCGAATATCCGAACATGTGATAGGTCCAACTTCTTTTCCGAAAAACTTCTCGTGCAGCGTGAGGTCATGCACACCGGATGTTGTACACCGATTCATGAGGTATATGGCCGTGTTAGCCGCTTCTACGCAGTACAACTTCGGCATGCGCTTTTCGTTCATCATGGCTTGTGCTACTTCGAGGATGTGCCGATTCTTTTGTTCGGCCACTCCGTTTTGTTGTGGTGTATATTGACACGAAAACTCTCGCCGAATTCCTTCTTTCCGTAGATACGCCGTAAACTCATCCGAGAAATATTCCTTGCCTCTCCTTCGAAAATGGATGCCGATGTTGCTTCCCGAATTGGCAAGCCACACATACGCCTTCAATCTCTCTCTTTGAAGGTCGGGAGTCCGATGACGACTCCTTTCGATTGCATCACCTTGAGCTTTTGAAGGTTGATATGGCCAATCCGCTTGTGCCATAACTCTACTTTCATACCTTTTGCGAACATGGCCGATTTCATCTCGTGCGAGTCGAGAATGAACATTCGGCCCTCTCTTCATTTGCGTGCGATGAGTCGACCCTCTTTTTCGATGAAGCAACCGCCTTGATTAAATCGAACTTGCATTCCATGCTCTAGAATTTGGCCGACGGAGACCAAATTCCTCGTGATAGTTGGTACATGCAAGAGATTTTTAATGTAATTTTTCTTACCTTCTTCTTCGAATGGAACATTGCCGATGTGCTGAATCGGGTGTGTAGTGTTGTCTACGGTTTCGACATAGCCGGGTCGGTCCGGCTCTCGAAGTTCTCAGAACCATTCTTGATGCAACGTCATATGGTTCGAGGCACCGGAATCGACGGACCATACATCTTCCGGACCAGAGGCACTAGTAGAAGTAGAGGCCGACATAGAATTCGCTCTATGTCTCATTACGAAAAATCGACCGTAGTCGTCGTACTCGGATTCGGAGGTGTAATTGGTGAGTTGTCGACTAGTGGAAGCCGACTCACGCATCTTCTTTCGGCACTCTTCTTCACGGTGGCCGATTTTGCCGCAATATCCGCATTCGATTGAGGTTTGTTGGCTCAAACCGGAATGGTGGCTCCCCCTTTTTCTGAAGGTTCCTCGATGACCTCTATTTTGTTTCCGTAATTGAGAGTTTTTTTCGTAAATCGGGCCTTGTCCGCCTCGTCCTTGGCTGAATCGGCCTCTTCTTACACGACAACGTCCTCTTCCTCCGTCCAAATGCGTGTAGAGCATGTGGCCTTCCGAGGCATTGCTCCTTGTTCGAACATGGTTTTCTTTGACCAACAACATGGATTGAAGGCCGAAGAAGGAGGGCGGTGTTACTCGTAAGAATATACGGGGAGGCATAAGGGTATGTGTAATGATGTGGTTGATGTGTATGTGTAAAGTAAATGAGTGTGTGAGGATGAGTATGTGTGAGCACATGCACAATTATGTGCATGTGACAAGAGTGTAACGATCGTCTCTTTTGTAACGGTCATTATTTACCATTACATTTTGTATTATATAAACCCCTTATGGGGTATGTAATAGATATACATTTTCCCCCTCTCATTTTGTGTCATTTTGTATTTGTTTTTCTCTCTAGCTCTCTCTCTAACATAACCCCCTTGGGAGGGGGGTGAAGCCATTCTAGGTTTCACCCCCCACCCCAACAACACTTTTGGCATGCCTGGTGCGACGAGCCTCCCTTGAGAAGAAGTCACTCTCTCTCTCTCTCCCTCTCTCTCCCTCTCCATCACTAATGCGTATCTCTCCCTCCCTATGTGTGCGTTAGTGTTAGTGTTAGAGACTGTAGCTTTGGGCTTAGACTCTCTCAATGGTGATTTGTTGTTATGGAAGGTTCTTGATTTAGTAGGATGAGTATCTTTTTGCTCTTCCCCCTTTCTCTGTTTGTTGTGATCTGTCATTCTTCTTCGTTCCAGATCGAGCTTCTCATGTGATCTCGTCATGTCTCCTCACCATCTCCTCGACAATAATGTACTTGTCTCTAGATATGAGGGAATCCATAGTTGCTTCTGCACACAGTCCCAGATCCATGGCTCTGGAGTCGGCCAAGCCTCGGAGGAAACTCAGATCACCACACCTACAATGCACCCAAACTTGGTTTAGATCAGAACCATATGATTTCTGTTGAGCAGAAGCGGAAGTATCATCAGGTTCAAATTTCATCCCCTTCGTTCTTCATCATCAAATCCTTGTAGAACAAAAAGAAGGGGACACACAAATAGGCCTAGGCCATGGTAAAGGAAGAAGCCTTGATCATAGCCACTGAGATCGTGCCCAATGGCTCCATGAACTTCTCTTTTAGGGTCGGCGCAAGCCCCCAGACTTCTTGCATTCCATCAATCTCAAGTAGGTGATGATAGGGTGCCACTACCTGATAAGCCTTGAGCACTTTTACCTCTTCACCAATCCTCCTTTTTGCTATTTTCTGCTCTCCTTCTTGTTCCCCCCTTTGTCATTTCTCGCTACCTCCGATCCCTACTTTTAGACCCTGTGCACATGCGCACAAAACAGAGAGAAACAGAGAGTATAGACCTATATACGTTCCTTGCCTTCCATGGCGGGAGAGAATGGCCACGAGATGATTAAGAAGACTCTAAAGACGAAATAGACATCTACATCGGCTCCGGCTAGGGAGGCTGCTGTGAAGCCTACGACTCTACTCTTATTACGAGGTTGAAGGGGATGGAGAAATTGATGTGGAAGATGAATGTGAAAAGTCAAAAGCGAACATAAGCAAGAGGAAAGTGAAGTAGAGAGAGAAGAGAGTGATGCAGAGCATAGCCATGGCGAGGTGGACCAGCAAAGAGAAAGAAGGAGAAAGAAGAAGAAAGAGTAGCAACAACATAATTTTTCTATTTTCTTCTATACCATCCAATCATCTCTACATATATATAGAGTATAGATCCTCAGATAAGAATGATCCTCGTATCACTGAAGAGATGACTGAGGAAGAACAAATATTAATTTGTGTGAGGTTAAGAAGAGAATAATCAATAGTCAAATGTGCCTCCTCCTAGTTTGGCAATTTTCAATATGCTTGCTGAGCTTCTCAGCTCTATTCTTTGAGAAAATGGTCAACAACCGACAACCGACAACCAAATAGAGAGCAAGACCGAGAATATGGCTGAGACCTGGAAATGAGAATATGGTCGAGATGCGCAACTGAGAGTTATCTGAAGAGATCAATTGCCACTGCCACCGCTGCCATCGCCGTAATTGCCGTCGCCGCCACTACTATTGTTGCCGCCGCCGCCACTATCATCGCCGCTGCCACCGCAATCCGCTAGAAGTGAAAGGTGAGAATATGAATGGAAGCAAGAAGAGAGGGGCATTCAAAAAAACATAAGGGCAGAGAAGATGAAATTTCAAAAGCTCAAGGGCATGACATGAGATTTCAAAATTTGGTGGGCAGAATGCAAAATTTCGAAAACACAAGGGCCGAAAATAAAATTTCAAAAAATTTGAGGGTAAAAATTTTAAAGACCAAAGGGTTAAAAAAATATAAAACTCACTTCACATGATGAAAGAAAGAATACACAAATGCACAACACGATTTCACGACCCATGCCACATTAAACCGATTGGTGTATGATCCAATTGCGACTTGTGCTGACCGAATGAGAAGGTTCGAGTCAAGAAAAGCTCCGATCGCAGTTATCGATTGTAGAGCAGTGATCCGGTCGAGGGATTTCCGACCGTTGAGACGACCGATGGAGTTCCGGTCGAGAAGAGTTGCCATGGCGAGTGGGTTCCCCGTGCAATGCACGGTCCCATAGGCGTGCCATGTGTTACCCGTAAGAATATACGGGGTGGCATAAGGGTATGTGTAATGATGTGTATGTGTAAAGTAAATGAGTGTGTGAGGATGAGTATGTGTGAGCACATGCACAATTATGTGCATGTGACAAGAGTGTAACGATCGTCTCTTTTGTAACGGTCATTATTTACCGTTACATTTTGTATTATATAAACCCCTTATGGGGCATGTAATGGATATACATTTCCCCCCTCTCATTTTGTGTCATTTTGTATTTGTTTTTCTCTCTAGCTCTCTCTCTAACATAACCCCCTTGGGAGGGGGTTGAAGCCATTCTAGGTTTCACCCCCCACCACAAAAACATGCGGATTCTCCCATGCTAGTACGACGGTCCGCATCGTGCCGAACCGTGGTGCAAGGCCGCCGAGGCATATTTGCACCATTTTGTCATCCTCCACATTGACGCTTATTGAACCAAATGAATCGCAAAGCTCCTTGATCTTGAAGGTGTAGCTTGTGATGGACATATCCCTTTGTTGGATGTTGTTCAACTCTTGGCGGAGTTGAAGCTTTCTCGCGGTGGTGTTGGCGGCGAAAATCTTTCATATATTCTCCCACGCTTCCTTCGGCGTCTCGGCTTCTCGAATGTACCCGAGCATGTGGTCATGAACACATGTCGCCAAGCAATACATCACTCGGCTTACCGCTTGCTCCCATGTTGCGTAATCGGCGTCTTCCGGGTCGGGTCGATTTTCTTGTGCTCCCTTGATGTAACCCCAATAGCCATGGCCGACAAGGTATTGGTGCATCTTGTACTCCCAATATGCGAAGTTGATATGGTCCAACTTCTCGCTAGGGAGAGCGCTCCCCATTTGAGTATTCATTGTCGATTAAGCTTCCTTTCTTCTTTTCCTTCTCTCTCGAACACGAGCTATGTAGTGGTACTACGATAGCGATGAGCCGGTTCTTCTTGAACATTGGCGTAGAGCACAATACACGATCACGATGAGGCGAGTGGGCTAGATCGAGCTACCAAATTGCTTTGATACCATGTAAAGAATCGGGTATGATTCTTGTGTAGTGGAAGAGATGTGTGTTATGTGTATATGTGAGAGGAATTAGAGGAGAGATGAGAGAACACAAGATAGATAGAAAAAGGAATACTCAAGAAGAAGGTGTATATTGCACAAGTAGAATAAGAATTACAAAAGGTAGCATAATAAGGAGTCACAACTGATTTAGTATGAAGTATGAGGAGGGTGCTTTATATAGAGACACCCTCTCTCTTCATTAACTTACAACAACCACTCTCTCTCTTGGGGAATGTGAAGACTCATAGTCATGGGGAATATGTAACTCATTAGTTATGTGTCATAGAATATGATTCTATGACACATAGTTAATGTGTAGAGAGTAGTGGTGTGACTCTTGACCTTTGAGTAATCATGGATTCTCAAAGGGTGTGTTCACACGTTGCACTATGTTGAGCTTGATTCTCAACACCAACAAACATAATTGGAGCCATAACAAGCTCAATTTGATCCATTTGGATGTGTGTGGACCGACACAGAACGTGAGCATCGGTGGGAGTCGTTACTGTTGGGAAAATGTGTCCCTCTGGATGGGAAGGAAAGCAAGGGCTAGATTAGTAGGATTTGACGGAAAGAGAGAGACCGGATAGGAGAGATGCGAACCAGATCGGATATTACCGATCCGGAATTGGATAGATTCCGGATAGGTATCTGGGAAATAGGACAAATTTATAAATAGGTTTCAGTGTCGTGCCTATTTGGGCCGGTCTTGTAAATAGCCGAAAAGTTATCTAAGTATAAAGATAACTAGAGCAAACTTTATGTGTGTAACAGTTTTGAGTTGTGTTATATAGTGTGTGCGAAGTCATTGCCTCTACAACAGACATAACGAGGGGGGGGGGGGAGATATATATATATATATATATATATATAGATAGATAGATAGATAGATAGATAGATAGATAGATAGATAGATTATATTATCGTCTTCGGAGGTCAAATATGACCTATGAGACCAAAAATATTACATTTCACGTGATACGTGTGAAAGTGAGTAGTGACTCTCGATGTTCAAGAACTTTACCAATGAATGTTGCAATCGAGAGTGCACATTGTGGTTGTGAGAGGAATTCATGCAAAGATTGGGCTCGATCGAAGAGATGTGGAAAGCATGGTCGAATATGATCAAAGGCAGAGCATTGTATCAAAGTGTGATACTCAAGCTCGCGAACTTGTTTAGGGCAAAGTGTGCATAGCCGACCACTCTCATCACTTGTACCCCAACGCCCTGTTTCACATCGCAACGCATGTGAGCTAAGTCGCATGGAAGCAATGGTTCGAATGACAGATAACGGTATGGGCTCTAACATGTATGGATGTGTACGATTTCCCCGTTCCGTAAAGAATATAGTTAGGTGCAACATGTGTAGTATAATGTGTGAAGCATGAGCCTCCACATTTGTCCCATGTCATGATACATTGGCGTTGCAAAAATGCCTCATTTACAGAGGAATCTAATGATGCATCATGAAGCAAGTGTCTTGCATCCCATCTACCAAACCATTTTTCTATATCTTGCATCCAACCGGAACACAAAATTTTGCTTTTATGCGTCTTTTGGATCTTTTTGCTTGCTTCCCACACAATTCTAGGAAGTCGATGTGAGGGACTTTTTTGAACCTTAAGCATGTATTCAACAACCCTTTCCATGGCCATGATCTCAATGGGAAGCGATCCCATCTCAAGGAGGAGGAGGGTGTAGGGCGTTTGTTTCTTAACTTGTAGAAACTTGGTAAGAAAATGCTTTTGGACATTTTCAAACTCTTTCCACATAGATTTAGGGATGCTACCACCCCATACTTCCACCCCATAGAGAAGAACCAGTGTCACCAAAGTGTCAAAAATATATTTCTTGAGGACCCAACACTTAATATCTCCAAGATTGCATGTGTTCTCAAATGCATAGTATGCTTGTTTGGCCGCCTCTAAGCGGCGTGTAGCACATTCATTCCATCTATGATTTGAAGGAACTTCAAGGCCAAGGTATTTGAAGCTTTCCACACATTCAAGTGGCTCATTGTTGTACATAATGCATGGTTTATCTCTTTTTTGGCTCTTCACAAGCATAATCTTTGTTTTAGAGCTATTGACACTTAATTTAGTATGCATGCAAATTTTTTCCAATGCCTTCATAAGCTTTTGTGCATCTCCTAAAATATTTGCAAAAAGCACTACATCATCTGCATATAGCAAAAGCATAATCACAACATTCCCAATGGCAACTTCTTCAATACATTCTTCCTTTGCAAACTTGGTAATCATTTCTTCCAATTCATCAATGCATAGACCAAATAGTGTTGGTGAGAGTGGGCATCCTTGCTTAACACCAATAGTGCTTTTGAAAAAATCTAAAAGTTTATTTCTCATGTGCACACAACATATAACCTTCTCATAAATTCGGGAAATTGCAAGCATATATTCACTTGGCATCTCAAGTTCTTCCATTCGCCTCCAAAGATACTCACGAGGTACCATATCAAAAGCTGTATTGAAGTCTACAAAGCAACAATATAAACCTTTACCTCTAAGGCGACTTTCCTCCATTAATACTCGAAGGGTGATAAGGTGATCAATGGTGCTATGGTGTTTCCGAAAACCAGCTTGTCCATAAGCTCTCTTACCACTTTTTTCAGCCCATACACTTATCTTTGATTCCATTATACATCCAAATAGTTTTGCCATTAATGAGCCAACCATGATGGTTCGATAGTTGTTTACATTATTTATATCTCCACCTTTATGTAAAGGTTTGATCCAATTTGTAGTCCAATTGTACGACATACCATGTTGCAATGCATCAGTAAACATATCGCTTATCCATATATGTGCTTCCTTTCCCGTCCATTTGAGCATTTCAGCCTTTATACATTGAAGATCGCTTGCCTTTCGAGAGGCCAATTTCTTAAGTCCTATGCCTATATCTTCAATTGTAAAGAAGGGAGGCATATGTGAAAGAGAACCATAACATATCATCTTTCCGGCAAGAGATAACTTATATAAATTCTTACAATGTATAGACAAGTCGTGAAGAGTTAAGTCACCATAACTCTCAACACATTTTCCCTTTAGATTTCCCCAAAATTTAGCACATGCATGTGCTTTCTCTTGTGTTTGGATAAATTGTTGAGTAACTTCCCATATTCTTCTCTTTCTTTGAATAAGCCTTTTATACTCATGCAAATGCTTTTGGTAATTCTCTTTATCCTTAACTACATCCAAAACCATAAGGCACTTTCGAGCTTCACGACATTCTTTATCAAACCATTTTTTCCTAAGTTTCTTGGTGCATTTCCAAGATGTGCGGTTGGTTGAAAAACATTTGTTTGTACATGAGAGAATGACTTTCTTGAAAGCTTCCCATTTGCATTCTAGTGTGGCACCATGTTGTATCTTTGTCATTTGTAACATATCCTCAACTATCTTGGAATACATGGGTGCTGAGAGAGAGAGAGAGAGAGAGAGAGAGAGAGAGAGAGAGAGAGAGAGAGAGAGAGAGAGAGAACTCTAACGTCTCTATTGTAACCGTCTGTAGGTGAAGCAAACAGACTCAAGGTAGGTGTTTGTGAGTTCACTTTGTATTTCCTCTCATAGTGATTACTTTGCAGTCTGAGGGCTCCCGTGGTTTTTACCTGGTTAGGGGTTTTCCATGTTAAAATATTGACTCCCATTCTGCACTTGAATCTCGGTTACGACGGAGTCTCGTTTTTCAATCAGTTACTTTGTAACCTTCATCGATGACTACACCCGGCACACTTGGGCATGCTTGATCGAGAAGAAGGCGAAGTCTTCTCCTATTTCGTGAAGGTGAAGAGCCTTGCCGAACGGGAGACATATCGAAAGATCAAGTGCCTTAGGTCTGATGGCAAAAAAGAGTAATTTTCCAACCAGTTCTCAAGTTATATGCAGAAGGAGGGAATCTGACAGGAGTTCTCGTGCAGATAAACACTGGAGTAGAACAGTGTGGCCGAGAAGAAGAATTGGACGATAGAGGAAGTGGCATGGGCAATGCTTGAGGAGAAGCATATGCCGAAGTTCTACTGGGCCGAAGCGGTTCCGAAAGTCGTGTATCTTCAAAATCGAACATCTGCAATTGGAGGAAAAGGTTCTCCACATGAGTTGTACTTTGGGAAGAAGCCGAACTTGGCACACTTGAGGATTTTCGACAACATAGCATATGCACATGTGCCCAAGGAGAAGCAAAGGAAGCTAGATGCCAAAGTTGAGAAGTGTATATTGGTCGGCTACTCCGATGAGTGTAAGGGTTATAAGTGTTATAACCCTGATCAAAACAAGTCCGAGTCAGTTGAGATGTCGTATTCGTCGAGTCAGCTTCATGGTACTTGCCTCCATCTGCAACCCCCATAAACTCCGTTCCGAATTCCGAAGATGAGGCCAATGAGGCCAACTCTTTGAATGTGGGAGACATTGGAACTCTAGAAGAGAGTCTGATCTCATTCCGGCTAAGTGGGCCGAATGAGAGACTAAGTCAGAATGAACAGTTGGATAATGAGGCGACAAGCATTCAAGACTCGATCGTGCACTCCCCGTGGAAGGAACCAAGGAGACGACTTACATGGGCCATGGGGAAGATGAAAATGTTGAATTACGGCACAGAGACCGGTGCATCGGATCGGAGTGAATCTGAAACGGTCATGAGCGAAGATGGACCTCCAGAAACGAGGTCTGAATCGGCCAAGAGGGCCTTGAAATCAGTGATGCAGAAGTTGTTCTGATCAACCCACCAGAGGAATCCCGCCATTCGGTACGTGTATCACTATATGGCGCATCATTATGCATATATGGCAAAGGTGATGGAAATGCGTGAGCTGAAGAGTTATATAGAGGCGACAAAGGATGCAAAATGGCATGCCGCCATGGAGGAAGAGACGGGAGCATTAACGGAAAACGAGACATGCGATCTGGTTGACGACCGCAAAGATGTGAAGCCGATTAGGTGCAGGTGGGTGTACAAAGTCAAGTACAACATTGACGACTCTGTCAACCAATACAAGGCCTGACTGGTGGCCAAGGGCTACACGCAGACACATGGCATCGACTACGATGAGACATTCGCCAAGATGACGACCGTTCGTGTGTTGCTGCTAGCTATAGTAGCGCAAAGTGGTGACATCTACATTGGATGGATGTAAAGAATGCGTTCATGCAAGGCGAGCTTTAGGAACAGGTGTACGTGGTACAACCCCCTGGATTTCTATCCGAATTGAGCACATCGACAATTTTCCGACTGAACAAGTCTCTCTACCGAAGATCACGCAGAGGTTGCATAGGATGGGGTTTGCTTTGTTGAAATCAGACTCTTCATAGTTCATTTAGAAGAGTCGGACTGGACCGATAAACATTTTGCTATATGTCAAAGACTTATTCATCGACGGTGCCGACTTAGAAGAAATCGGCTGAGTCAAGTCTCAACTTGCCGCATCATTCAACATGAAGGATCTGGGGCATCTTTATTACTTCCTCATGATCGACCTGATCTATACCCTTCAAGGCATACTCATGAGCCAACGACATTATGTGCTGAGTATGCTCTTCAAGTTCGGAATGACGGATGGCAAATCTGTCACGACTCCTCTAGATTGAACTGTGAAGCTTCGCCCCAAATCGAGAAAGGCATGCGGCTCGACATGGTTCTGATAGATAGTCGGAATCCGTATCTACCTGACCATCACCCGTCTGGACCTTAGCTATACGGTCGTCTTGATCAGCCAATTTATGTTGCAACCAATGACCGATCACATTTAGTGCGTGCAAAGAATATTGTGATATGTTAGTGGCAAGAAGGACAGGGTGTTGTTGTATTGGCATGACGTAGCCGAATAGTTTGTTGGATACACGGATGCCGATTGGACCGGATATGTTGACTATCGCAAGTCAACATTAGGTTTTGCGTTCTCATTGGGAAGTGTCACGATCGCTTCAAACAACAAGAAGCAGTCAATAGTGGCACTGTCGAGCACTGAAGCCGAATACCAAGGAGTGATCATCGCCACATGTGAAGCCATATGTCTCAAAAGGCTACTGAAGGATCTACATGTGGAGGTGTTCGAGCAAATAATGATATATTGCGATAACCTTAGGAACATCCAACTTGCGAAGAACCTCGTCTTCTACGCCCTGACCAAACACATTGAGGTGCACTACCATTTTCTCTGTGAGCATGTCCTCTTGTCACAGACGGGTAGACTAGGACAGGGATAAGTAGGTGAGCTATATATTAAGAGAGAGCGAAAGATAGATATATAGATAGATAGAGAGAGAGCATAGACAAGAGAACAAGAGAGGGAGAAGGTAGAAAAAAGAGCAAGAACTAAATTATACTTCCGTAACTAGTGTTGTTCACCTTGATTGTAATCAAGGTGCACTGAAGTATTTATACAAGAATGTGGTGGTATGCATGCAAGCTAGGAAACATCTAGAGAGTGCATGGAAACTTCTAGAGAGTGCGTGAAGATGCTTTTTCTAGAAGTTTCTTGAAAGTTCTAGTGATTAACATAGAATGTAATAAGTTGAAACTTATACAATACAATAATGCATAGATCGATGTAGCTCAATTGGCAAGGTTGCGCAATAAGACTAGGAGGTCATGGGTTCAACCCCTTACATTCCATCGTGTCTATCACATACCGATACAATACAATAATGCATAGATGGATGCAATTGGTAAGGTTGCCCAATAAGACCAGGAGGTCATGGCTTCAACCCCCTACATTCCATCGTGTCTATGACACCTCGCCGGTGAAGTGGAACTCATGTATGTTCCGACTGATTGACAAGTTGCTGATATCGTCACCAAATCTCTTGGCTTAGAAAAGTTGCGAAAATTCTTGGGCATGCTTGGCATTCAACACCTCGACATGTTAAACATGAGGGGGAGGAGAGAGATGAAATCAGAAAAACCGAATCAGATGGAGAATTCCATTTTGGGATGTTTGAAGAAGCCAGGGACGGATATAGGGGGAGCGACCAAAAGGACGAGCCGGAGCCAACTGAACTTTGGATAGGAAGAGTTGAGAAAGGCAAAACTAGTGGCAGAATCTAGAAGGACAAAGCCCACATAAAGATGAAGGCCATGACCAGGACATGGTCGGATGTGGTCAAGGGCCTAAAGGAGGACGAATTGGAGACAGCCAATTTGGACAAGAGATGTCGAGTCTAATCTTGGCAGTCAATTAAGACAAGAGACAACTAATCTAATCTTGGTGAATGTTGTGCGCCTCCAAGGGTTGCCTGATGACATCATCTTCGATTGTGGTGCCCCATTTATTTCCCATTTTGGAAACGTCCCTTCCATATACTCAGCACCACCACCAAGTTATCGGCGACATTCCATCCACAAATAGACGGGCAGATGGAACGCGTCAATTAGGTATTAGAGCAATATCTTTGATGTGTGGTGACTTACCAACAAGATGATTGGACTACGTTCCTCCCATTGCCAGAATTCTCTTATAATAACACCCTTCATTTATCCATCAGCACCTCCCCATTCTTTGCCAATTGTGGTTTCCAACCTCGCTTTAGCATATCTGTTCCCTCCGGTTCGGTGAATGCGGGCACGTCATCTAAAAGAAATCCACCAAGATCTAACTCTTGAGCTCATTAATGCGCAAGATCGACAAAAGGAAACGACCAATCATCTACGGGCTTCGACACCCTACATTCAAGTAGGTGACATGGTTTGGCTAATACGACGCAATATTACGACCACTTGTCCATGTGCCATGGTCGATTACACAAAATTGGGCCCCTTCCGCATCTCCGAGTGTATCAATCATGTGCCCTATCGGCTTGAACTTCCTCCCCACTATTGCATCCATGAAATCTTTCATGTATCTCTCTTGGAGGTTTACTATAAAAGAATAGCGTGTGCGGAAGCGTATGCGAAACACAGAGTACATAGTTCTGAAACAATAGAAAAAACATAGAGATGGAGATGGAGAGGGAGAGGGAGAGACAGAGAGAGAACAGATAACTCAGTTCTATTCAAAAGAATAATACTCTATTCTATACACACTTTGTGCTCCGTGAGCACCTTATATACAAGCCCTGAAAATCGGGCTAAAACAAGTATTGATAGTACTTGACTGCTCATAAATGAGCCGGCTACAAAAACTCCCAAAATTATTCCTTTACGAGGAATAACGCTCTAACGGCCTCTTCATTTTTCACACCGATGCGCCCCTGTTGTGCGTACTTTTTTACACACCATGTCTACACACTAGGTTATGCGATGTACTTCGCACCGAATGTTGAGCTTGTCTCTCAACACTCCCCCTCAAGCTCAACTTGAGGTTTCACTTGCTCCGCCGGATCTACGCTTCGGTTCCTTCGGCTTCACGCCTCGCTCACGCTCCTCGACCCGTTTGATTCCGCGCGCTTCGATCCTTCCGGTCAGCTTGTTTGCTCATCCGGCCCTTCTTAGCTCCCTTGCTGTCGCAGTGTCGACACGTCCTTCGCTGCCCTTTTCTCCGCATGGCCTTCAGTTGATTCGGTGTATCCAAATCGAACATTTCGATTGAACCGAACACTTCTGATTCAATTCCGCTCTCATCCGAATTGGCTGTCTCCAATTCGTCCTCAATCTTCAGGCCCTTGACAACATCCGACCACGCCTTAGTCTTGGCCTTATCTCCCCCTGTTTCGGCTGTCCTCAGCTCCTTGTTATGCTTACGGCCCTTGCTTCCGTCTTCGGCTTCTTCAGCCAGTTCGAAGTCAAATTCTCCATCCGACTCCGCATCTCGGTCACTTCCGTCATGATGCTTACCTCCGTTCCTTTCACGCTCTTGTCCCTGTTCTTTCTTTCTCCCCCTCAAGGTCGGCGTGTCGAGGTGACGCAACCCAAGCTCACCAGAGAAATGTCGTAACTTGTCGAGACCAAGAGGTTTCGTGAAGATGTCGGCAATTTGCCGATTAGTCGAAACATGCACCAATTTGACTTCTCCTGAAAGGACTTGCTCGCGGACAAAATGGTAATGCACCTCAATGTGCTTGGTCTGGGTGTGGAACACGGGGTTTTTTGCAAGGTGGATACTGTTGAGGTTGTCACAATAGATCGTCGTTGGATCAGACACCTCTACATGCAGATCCCGTAATAGCCGTTTCAACCAAACGATTTCGCACGTAGCGATAGTCACCCCTCGATATTCGGCCTTCGTGCTCGACAATGCTAATCTCGGCTGCTTCTTGCTGCTCCATGCGATCGCCGCACTTCCCAATGAGAATGCATATCCAGATGTGGATCGACGATCGTGGGTGTTTCCAGCCCAATCGGCATTCGTGTAGCCGACTAACTGTTCGGCTATGCCTGCCCGATAAAACAACGCCATGTCTTTCGTGCCGCTGACATAACGCATTATCCGTTCCGTGCACTGAAAGTGTTTGGCCGTAGGCTGTGACATGAATTGACTGATTAAGCCGACCAGGTAGCTAAGATCCAACCGAGTAATCGTCAAATAGATAAGGCTCCCGACAATCTGTCGGAACCGTGTTGGTTCGCACACCTTGCCCGAATCCGGGCAAAGCTTCACGTTTCTATCCAGAGGGGTCGAGATGGGCTTACAGTTTGCCATCCAGAACTTGAAGAGCATATGCAGCGCGTAATGATGTTGGCTGATTAATATGCCTTCGGAGGTTAGGATCACTTCGATCCCGAGGAAGTAATGAAGGTCTCCGAGATCCTTCATTTCAAACGATGACGCAAGCTGAGACTTCACGCGACAGATTTCATCAAGGTCGGCACCGGCGATTCTTAAATCATCAACGTACAAGAGCAGGTTGACCGGTCCATATTGACCTTGCCGAACAATTAGAGAAGAGTACGATTTTGATGGTGCAAACCCCATCCTACGCAACTGTTGTGTAATCTTTGCGTTCCAAGCTCGCAGGGCTTGCTTTAGTCCATATAGGGACTTCTTCAATCGGCAAACTGCCGAGGTGTTTTGTTCGGATAGAAATCCGGGGGGTTGTACCATGTGCACTTGCTCCTCAAGATCACCTTGCAGGAACGCGTTCTCTACATCCATCTGATGTAAGTGCCACCCCTTTGCCACGGCTACAGCTAGTAGGACTCGCACAATAGTCATCTTTGTGACAGGCGCGAAGGTCTCATCATAATCCACGTCGTGCTTCTGCGCGTAGCCTTTAGCTACTAAACGGGCCTTGTAGTGGTTGACAGAGCCATCGGTGTTGTATTTCATCTTATACACCCATCTGCATCCGATCGGCTTTACACCCTTCGGTATGTCAACTAGGTCCCTGGTTTCATTCTCTGATAATGCGCGGATCTCTTCCTCCATTGCGGCACGCCAGTTTGCGTCTCTCGTTGCTTCTGCGTAGCTCTCTGGCTCACGCACTTCCGCTACTTTCGTCATGTATGTGTAATGGTGCGCCATGTACTCATTATGCCCGTATCTCTTTATGGGGTTCTTCTGGCGGGTACATCGGCGTAATTCATGATTACCTGATTTCATTACCTTTTCGGTCGATTTCGACCTCTTCAGTAGAGGTTCCTTCTCGACTGGCTCGAGGTCAGATTCGCTTCGAACTGACTCGGCACTACCGAATTCATATTCCGGCGTCTTCTTCTTGCCCTTCTCTTTACGCATAAACCATCTCCTCGGTTCTTTATGCGGGGACGTCACGACTGAGTCTCCACTACTGGCCGTCTCTGTTGCCTCTTAGGAACACGGTCCGTGGTCAGTCCTTCGACCTAGACCCCAAGGTCGGTGTGGAACAATGAACAGAGCTTAAGCGTACTGCGTAAGGAGAGAACCTCTGTGATTCCTCCGTGTGTAAGGGGAGACGACTACAACTGACACCTTATCACAGGTTGCGCTTACGTATCTGAGACACAGACACTGAATTAGTCGTAGCTATACACAGAAACTCAGAGAAGATAGTATTCTATTATCAGGCGTTCTTTTACATTTCCCAAAATTTACATGCACCTCCTTAAGAGGTTTTCTGCCCTTTATATATGCAGGGTCTAATTAGCCGTTCACGCTTCCCAGCGTGAACCGGTACATACATTACGCTTTATATAGTTTCTTATTCCTACGCTTTTGGCCGTCGGTTACTATTTCGGCAGACAACACCTGCCACGCCTATGGGACAGTGCCTTTGCATGTCGGACCCATCCCATTAATCTTCTTCCAAAATGCCCCGGATGTTCGGCTCTGTTGTGGTGTCCTCGGCCGGAGTTGATGTAGGGCCCGTAGGTGCATTGTGGTGCGGCTCCTCTGCTTGGTCGGCCTGGTTTCTCCCAGAGTCACGTTCGCCGTGTGCGGGTGGTCCGGGTACGGTGGGCTCTTCTTCAGTTAGGGCTGGGCTCCGCCGGTAGCGTGCTTGCAGTCAGCTGCTGCTCCGCCTCTATTGTTACGTCCTCCGCGGTGTTTGCCGTTTTTGTGTGTCCTTGGGCGTGGGGCAGGGATTCCTCCTGGTTCGCACTATTTTCTGCGTTTTCTGAAGATGGTGTGGGATGGACCTTTTGTTGGTTAATGGTTTCGCTGTCTGGTCTTGTGGGGAACTCCGCTCGTTTGTCCCCACTATTCTCCCCCGTTGTCCTCGCTGGTGATCGGGCTTGAGGTTCCTCTTCTTCGGCTGTGACCGGAATTGGTGTCCCGCTGGGTTCCTTGTTTGTGTGCGTGTTGCCGGTTTGTGTGATCTTGTGAAATAGCTCCTCCTGACTTTCACCAAAATCATCTAGGAGTTGTGCGAGTTCTTCGAAGTGTTGGTCTGCTAACGCACGATAGTCTTGCACTAGGTCCTCCCGTACGGTCGCAATGCTCTCCTCGTTTAGCTTATAAAACCCTCGGCCGTCTTTCCGCCGGTTCTCTCAGTCCGCACGATACGTGTGCAATTCCGCTGCTTGGGTTGCCCACGCCATCCATCCTTTGTCCAGCGCCGTTTTCAATTGCGCTGTGAACCTTTCCCGGTTGGTTTGGAGAAGGATGTGCACGTTATCCGTGATGGCCTGGCAGCGGTTGCGTGCGTCTTCCATCGACTTCTGGAGATTCGCGATTTCCTGCTGTTTAACGGCTGCCGCTTCCTCATACGTGGCCTTCAGGCCCACCCACAGCTGGGATTCCTTTTCATGCTGTTTTTGTAATTTCCTCATTTCATTGTTTAGGCGGATTTCGAGTTAATGCCTTCTGTCTTGTTCGACTACCAACTGTTCATCGAACCATACCTTCCTTTTTTCTAATAAGGCCCGAAGACCCGCTATTGCCGTCTCTGATTTCTTCGCGTCCTCTCATAATTGGGCATTGTCGTCTTTTGTCCGGATGTGCTGAGCCACGTCCGTAGCTAGTTTCTCTTCAAGCGTTTTTACGGCCTTTCGTCCGTTAGCCCGTATCTCCTTTTCTCTGTCGGAGGATTGGCGTAGTTCTGCTCGAAGATGGTCAATTTCGGATTCCGCTAGCTGCACGACCCTTTTGGCTTTTGAGGCGATGGCGGTCTGAGCCTCGATTTCTTCTTTGAGAGCGTTGATAATGTGGTTCGGTGGTGGGGTTTCGTGTTGCGCCGTAGTCGTGTGAGCTTCCAACTCCGCGATGCGTGCGTTGGCCTTTTGTAGTTCGGCTTCGGTCAGTTTAACCTTCTTCGAGAAATTCCTATTTTTTATGGCCATCTCCTTGGCGCCCGTGCTGACCTTTGCCAATTCCCGATGGACTTCGACTAGGGCCGTGTTTAAGGGTGGTATCTCCATCCCTACTCGCCGTACCCCGGCGTTCCTCTGTCTGCCGACCCTGGCTAGCCGGTCGTCATCATCGCTCTCCGTTGTTTGTGTTAGGGCACGCTCTATCATCTGACGTTCCGCATGCTCCTCGGCCATTTGTTGGGCGGCTTTGACCTGTTCTGTTGCCAGGAATTCCATGAGCTCGAAAGAGGTACCGAACTGCAAGAGGGCGCTGAATTCGTGGGCCGTATCCGGAATATCCGGATATGCCAAAACCTCGCTTTCCGTCGTTTAACCTTCTTCGAGAAATTCTTATTTTTTATGGCCATCTCCTTGGCGCCTGTGTTGACCTTTGCCAGTTCCCGATGGACTTCGACTAGGGCCGTGTTTAAGGGTGGTATCTCCATCCCTACTCGCCGTACCCCGGCGTTCCTCTGTCTGCCGACCCTGGCTAGCCGGTCGTCATCATCGCTCTCCGTTGTTTGTGTTAGGGCACGCTCTATCATCTGACGTTCCGCATGCTCCTCGGCCATTCGTTGGGCGGCTTTGACCTGTTCTGTTGCCAGGAATTCCATGAGCTCGAAAGAGGTACCGAACTGCAAGAGGGCGCTGAATTCGTGGGCCGTATCCGGAATATCCGGATATGCCAAAACCTCGCTTTCCGTTGTCAATACGACTTTCCCTCGCTGGGATTGAGTCGTAATAATCGGCCACGGCTCCCGGATGATTTCGAAGGTGGTATTCGGCTCTGCTGTTGCGGGGCCTTCGCCTGTGGTCGGTGCCTCTGGATCCGTGGGGGCGATTTTTACCAACCCCCGCCCATCTTTTCTGTCCAATCTGCGCTGTTTTGGTCTAGGGCTTTCCCCCCGTGCTTCGGTGTCTGGTTCTGGGGCTGCCTCCATGGGGTGTCTCGGCTGTTCCTCGTGCATCGCCCGTGTATCCGGTTGGTCGATAGGAGGTGTTGTCCTTGGGCTTGGTTGGGCCGGTTGGGGTTCCTCCTCCCACTCTAGGGCCGCTAACTCCGCTAACCTGCGTTTCGCGGAGTGGGGCGGGGCCGTGGGTTGGCTGGGCTATGGTGTTGGTAGGCCTCGGGGTGGAAACAGTACCGTAAGGTATTGTTGGATGATTGGCCTGAGCTTTTTGCCTACTTGGTATGCATGCAAGCCTTCCCTTAACGCCGGCCCTGTGATAACCCCCCAATCGACTGTACGCCCCTCAAAGGTGTCGATAATGATGCCCTCCTTCTGTTTAGGCATCCCGTAAGCGTTGACATGGATGCAGCCTACCTCCAGTAGGAACTTGGAAACTTCACGGAAGAAGGGATCCGGAATCTGTTTTGTTCTATAGGCTTTGGCGGAGGATGAGTATGGACCAAAATACCGTTGCAGCGCCTCTGTAGGAGGTATTTCGAAATGTCTTTCGCCTAGTGAGGATAGGTCTAACTTCTTCCGAATGGAAGAGTTGGTGACCGTGTCGATGTTAAGCCGCCTGGCGATGTCCATGGTGTCCGGGTGCGGAGGTGCTTTTGCGACCCGAATGTAACCATCCAGGCGCTTCTCCACGAGCCATCGGCGTAGGGCAATAGAGATGAAGATCGGCATCGCCAGAGTAGGTTCGTGGAGAGATGACGGGTAGCAGTGGTGAGTTGGAGCTCTGAGATGTGATGGGGAAGAAGGTGAGGAGGAGCGATGGGAGCGCTGATAGCTAGACGTTGTGTTTGTGCTTTGTGCAGAAAACCTTCTATTTCCTTCTTTTTGTGGCTTAGGGTTCATTGGGCGGTGAGCCATCATGGTGCCACGTGTTCTTGAACTAGGAGTTTGTGCATGCCTTGAGTCGTTTTAATAGTCGCTATCTTCTCTCTTCTTCTTTTTTCATTTTTTTTTTTTTCATAACGGTTACTTACCCCCTATTTTTACATTATAGTACAATTGGGCCTGTCCCTTTTACGCTGCGGGTTCTCCGGCTTTATTCCGTTCAGCGGTGAATGGGTTAGGTGGCGTAGGGCCCAGGTAAGGTTGAGCCGAAACCCATTCACTTTTTGCTGTACTATTTCTCCAGCCAGTGTTCCTAGTTGGAAAGTGCCCTGTTCCGCTCCAATTATCCAGTATGGGCCGGTCCAACGGAAACGTAGCTTACCCGGCATCTAACCCATGCGCGTTTAAAAAACGAGCACTGCTTGGCCCACGACGAACTCCTTTTCCCTTGCGCTCCGATGTCGATCGACAAATGCTTTACGCCGTCGCTATTCTTCTTCCAACACAGCCATGCTGTGGATGCGTTTCTCCCCTAGTTCGAGGAGTTGGTAGAGCCGTTCCTCCTCTGACTTGGCTTCTGATAATCGGTTCCGTACCTGAATGCGCAAACTAGGTACCCGAAATTCGACCGGCATCACAGCTTCTAGTCCAAACGCTAGCTGGAACGGTGTTGACTGTATGCTTGTTTTTTAACTAGTTCTGTACGCCCATAACGCACTCTGGAGTTTGGTATCCCAGTCCGTTCTATTTTCATAGACGGTTTTCTTCAAAATGGTCTGTAAAGTTTTGTTCGTGGATTCTGCTAATCCATTCGCCTATGGGTAGTATGGCGTGCTTTTCTTGTGGACGATTGCGTAATGCTGTGTTAGTTCCCGAACCACCGTATTGAGGAAGTGGCTCCCCTGGTCACTGATGAGCTCAATCGGGCAGCCGAACCGGCACCAGATGTGCTCGTACAGAAATTTGGTTGTGACGGCCGCCGTATTTTCCCGTAGTGCCTTTGCTTCTACCCATTTGGTACAGTAATCCGTGGCTACCAATATGTATTTGTTGGCTGTACGGGCTGCTGCTGGTGTGAAGGGTCCCACAAAATCCAATCCCCACTTTTGGAAGAGGTCCAGCGGTAATACGGGCTGGTGTGGCATCCTTGCGTCCTCCGCGCTGGCACAAACCACACTTTCTACAATACTCGGATGCGTCCTTCTGCCACACTTTGTGGGCTGTCACGTTGCCCGCGTAATGGCCGCCTGCTGTGCCGCAGTGTGCCTCCCGTAAAACAGTTTCTTTTTCATCCTGATGGACTCCACGTCACCAAATGCTGTCACTTCCTTTGTGATATAAATACCCTTCGACCAAGCAAAAGTGACAGCTTCGGACGGCTAGTCGTTTCTTCTCGTCTGTGCGTAATTGTGGTGGAGGTAGTCCTGTAGTAAAAAAGTACGTCATTTCCATAAGCCATCTATCCGGAAAGGTGGATTCCGTTTTTTCTGCAAATGTCGCTACTCGCCAGATGTGGGCGTTCGGAAAATCGTCGTCATCTTTCTGTACTGTTTCTCCATTCTCAAGTCTGCTCAAAAAATCCGCCACTGCATGTTGCATCCCTGGCCGGTGCTGAATTACGAATTCGAATTCCTGGAGCAGCAGCATCCCTCGTGCCAATTTCCCTGTCAGGGCTTGTTTCTCTACCAAATACAATAATGCCGAATGATCCACATGGAACTATAGATCATCCGTAGCGCCTCCTGCTCTGTTGTGGAATAGTTACGCTCTGCTGCTGATAATTTACGACTTCGTAGTATACTGGCCTGTACCAAGGCATCGACAAACACGTGGAATGGCTTCGCCCAAACTGGAGGTTGTACTACGGGGACCTGTGTGAGCATTATCTTAAGTGCCTCATAGGCCTTATCCTCTGCTACAGTCCATTGGAAAGGAGTCTGGTGTACGACAACGTGTAGTGGCGTGGCGAAGTCCGCCAAATACCGTATCATCCGACTATGCCACCGTATTTGGCCCAGAAACCGGCTAAGTGCTTTGGCATTTGTCGGAGTTTTATCTTCTGTAATAGCGGAGATCTTGTTTGGGTCGACCACTATTCCTTCCTTGCTGACTATGTGGCCTAGGAGAGTCTCGCTGGTCACGCCGAAGGCACATTTCGCGGGATTCAGGCTTAAGTGTGTGGTGCGGCAACGTTCCAAGCAAAGACGTAAGTGCGAGAAATGGTCTTTTGTTCGCCCATATACCGCAAAATCGTCTAAAAAGACTTGCATGAACGCCACCTACGCTTTTGGCCGTCGGTTACTATTCCGGCGGACAACAGTCTCATCATTTGGTTGGCCATCTCGGCCCAACCCCTTATTCGGCCCGCTTAGCTGAAATGAGATTAGAATCTCTCTCAAAGCTCCGACGTCCTCATCATGCGGAGGCATTTCAGCCTTGCTGATTTCTTCTTTAGAAATTGGAATGGAGTCTTGAGGTACTGGAGGTGAAGGCAAGTACCACGAAGCGGATTCGTCGAACATGACATCTCGACTTACGCGTACTTCCTTTGTTTGGGGATTATAACATTTATACCCCTTCTGTTCGTCTGGATAGCCGACTAAGATGCACTTTTCGGCTTTGGCATCCAACTTCCTCCTCTTTTCCTTCGGCACATGCACATAAGCAATGCTTCCGAAAATCCTCAAGTGTGCCAAGTTCGGCTTCTTCCCGAAATATAGCTCCTGTGGCGACACTCCTCCATTAGCAGAAGTCCGATTCTGTAGGTAGACAACCGTCTTCACGACTTTGGCCCAATAGAATTTCGACATATGCTTCTCTTCAAGCATTGCCTGGGCCGCTTCTTCAATCGTCCGATTCTTCCGCTTGGTTACGCCGTTCTGCTCTGGCGTATATCTACATGAGAATTTGCATCGAATTCCCTCCTTCCATAGATAACATGTGAACTGGTCGGAAAAGTACTCCTTCTCGCCATCAGACTATAGGCATTTGATTTTACGCCCTGTTTCCCTTTCCGCAAGGCTCTTCACCTCTAGGAATCATTCGAAAACTTCGCTCTTCTTTGCGATCGTGCATGCCCACGTGTGCTGAGTGAAATCATCGATGAAGGTTACATAGTAATGGCTTCCACGGAGACTCATTCTGTGCCTGTCCCCACACATCCGAATGGATCAAATCCAGCGGACTTTGACTACGATTACGCTCATTGGGGAATGGAAGTCGGTGTTGTTTTCCCATCTCACAGGCTTCGCAGACTTGGCCATTACGGCCCTGAAATTTTGGCAATCCGAAAACGATGTTCTGTGTTTGCATCTCACGAAGCTGCGGGAAATTTACGTGCCCGAACCGCTGTCGTGACGTGGCTCGCCTAGAAGCGTAGCGTTGCGCACACAATTGATAACGTGAAAGTGAGGAAGGAATCACTGGGATTATGGACGGAAGAGACGAAAGAGTAGAGATGGAGTGAATAGAGATCAATAAGATGTGACAAAATCAGATTTTTAAGGAATATAAGATAAGACAAGATAAGATATAAACTAATATATGAGAAAGTGTATGAAATTTATAATCATTTTCATGAAAGAGTTACAAAATGATTGTGCACGTCGTTGAACCTCCGAACTTTGTCTTGCAAGGCAATCGCTCTTCTCTTTCTTGATCGTAGACCACTACAATCTTCACTTCAATATTTTGATGAAGATAAGGCTCGAACCGCCTCCCTCTTGTTGAGAGTTGACCACCACGACCGCCAACCTAGAGCTCCACCTTTATGTTGAACTTCTTCCTTTCTTTCTCTATTTTATGGTATCTCTTATGTAATATATATTTCATTGATGTCTCATACTTCTCCCTTTGATCTTCTCTTTCACCATTTAAATAGGTGCCCCCATGCATATGATGCATTGGAGGGTACAAGTCATGCATGTAGTGGATGAAATGCATGTGATGCATGATAAAAATCTCGCTCATTTGAGCTTTTATGTATGAAACAATATGATTTGACGCTCCGGAATCCACCTACCACACCTCGCTCAATTTCAAGGTGTTCACGACCATTGAATTGGCTTTATGCTTCATTACGAAGGCAGGGCCCGCTCCATTTCTAGGTCGTTCGAAGTCCTCAGCGTAGTTCGATCTTTGATACCTTCCTGCATCTCTTCCGCTCGGTCCAGCTTTGTCCGAGTTTCTTCAAGCACTCACTCTCTCTGTGGCCTTTGTTGCCACAGTACCAGCAATCCGGCGCAGTCTTCTCTTGCCATCTTCCGGCACCGCCATGACTCCCCTTGCTTCCGGAGGGTTCGGAATTGCTTCCGGCATCTCGATTATGCCATACATTCTGCTCTTTTCGATCGCTCGATTGCGCGCCGATCCACCTCGTCCACCACGACCACGGGGCCTATCATCCTCCGTGTAAAGCATCTTGCCATTGACGTGCGCACTCATCGACGCACTTGTGTGTTGGGGACAAGGTCGTCAGTGCGGAAGAACAAACAACATCTGTGATGTTGAAGGATCTGTGTATGAGAATAAACAAGATACAGAGAGAGAGAGAGAGAGAGAGAGAGAGAGAGAGAGAGATAGGCACAAAGAAACGTTTTATTTCTTAATAGCAACAGTTACGAATGACAGCCAACCACCACTAAAGGTTACAAAGTCACTTTATATAGTGCCTATCCTAGGGCAACTGCCCTTTATGCTATTTACAGAAATAGCCCAAAATTGGGCTGTCCAAAGGGACAATGTGAATACGGCCATTATACACTCGTATTCGACACTTCCCCGTAATGGGCATATACGTGGGTTGTCTAAAATTACATGTATATACAAGGTTTATTGGACATATCAGTTTTGTTCGAGTCTGCAAGATCTGAAGACAGAAGACCGAACCGATCGGGTCGGAAGAGCTGAAGCCGATCCTCAGAGAACTGATGTCGGTTGTCCGAAACCATCCTGTGTTGTGTGTCCGAGTTTAACCGGACTGATTTTTTGTTACGTCCATCTGGTGCCAAAGGGACTGGAAGCGATCCGCCAAAAGACACTTGCTCATTCCATCTGCGGCATTATCGGTTGTGGATATCTTCTCGAGACCTATTTTCCCTAAAATGACGCAATCCCGAACAAAGTGATATCGAACATCGATATGCTTGGAGGCATTGTGTTGAACCAGATTTTTTGACAAAGCAACAAAACCCTGGCTATCGTTGTAGACAACTGGAGCCGAGTCAAAGTCGACTTGTCGAAACGTGTGCGCTAGTTGACTGAGCGATAAAGCTTCTTTTGCCGCGTTGGACGCAACTACATATTCCGCTTCGGTCGTTGAGGTGGTTGTGCACTCCTGAAGTTTTGACTTCCACGAGATTGCTCCATTGCCGAATTTGAAACAATATCTGGTTGTTGATTTCCGACTGTCCACGCAACCGGCGAAGTCCGAGTCGGTGTAACCGACTACGCCTGAGTTTGAGTTCGGGCCAAAAAGAATGTCGTGGTCTTTTGTGCCAGCTTAATATCTGAACACATGCTTGACTGCGTTCCAGTGCGATCATCCTGGGTTGTGCATGAATCTGCTGACGACTCCTACGACGTGAGAGATATCAGGCCGTGTCGCGACCATCGCGTACATAAGGGAGCCAATTGCCGGTGCATACAGTACCAACTTCATATCTTCCCCCTCCGGACCGGATGTCGGGCAGTTTCGCTGAGACAACCCAAGGTTAATGGGGAGTGGGGTCGAACCAGACTTGGCTGAGTGCATGTTGAAGCATTCCAAGACACGTCCGATGTAGTCGGTTTGAGACAAGAAAAGTTGTCGTTTATCGCGATGCCGACTAATCTTTATACCAAGTATGTGTCTTGCCGGATCAAGGTCCTTTATGGCAAACTTCAACCACAATTTCTAAATGAGTTCGGTGAGCTCTCAGGCATGTCGGCGGGAGAGTAGCATGTCATCCACGTAAATGATGAGGAAGAAGGGAGACCCGTCTTGAGCTGTCTTGGTGAAGAGACAGTGGTCCTCATCGCTCTTGGAGAAGCCGACCGACTGGATGAAGTCGTCGAACTTCTTGTACCACTGTCGGGGTGCCTGTTTTAGGCCGTATAAACTCTTCCTGAGTCGGCAGACTAGATGTTCCTAGCCAAATGCCACAAAGCCTTTCGGCTGCTCCATATAGATTTCCTCTTGTAGGTCATCGTGGAGGAATGCCGTTTTTACATAAAGCTGAATCAGCTCCAAGTTGTCGATGGCCACGATGCCGAGTATGAAACAAAGGGTTGTCATTTTCACCACTGGTGAAAAGATTTCATCGAAGTCGACGCCATATTCTTGTCGAAATCCCTTCGCAACAAATGTGGCCTTGTACTTTGGGTTGGTCAAGTTGGATGTCTCTTTTAGTCGATAGACCCACTTACACGGAAGAGTACGTTGATTCTTCGGTAATTCGAACAAGTCCCAAGTCTTGTTTGCGCGAATGGAGTGCATTTCCGACTCCATTGCAAGATGCCAGGTGGGTGAGACGGCACATGCCGATGCTTCTTCGTAAGACGTCAATTTGCCGGCGTCGGTAAAGAAAATTCCGGGATAGTACCTTTCTGGAGGTTGCGACAATCTCTCAGATCTTTGAGGTATGACTGGACTGGTCGCACCGGGTATAGGGTGCCGTATATTCACGTCGAATGCCGCGTTCCCAGAAAAATTTGACAAATTCGTCAGACTTGAATTCTCCTCCATTATGGAGACATTTTAGTTTCCGACCGGTCTGGTTTTCGACCATTGCAAACCATTCAGAGAAGATCGAGAACACCCGATCTTTGGTTCTAAAGGGGTAAGCCCACACCTTCTGAGTCGAGTCGTCAATAAAACTGACGAAGTACGAAGCACCACCGAGAGACTGATGTGGTATTTGGCCACTGACGTCCGAGTGGACCAAATCGAGGGGACTCGATTCTCTTGGTGCTGATGTCGGGTGTGATGCGGCTACCTGTTTGCCATACTGGCAATGCTCACAAAATTGGTGATCCGAGAAGGAGAGCTTGGGGATGTAATCGGCTCTGGATAGGTGCGTTATGCCGACCTTACTGAGGTGTCCAAGTCATCCGTGCCATAACGATGACACGGGGATATCAACCAAAAATAAGTCACCCTCTTTGAGTGTGACATATAAAGGGTACAAAGAGTGTACCTTTGGTCCTCGAGTAAGCAGGAGGTTCGCTTTGTGGAGTGTCCACCCTCCTAATGAGAACCCATCACGGATGCCGGCTTCGTCAAGTTGTCCGACTGAGATCAAGGGTCTTGAAAGCTCAGGAACGTGTCAGACGTTGTGTAGTACAAGTGTAGAGCCACCCGGAAGGTTGAGCTCTATGGTGCCGATTCCGATTATGGCACTGTGTTGCGAGTTCCCGACTCGAACTGAGTCGGACTGCTGGTCCGAGTATTGCCGAAACTGAGATCAGTGGGGTGTCGCATGATACGATGCGCTCGAATCCAAGAGCCATGTGCTCGATTCCTCAGTCGTAAGAAAAACTTCTGATTGGACTGGGTTTTTTATGGACAGTATGTTCGGGTCGGTCATCAAAATTTCGGTTGAAGAGCCGACGTAGTTGACCTCCTCATGCCGGCTACTCTTCTGATCCGCTCTTTGAGCTTTGTTAGTTTTTGCTTTGAGTGCTCGACAGTCGGCTTTGATGTGTCCCGGTTTCTTGGAGTAGTTGCAGATTCGGTTGTCCCGGGACTTGCTCCGGCTTCGCTGATTGTTCGGCGGTCAGGAAGAACTTCTTCCTCTGTTGTTCGATCAGTCGGTGCAACCTTGTACTACGTAAGCTTCATCTGCTGAGTCTTTGGCAAAATACTTTCTCCGAGCTGCTTCAATAAGGATTGCACTCGTCATTTTGGAGTACTTAATGGCAGTTGTTGAAGCATTGCACACGGTTGTGACGAAATGTTCCTAAGAAGAGGGGAGACTACTCATGAGTATCATTGCTCTGAGTTCATCCTCTATTGCCATCCCCTGAGACGAGATTTGGCAGCTTAGGCTTTCGTACTTGTTGGGGTGTGCCTGAACCGAATCGGATTCTTTCATTCGCAAGTTGTAGAGGCACCGGATCAGATACATCTTCGTTGCAGCGACCTTCTTTTCATAAGTTTCCGACAGTGTTTTCCAATGTTCAAAAGCTGTCGTGCATGATTGCACTGTGAAGTACACTGAATCCGACAAGTGCATCCGAATCGTGGCGCGGAAGATTCTGTCCAGCTTTAGCCACTCGTTTGCCTTGTATGCTTCTGGAGGATTTTCATTCTCAATCGAGTCTATCTGACCCTTGACTATGAGATAGTCCTGCATTTGTTCCTTTCAGAAGTTGAAGTTCAAACCGTCGAACCTCTTTAGACTCATCTCCGATGAGCCGGATGTTGATGCCATCTGATTCGGTTTCGGTTGGTAAGACTCTGTTCGGAGTTGACTAGGAACCTTGGTGGGGTGCAGTCGGTCGGCTCACCCGATATCATTCTAGTCGGTCTTGAACTCGAGTCGGTTTGGTTTCGGATACTTGTTTGCTAAACCTTCTTGGAGTGACTCCGGTTGGCTTCCGATCGTATGCTGAATACCGATCACAAGAAACCGATTGTTTAGGCCAATTCTACTTCGGATGACTACAGTGATGAGAGGGACGTATCCAACTGATCCTCCCAAATGTCGATCAGCCGAATGAAGCACGAATTTGGTTGTTGCCTGGAGACCAATCCGCAGTGGGTGGTTACAACAAGCGGGTGAATAGCGTCCGGTGACTTATTCGGATGTTGTTTAACCAAATGACGCACGATTGGGTCGGGTGTTGCACAAGGAGCTCACCTGAAGTGGTTACAATGACAGGAACAAAGTACAACCGGCTAGGTTACTCCAACTAGTGATTTAACAAAGTGAGATGCAGACTTCTTGTTTGTCTTCTCTCTTCTCTGTTCTTCATGGAAAAAAAGAAACAGAATGTTGTGTGGTGTACGATGACGGCCAGCAGTGGGTTGAAGAACCTCCAACGCTCTGATACCAAATGTTGGGGACAAGGTCTTCAGTGTGGAAGAACAAACAACATCTGTGATGTTGAAGGACCTGTGTATGAGAATAGACAAGATACAGAGAGAGAGAGAGAGAGAGAGAGAGAGAGAGAGAGATAGCCACAAAGAAACAGTTACAAATGACAACCAACCACCACTAAAGGTTACAAAGTCACTTTATATAGGGACTATCCTAGGGCAACTACCCTTTATGCTATTTACAGAAATATCCCAAACTTGGGCTGTCCAAAGGGACAATGTGAATACGACCATTATACACTCGTATTCGACACTGCGTGGTTTTCTTCTACGAGCAACATTGACTGAAGCTCGAAAGACGAAGGCGTAATCTCCCTCGTGCAGACTGCCGTTTGGAAAGGTCCGAACTTTGACGCCAAGCCACCAAGACAAACCTGCACCATTTCATCTTCCTCGACGTTCAGGTTGACGGAGGCGAGAGAGTCGCAAATTTCTTTGATCTTGGTGGTGTAATCAGCCACCGACATATCTCTTTGTCGTACATTGCTGAGCTCTTGTCTGAGCTGTAGCTTTCTGGTGGTTGTGCTGGTGGTGAAAATCCTTTTGAGATTCACCCACGCGTCCTTCGGCATCTTGGCATCCCGAATATAGCTCAAAAGCTGATTGCTCACACAGGATGCAAAGCAGTACAACACTCTGCTTGCCGCTTGTTCCCAAACCGGATAGTCCCTGTGTGTCGAGTCGGGTGCCACATCGTTTGCTCCTTCAACATAACTCCAGTAGCCATGGTCGGGCAGGTACTAGTGCATCTTGTACGACCAAGATGTGTAGTTGCTTCTGTCAAGCTTTTCAGTCGGAAGTGAGCTTCCCATACCTCTGTCCATGTCTCTGTCTTATTTCTCCAAAAAACAAGACCCTTCAGCTTTGTTTGACGCAACGTTTTCTTGTCGACTGCAGAGGACTTCAACCCTCGCGCTCTGATACCATATAAAAGAAAAGCGTGTGCGGAAGCGTATGCGAAACACAGAGTACACAGTTCTGAAACAACAAAAAAAAAACATAGAGATGGAGATGGAGAGGGAAAGAGAGAGCAGATAACTCAGTTCTATTCAAAATAATAATAATCTATTCTATACACACTTCGTGCTCAGTGAGCACCTTATATACAAGCGCTGACAATCAGGCTGACACAAGTACTGATAGTACTTGAATGCTCATAAATGAGCCAACTACACAAACTCCCAAAATTATTCCTTTACGCACTGGGTTACACTGTGTACTTTGCACCGAATGTTGAGCTTGTCTCTTAACATTTACCATCCCTCTGTACTTCCCGGGTGGCAATCCGCTCGACCACCACCCATTAGGTTGGAGTCTGGCAATGAGTATGAAGTTGAAGAAATCCTTGACTCCAAGCTTCTACGTCGAATACTCTATTATTTGGTACGTTGGAAAGGATACATGATATCAGAAGCTACTTGGAAACCTCACCACCATTTGAAGAATGCAACCGAGGCAGTTCGTGATTTCCATCTTCATTATCCACACAAGCCTGTGTCCCCTGGAAGTCGACGCTAAATAGGGGGGATAATGTCATGGACATGACCGTTGTCATGTCAAGATCCGAACTCGTGACCCCTTAACTATAATCAAATGTTATGTGTTAACCAACATGTCTGAGATACAATCATATGCATAATTGTTCCTTGTAGCTTTAAGCTAGCATCATGAGCATAATTGCTCCATTGTATTATTCACACTTGGCACATGCATGCGAACATACATGATCTAGTGTATCACATGCACGCAACAGGCATGCATGCCGCTTAGTATAAATATTGGAGTTAACCTTGAATGAATTCAAGGTGAACAACACCAGTTAATGATACCTACTCGTAGCTTGTCAATCGTGTCTTTGTAGTGCTTTTAGGCTTGTTGATTGCATCCTTGTAGCTCTGATTCCTCTATCCTTAACAATGTGTGTCGGCTGTAGTTGTTGATGAAGGAGACAAAATATCGGCACCCGCCAAGACTAACGTTATGTGCCGGTTCCCATAAATTTGAATGTATTAAGTCGAGCTTGTTACGGCTCTGGTTTCTTTCGGTAGGGAATGGAAGCCAGTGTTGTTTCCCGAGCTGACAGGCTTCACAAAATTGGGCCTTCCGTCCATAAATTTCGACAATATGAAAACCACCTATTTCGATTGAAGATCGTGAAGCCTCTGATAGTTGACATGGCCTATTCGCTTGTGCCATAAGTCGATGTCCAAGTCGGCTTTTTCCGAGTTCCTCGTGGCCTTTCTTGCCACAGTACCAACATTCCATATCGGCCTTCAATTGCCAGTTTTTGGTGCCGATTTGACTTCCCCTGCTTGTGGAGGGTCCGGAACTATTGTCGACACTATCTCTATGCCTTTGATTTTGCTCTTGTCAGTCACTATTGTTGCATTCTGACCCACCACGCCCAGGGGGCCGATCCACCTCCGTTTACAACATCTGACTGTCCGATTGAGTGGTTTTCTAGACCCACTTGCGTGGTTTGCTTCAACCATCAACATTGATTGGAGGTTGAAGAAAGATGGTGGTTTCTCCTAGGTGCAAATCACCATCCGGATAGGCATGTACCTTTGTGCTAGACCACCGAGGCATATCTCGACCATCTCATCTTCGTCCACCATCACGTTGATGGACCCCAACGCATCGCAGATCTCCTTTATTTTGGTGGTATAGTCGGTAACCGACATATCCTGATGTTGGATGTTGTTGAGCTCTTGCTAGAGCTACAACTTCCAGGCCGTTGTGCTTGTTGCGAAAATCTTCTTCAAATTTTCCGAAGCTTCTTTCGGCGTTTTTGCATCCTTGATTAGCCGAGCATTTGATTGTGCACACAAGACACGAGGCAGTACAATACTTTGCTCGTTCCTTGCTCCCATGCCAGGAAGTCCTTGTGTGCCGGCTCCGGCGCTACTTTTTCTCCATCGACATAACTTGAGTACTCGTGTCCCAACAGGTACCGGTGCATCTTGTACGAGCAAGATGCATAGTTGTTCCTATCGAGCTTCTTAGTCAGAAGCGAGCTTGCCATCACTCTGTCCATATCTTGTTTATGTTCTTACCGGGTGTTAGGTTTGAGTTTGTCTTCGACGAATCACTTGTCGGCAGCAAAGGATTCTCAACCCTCGCACTCTGATACCATTTGAAAGGTAATGTGTGGAAGCTTAGACAAACCGGTTCAGTCAGATAACAATAGAAAATCAGAACTAGGTTTAATGGAAAGCTTAAATTACACACAAAGTACACAGAAGAGACAAAGAGAGAAGAACACCATAAACTCAATTTCAAAATAACACTTTGTACATACAATGTGCTTAGAGAGCATTTTTATACAAGTCCTTTAAAGGACTGACAGAAGTTCCTAGTACTTCAATGCTTGTACGAATGAATGTCACTGACTCCTAAAAATATGCCTACGTACTAGGCTAGGATCGTATGCCTCTAACAACCTACCGGTTATACTCCGATACAGGCACTCATCCGGCTCTTCGTTCCGGACACTGATCCAGCTCGTGCTTACTTAGTCGATCCGGATCTGGTTGAGCTTGTTCGCTCAACACTAAATCTACTAAGTTATATATTTTTTATCCACTTCAGCTTCTCACTATCCCCATCCTTGTCCAAATCAGCATCGTTTGAATCGGCTTCAGATCTTTCACACTTCACTCCTCTAGCCCGTTCACTTGGCAGCTTCCTAAGGGCATGCCCGTAGGACAATGCCTTGTACGGTGAACCCACAAAATGAGCATTAGTCCTCCAAAATTTGCGTGATACTCGGAACTTGTTCTTTGTGTTAGAGCTTAATCTTAATGAAAGCATTAGATAAGGAAATTGTAAAGAATCGAGTGAGTGATTCTATGTAACGAAATAAATTAGAGATCTGTGTTATGTGTGTGTGAGAGAGGAGAGAGGAAAGACACAAGATAGATGAGAAAAATAGAATACTCAAGATATATATCAACAAGGAGTAGAGAATAACAAATACAAATGTAATATCATTACAAGAGAGATTAACCAACAATTACAAAGTAGGAGGAGGGTGCTTTATATAGGGTCACCCTCTCTCATCATTAACTCACCAAAACGCCTACTCTCTCTTGGGGAATGAGGAGACTCATTAGTCATGGGGAATATGGAACTTGTTAAGAATTAGGTATTTAACTACGGGTTAATTAGTACCTAATTATGTGATTAAGTTAAGCGGAAGATTAAGTGATATGTGTGTGTATGTGTGTGAGAGGAAGAGAGAGAGGAAGTTAACACTATGAACAACGAGACAAGATGGGGGATGAGTAATTATATTAAAAGCATCATCAAATACAAAAATGAGGTATATATAGATCTCATGTGCAAGGGTGCACATGTGTGAGGAGAATATAGGTACAAGGGTGTAAGTTTCATATTAAATGTACTTGGGAGTGGAGGATCTAGAATATCCCACTTAAGTACAAGGTCCTATTTAAGGCGTTATAGTCAACACTTCTAACTAGATTCTATCTAGGTAACTACAAAGTTACATGGTTGACTAACTAACTAAACTAAGTTGAGGTTGATCTTTCAACATGCCCCCTCAAGCTCAAGTGTGAGGCGTTCGACATCCGGTTCTGCTTTCGGCATTTTCTGGCTTTCGATGTCAGCTTCTGTGCGGCTTTCAACGTCGGTATTTTTGTGGTAGCTTCGGTTCCTCCCCCTCAAGCCTATGGTGAAGGCTTGGGTCGACTGCTTTCACCCATCGTGGGTCACGAGCCACCTCTATAGAGCTCTCGAGCTCTTGTTTGACCACTACCTTCATTGCGAAGGCATAATGATGAGCCATGTACTCGTTGTAGTTGAGCTGAGTGACAAGATTCTTCTCTCTAGAAGACCGTTGAAGTTTTTCGTTGGCCGATGTGAGCGCCTTGTTTACTCCGGGTGTCCGCATGACGGGTACACCAAACTCATTGTCTAGTGAGTGAGCCGACACATCCGAATCATTGTCGTCGGGTTGGTCGACTTCGTATTCGAGCATCGTACCTTTGCCTTTGTCCAAGGTCGTACTTGGCTGCGACGTGCTTGGAATGCTTGAAGGCTCAGGTGGGCTTGGATTGTCCTGTGATAGAGAACTTTTCCGAATATCGTCCTCCAAGTTGACATTCAACTCTTCCTCGGTCGGGTAAGGCGGAGCCGAATTAGGCTTATATGAAGATGCCGATTCGTCGAAGACTACATCCCGTGGGATCAACTTCCTTCCGACAAGGAGCTCGTAGGGAGTTAACACGTGCTTGCTTGAAGGATCAGGTGGGCTTGGATTGTCCTTTGATAGAGAACTTTTCCGAATATCGTCGTCCAAGTTGACATTCAACTCTTCCTCGGTCGGGTAAGGTGGAGCCGAATCGGGCTTATACAAAGATGCCGATTCGTCAAAGACTACATCCCGTGGGAACAACTTCCTTCCGACAAGGAGCTCGTAGGGAGTTAGCTCATGCACCCCATTAGTGGTGCACTAGTTCATGAGATAGACGGCGTGGATGTTGCTTCGGCCCAATAGAAATTTGGCATGTGTTTCTCATGCATCATGGCATGTGCTACCTCGAGTATTTTCCGATGCTTCCTTTCGGTGACTCCGTTTTGTTGGGGTGTGTGTTGGCACGAGAATTCTCTCCAAATGCCTTCACCTTGCAGGTAGGAGATGAATTTATCGGAGAAGTACTCTTTGCCTTCACCCGATCGTAGGCATCGAATGTGCCAACCCGTTTCTTTTTCGACTTGGCCCCTGAGCTTTTGGAAGTGGGCAAGGCGAGCACGTTGCTCTTCTTCTTCATCAGAAAGATCCCCGATGTCGTGAAGATTTTCGACAACAATGTGAAAATCACATGGAACGAGGAAAATCAAGAAGGTGCAATGTGCACACGTATGGAAGGAGTGATGGTTACACATATATGTTAGCACCGTTAATGTGCACGTGGGATGTGTGTTTAGGTGTTCATTACACAAAATATAAAAATAAGCCTCGGCCTAGTGGTATACAATGAGATGCAAGTAAGGTTTTGAACCTTACACCTCCAAGATAGGAGGCAATTGACATACAATTAAGGGTAGGTTGTTTTCTTTAAAGTTTATTTTCTTCATTATACTTTTCACATGTAACTGCTCGTACATGAGAGCTTAAATGAGGGACATGACGATCATGCATCGCATGCATTTCATGCATGTCTTACACCCTCACATGCATCATATGCATGGGGGCATCGAAGGAAGGGAAAGGAAATCAAGAGATGTATGGAATTAATAAGATAATAACAAATTCTTAGTTGTCTCATTGGCAATGTATCTTGTCTCTCAATTTTGAGGTCAAAGGTTCAAACCTGGAATTGGAATTCCTACTTGTATCTATTTATCTACCTTTAATAGTTTCTCGCTTGCGCTATTCCTTCCGGTCCAGAACACTGATGGTCCTGGTTCATTGTCTTGTACGATTCTTTCGATCCTCTATCATCACTTGCGGATAGAGGCCTGTGCTTGTCTATGCACGTGTAACGCGCATATCGCAACGTTTGGCACATGTGTCACATGCTTTGCGACATCTTTGTGGTGCGGTAAATTCTCTCTCTCTCTCTCTCTCTCTCTCTCTCTCTCTCTCTCTCTCTCTCCCTCTTTTGTCTCAGTCAACCCACACAAGCATCTTCGACAACAAGAACGACTCAATTGTAAACCTAAACAACCGATTCCTTACAAGCACAAGTCACCTTATTCATCCTCCTTGGTCAAAGACCCTGGTGGTCCCGTTCAACCGACCCGTAGGCGCAGATTTCCACGACATAGATTTGGTGAACCCGACGTGAAGAACTGCAAGGGAGGATGGGTGGAACTTCAAGTGCTAGAGACTCTAATGATAGTCTAGCACAAGTGATGGCGAGGATGATGGACCAAATGCTTCAAGAGAGAGACAACATCGCAGGCCTTGACGTTGCTATCGATAGGATCGTGGATGCCAATGGGTGCTTTGATGGTAAAGATGTGACACGATACGAAGTGTACAAAACAAAAATGTAGAAAAAGTGTATTTCTATGGCAAGACAAGTGGTAAGCTTCTCAAGGATTGTAACTTCAAGTCTTTACTCCCGGGTCCTTGAGCTACAAGAGGCCAATCCGGAATGGTCATCCCTCGAACGACGTTTACTTGAAGAATATGAGTTTGGCGACTCATCTCAAATGACGAAGAAGGATTTAATGGACTGGGTGGAGTCTACTAACAAAGAGTTGAGTGTGAGTGAGACGCTCCAGAAATTCGAGTAAAGATTTGATCGTCTACCTGCACTTGACACAACAATTCTCAATTCCAACAAGGTGCTCTTATTTGTCAAATCAGTAGATGTGAAAGATCGAAGATATCTTGGACTACTACTAGAAAATGATGAAGGCCTCATTTCTAATTGGGCGGCAGTGAAGAGGGCATGTGAACGTTTTGATAAGCGTCAACAATGGGACAACGAGACAAGATTGTGTGTTGCAGCTCAGATCGGCCGACCAACTCATAACGCAAGACAAGAACCACAAGCCCAAAGACCGAGGGATGACGAAGTGGCTTAGACCACGGATGGAGCCACAATGAATGAACTTGTAGACATGCTTCGAGATATGAGAATTTCTCAAATAAGAAAGGAAGAAACTCAAAGTTTTTCGGGTCGTCGCCTAGACTTTCCCCGCAGGTGTATTTGGTGTGACTCTTTGGAACACCAACAGAGAGATTGCTCAGAATTCCAAAATGCCCTCCGACGAGATATCATTTATCTCTCCAATAATTGGATTCACTCCTCGGTGACGCAACACCAAATTCGGTCGAGGAGGTATGAAGAAGTTGATGGAGGAAATGGAAGAAAACAAAGTGAACAATGTTTACTATTCCTCATCCGCCGGAATTTGAGTTGGACACGAGACGAGAGCCCAAGAGTCTCAAGCAGGAGAATTTTGGCTGATCATACTAAATCAAGTTGGAAAAGGGAAGCTTTGCATGAACGAGGCATTCAAAGCAGATCGAAGAGTCCAAGCAATGACGGGATGGGAGGACCCTGTGGAAGAGAAGTTGAGCTTCGTCAAGGCCATGTGTCAATACTACGACGTCCTAGTTGAAGAGAAACGAAAAAGGCTTGATGACCAATCAGGCTCTTCAAAGAAACATGTCACAAGAGAAGTTGTTCAAAGAAGGGAGGAATCATCACCGCCCCAAACGATAACCGAAAGAGGGAAGGAAAGAATCGGTCCAACGTTCAAACTACGCTTGGAGATAGAGCAATCCATCAACCTTAAGCGTGTGATGGAAGAAAGGATCCTGGATAGAAGAATTGAGTTCACACTACGGGAGATCTTAGGAATTGCAAAGAAAGAATTTCATGGTGTCATCATTGACTTAATAAAAAGGAAGAGAATGACCGACAAATGTCTCGATGAGCGCTATTACAACGAAAGGTCTCGAAATTGAACAAGAATTTGTGGATAGCCATTTCGCAAGGCCACATTGCACACCAGTGCGGATGGGAGACTTGAAAGATCCGGTGGTTGCGCTCATTGATCATGGCTCGGAGATCAATCTCATGTCTCTTGAATTCTATCGGAAAGGTCACTGCCCCATTAATACTAGGCATGGGTGGAAGATTCAAGTGGCAACCAAGGCGACTGAAGAGCTTCATGGGGCCTACCCTAACATTAAGGAACTATTGGCAACGTTGAGCATGATCAATGCTTTTTTGTGTAGGAATCGGCGTCACATCCTATCATCCTTGGCGAGCCTTTCATTACAACATCCTGGATGGAGACAAAGGCACTCAATAATGGTTCGGCATATGCAGGGATACGAAATCAAGATGGGACAAGCTCGGTATAATTCCTCACCGTACGACCAAACTATGAAAGAAACATGCATAACTTAGGGAAAGAATCTAGGGAGGATTTTAAATTCAGGCTATTAGGGAGATGGACAACAATAGTCCAGGACATCTAACTATGTCCCCAATTCAGTGTAATAAAATTTGTCAACCCATTAATGAATATGAAGTCTTGTTTTCTGAAAATGGGATACATGTGTAAATTTAGCAACATTAATGGAGGAGATATTAAAATAGAAATCCTAGAGGAATAACTTAGAGAAATCGTGATTATGAGCGAGGAAGAGGCAATAAACGGGTACATGAAGATAATATCATTTAATGATACTCTTGGGGAAATGGAGAAAACACGTTCGCATTCACAAGTGGAAGGATCACACATTCCATTTATAGATTCCTTTTATAATCTTGCGATTTTAAACAATTTTCAAAAACTTGATACACCAATATCACATGTTTTAAATAGCATGTAAAATTTGCTAATTTTTTGAGATTTAACAAGTTTCAAAATGATAATTTTTTTCTAAAATTGAATAGTTTTTCAGTAAATGTTTAAATGTTGATGGTTTGCAAATATGAAATGTAGTTAACTTAAAGAAAATCACAATGGTTAACTTAAGGTACAAGTTAAGATTAATGGTTTCACCATCTTGATGAGATTAAGATTACATCTTTTGTTAGACTTGAAAATGTTTTAAGTATAAGAGGTAACATTGCAATCCTTAATGTCATCATCTATAAATTTAGTGCTCATTAACATCCATAAATTCACAACTCAAGAAATGTAAACAATATTCATAAACAATTTTGATAAATCCACAATTCCTAACATAGATGATATTCATAAACTGTCAAAACTATCAAACTTTAGATGTGAACATTAATATATCGATTTGAACATATCACATAGTTATCAAGGTATCTACAATGTTATCCTCTTCTTCCTTCTGAGAATTCCCCTACAATTTTGTGAAGTTCAATTACCATCAATACAATTATTAATGGTTTTTAGCTAATCAATGTAGCACATGTTCACCATAAGATATCTTGTTGTGCAACATACATCTTTGTAGTATCGATATGCATCTTTTTCTCTTGGAAAAACATAGATTTTAGTATAATTTGAGTTCATGTTTAAAAAACCTCTTTTATTTGAAAAACAAGAAGATTTTTAAACATGAACTTGATATTTTGTATCGAGTTGATGTAAAAAATAGAGTTTTGATCATAATTCCATACAATGTATTGAATTCATGTTCAAATTTTCTTTGACCGGATTTTAAAAAATTTAATTATAATAAGTTGAGCTTGAGCTCATGTAAAAACCAGATTTTTCATCACAATTCGATACAATGTATTGAGTTCATGTTTAAAGTAATTTTTTCTAATTTTTTGATTTTTTTCAATTTTTTTCAATTGTTTCAATTTTAAAAAAAGAAAAAAGAAAAAAAAACAATTGTTTTTAAAACCCCCCCAAAAAAGCTTTTAACATGAACTCGATACATTTTTTTGGGTTTTTAAATTTTTTTTCTTTTTTTTCTATTTATTTTGGTTTTTTTTTTTGAGGTTTAATAAATGATGAAAAAACTAGAGTTTTCATCACAAGTCGATACAATGTATTGAATTCATGTTTAAAATTATTTTTTTCCCATAAAAAAAATGAAAAAAATCTAAAACAATTGAAAAAACTTGAAAACAAATTAGGAAAATTTACTTTAAATATTCACTCGTTACATTGTATCGAATTGTGATGAAAAATCTGGTTTTTATATGAACTCAAGGGCAAATTATTATTATTAAAAAAAATTTAAATCCGGTAAAAAAAACTTCGAACATGAATTCAATACATTCTATGGATTTATGATCAAAACTCTGTTGTTTACATCAACTTGATACAACATATTGAGTTCATGTTTAAAAATATTCTTGTTTTTCAAATAAAAGAGGTTTTTTAAACATGAACTTGAATCGTACTAAAATCTTTGTTTTTAGAAGAGAAAAATATGCATATCGATAGTGCAAAGAAGTATGTTGCATAATAAGATACCTTATGGTGTAAATTTGCATCATTGATTAACAAAAAACCATTAATAATTGGGTTGATGGTAATTGAACCTTGCAAATGTCATTTACATGGTCGATAAAGTATTCTCGTGGTTCTCAATCACCACTTCAAGCACTTAATGTGGATCTTCATAGTTTGGTTCATCTACAACAGAGAAATATTTATGTGGAACAATGGATGACAACACGAGCATAACTCAGGTGACAAGGAAAATTGCAAAAACTCAAGGTGGGGATATTAATAACGACACATGTAGATGGCCATGAGCTAGGGTACCAATTCTGCATTGGTAAAGTTTTGGACGTGATGATGCATTAAACCTTTGTAATACATCTATAATTGACATTAGTTAGGCGGATATAATTGTGTATGACTTTACACTGACAAAAGTTGGATGTTTAAGGACAACAACGATATACATAATAAAAGAGATATTACCAAGTCTAGAAGATATCACAGATTGAAGGTGAAGAAGATTTACTGCACACAATTTGGAGACACAATTTGGTGAAGACAATGATTTGATTGGTACATTTGAAAATGAGGAGGAAGAGTCACAATTGTATATTATCTATAGTAGTGATTGCGCATTTCGTATTTGACCAAAATTGGGCATTTTTCAATTTTACCAAATGGTGAAAATTTCATGCGGTGTAAGCGCACCAGGGTTGTGAAAAGTTGGGCTAGCTGGTCTTCGGTGACTTGCATCATGACATCGAAAGGGTAGGCGAAACATACGAGATTGGTGATGTCTAAGTCTGGGGCGATCGCGGTGTGGAGGTAGGCCCTGCCTTTCAGAAACAAAATAGGGAGATGTTGGGGGAAGAGGTCACCGGCTCGGGGTGAGGGATTCTCGGTGGCTTCTTGGTACAACATGAAGAGGGCGAGGGCGTGGTTGTTTTCGGGGAGTACTCGGATGAATGTTTGCCGATCTGGGGGGTGGTCTCGTCAAAGAACACTCGACATGTAGCAGCCAACGACCGAAGTACGCACGTGGCTTGGGCGAGAAGTTTACGCGGGGTATGTGGTACAGTGAAGAGTTCGGAGAGCAGTAATGTCGAGGTCACATACACCGAGAGCGCTTGAATAATATTTGGAGTGCCGGGCGGGGTAAGGAGAGGTGTCTTAACGATGGAGGGGCCCGTCATGCCGGGGCTGAGGGCATGCTCGAGGGCGGCTTTGGTCGTGCGGAGTTGGGTGATGTCCTTCTCGAGGTATGCGGACTGGCAACGGTGTTTGATGAGGAGACATCTGTTCCGTTCATTGGTGACCTCTACTTGTTGGACCATAGCGTTGTGTTCAACCTTGAGGGTTGTGATCTTGCTCGTGAGTTTGTGGGTTGTGGCAGTGGCAGTAGCCAGAGCGTTGGACCGTGCAGAGAGGTCAGGCGTCATCGCTGCGAGGTGGAACTCCGTGTGTTGGTGTTGGGTGGTGAGACGTACGTACTCGGCAGAGAGTTCGGCGTGTGTTTGCGTCGCGCGTTCTTGGTCGTGGTGCCAAGTTGTCCGGGCTTGGTGGAACTCGTCGGCGAGTTGTTGGTGTCGGGTTTGTGCCGCAAGAAGTTCTTGCTTGAGGAGGTTGTGGGCGCTGGCTTGACATGCGTTGGTATGGAGGGCGCTCCTCACTACGGCGGCCAAGATCTCATTCTGTGTAGAGGCTTCTTGCTAGTCGGTGGCGGTCTGTTGGGCTTGTGCATGGACTTGGAGTAGGCGACGATTCACGACTGTTGTCTGCCTAGCCGGACTAGCCTCAACACAGGCGTCTATCCGACACTTCTCCAAAGGGGTGGTAAGGATTGGATGCTAGGTTACACGCGTAAGATGATTACAATTAAGCACAGACGGTAAACAATACGAAGATACAGATAAACACGCAATAATTACTATTGTATTACTTTCGTCAAACCCTTTACAAATCATCGGATCCTTTTATAGGCATCCGGCAAGGTTACAATCGGTGCGCTTAGGCAACCGACATCCGAATCGGTCCGGATCCGGATCGGTACAACTGTACCAGATCCATCCCTCCGAATAATAATTCTACTATTATTTACTTCCTATTATCCGATCCGACTCCGCCTTCCCACTTGTCCTTGCTCTTCTGACCGGCCAACACATGGCACGCCCGTGGGAAAGTGCGTTGCACTTCGAATCCACTCCCGGCCTCATTCTTCCTCCAAAATATCGAGCACACTCTGCTCGATGGTGTCAAGTGGTGCTTCTTCCTCCTGTTCCTGTTCCTTGCCTACCTGGTCTCCGACCTCCGGTTGGGTGGGCTGTTCCGTAAAAATTTGCTGCTCCAGCTCTGCTTGATTCTGTGGTGCCGGTGCTTCCTCACTGCTTCGTCCGGGTTCTTCCTGTTCTCCCTCTGTTCCAAGCTCTGTTCTGTTACCCGTGTCGCTTTCTCCAGTCTCGACTGGTTGGCTCGGTACGCCTTCTTCCTCTGCTCTGGTGTCTTCCGGTTATTCCTCGTCGGGGTTGTTCGGTGTCGGTTGGTTCAACTTCAGCCGGTCGCTCTCCATCACTTATAGTGATTGACGTCGTTCTTCCCTTAGCTTCCTGTCGTAACCGGTCCTGCTCGTATCTCTCCAACTCCAACTGAGTTGCGAGCTGCCCGTCATCCAACCTCTCTACCAACCCTCGGATTTCTTTGAGATGTTCTTCCGCTAAAGTGTAGAAATCCTCCGACAATTCTTCCCGAATGGCGACGATACTTTCTTCATCCATCTTGTAGAACTTGTCACCGGTCTTCCTCCGATTCTCGGCATCCGCTCGGAGTGTCTGCAGCTCGGCTGCCTGTTGTGACCACTCCTTCCATAGCTTTTCCGTACTTTCGTTGATGCTTGCCTGAGCTCGGGTACTCCATCCTGACATGATGAGCTTGATCCGGTCAACCCCCGCCTTAGCATGCGCATAAGCTTCTTGCTTTTCCTTCCTTGCCCGTTTTATAATGTCGGCCATTACCTGAGCCTGGGCCTCGTAATCCGCTTTCTGCTTTTCATAGGTACTTTGCAGTTTGTTGATCGTGAAGGTCGATTTTTCCTTTTCTTCATTCCTGATCTTGGTCAGATCCAACTTTTCCCGCCTTAGCGCCTCTAATTCCTTCCTTCTCTCCGTCGCTTGGGCTATTTCCGCCAACAATGCTTCCTTGTTGGCACTGACCTCATCCATTGCCTTAGCCAGGTCTAATCGGGTCTCTTTGAGCTGTTCTTTCAGCTTCTCTATTTGCCGGTCGTAGTCTGCTGCCCGTTTCTTGTTGTCCGACTCGGCCTGCTTGTGATCTCGGTAGAGACGGTCGAACTCCTTCGTCTTCTGCTTCAGGCGTCGGTTTGCCTGAGCTCTTAACCGATCGTCCCGGTCCTTCTGTTGTCGGAGTTCTTCCTTCAGTCGTTCTATCTCCTGCTCGGCATGTCGACGCAGTCGGTCCTTCTCCTTTTGCAGCTTCTCTTTTTCTTCTTGTAGTCGGTCATTAGTGGCTCGACCTTTCCGGAGGCCTTCTTCCCTTTTTCGTCTGTCGTCCTCCACCGCTTTCTGCTGCTCCCTTTCTCTTTCCCTTAATGCCTCCTGAGCTTTTAACTCCTCTCGTAAGGTTTCTATTATTTTTTCGGTCTCAGGGCCGGTTTGCAAGGCCACCGGTTCCGGTTCCGGTTCTGGTTGCTTCCTTGTTGTCCCGGCCGGCTCGGTGACAACTTGTGCTTGTTGAATTCCTTCCCTTGCCTGCAACAGCTCCCCTTGCATTTCCTCGATCTGTGTTCGGAGCGCGACCAACTCCTGAGTTGTTGTATGCGTCAGCTGTTGCCTACACGTTTCTTCTTTCTCTAACTGGTCCGCTACTCCCGATAACTGCTCCGAAAGCCATCTCAGCCATTGTGGCTTTGTTCTTCCTGTGTCGGGGTGGCCTTGCTCACTTAACTCAGGCTATTTTTCCAGCCTTTTCTCTGGCTCCGGCGCTTGTTCATTCTTCTTCTCTGGGATGACCGGTTCTCTGAAGTCCGGCACAACCGGTGTCGGTGTTGCTTCCCTCGGTACAGGTTCCAGTACTGCTTCCACCTCAGCTACTGGAGGTGGTCCTTGCGCCCTCTGCTGAGTTTTGTCAACTGGTGGAGCCGGTCCTTTCGCCCGTCTCTCCCAACCCTGCCTTGCTGGGAGTCTTACCAGTGGTTCGGATGAGTCCTCTGTTTCAGCTTCCTCCTCCGGTGCGGCTACCAGACGGACCTTTTGTATAAAGACCTCTGGTTCCGGTTCCGGCCGTCGCAACGTTATATTGATTGGTTTGCGTGCTACCGGTTCCTCCTCGGCCGATTTCCCTTTGCCTTTTCCTGCCGGTTTTGCCTTTGTTGCCGGTTCCTGTTGCTGTCGGGAGGGTCCTTCCCCCCGCTGTTCTGCTTCTTGTTGGGTCCATCTGGGGGTGTGTTTCTCCAAGATCTGTCGGCGCTTTGTGACCTTTTTCGGCGTCGTCTCCTGCCGACCTCTTTTCTTTTGTGTGATGGGGAGCACCGGTGGGACTAACACCGTTAGCCATTGTGCTATCCCGGCCCATGGCTTTTTTCCTTCCACAAGATTCTTGATGGCCTCCTTCAATCCTTCAGTTATGAAATGGAGCCAATCTAATTGTAAGCCTTCGTACGCTGCTATTAAGAACGTTGCCCGGTATCTGGCTATGGCCGGGGGACGGGGATTCACGAATCCGTATTCCATCATGGCGCGGGCCACTTCTCCGAACAGCAGGTTCTCTCCGCCCTGTGTTCGGTACGCCTTACTGCTGATAGAGTACTCACCGAAATATTCGAACAGGATTTCACTTGAAGGGTTTTCGATTGTTTGAAGTTCTCCTGCTTTTATCCCCGTGAGCGCTTGCACCGCTCCTTCCGTGATTTCTGATAAATCGATCGATGCTGCCGCCTGCTCTGGTTCTGCGTGTGGTGGAGCGTCGGCGATCCGCAACAATCCTGTTAACCCGTTCTCCCTCATCCATTGGCGTGCCTCCTCCGACAGTACCATTGTTTCGAATTCTTCTTCTGCTGTCTGTTGTTCGGGATCAGGCTGTGTGTGCGCTGTGCGTCAGATCGCTCTTCTGTGCTTCTCCGCCTGTATGTAGGAAAATTCGTAAAAAGTGAGTCCTTCGCAGGCCTGTGTCTTATATAGTGGCTTCTGCCTCGAGCCACCCTTTTTCGTTTCCCGCGCATGTTCCTCTCCCGCCATAATTAGTATGTCCTTTCTTGTTTGCCACATGTGAGTGCCCACGTTCCATGCTTTAAATAGCAAGTACGCGCACGTCCTTCTTTAATGCATGGCGCCTCTTCGTTGCATGGTGGCGCTCCCACCTCTTGTGATCTCCCCATCATTACTATGATTCGCGTCGATTTTGCCCACGTCTTCTTCTTTTTTTTCTTTTCTTTTTCTTTTTTTTTCTTTTTTTTTTTTTTTTTTCTCTTTTTTTTTTTCCGTCGTGATCCGGAACAACTCGGCGTCGGGGAACTCATCCTGGACGCCGTCCCCTGTTTTTCCGGATTCGAGTCTGCTTAGGTAGTCCGCTACCGCATGCTGCGCCCCGGGTCGGTGGAAAATGTCGAATTCAAATTCCTGTAACAGCAGTGTCCATCGTGCAATTTTTCCCGTCAGGGATGCCTTCGAGACCAGGTAGAGTAGTGCCGAATGGCCGACATGGAAGGAAAACTTCCTTCCGAGCAGATAGTGCCTGTACTTTGTGACACTATACACCATTCCCAATGCCTCGCGTTCCGTCGTAGAGTAATTCCGTTCGGCTTTTGAGAGTTTCCGGCTTGCGTAGTACACCGGTCGGTACCATTTCGGCTCCGTGAGTTGCATCAGAACGCTGCCGATTGCTACGTCCGACGCGTCGACGAAGACATGAAAGCTTTTACTCCAATCCGGCGGTTGCACCACCGGAGCTTGCGACAGCATAACCTTCAACGCTTGGTAGGCTTCCTCCTCCATCTCCGCCCATAGGAAGGGTACCCTATGTACGACGGTATGTAACGGTGTAGCGAAGTCTGCGAGGTGCCGTATCATCCCGCTATGCCACCTTATTTGGCCCAGGAACCGGCTTAAAGCCTTTGCGTTATTTGGTGCTGGTGCCTCGAGAATCGCCTTGCCTTTATCCGGATCTACCGCGATTCCTTCCTTACTCACCACGTGCCCTAGTAAGTTGCCGCTTGCCACTCCAAAGACGCACTTGGCCGGGTTCAGGCTCAATCGGTACTCGCGGCACTTCTCCAAGCACAACCGGAGGTGATCGAGATGCTCTCCGTGCCGGCTGTAGACCGCGAAATCGTCAAGGAAGACCTGCATAAAACCGGGGATATATTCCCCGAAAATTTCCATTATTATCCTTTGAAAGGTCGCTGGAGCCGTCTTTAGTCCGAACATCATCACGACCACGACGAACACTCCCCATTCCGTAACGAATGCTGTCTTCTCCTGGTCGGCCGGGTTCATTCGTATTTGGTTGTAACCGCTAAATCCATCCAGGAAGCTGTAAACTTCGTGGCCGGCTACCGCATCTAACACCCCGTCCGTAAATGGTAGTGGAAACGCATCGGTCACTGTTGCGGCATTTAGTTTTCGGTAGTCCACGCATACCCGGATTTTGCCGTTCTTTTTTGGGACCACCACTATCGGACTTAGCTAGGTTGCCTGCTTGACCGGTCAGATAAATCCGACCCGGAGGAGCTTATCAATTTCCTCCTTCACCTTCGCCGCATAATTCGGATTCATCCGGTACCTGCGTTGAACGATCGGTTTCGCGTCCGTACTTAGGTGAATTTGGTGCTGATAGAGCTGGGGGTCTAGCCCTCGCATGTCTTCGTACGACCACGTGAACACATCCTTGAAGTCTGTTAATAATGCTACCATTGCCTTCTTTTCTTCCTTCGGCAATTCCTTTGCAACATTTACCGGTCGGGGCTTGTCGGCTGTGCCGAGGTCCACCTCCTCTAGTTGGGATGCTTTTACTCTCTGGGATATCGTCATTTCCCTCTCTAGGGATTCCTGCGCTTGTCGCAGTTCCCGGATCACCGCTTGGTCCGGTTCATCCGGCGTCGTAATGTACGGTTCTACTGCCGCCGTGATATCCACCTCAAATACTGGGACGATTCGTGGGTGTTCCTCGAGGTACCGCTCGACTTCCTTGTCCGGTAATCCCTCCAACATGTTAATGCTTTCCGCATACAATGGAGTTGCTTCCTTACTGGTGATCAATCGTGGTTGCGTCGTTACTTGTACCTTTGTTTTCCCTCGCCGGAATGTGATCATGTTCTTTTGCCAGTTCTGCTTGATATGCACCGTTCGCAGCCATGGTCGTCCTAGCAGTAGGGGGTACATGCCTTGTACATTCAGCTGCAGCACCACGGCCGATATCCGGAATACGTGGCCTCCGATTGTTACTTCCAAATCCCGGATAAGCCCGGTCGGTCAGACTGAGCTGGTATCCGCCATGCGTAACCAGAAGGGGCATGGTTCCCATTCTCGGATGCCCAGGTTGTTGCATGTCTGTCGGCTGATGACATTTACCTTGGAGCCTCCGTCAATAATCGTTCCAGCAATTTCCTTTCCTTTCACGATTGCCGTGATCGTCGGGCTACTTGTATCGACCACCGCTGGTCCTTCCTCCGGGTTGGAGAAGAATGCCGGTGCTGGCGTCGGCTTCGGTTTGCTCACGGATGCCTGTAAGTCTGCCGTAAACCGTGGCACCAACTGTAGTAGTCGTGCTAACGGCAACACGATTTGACAGTCTTGTAGCGCTTGCTACGTCGGGTTTTCTCCTGGCTATATGATTTCTTCGTCTTTTGGCATATTTTGGTCTCTTACTTCTGCCGCATTCTGTTCATTGGCCTGCTTGATCCATTGTGCCGCTTGTTTTCTGATTGCCTCATGGGCTTCCCACTCAGCGGTCTTTCCCTTTGACCCGGTTGTGACCTGCTGTACTTCTGGTATTTCGGCTGTAACCATGTTGACTTCCGGCTGCTTGTCATTGGTTTTGCTTGGGCATTGGTTACTATAGTGGCCTTCCTTACGGCAGTAATAACAGTACACCTTGTGACTGTTGCTCGTTTCTCCTTTGTCCCCGGTTTGGAGGGTGGGTATGCTCCGGCGGTCGTCTTCGGTTTTTCGGTTATCCGGTACCGATACCGGGTTGTCATTCCTCGCTGCCTCCCGACGTTCCTCTCTTCGGAAAAATCCACGCTTCTGATTCCGTCGGAAATTTTGGTTCCCTTGTCGCCTCTCTTCTCTGCGTCGTTCGTATTCCGGGGATTCGTCTCGGTCGTACCGGTCCCGGGGGTAGCTATCTCTGCGTCTCTCCTCTCGGTCATAGTTATCGCGTCTTCTATCAGCGTATCTGTTACCGCGTTCGCGTTGGTAGCGGTCGTCTCTCCGGAATCGATCCTCATCCGGGTTCTGATTGCGCGGTTCTATGTGTCGAACCGGTGCTGCCTGCCGATTTAACAGGTTATATTCGCATCGGTCCGTTGTATGGGCTCGAGAGTTGCAGATCATACATTGTGTCCGCAGGGTGCAGTCTACTGTTGAGTGCCCCGAATTTAGGCATGTTGTGCATTGTAAGGCCTGTCGGAACCTCAGGTCTTCCTCCTTCGGGAGTGCCCGGTGTAACATCCCCATTGACAAGAAGGGGCTAGTCTTGTCCATTTCTAAAACCCGATCAATAACTTGGTCCATTGTGCTGGTTTGGAAGTCAAGGACTCCGCACATTGTTCGAAGTGGCTCTTTCAACGCGGCCAAAAAGACTGCTTTGGCTTCGTCTTCGGGTGGTGCTCTTGTCAGTTGGCTGTGCAGGGTCTGAAACCGAATGATGAATTGTGGCACAATCTCGTTCTCTTCCTGCCGGGTGGTGTAGAACTGCCCGACCAATTCCCTTTGCTCAACTTGTCTGTGAAAAAGCCTGAGGAATCTGGCCTTCAAGGCATCGAATGTGGCAAAGCTGCCTGGTAAGTGCTTTGCGTGCCATCGGGCCGCCGGTCCTTCTAAGGTTATGCCGAATTCGGCGACTTTGGATCGTTCGGCTTCGGGCTCCGTCAGTCTTTGGGAGACATGATTGGCTTCCCATGTTTGGAGGAATGCGTACACGTGTGCCTCCGCGTCGGCCTCATCCCGGTACTTTGGGTATGGGTACGGCATCGTGTCGTCCAACTGACTCTCCTGCTTTCTCCGCTCTCTGTCCGCTGTTGGCGTTGGTGTGAGAACCTTTGGTTCCTCTGCGGGTGTTGCCGGTGTCCGGTCCTTTGGTTCCTCCGCGGGTGTTGTCGGTATCCGCTCCTTCAGTTCCTTCGCGGGTGTTGTCGGTATCCGCTCCTTCGGTTCCTTCGCGGTTGTTGTCGGTATCCGGTCAGCCTCCCTCGGCGATTGCCGGTCACCGAATTCCAGGGTTATTTCTTCCTCTAGCTCCGGTGTTACTGAGACTTCCGACCCCTCTTCCTCCCGGTCGTTTGGTGTGTCGTGGCTGCTTTTATACCGGGACGCAACGCTTCCGTCGCTTTCCGACTCCGCCTCAAGTGTTGTGAATGCTTCCGAGTCCCCGTCGCCCCCGGCGAGCGTCTGTAGTATCGTTTCCGCCTCTTGCAGGCTTGTTATGCTACTGCCTTCGTCGGGGATTTGCAGAACCCGGAACTGCAGTGCTTCTTCTGCGACTCTCCGAAGAGTTTTGGAGAATGACCGATCCCGCCGGATCTCGTCGACGGCTTGCTGCAGGGCTTCCCGTCGTTGCTCGCGTTCGGTGTATCGTCTCCCTCGTTCGGTGATGTGCTTGTCGTTTGGTCTAGACATCCATCCCCCGGTTGTCCTCTGCACTTTGCAGGAATCGTGGTCGCCAAAATAGTGTTGTCTGCCTGGCCGGACTAGCCTCAACACAAGTGTCTATCCGACACTTCTCCAAAGGGGTGGTAAGGATTGGATGCTAGGTTACACGCGTAAGATGATAACAATTAAGCACAGACGGTAAACAATACGAAGATACAGATAAACACGCAATAATTACTATTGTGTTACTTCCGTCAAACCCTTTACAAGTCATCGGATCCTTTTATAGGCATCCGGCAAGGTTACAATCGGTGCGCTTAGGCAACCGACATCCGAATCGGTCCAGATTCGGATCGGTACAACTGTACCGGATCCGTCCCTCCGAATAATAATTCTACTATTATTTACTTCCTATTATCCGATCCGACTCCGCCTTCCCACTTGTCCTTGCTCTTCTGACCGGCCAACACATGGCACGCCCTTGGGAAAGTGCGTTGCACTTCGAATCCACTCCCGGCCTCATTCTTCCTCCAAAATATCGAGCACACTCTGCTCGATGGTGTCAAGTGGTGCTTCTTCCTCCTGTTCCTATTCCTTGCCTACCTAGTCTCCGACCTCCGGTTGGGTGGGCTGTTCCGTAAAAATTTGCTGCTCCGGTTCTGCTTGATTCTGTGGTGCCGGTGCTTCCTCACCGCTTTGTCCGGGTTCTTCCTGTTATCCCTCTGTTCCAGGCTCTGTTCTGTTACCCGTGTCGCTTTCTCCGGTCTCGACTGGTTGGCTCGGTACGCCTTCTTCCTCTGCTCTGGTGTCTTCCGGTCTCAGCTCTTCTTCTTCTCCGGCATCGGTCTGCTCCTGCTAAAAGGTGTTATACGTTTTAGGGTTAGGGTTAAGGACGATGAGGATTATCAATGACAAAGATAGACATGGCGTAATAGCGAAGATAATGGAGAGTATGATGGTAAGAGAGATTGGCATGAAGATGTTGAGAATCGTTGAGAAGCATTGTGGGGTGGGGGGTGGTGCAAGGGGGTTCAACGTTGAGGGAGAGAGATAGGAAGAGAGATGACAAGAGAGAGAGAGAGAGAGAGAGAGAAATGATTCCTTCCTCATTCATTCCCCATAAAGGGGTTAAATAGTACAAGAGGGGGTAGATACAAAGGGGTGTAAGCCCCCTAGAGCATTCATATTGGACACTCACTCACACCTCATCGTATCCCTCCACATGCACACACGTGTGCATGTGTTCACATACATATCGACTCACAATTACATTTATGTTCCCTACACATATACAACATCATCATGATAATATTCGACCCTCGCTCATCACACTTGACTCTCCGTACAGCTCGTACGGGGTAACACAATATGGCACGCCCGTGGGAAAGTGCCTTGCACGTCGATCCCACATGCCTTGATGATGATATCTCTTCGACCGGAACTTCCATCGGTCCTTTCAACGATCGACTCCCTCGATCGGAGCGCTTGACTCGATCATCTCCATCGCTCAGCAACTTTTCCGCGACATTCTCATTCTCATTCTGTCGTCTTACGAACTTTGGTATCCTCTTTCGGGTCCTTAAAAATGTTGTGTGTATGTATGTTATTCTTTGTTGATTTTGTGAGTTGTCGTGGTTGATCACGTCCATTTCTTTAGGTGGATGAGATTTCAAAATTTCATAGGTGCCCTTTGATTTTTAAAATTTTCTTATATACCCTCAGGTTTTTACAATTATGTTTGATACCCTCATCTTTCTTTTTCTTCTTTCCTTCTCTTCTTTCCCTCTTCTTTTTCATTTCTGTTACTACTTCTTTCTTTCTTTCTCACCTGCTTTCTTCTTCCTCATTCTTTATTCCCGTTCTTCCTTATTCTTCCGTCTATGCCTTTCTCTCTCTTCTTTCTGTTTCTCAGACTTCATCTTCTTCTTCTTTCTCTTCTTCATTCACCACTTCTATGTCCATTGTCCGTGGCTGTCACTCTGTGTGTTTGTATGGCCTTCTTTGTTCATCTCCGTCTCGGTCTTTATTTTTGTTTCTGTTTCCGTCTCTGGCTGCGGTTCTGTCGTCGTCGCAGTCAGTGTCCTCCAATGTTCGGATGTGGTTGTCTGGCCGCCACTTTCCGTTGTTGTTCTACCATCGTGTGGCGTCGTTGCCGTCTCTCGCGGCCCTGTCCAGCCATTCTCTGGGCTGGCATCTCTATCTGGCTATCTCTATTCCTTACTACCGTCGGTTGTCTAGCCGCCAGCACGTCGGTTGCTCCGGCCACTTTATTCAATCGTCATCCGGATGACGTTCGACTGCCATCTTGTTCGACCATTCCGGCCGCTCTTTGGCTTCTATCGGTTGGTGATGACCATTCTTGAAGCCCCTCTCGTCGTCGCCGGCCCTGTCCGGCCGGTCTGCAGTCGCGTAGCCGTCTGTTTTGGCTGAGCTCCGTCACTTGGCCACTCTTCAGTCGTCATCCGGTTGTCGTTCGGCTGCTGTCTGGCCGCTTCCGGCAATCTCCATCACCGTCGTTGTTTGGCGTCATCAGGTCCTGCCGCCTCCATTCCGACGCCATTCAACCACTGGGACCGTTCTTAGGTGCTCTGTCGCCTCTTGTTCTATCACCATCTCCGTATCACCGTCTTGGCCGTGGTTTGGTTGTGTCTTTTCGGCTCTTTTCGGTTGTGTCGCTTGAGTCTATTTTGCTTGCCTGTGTCAGTTTGCTCATAAAACACAAGAGATTCATCTCTTCGAAATTCCTAAGATGGGAACATAGAATGATTGGGAGAATGCCATTCAAACAGAAATCCATAGTCTCTATAGTTTGGTAGTTCGTTCTGTCTTCTTCCTTAATCATGTTGCATCCTTCAGAATCTCTTTCATCGGTAAGATTCGAAATGGAGAAGACGCAAACCGAAACCCTAATGACACAACATCATAATCATCGTAATCATTGTATTTTACTCCTGTTTCTTTGACCTTTTCCCCATCTCTTGCACACGGTCATTGCCATTGTTGTAGTCTCGCACAACGTCATCATTTCATCATCATCGCTGTTACACGCACATTTCTACCATTTCTCGCGTATTATTGTTGCATATCATTTCATAACTTCCTCTTGCACAACTTCATTGTGTTGCATTCCTCGATGACTTCCCATCAACATCACCATTTCCTTCACATCATCATACCATCTCATTCCTCGACTTTGTCTCACATATTGTGACTGCCATTTGTTGCACATCGTCGATTAGATTCTTTGTACATCATTGTCACCATTATCGCACATTTCGTTGTCGCCATGTCTTTGCCGCATATTCATCTTCGACTTCATCTTCAAAGGGGGGTCGACTTAGTGGTCACCAAAAGGTGTTATACGTTTTAGGGTTAGGGTTAAGGACGATGAGGATTATCAATGAAAAAGATAGACATGGCGTAATAGCGAAGATAATGGAGAGTATGATGGTAAGAGAGATTGGCATGAAGATGTTGAGAATCGTTGAGAAGCATTGTGGGGTGGGAGGTGGTGCCTAGAATGGCTCCACCCCCCTCCCAAGGGGGTTCAACGTTGAGGGAGAGAGATAGGAAGAGAGATGACAAGAGAGAGAGAGAGAGAGAGAGAGAAATGATTCCTTCAGATCTGTGCCTGGGCCTCGTAATCCCATCGTGGTCACCAAAATAGTGTTGTCTGCCTGGCCGGACTAGCCTCAACACAGGTGTCTATCCGACACTTCTCCAAAGGGGTGGTAAGGATTGGATGCTAGGTTACACGCGTAAGATGATTACAATTAAGCACAGACGGTAAACAATACGAAGATACAGATAAACACGCAATAATTACTATTGTATTACTTCCGTCAAACCCTTTACAAATCATCGGATCCTTTTATAGGCATCCGGCAAGGTTACAATCGGTGCGCTTAGGCAACCGACATCCGAATCGGTCCGGATCCGGATCGGTACTGTTGTCAGTTTTAGGGTTAACATTTATGATGATTGGTGATAAGCATTGAGAGATTGATTATGACCAATCATCATAAATGTTAACCCTAAAACTGACAACACCTTATGGCGGGCGGCCAAATATCGACGTGAGAAAGACGGCCGGAATAGCCGAAATCGTCGAACAATGAAGCGGAGCGGTGGAATGGCCGGCGGCCGGACAAACGACCAAGGAAATGGTCGGAAGGGCTGGAAATAGATGTTGGTGATCGGATGGCAACCAAACAACAATAGATAAAGATGAATATAACATTAGGAAGAAGAAAGATGAAGAAAGAATGAGAAACATTAAGAACAAGAAAAGAGAGAGAAACGGGAGAAAACGCATGAAGAAGAAGGAAGAATGAGAAGAAAAGAAAAGAAAGAAATGAAAAAAAAAAAGCAATAGTTCTCTCTCTCTTCCTCTCTCTCTCTCTCTCTCTCTCTCCCATAACGTTGAACCCCTTGGGAGGGGGGTGGAGCCATTCTAGGCACCACCCCCCACCCCACAATGCTTCTCAATGCACATCGTAATCATGCTCTCAACCCCATAATGCTTATCAATCTCGCCATCACATTGTTTCCATCTTCATCACTATCAATGTCATCATCAATCTCGCAATGCTAATCATTTCCATATTCGTATTATTAACAAACCCTAACCCTATTCCTATCTTTATCACCATAATCATTAACCCTAACCCTAAAACCATCAACACTATTTTGGCACGCCCTACGGCCGACCATCCTTAGAGAAGAAGTCAAAGAAGGATGCACGATGACAACGTAAATGTGAAATGTGCGATAAATGGTGATAATAATGTGGGCGAAATCGAATCAACAATGTATGGTAAATGGCGGTTACAATATGCTAGATAATGTCAATGAATGAGATGTGGCAATACGAATGTGCGAGAAAGAGTGGTGCGGGAAATGGAGACAAACGAAGACGGTGATGGAATAAGGGAACGGAGCCCGTGATGATGGCAAAGAAAAAAAGAAGAATAGCATCGAGACGATCGAACGAGCAACCGGAGTGGCCGAGGAGTGGCCACAATGACCGGAGAGAGGCCGGAATGAACGGCGGCAATCGGAATGAACAGCGGCAATCGGAATGAATGGAGGGAGGTGGACGAAGAGCGATGTCGATCGTGGTGGCAGCCAACCGATGATCGAAACCAACAAAAGCAACGGCCAAACGACGGCCGGATGGGCCAAATAGCGGTCAAAATTGCGGCGGCCAAGAGTGGCGGCGTCGGAATGGCTAGAGTGGCAAAACAGCCCTGGCGGCCAAATATCGACGTGAGAAAGACGGCCGGAATAGCCGAAATCGTCGAACAATGAAGCGGAGCGGTGGAATGGCCGGCGGCCGGACAAACGACCAAGGAAATGGTCGGAAGGGCTGGAAATAGATGTTGGTGATCGGATGGCAACCAAACAACAATAGATAAAGATGAATATAACATTAGGAAGAAGAAAGATGAAGAAAGAATGAGAAACATTAAGAACAAGAAAAGAGAGAGAAACGGGAGAAAACGCATGAAGAAGAAGGAAGAATGAGAAGAAAAGAAAAGAAAGAAATGAAAAAAAAAAGCAATAGTTCTCTCTCTCTTCCTCTCTCTCTCTCTCTCTCTCTCTCCCATAACGTTGAACCCCTTGGGAGGGGGGTGGAGCCATTCTAGGCACCACCCCCCACCCCACAATGCTTCTCAATGCACATCGTAATCATGCTCTCAACCCCATAATGCTTATCAATCTCGCCATCACATTGTTTCCATCTTCATCACTATCAATGTCATCATCAATCTCGCAATGCTAATCATTTCCATATTCGTATTATTAACAAACCCTAACCCTATTCCTATCTTTATCACCATAATCATTAACCCTAACCCTAAAACCATCAACAGGTACAACTGTACCGGATCCATCCCTCCGAATAATAATTCTACTATTATTTACTTCCTATTATCCGATCCGACTCCGCCTTCCCACTTGTCCTTGCTCTTCTGACCGGCCAACAACGACAGATGTCATCTTGAGGATGTCAGCCACCATGTCAGCTAAGGGTTTCGGGGGGGTTGGCGAGAGATGGGTTAGGGTGGGCGGTGGCGGCAGTGAGTGGGGTAGAGCAGTGAATGGAGGCCAAGCGGGGTGGTGGATGGGTTGTCATCTGGGTGAGAGCGATGGTGGGTTGAGAGGTGATGATCGGGCTTGTGGACAATGCTGGGTTGGGGTTCTCGAGAGGACGGAGGGGGTTATGTGATGGGCGAGCTTATGAGGTCGAGGTTGTGGCGTGTCATCAATGGTCATGGGGGGTGATGGCTGGGTGTTTGTGCCAGGGCTGGCAAGTGGGGATTCTCGGGGAAGAGAGGTTGGTGAGGTTGGGAGAGGTAGGGTTATCGGGTTCCGTAGGTCACGAATAATTGATTCGGTGGTGAAGCTGCAAGTACGAGGGGTCGTGGTCATGGTCTGATTAGACACATAGTGGAAAGTAGTAAACAAGACCTGGATTTCGGTGGGAGTTAATTCGCGTGTCTGGAATTCTTAACACGATTTGTGATATCCTCATGTGTATTGAGGGTATCTTCAGCCTTCACGTGGGTCATTTGGGGTTGTTTGTGCATCAGTGGCCATTCTCGTTCACCTTGGTGTACCTATCTTAAGAAGTCACGTTCGAGGATGCGGAGCTGCTCGGGTTGGCCTGATACAGTTATCTTGCGGTATCGTTCCTGGCAGCGTATAAAAGGAGGGGTTGGATGCCCGATGTTGAACTTTGCGCACAAGTAACGAGTGAGGAACCACGCGAAATTGACTACCGATTTGAGCCGTGTTTGTGTCATGATATAGTAAGACTCGAACCCATGACCTTATGCTACATAGGTCGAGCTCTTACCATTAGACTATGAATTGTAATACATAAAATATTATTTTCATTTATGCTTTATCATAGAAAATTGATGTATATTCCAGATCTCTCTGGAACATTCTAGAAACTTCAGGATTATTCCTGAGAACACTATAAAAGAGGGCACTAGGCATTATGTTGAACCAAATTGGTTCAAACTGTCAGGAATAGTACTAAACAGAGAGAGAATTAGTACTAGAGAAGAGAAGTACTATTAGTACTAAGAGGACGGGACTGCGTAAGATTCCCGAAAGAGGAAGTGAGAAGAGGAGAGAGAGAGATAGCGAGAATGAGAGAGAGAGAAAGATGATGACAACAGCTAATATATTATGTGAAAGATAAGTACAAAGTGGCTAAGAGGAAACTTGTTGCCGATGTATTTGACAAGGTAAAAGCCGGTACCCTTCCTCATCACCGAACCTATGACTATCCCATCGATTTACAACCAGGAACCGAGCCACCATGTGAACCAATTTACAACTTGCCACCCACCGAGTTAGAAGTCCTTCGAGGCTACATAGAGGAGAACTTGGCAAGCGGGTTCATCCGTCATTCGAAATCTCCGGCCAATGCACCCATCTTCTTTGTCAGAAAGAAAGATGGCTCACTTCGTCTCGTCGTTGATTACCGCGGATTGAATAAGGTCACCATCCGGAATAGGTATGCACTTCCTCTTATATCAAGTCTTTTAGAGCGAGTTAATGGTGCCAAGTTTTTTACCAAAATCGATCTACGAGGAGTGTATAACCTCGTGTGGATCCAACCGGGAGATGAATGGAAGACCGCCTTTCGCACGCGGTATGGGCATTTCGAGTATACTGTTATGTCGTTTGGCCTAACCAATGCACCCGCAGTCTTCTAACACATGGCAAATGATATATTCAGAGACCTCTTGGATATCTGTTTGATCATCTATCTGGATGATCTATTGATTTATTCGAAGACCCAGGAAGAGCATGATTCTCATGTACTATTAGTACTAAAGTGACTCCGCGAGAATGGTCTTTATGCCAAGCCAGAAAAATGTAGCTTTGACTACAAGCAACTTGAATTTCTAGGCTACATCATCTCCTCAAAGGGCATCGCCATGGATCCAGCTAAAGTCCAAACTGTACAAGAGTGGCAAATTCCACGGTCGGTACAAGATGTACAATGTTTTCTGGTTTTTGCTAACTTCTACCGTAAGTTTATATAGGATTACTCGAAGATTATTTTACCTCTCACACAACTTACAAAGAAGGGACAAGCATTTCTTTGGTCCATTGAAGCAGATATGGCTTTTCGGCATCTTAAGAAAGCCTTTACATCAGCACCAATTCTAGCTCATCTGGATACAAACAAACCATTCACCATGGAGGCCAACGCATCAGATTTCGCCCTCGGCAGCATCCCTTCTAAACAAGCAGATAAAGAAGAGTTGCATCCTGTGGCTTTCCATTCGCGCAAATTCGATGTTGCGGAAATCAACTACGAAATACATGACAAGGAGTTATTAGCCATCGTGGATTCATTTGTGCAATGACGACATTTCTTAGAGGGCTCTCCACATCAGGTCATTGTCTTTAGTGATCATAAAAATCTTGCTTATTTCCAGAACGCTCGCGTACTAAATCGACGGCAAGCTCGGTGGGCGCAATTCCTCACGCGTTTCGACTTCAAAATCACATATTGACCGGGGAAGCAGCAAGGAAAAGCAGATGCACTATCACGACGTTCATATCTTGCACCTCGTCTTGGTGATCCAGCATTTGATAATCAAAAGCAAGTAATCTTGGGACCAACACGATTGCACACGACACGAATTTTTCACTCCCTGATGGATTCACGGATTACCGATGACATACCTGCAAATTTGAAGACGGATAGTTTTGCTCAAGACATCCTGGCGCACATTGATACTTCTCGGGCATCTTGTTCTCAGTCTCAACAACCAAGTATTGACTACCGACAATTCGAATATCATGATGGTTTGTTATTCTTTAAAAAGCGCGTATATGTCCCCGATTGCTCCTGTCGCCTTCAAATTGTTGCTAGTACTAAGACGTTGGAGTTAGTGCAACGATCTTTTTGGTGGCCTCACATGCGCCGTTTTGTCGACGACTACGTTTGGACCTGTGATGCTTGCTGCCGAGCAAAGATGCCACGACACCATCCATATGGCTTGTTGGAACCCTTACCGATTCCAAGTAAGTCGTGGCAGTCTATTTGTCTTGATTTCATCACAAATCTACCGGTCTCGAAGGGGTTTGATGCTATCTTAACCGTTGTCGATCGATATATGAAGATGGCACATTTTGTGCCGTGTACTAAGGCCATCACTAGCTAGGAAACCGCTGCCCTTGTCATGCGTGAGGTATTTCGACATCAAGGCCTCCCAGACAGTATCATCAGTGACCGAGGACCGCAATTTGTCTTCAAATTTTGGCAGCATCTCTTCAAGATGCTCAAGGTCTCTTGCAACCTCTCCTCCGGCTACCATCCTCAGACCGATGGGCAGGCGGAACAAACAAACCAAACGCTGGAGCAATATCTCCGGTGTTTCTTGAGTTATCAACAGGACGATTGGGCTGAGATTCTCCACTTTGCGGAGTTTGCGTATAATAATGTTGTTCACTCCTCGACTCGAGTCTCCCCATTCTACGCTTATACCGGTTCTCATCCTCGCTGGTCGGTGATCGACACCCCGGAGCTACCTACCAATCCTCGTGCCGGGGATCATTTGGAGAGACTACGCAAGATCTAGACAGATCTCTCGACTCATCTTCGTCATGCTCAACAGACACAAAAGACTTATGCGGATCTTCATCGGCTTCCCTCCTCTTTTGCGATCGGATATCGAGTATGGCTCTTACGTTGTCACATCAAGACTACTCGACTGTGTGACAAGTTGGATTATCAACGACTCGGTCCTTTCCGTATTACGGGTAAGGTTATTGATGTCACATTCCGCCTTGATCTCCCTCCGCAGCTTCAGATACATTCGATTTTCCATTGTTCTCTTCTTGAACCTTATAAAGCAAACACCATTCCCGATCGTGTTACACCACCACCGCCCCTGTTGGAGTTGGACGCCAGCCCGGAGTATAAAGTTGCCGCCATCCTCGATTCCAAACTTGTTCGCAACAAACTTTATTATTTGGTCGATTGGCTCGGTTATAGTCCGAGCGAACGTACTTGGGAACCCGTTGAGCATGTTGCCAATACTCAGGATCTTCTTGCTGATTTCCACCGAAAGTATCCGAACAAACCCGGTCCGCAATCAGCACCGACTTGTTCCACTCGTCGTCTTTAAGGGGGACATAGTGTCATGATATGGCAAGACTCGAACCCATGACCTTATGCTACATGAGTCGAGCTCTTACCATTAGACTATGAATTGTAATACGTAGGATATTATTTTCATTTATGCTTTATCATAGAAAATTGATGTATATTCCAGATCTCTCTGGAACATTCTAGAAGCTTCAGGATTATTCTTGAGAACACTATAAAAGAGGGCACTAGGCATTATGTTGAACCAAATTGGTTCAACGCCAGTCTTAAACATCTTAGCCACTTTGTACTTATCTTTCACATAATATATTAGCTGTTGTCATCATCTTTCTCTCTCTCTCATTCTCGCTATCTCTCTCTCTCTCCTCTTCTCACTTCCTCTTTCAGGAATCTTACGCAGTCCCGTCCTCTTAGTACTAATAGTACTTCTCTTCTCTAGTATTAATTCTCTCTCTATTTAGTACTATTCCTGACAGTTTGCCATTCTCTGACCCGTCGAACAAGCTTGTGAGCCCATTGGACCAATTGAGGATCATGTGCCCACTTGAGGAACTCGCCGGTGATGCGGGCGGTGGCATCAGTAGATGTGGTGTCACCTATCTGGGCAATCGTGCTACAACGATCTTGGAGGTGGAGGGGAATTTTGGTGTAATGCCAACCTTCACGCCCGGAATATTTAGAGTAAGTTGTGGGGATGATGCCAGGGACGACACCAGGGTCTTCATGGTGCGGAAGGGGATGCCATCCATTGGTAAATGTAGCGTAGCGCAAACGTCAGGGACTTTGAACTGGAATTCGACGGATGGGGAATTCACGAAGGCGTGCATATCGACGTGGCCAGTATCGGGGTTGAACCCTGCGAGGAACCGATTGACTAGCTCGGGTAGGACGCCCCACGGGCCAATCCCGAGGAAGAACTTGAGCCCGAGTCGAGAAAGGGTGTCGAACATGTCGGGTTCGAGGTACTTGAGTTGCGTGGTGGCCGACGGTACCCGATAAGTATATTGGGTGTTGTTGAACACAACCGGAATGACCAAGGAATCGCAACCGGCGTCGGGGTAGTACGCGTGTAGGAGTTTGATGAGTTGAGTGGATGTCATGGATTACAACATGCGGGAAAAAGGATTAGCATAGTTAAATCTGGTGGACTAAACCCTATTGACTGGGTAGAGGGATGGGGGTTTAAAGGGTTAGCGGGATCGACGGTGTGAGCGGGTAGGGCATCTCTCCTTGAACTGGTGGGGGGTTCAGGGAGTTAGGCTCCTCGAACTGGTGAGGGGTTCGAGGCCCCCTCGAACCGGGGTAGGGGGTTCGAGGCGTTAGGCTCCTCGAACTAGGGTTAGGGGGGTTCGAGGAGGTAGACTCCTCGAACTGGTGAGGAGTTAGACTCCTCGAACCGGGGTAGGGGGGTTCGAGGAGTTAGACTCCTCGAAGCGGTGGTAAAGAAAAATGATGAGGCTGTGTGTGCAGTGGCCCTTTAACGTCCAACAACATGAGGAGGTGGGGAAATGACGTGGCCGCCACGAGGGGAAACGAAGTGCATGTCGTTGTCGGGGACCGATGAAGGCAGAAAGAAGAACGAAGTAACGAAAGATAACAGGCGGTAAGACGTAGAGGTGAAGAGGAGGAGGCGTGGATGTGACTGGGAAGGAAAACAGAGGAGGAGGCCTACCCGAGGAGTAGGTAGACACAACGTGCAGAAGACGAGGCGGTGGCAGGAGCGTGAGTGCCGAGGGCGGAGGGGGAAACGTTGCCGAAAGTAGAGATGGTTGTGAGGGGTAGCAGGAAGAAAGGGTTGTGAGGGGAAGGAAGGAGAAACGCTGCAGGAAACAGAGAGGGTCGTGAGGGGGAGGAGGAAAAAGAAAGGGTTCTAAGGGGAAGGAGGAAGAAAAACGGGTTGTGGGGGGAAGGAGGAAGGAAATAAAAGAAACCGGAACAAAGTAAAAGAGAGAGAGAGAGAGAGAGGGGAAGAAGAAAAAGGAACGAACCGAGACGAGTTTTAAAAAACGACCACAACAACAAGGAAAACATGAAGCCGAAAAAAAACGACGTGAGACGGTGATAGATAAAAAACAATCAAAGTTAGGAAATAGAACGCAAACAATGGCGAAAACAACCGAGACGACTCATAAAAACACAATGGTCAAAACTAAAATTAAAACACAAGGATAGAAAACCCAAGGCGACTATGTGGCGTAGTACGAGCTGAACCCAAAATAGTTCGACCGCAATGAGTAGTGAAAAATAATCGTTCATGGTACCCCTAAAACTAAAGGGTAACTCGATGATAAGAATACGTAGACTTTACGGGGGGTTATGGTCTACAAGAGGTCGAGGGGGGAGACGGGTCGGCATGGTATAAGGGAGGGGGCGGGTTAAAAACTGTGACGTGGCTAAGGTTTGTATGCGGACGGTAGGGTTGGACGGGGGTCCATAGGGGGTGTTGTGAGGGTTTGGGGGAATTAAGAGCTTTTGGGAAGACTTGAGGGGGTGGATGTGGGGGGTGTGTCATTCAAGGACCTAGACCCGTACCGTTTAAGGACCCAGACCCGTGAAGTTTTTGTCGAAGGGATGGGGAGGGCTTGTGAAGCACTTCTATGGGGCATTCGGCATCCTAGCTATTTAGGCTTGTCGATTTCTGCGGCCTGAACCTGGGCGGGGTATTTGACCGATGCGCGCAATTTTCGGGCGTCCCATGTAGTCGTGGTATGATCGCGAGTGGGGAGCCGGCTTCGTTTCGGGACCTAGAAGCTAGTGGTGCCTTTGTGCCAACCTTGGGCGGTTGTGAGTGCTTTTCTGACTCGCCAAATAGCACATTCTCCATGGTGTGGTCCTTCAGCGAACACCGCGTGGATGTTCACCCATTTACGTGGTGTGGGTGTATTTTTTCTAATGTTAGCGTTGCGCTGGCGTTCTGTTTGGTTGGGCAGTTTCACGCCTTGGGGTTCATCGAGGTCAGCGGGATGTGATTCGAGTGTTGTTGCAACGAGGTTCTCGGACCTCACCCCATTGCCCGTTTGGAAGGAGACGATGTTCTTGCTTGGAGATAGGAGGCATTCCCTTATGTGACACTAATCTAAACTGAGGAGGCATTGAGTGTACGTCACTTCGGGTAGGAGTACTCGAACTCGGATTGAGTGGTCGTTGTGTTCTATCTTCATGTTACACACGAAGGTTGCAAGGCAACATGATGTGGAACCATCGAAGCCATGGAAGTTGTCGTTGCATCCTTTGAGGTCTGGGCGACCTAGACGTTCCCATGTTTCGAAGGAGAAAAGGGTTAGTGATGCTCTTGTGTCGATTACCACCATCAAAGGTATGCCGTCGGCTAAGCATTGTAGTTGTATTGCCCCGTCATTAGAGTTGACCGCCTTAGCCATGGTTGTCGGGTGGGTGTTACCGTACGAGACGTACGTGTGATTGATAAGTGTGATAAGTGAGGGTGAAAGATGTAATGTGTGGATATGTATGTGTGATTTTATACGATTATGAGTGTGAATGTAAGTGTGAGTGTGGTAGATACAAAGAGGTGTGAGTGAGTGACTAGGTGTGAATGCCAAAGGGGATTGCACCCTTGTGTATCTAACCCTTTGTACCTATTTAACCCCTTATGGGGAATGAATGAATACAATAACCATTTCTCCTTCAATCTCTCTCTTATCTATCATCTCTCTCTTCCTCCCCCTTAACGTTGAACCCCCTTGGGAGGGGGGTGGAGCCATTCTAGGCACCACCCCCCACCCCGCAATGCTTCTCAATGCTTGTCAACATCTTCATGATCTCTCTCACCATCGCACTCTCCATCATCTTCATTATTACACCATGTCTATCTTCGTCATCGATAATCATCATTACCGTTAACCCTAACCCTAAAACGTACAACACCTTTTGGCGAGCGTCCCGACCTGGTATGAACCGTTGAATTCCCGCCTCTCTCCTCAACGGGAGGAACAACTCCGAGGGCCATAGGTGCGAGCCCGAGCCAAAAGGAAGAAGGCAAAAAAACAAGCAAAATATATAGCTTAACAATGATGAAGAAGATAATTTTAAGCTCTTATATGGCCATTTTGGCCCTCATGTTGGTGGTCACCATGGTGGGTGGCTAATTAAAGCCCTTTAAAAAACGCACCATGTGTCAACCGACTGCTATATTAGTACAGAACATGCATGCACGGGAATCAAGAAAAGGCGCCACATATGGAGAAAGAAAACCTTCACCGTGTAGAGTCCATTTCATTTCGTGAACACAGAGTTCTCAGCGCACACAGGTGATTACAAGTGATCAGGCGAGAGCACGCAGAACACATAGGCGTACCAATCTTACCCCAACCTACCAATCTTACCCCGACGACGACGAAAACCAACAAAGACAAGACATGGATGAACTGAGAGACGGATAGCAAATGGCGCCGTACAATGGAAGCGGTGGCGGCAACAGAAGGAAATGAAACAAAACAAGGAAGGAGGAATACGGATCATGAAACAGAACACCAGAGATGGAGAAGCAGAAACTCACACAGACAGGAAAAGATGGACACATAGAGCAGAGGAAACAAAAAGATTACCCAAAGCTACTACCAAAACAAAAAAGAGAAAGAGACGTTGAAAAAGAAGAAGACAAAGACAGAAGAGGAAGAAAAGGAAGTTAGAAGACAAGACAGAAAGAGGAGGAGATAGAAAGATACATACAAATGGACAAGAAGGAGCAAGAACGAACAAGAATAAGAATGCAATAGGAAATAGAAAAAGAGAATAAAAGAAAAAGATAGGGCAATTGAGAATTTTTTAAAAACATGAGGGTACATAATACAATTTTCAAAACCTAAGGGCATTGTCATTTGTTCAAAAATTTTAGGCTACAATATCTAAATTTAAAAAACTCATCCACCTAAAGAAATGGACGTGATCGACCACGACAACCCACAAAAAATTAATGGAAGAACACACATACACACAACGTCTTTGTGACAACCCAAATGATGTTACTGAAATTCATGAACCGACAGAACAGGAATGTTCGTGTCGATGAAGATTCGCTGACCGACGGAGATGTTCGAGTCAAGAGCTCCAATCGAGGGAGTCGATCATTGATGTTACCGAAGTTCGTGAACGACAGAACGAGAATGTTCATGTCGACAAAGATTCGCTGACCGACAAAGATGTTTGAGTCAAGCGCTCCGATCGAGAGATTCGATCGTTGAGAGGACCGATGGAAGTTCCGGTGGAAGAAAGATTATGATCAAGGCATGTGGGATCGATGTGCAAGGCACTCTCCCATGGGCGTGCCATATTGTGTTACTGTACGAGACGTACCTGTGATTGATAAGTGTGATAAGTGAGGGTGAAAGATGTAATGTGTGGATATGTATGTGTGATTTTATACGATTATGAGTGTGAGTGTAAGTGTGAGTGTGGTAGATACGAAGAGGTGTGAGTGAGTGCCTAAGTGTGAATGCCAAAGGGGCTTGCACCCTTGTGTATCTAACCCTTTGTACCTATTTAACCCCTTATGGGGAATGAATGAATAGAATAACCATTTCTCTCTCAATATCTCTCTTATCATCTCTCTCTCCCTCTCTCTCTTCCCTACCCCTTAACGTTGAACCCCCTTGGGAGGGGGGTGGAGCCATTCTAGGCACCAGCCCCCACCCCGCAATGCTTCTCAATGCTTGTCAACATCTTCATGATCTCTCTCACCATCATACTCTCCATCATCTTCATTATTACACCATGTCTATCTTCGTCATCGATAATCATCATTACCATTAACCCTAACCCTAAAAACTACAACAGTGGGTGTCACCTTGTCGTTTCAATTTCGCTTGCGCATTGCGAAGGTCAGTTTCGAGTTGGGCCATTGGGCCTTCGGATGCGTTAAGTTTGGCTTCTACTTCTCGTTGTCGAGACATGATTAGAGCTTCGAGAGTGAGGGGTCCGTAGTAACATTTAAGCTTGCTCCCTATGATGAATCCGGGGATGTCGAGGCCTTCGAGCGTGCGTAGGTGACATGCTCCTGTCTTGGTAATCTCTGAGACCATATATGGGCCCTCACCACGTAATTTAAGCTTCTTTTTGTGCCGTTGAGAGGTGACTTTGAGAGCTATGTCCCCTTCAGCGAGATCTTTAATTCTTACTTTGTTGTCGTGCCACACCTTTCTATTGGCTTTCTCTACCAAGAGTGCTTGGAATGTGAGTAGGCGAGTTTCGTTTAGCCGTTCTAGGTTCTCTAGGTGTGAGGGGAGGGGGTCCCTATCCCATCGTTCTTGTACGGGTATCCTGAGGCTAGGGACAAGGAACTCGATGGGTAATACCGCTTCTTGTCCATACACTAGTTTAAATGGTGTGTGGCGAGTTGCGACTTTGTAGGAAGTACGGAAAGCCCATAATGCTGCTTGGAGTTTGGTGCTCCAATTAGACTGCGAGGCGACAATTATCTTTGTGAGGACTATGCATAACATCTTATTCGTGCTTTCCGCTTGCCCATTGCACCGAGGGTAATAAGGAGGACTCTTGCGGTGTGTCACCATAAATTCACCTAGTAGATGTGCTATCACTTCGTTGAGGAAATGGGAGCCTTGATCGCTAATGATTTCGAGCGGACATCCAAACCATGCTATGACATTTTCGTATAGGAATTTGGTGGTGCTATGCGCATTGGCATTAACGCAAGCTTTAGCTTCCACCCACTTGGTAGCGTAGTCAGTGGCAGTTATTATGTATTGATTCAGGTTGGAAGTTAGGTTGATTGGGCCGATAAAGTCGATACCCCATTTCTCGAATGGTTGCCATGCCACCACCGGGTTTAATGTATTGAAATCCTCTTTTAGTAGGTGTTTGAAATGTTGGCACTCATCACAACGGCGTACAAACTTGTATGTGTCTTTGAAGAGTGTTGGCCACCATAGGCTAGACTGGAGGATCTTGCGTGCGGTGACCTCGTGATTGAAATAACCACTTCCGCTTCCGCAATGAGCTTGTGTGAAGGCGGCGACGACGTCGTGGTTCGTTACACACCTCTGAAGTAGATCATCGTTACCTCGTCAGTACAAGTTTCCTTTGAGCATCGTGAAGGGGCCACGTTTCCTTAACAAGACACGCGCGTGTGCCTGGTTTAGTTGTTTTAGGAAGGATACTCCTTCAGTTAAGACGCGAACAATGTCTAATGCCCATGCTGGTACGGTGTCGATCGTGAATAATGTTGCATCTGGTGTTTCATCGTCGACCCCAATGGCTTCTTCTCCGTTTGGTATCTGGGAGAAATGATCGGCGGTACATGGTCTTTTCCTTTTCTCACCATGACCTTGAAGTCGAACTCGAGTAACATTACGATCCATTGTGAGATGCGTCCGATGGCGTGAGTTTTATTTACCAAGTAGAGGAGGGCCTGATGATGTACAAAAAATGAGAACCGTGACGCCAAGAGGTAGTGGCGGAATTTTTTTACGTTCTAAACCATGGCCAAAGCTTCCCATTCCGTCGTGGAGTAATTTCGTTCCGCGGCGTTCAGTTGAGGACTAGCAAAGGTGACCGGTAGGTTGAGTGCCCCTTCGCCGGGTTGAGCTACCACTGCACCAATCGCGAAGGCGGAAGCGTCGGTGTAAACGTGGAATTCTTTGGTCCAGTCTAGGGGTCGGAGGATGGGGGCCTTAGTTAGGCACTCTTTCAAGAGCTTGAACGAGTGTGTGCACTCTTCCATCCAAGTATACTACTTTAGTAGGGTGTAGAGTGGTCTGGCCTTGTCTACGAACATCTTACTGAAGCGTCTATAGTAACCTGCGTATCCCATGAACCCTTACAGTTGTTTCTCGTTCGTGGGAGGTGGCATGTCTAGGATGAGTTTTACTTTTGCCTCATCGGTCAAGATCCCATGTCAGGACACACCATGCCCTAATATTAATCCGTGCTTGACCCAGAACTGACACACTGAGTGGGTTGAGGGAGAGTTGATAGGCCCTGCATTTTTCGAACGTCAAGCGGAGTAGCGTGAGGTGGTCATTCCATTTCGAATGGCAGCATAAGTCGTCGACATAGGACTCCACCCCTTGTCGTAACCTTGCTGCGAAGATATGGTCCGCCGCTCTTTTGTAGGTGCTCAGGGCGCTCGTGAGTCCGAAAGGCATCTGCTTATACACGAACGTACCAAATTCGGTGGCGCAGGCCATCTTGTGTTGATCCTCAGCTACCACCGAGATTTGGTTGTACCCCGAGAACCCGTCGATGAAGCTATAAGCTTCGGCTCCTGCGATTCTTTCGAGTAGATGCTCGATGTAGGGTACTGGGTAGTTGTCCATGATGGTGGCTTCGTTGACTTGGCGGTAGTCAACACATATGCGGATTTGGTTGTTTTTCTTCGGGACAACTACAATCGGTGAGACCCAAGTGGTTCGTTCGATCGGGTAGATGATGCCTGCGTCTAACATTTTGTTGATTTCGGCTTTTACTTGTTGGGCGTAGTTAGGGTTCATTAGGCGCGGCCTTTGTCGGATTGGGCGGGTGTCGGCTTGCATGGGGATACTATGGGTGACGACCTCAACCGAGATCCCTTTCATATCTACGTACGATCATGTGAACACGTCGCTAAATTCCGTGAGGAGGGTGATCAAGGACATCTCCTCGTCTGACTAGAGATTTGTGGCTATGAACACTAGTTTGGAGTCCATCCCCTTCCCAAAGTTGATTTCTTTCACCCTCACTGGTCCATCGCATACCCCACCTAGGCTTTGAGGGGTGTGTTGTGGTCTCTTACAAGCCACTGCCCGATTCTCTTGTTCATAAAGTTTGAATTGCTCTGGGAAGTCCACTTCTGTCGAGGTCTTCTGAGTGGTCGCAACCTCATCTTGACATGTGAGTCGCTAGGTTACGAGGGTGGTGACGTTAAAGCAAGAGATCATGTGTCCATCATCATCGAAACACTTTGTACCAATAGGGTACATTGGGTCAGTCGTAGCGAGAGCATGTACCCAATTCATCTCTGACATCTCACAAGCTATGGATTGGTCTTCTCTCTCTCTTGCATTCTCCTCTTTGGAATTGGCGGATTTTTGGGGGAATGGTTGGCCTTTGGCTAAGATTTGAACAGTTTTTGTGGGGTTGCACGCTAGGAGGTTGGTCTCGGACTCGGTGGTTTTTGACCAATCATCCATGACATGGTTGCCTTCTTGTTCATGCACTTTTTGTGTGTATGCTTTGATGCGGAAGGTTTTGTTGTTTTTACGCATATAGATTGTATCATTCCCAAAATCCATTACCAGGCGGCTTATACGTAGGAATTTTCAAGATTCGAACTCTTGACACGACCATGTTATAATCTAGTATTATGAGTTAACCAAGATATCTAGTACATAGTTATGTATGTAATTGGTCCTTATTATTTTGCTAGCATCATGTGCATAGTTGCTCCCTTGTAGTATTTACACTTGGCACATGCATGCATACCTACATGCTCTATTGTAGATTCACATGCGTGCAACAAGTATGCATGCCATGTAGTATAAATAGAGGAGTTCACCTTGAAGGAATTCAAGGTGAACAACACCAGTTATGGAGTCTTTCCTTTAATACTATCTTCTTTCTTGTCCATTTGGTTATCTTCTTGCTTGTCTCTTGAGGTTATGATCTGTGACAGTTTGTTCACCTTCCCATCCTCATAGCTCTCCCTCTCATAAGCCATAGCTATGTCCGACTCAACTAGTGAGTTGGGCCAAATAATGGTAGCCTTATGACAACTACAGCTTCAAAATGAAGCTCTTTGAAATTCTTTACAAGAACTTCAAGTCGGTACCTCCCTATCCTCACAACCCCCGAACCCTAGTCTCCCACAACAACCTAGCCTAGAGCCCGATCTTCTACCAACATCTAGCCTAGCTTCGTCATAGTTTCTTGAGCCTAAGGTTAGCCTCCCAGAAAAATTTGATGGAACGAGGTCGTGTTTCCAAGGGTTCATCAACCAAGTTCGACTTATTATTCGGCTACAACCTCAACGTTATGGAGATGGTCTTTGACAAGTCGGCCTTGTGGGCACCCTTCTCTCCGGTCCGGCCCAAGCTTGGTTTGCACCATTGGTAGAAACCTCGTCACCTCTATTGGAGGACTTGAGTTAGAGGCCACATTTGGAGAGACGGACCGACGACGTACAACTCTTAACAAGATTTATGCACTCGAACAAGGTTTGCGTGCAGCTTCGGTCTATGTTTCAGAATTTCGACAACTAGCATGCGACGTCAATTGGGATGATCAAGCTTTAGCTTATCACTTTCGGCGCGGCCTTCGAAGCAATGTCAAGAATCTTGTCTTAAACTTTTCAGAGCCCACCTCGTTATCCCAAGCGATTTCACAAGCAGTCCATTGTGACAATCGTCTTTTCGAATTTCGCCAAGAAGAGCGTTGGACTTGGGTTCCAGCTCATTCACTTCCACGCCACGCCCCGGTCATACAACCCAGGCATCCTCACACTCGCCTACTTTGGCAGATGCTCCTATCCCCATGGAAATTGATCAAGCCCGATTTTGGCCATTGACTGATGTTGAACGACAATTTTGGTGGGCTAATGGCTTGTGCATGTATTGTGGCGTCTCCGGTCATGTCGTTCGCCATTGTCCTAGAAGTACTCGCCCACAATTCCATCGAGCTAACGGACCCCAACATCCGGAAAACAACATCGTTCAGTTGCAGTAGGAGCCATGCAACTGGACATCTCCCGTCGCCCACATTCTCTTGGTTCCATTCCCGGACCATCAGGCAATTTCACATTGGAGGTATGGCTTTCGTTTAACTCTAGTTCCATTCAGTCTGTTGCTTTACTTGATCCTGGGGCATCTTCTTGCTTCATCGACGTCGCGTTTGCCCAAGCACATGGCGTACCTGTCGTTGGCCTCTCAAAACCCATTCCAGTTGAAGCCATCGACGGATGCGTCCTCTCGTCAGGTGCAATTACTCAAGCTACAATCCCATTAGGGCTTCGGGTGGGCTCACAGCATGAGGAGCTCGCCTTTTACCATATCGCATCTCCTCGACATCTGATCGTCTTAGGACTAGCGTGGTTGGAGGCGCACAATCCAATAGTGGATTGGTGCAACCGCTCAATCACATTTAGCAAGCCAAGATGCTCGTGCAAAAGTATGAAGGTAAATTCAGTTTCCTATCCTTCGGAGACGATCGACTCCGAATTGACTACCCCATCATCGGTCCAGGATGGGTTTGTTTGTGGCGCCATTTCTAACACACTCCATGTTATTCCCAAAAAATACCAACACTTCTCCGACGTATTTGAAAAATGTAATGTTGATCGTTTGCTTGAACACCGGCTCTACGACTGTCCGATTGATCTTCAAGAAGGTGCGTGTCCACCCTTTGGTCCTCTATATGCGTTGTCTGCACCAGAGTTGAAGGCCCTTCGTGTGTATCTCAATGAGAACCTCGAGAAAGGATTTATTCAACCTTCTAAATCACCAGCCGGGGCCCCTATTTTATTTTTGAAGAAGAAGGATGGCTCTCTACACTTATGCGTTGACTACCAAGGTCTCAACAAACTCAATGTGCGCAACCGTTATCCGCAACCTCTGATCCCCGAACTCCTTGATCGGCTCCGAGTTGCGCGTGTCTTCTCCAAAGTTGATCTGCATGGAGCGTACAATCTAATACGCATCAAGCCAGGGGATGAATGGAAAACCGCATTTCGAATACATGGTAATGCCTTTTGGTCTTACTAACGCTCCCGCAGTTTTTCAACATATGATGAACGATATATTCCGGGAATATCTTGATCTTTTTGTTGTCATTTACCTCGATGATATTCTCATTTTCTCACCAAACATGGAGGAGCACACTCACCAAGTCCCATTAGTTCTTGCCAAACTTCGCGAGCATGGCCTTTATGCCAAAGGCGAGAAATGCGAGTTCGACAGTACCTCGATTGAATTTCTGGGCTACATCATCTCGCCCACTGGCATCACCATGGATATGAAGAAGGTCTCTGTCATTCAGGCGTGGGCGACTCCAAGGCGACTTAAAGATGTGCAATCCTTCCTCGGCTTCGCGAATTTTTATCGTCGCTTCAACAAAGGGTTTTCCACCCTAGCACACCTCTTATCGCTCTCACCCATAAATGCACTCCATTTGTATGGACCTCGGAGGCACAAAATGCGCTCGACTCACTCAAACACGCATTCGTCACTGCCCCGGTGCTGCTACATGCCAACCCCACAAAACCCTTCCAAGTCAAAACCGATGCCTCTGACTTTACCATTGGCGCCATCTTATCCCAGGTAGACGACAACAACCTAATGCACCCAGTGGCTTACTATTCCCTAAAATTTACGACATCCGAAATCAATTATCCCATTTACGACAAGGAGCTTGTTGTTATCATTGTTGCCTTTGAAGAATGGCGACCCTACTTGGCCGGCGCGCAACATCGTGTCTAGGTAGTGACTAATCATAAAAATTTAGTTTATTTTTTCACCACTCGTACTTTGAATCGAAGGCAGGCCCACTGGTTGACATTTCTCGCCGACTACGATTTTGAGATCGTATTTCGACCTGGTGGCCAACATGGGAAGGCTGATGCCCTTTCTCGCCGAGCTGACCTTGCACTCCGCCCTAGGGATGCTGCTTATGTTCAACAATCTAGACGTTTGTTGAAACCTGACCAATTGCATCTTTTTGCCACTTGTATGTTGCAGGATGATTCTTTACTCCAACAAATCACTGATGCATCCAAGACCGATGCGTTCGCCAACGAGATTCGAGATAGTCTGCAAAACCCCTCCAAGGCAACCAAAAGGAAGGATCTTGACACCTTCACCATACAAGAGGGTTTGTTTTTCCAAGATCATCTCTTATACGTCCCAGAGGGCCCATGTCGCACCCGGGTGTTGCGGGAATGCCACGATGACCCACTTGCAGGTCATTTTGGGGCCGCGAAAACCCTCAAGCTAATCTCTCGAGGGTATTGGTGGCCACAACCATGAAAGTTGGTCAAAGAATACATAAAGAGTTGTGAGGTTTGTGCTCGCTCCAAAGCCATTCATAATCGGCCATATGGCTTACTACAACCGCTTCCATGTCCTCGTCGTCCTTGGGCCTCTATCTCTATGGACCTGATAACTGATCTACCCTTGGTCAATAGCTATGACTCGGTGTTGGTCATTGTCGATCGGTTTACGAAGATGGCTCACTTCACTCCATGCTCCAAAACTATTTCCGGAGAAGGAATGGTGCATCTACTATTCAACAATGTGGTACGCTTGCATGGACTCCCCGATTATGTCATCTCGGATCGCGGACCCCAGTTTGTCTCTCACTTCTGGCAGCGCCTACTACAAACTTTAGGCATCTCTGTCAAGTTGTCCTCTGCTTATCACCCTCAAACTAATGGGCAAACGAAGCGTGTTAACCAAATCCTTGAGCAGTATCTTCGGTGCTCGGTTAGTTACCAACAAGATGATTGGGTCAACTTACTTTCGCTCGCGGAATTCATCTACAATAATTCTCTCCATGCATCGACTGGCGTCACTCCCTTCTTTGCCAACTATGGTTTACATCCTCGCTTCAACATTTACCTTCCTACCACTTCCGTGAACCCTTCGGCGGAAGATCGCGCCCGCATTTTGGAAGAACTACATCATGATTTATCCTTGGAGCTTAGTCTTGCTAGTGAACGATACAAGAAGCAGGCTGATCGCCAGCGATCTTCCACTCCACACTTTGTCGTTGGAGACATGGTCTGGTTGTTACGTCGACACATCTCTACTACTCGTCCATGTGCGAAACTTGATTACAAGAAGTTGGGACCATTCCGTATCATCGAGTGCATCCATCTCGTCGCCTTCCGGCTCGCCCTTCCATCCCATTTCTGGATTCATGATGTTTTTCATGTCTCCCTCCTCGAACCCCATTATGCTTCACAACTCCCAGGACGTCAGGCCCCACCACCACCACCTGTGCAATTGACGACAGGGGAGGAATACGAGGTCGACCAAATCCTTGACTCGCGTTGGCACCGTCGACACTTGCAATACCTCGTCCTATGGAGGGGTTACCCCATGTCTGAGGCCACGTGGGAACCATCGGCAAATTTACAAAATGCCCCAGAGGTCGTCCAAGATTTTCATCACCCATATCCCCACAAACCAGCGGCCGATTTGGGAAGGCGGCGTAGGAGGGGGGATAATGTCAAGATTCGAACTCTTGACACGACCATGTTATAATCTAGTATTATGAGTTAACCAAAATATCTAGTACATAGTTATGTATGTAATTGGTCCTTATTATTTTGCTAGCATCATGTGCATAGTTGCTCCCTTGTAGTATTTACACTTGGCACATGCATGCATACCTACATGCTCTATTGTAGATTCACATGCGTGCAACAAGTATGCATGCCATGTAGTATAAATAGAGGAGTTCACCTTGAAGGAATTCAAGGTGAACCACACTAGTTATGCAGTCTTTCCTTTAATACTATCTTCTTTCTTGTCCATTTGGTTATCTTCTTGCTTGTCTCTTGAGCTTATGATCCGTGACAGGAATGGTCTTCCTAGTAAGCACTCGTATGCCACATGATTGGATGATCTTGTGATGACGAAGGTGAAATTGAACTCAACTCCTTGGATAGTGAAGTGATGTGTGAAGATCATGCCTTCCGGCCTTTGGATGGACCCATCTATCGTTCGTAGTTTGACATCTGAAGGAAGCATTTTTGGGCTCCCCCACTTACACCAACATTCGTAGTTGACGATACTTACCCTTGCTCCGGTTCAATGATTGCATCACATGTCATACCATTGACGCCGATGGGTAGAGCGAAACTAGTATCATCGCTCTCGAAGTGAGCTTCACGTATATCGACTAGTGGTTCTTCAAGTTGCTTGAGGACTGTGGACGTATGAGGAATGTGGGTGTGTAACTTTTCGACATAACCTACTGATAGGCTACCATTGAGGCGGCAGAGGACATCGTGCCATGGTTGGATGTCAAGTTTGAGTAGTTCTTCAAGCGTGAACTCTATTTCCTTGGCAAGTAGAGGTCATAGTAGGGGGGTGTTGGCTACGAAGGTGTCAGTGTAGCTCTACACTTCGCGTAATGTGAGTCGTGATCTTAAATTTAAGATTTGCTGGAGCAGGGTTGTGTTGACCTCTTTGATCAAGGTAGGATGGCAGGTGGGGGTGTCGGTGGATGTGACGAAGAGGGGAGGTGTATCCGTGTGTTGGGGTGGGGGGTTTACCCATTCTTCAAGTTGGTCAAAGTTTAAGCTCGCGAGACTAAGTGATTTTTCAAACTATTAGTGGCGTATGAGTTTAATGTATTCTTCGACCTTTTGTTTCTCATCCACTGTGTTTGGGTATGCCGCTAGGTGTGCCGGTAGCTCTTGGTTAGGGTTGACGGGTATTGTTTTTACGTCTCCCTCCGGTTCTTGATCTTGTTTTGAGGCCTGCGTGGATGCATTTATTCTGGATTTTCGTCTCTTACACGCAGCCGCGGGGAGACTTTGATCTTGGTATTTTAAATTATGAGTTACTCGTTGAGCTCGTGTGATGATGTTGGCGCCAATCGTGGATGGTACGATAGACAACAAATTTGCGCTAATCCTTTTCTTCTTTTCTAGGCAATTAGGTACTAAGTGCTCCTTACCACACCTTGGGCACGATGCTTCTCTTTGGAACCACTTGATAAGGTCCTATGACTGTTGGGTTGGGGGGGTGTTTCGAGTGGGGGGTGGCATGGTCGTTGTGCCATCCGGCTGTAGTATTCATGTTTGGTTGGGCAATCGCTAACCATATGTGGGCCTTGGCAGTTGAAACATTTCAATTCTGACCTCCTTAGACCATTATTGTTGCGATATCCCATCGACGGCCCCCGTTGTTCCCCTCTCAGGACGTACACTGGTATTTGGTCACCTTTGAAGTTCACAAAGTGGGACAACACCTCTTCTTCAACACCATACTCTCGGTACGAGTCTTCGTATTCAGGAGCGCTCGCCCCGACCTAGATTTGGCTATCAATGGTATATTCTAGTTCAGCGAGGTGAGCGTCGATGCGTGGTAGTGGAAGTTATCGGGGAAGTATCGCTGGTAGTTGTGGGTGACTAAGCGGTGGAGGTGAGCGTGGCTGCTCCACCATAGATGTTTGGCCGTACCTTCCGGTCAGGGCTTGCCAGTAGTTCTCTTGAGGATGCATCATGAAAGCTTTGCACCACTTACAGTATTGCGGCCGTCGTTGGTGGAGGAGGGGACACTCATGCGGTATGTGGCGGCCATGGCATACCGTGCACCTTACATTTTCTCTTTGGGCGTATGCTTGGGGTCTTTTTATACGGGGTGGTCTCGGTGGTGTGGGTAGAGTGGGGGTGAGGTTCGAGGGTTTCTCGCGGTTGTTCGTGGGCGCTTGAGTGGGTATCCGTAACCCGCTCATTGCATCTTTGAAGGTCATCACTACTGTGCAAGCTTTAGCGAACGACTGACACATCCTGGCAATCAAGAAATTTGGAGTGTCAGATCGAACAACCCATTGATGAAACGGCTCATCAATTTGTCATTCGACATCTTCTCGCTCAGGCTACAACGATGGTGCAGGCTTTTCGTGCGACGTATGTAGTCTCTAACTGTCTCATTCGCGTCTTGCTTGAGGGCGAGAACTTGGTCAATCGGGTTCCATTTATTCCCTCGAGGAGCGAAGTTTATCAAGAAATCTTCGATGACGTTGTCGTAGTGTATTTCGTACACTACGTGAAAAAGTAAAAAATAATATAACCGATTTAATTACATATAAATAAATAAAATAATATATCAAGATATTTATCACGTGCATAGGGCAGGATTTGAACCCTGTACCTCCACGTAGCCAAACCTCAACTTTACCATTATGCTACCTTATCTTTAGTGTTCTATAAATAGATTTAATAACTATAACTGCTTTATTTGCGCCTACCTTTATTAAAAAGGTAAATCGTGCATTTTTAGAGTGCGTGAATATTTTATAGAAAAACGCAAGCAACTAAAAAGTGACTCATGCACATCTAGTTTTGGAAGGATTAGCAAATAAAAGCAAGGATTAGAAAAGCATCACATGCACATTTAGTGTGCATGAACATATTAGAAAAAAAAAGCATGTAGCTATGCTTAGTCTCTCCCATCACTACATAAGGATGGGGAGCACAATGTAATAGGTGTGTGAAAAATATTTGGGAAATTGGATATATTTCCTAAAACACCAATTAATAAAATATACTCGTGGGATTCACGAAGTTTAAGATAATCTATCTCTTTCAATCTAAATACATATTCTTACATAAATATTAATCAATAAAATACATTATACTTGTGGGATTCACAAGTTTCTAATAATCTACTCATAATTATAATAGTCTCAAATTCTTCCTCCTCCTAGTCCAAAACCCCAGTGGTTCCCACCCGACTCACGCAACGATCCGGAGCCGAAAGGCACGACACAGTTGGTGAACCCGACGTGAAGGCGGGTGGCAAGGAGATGGAGAATCAACAAGAGGCGATGAACATGATGATGATGATGTTCGAGAGAATGCTACAAGAACAACGCGAGATGTCGGAGATCACGACAGTAGTACAACGGCTCGTGCAACAGAACGGGCAATTCGATGGAAAGGACGTGTCACGCTATCTACGTGACTACAAAATGGAGATGTTGCGATATGGTATCTCAGAAAGATTGCAAGTGTTATCTTTCAACCGGGTGGCTACGGATGAGCTTCAAGAGAGAATCCACGAGATACGACAACAAAGCCCGATGTGGGAGTCCTTTAAAGAAGCTATACGAGACACATATGACTATCTAAGACCGAAGCGGACGAGGACATGGTCCACGAACGGCGGTCAACAGTGGGTGAAAAGCGGCCACCGATTACCACCGAAGGAGAGCTTGATGCGGAAGGGTTCGGAGATGCATGAAAAGTCGCAAGTCGACATTGAAGGGGAGCTTAAAACCGAACCAAAGTCGAGGCCAACAAAGGACGAGGAGGAGGAAGATCGAGGACGAAAGGGTATCCCCACACCGGTTCCAGAGACTTCGGCGGCTGTGCCCGTGCACCAACGTGAGACCGGAGAGACGGAATGTGTCGGTGGAAAAGTGGAGGACTGGAAGGGCAACGAGGAAGACAAAGTAAATGAGCACGAACGAAGGGATTCCTTCACCATTGTTTCGGAGACTTCGGTACTGGAGCCCGGGTGTCGACATAACACCGAAGATAAGGAAAGTGGCGGCAACGAAACGAAGGTCGAAGCCGATGCATACGAAGGAGAGATAGCCAAGGAGAACATGGCTATGGGTGAAACAACGGAAGATGATAATACCGAGGATTCCTACCCACTAATTCTAGAGACTTCGGCGGTTGTGTCCGAGAACCAACGTGAGACCGGAGAGACGGGAGGTGGCAACAAGGAAGGTAAAGTCGGAAGCCGGTTCGGATGGAAGATGATCCGTCTGAAATTCCGATGTAAACAAAAGCATGACAACGCGAAGGTCGGGTCTACGATGGGAGAAGCATGTAATACGGAGCACGCACTACGGCACCAAAAGAAGCACGTGCTACGGCGTAAAGAGAAGCACACGCTACGGCGCAAAAAGAAGCACACGCTACGGTGCAAAAATAAGCATGCACTACGGGGTAATACGGCGCATGCACTACGATGGAATACGAAGCATGCGCTACGGCCTAATACGACGCATGCGCAACATCGAGAAATAAAGCATGCATTAAAGCCGCACAAGGACCTAACAGCGAGCGCGTATTCGGAGGTCGACATCGACGCGTGGGTAGAACCTACGGAAGACAAGCGCGGAGTGGAGAGAGACAACACACCGAGATGCTCAAGAGTACCACAAGGGACCATGACAACCACTCATGGCAATGCAAAGAATGAACAAAGAATATGGTGGATCGGATGGCGACAATGGTTCGGGTGGAAAGAATGGGTCTACTCAAAATGGAGAGACAAAGTTGACATAGCGGGACAAACGGAGGATGAAGGGGAGACAACGAGCATCGGCAACTTCGGCACATACCGGAGGATGTGCGGGTTCGGAGGGGGCGAGTGTCGTAGTGTATTTCGTACACTACGTGAAAAAGTAAAAAATAATATAACCGATTTAATTACATATAAATAAATAAAATAATATATCAAGATATTTATCACGTGCATAGGGCAGGATTTGAACCCTGTACCTCCACGTAGCCAAACCTCAACTTTACCATTATGCTACCTTATCTTTAGTGTTCTATAAATAGATTTAATAACTATAACTGCTTTATTTGCGCCTACCTTTATTAAAAAGGTAAATCGTGCATTTTTAGAGTGCGTGAATATTTTATAGAAAAACGCAAGCAACTAAAAAGTGACTCATGCACATCTAGTTTTGGAAGGATTAGCAAATAAAAGCAAGGATTAGAAAAGCATCACATGCACATTTAGTGTGCATGAACATATTAGAAAAAAAAAGCATGTAGCTATGCTTAGTCTCTCCCATCACTACATAAGGATGGGGAGCACAATGTAATAGGTGTGTGAAAAATATTTGGGAAATTGGATATATTTCCTAAAACACCAATTAATAAAATATACTCGTGGGATTCACGAAGTTTAAGATAATCTATCTCTTTCAATCTAAATACATATTCTTACATAAATATTAATCAATAAAATACATTATACTTGTGGGATTCACAAGTTTCTAATAATCTACTCATAATTATAATAGTCTCAAATTCTTCCTCCTCCTAGTCCAAAACCCCAGTGGTTCCCACCCGACTCACGCAACGATCCGGAGCCGAAAGGCACGACAACGTACTCGAAATCTGCGACGATGTCTTCATTCAAAGTTCGAAACAAAATTCGGTCTTGGTCATCGAGTGTAAGCCCAAATTCGGCTACCTTGGTGGTCTCTGTGAGCGGTTCATAAGCGCGAAAAATCTGTTTGAACCTCTCGACGTGATCATAGGCATCACTGAAACCAAGAAAACGGGGTACTAGGAGGTGGATGTGTGATGATGTTTCTAGGAGGTGACGTTTTTGTTGCACTCGTGCGAATCTGTCTTTCCTTTCCGTCAAAGTGGCTTCAATATCTCAAGTGATGATTTCCGGTATTCCTCCTTTCGCGAGTTGTATTGTCCATAGATTGATTTCTTGTTCTATCACCCATAACTCCGGCGCGGCGTCTTGTATGTGTCACTTTACGCTAAGTAGGTCTGCCATTGGGCTCTCCTGTAGTGGGGGGGCGTGTTGAGAGGTGCCTTAGTTCCTGGGCTCGATGGGAGGTTCATGTTTGGTAGTGTCCCCGGAGTTAGCCACCCTCCGTGGTACCAAGTCGGGTTAGGTGGGTCAGCATCGTGCATTTGGTTGTTTGGGTGGACTCCTCCTAGCGTGTGGGTCGGGTTTTGAACATCTCTGTCCAGGAGGATACGACCATGTTTTCCTGTCAAGCTTTTGCGGGTTCATCGAACTTTGATCTTCATCGAAGGATGTGGGTTCGTCGAACTTTGATCTTTCGTCGAAGGATGTGGGTTCGTCAAACTTTGATCTTTCGTCGAAGGATATGGGTTCGTCGAAAGATGTGGGTTCATCGAACTTTGATCTTTCGTCAAAGGATGTAGGTTCGTCGAACTTTGATCTTTCATCGAAGGATGTGGGTTCGTCAAACTTTGATCTTTCGTCGAAGGATGCTTCCCTTATCAAACTCTGATCTTTCAACGAACTTTGTGTGGGAAATTTGAATTTTTTGGCGCCAACAATCGTTTCGTGTCCCGTAGGATGATCGTAATCCGCGAGAATCGTGGTGGTTATGCTTGCCCTGCAACGGCTAAATCTCAACAATGCTTAGCATTAACCGAATGAATAGCTTGCTAATGTCTGGGCGATTAAGGAAGGGTAATTTAAAACTTCTTTAAAAACAAAAAATAAACTTAGTGAAAATGTGAAATAGTGAGTGTTTTAAAAACAGAAAATTAACTTAATTAAACTATGAAATAGTGAGCAAAACAAACAGAAAATAGTGGTTCCCTTTCAATTTCTTCCTTCATTAAGTGGGTTGCCTACGAGTTTTTGACTACTCGAAATCAGCTTCAAGCGTCAGTTGTATCCCCGGCAGTGACGCTAAATAGATGTGTACGATCTATGTATCGACAGAGTTAACTCCTCGATGTCATTTGCGGAGTTTGAACCAGCGTATACCCTTTTGATGGCGAATCAGGCGGAGATGGTTGTCGGACACCTCCGAACCTCACACTCACTTAACGATTAATAGATGATTAAGCATGATATCTCTGTCACTCTCTCAAGCTCGCTCTCATAGAAAATAGGGTAATGAATATAGACAATGAGAGTAATGAATATGTTTATTAACCCTCTTTGCTAAGATTTCTAGCACCAAAAGGAAGAGAGATTAGTGTTCTCTAACTAAACACTTCACTAATCTCTCTTAAGCTTAAAGGTTACAAGAAGGAGGAGAGAAAGCTCTAGCTCTTAATCAATAGGAAGATTTTTACAAATGGAGGAACCCTTACAAAGCCACTATTATGTGGTTTATATAGCATTCACGTTTAGGGCATGGGCCTTTCACACTTGGACGTCCCTTTGCCTCTTTTCCTCTTGATGTTTCCTCTTCATAGGTCCTTCAACACATACTACGCCCTTGTTGATGCGCTCTTATTCATGATTGGTTGTGTTGCAATCCAAGCGCTTAACACTAGTAATGGAATCTTGTGGGCCTGAATCTTTTAGAAAAGATCTGCAAAGCTCACAAAATCTTATTGTCACCTTGAGGCCATATATACAAGGCCATGTAACTCTAAGGGAGCCCTCTTCCTCCCTAGTGAAGGCCCCAAAAAAGGCATCTAATGTGCAATCAAGACCAACAAAAAAGAAGACCACTAAAATGCTAGACTCCAATTCATCAAGCTCAACCGAAGATGAGGACACTAGGGGGACACCTAGTGCTGAGTTGGCATCTAGTGTGTTGTCATCCGACCAGAATAAGATTCGGAGAGAGTTAATGCAGCGCAAATTGGTGAGAAAAGGGAAAGTGTTTAATTTTCCTCTAACACAAATCCATCGGCCCCAGTAGATGTGAAAATAGGACGAAGACCACTTGCGAACAAAGAGCCACACCGAATGCATGTTCAGAATCTCAAGAAAAAAATGAAAATAAATCCACATGCTACAATTGTGCCTTTCATTGTGATGGTAGATCCCGAAGAATGTTCCACAATTGAGGACTTCGACGTGAGAAAGCATGATCAATACAATATCTTTGTAATTGGTGGATCACATTCGGCTGAAGCATGCCGACAACTTGTTAGAGAGCAACCAATGAGTTTCTTCTATGCCCAATGCAAAATATACGTGGGCCTCACAACTGAAGAGGCAAAGTTTTTGGCATGGGACCACAACAACGACAATGACTATAGGAAGAAAATGTCATCTATTGAACGGATAAGGTTCTTCCGCGATGAATACTTGGACGTGAAACAAAAGTTTGGTGTGAAGCTACAACCTGGCATACGACGTCAATGCCTTCATGAGGTCGGCATTGTGGTGGATGATAATGTTAAGTCGGATGGTCTTCAGAAATATGAGACTTGGTTTCAACTTGGCTTTAGAGATTGAGAAGTATGGGACCTACAAGATCAAATCTTCTTAATGTGGGAGAAAAAGGAGGTCAAGGGTCAACCACAAAAGAAATGTAAGGTAGACCCTCAACTAGAATTAAAGTCACTGGCGACCAAGAAAATTGATTTGACAATTGGTGACATAAAGTTGTCTCTATGGAGAGCGATGCAAGGTATTAAGGAGGAGCAACTTCTTGTGTCTATTTTGTCAACGGTTGTGGCGAAAGAATTAAGCCTTGAAGAAATGGTCACTGAATTCAATAAGTATGTCTTTCAAATAGTGATATTGAATTCAATATGTGCAATTGAAAGTTCTAATCTTGTTCTCTAATTTCACAATCATAAGGTGTACATGAAGATCCAAGAAGTTGTGATGAAACAAGTTGGATGTATAACTTGGGACCAAGTGACCGAGGATTATCCTCTATACGTGTTCATATAAGGCGTTATCCGAGTATTTTATTGCATTCAAGGATTGGGTTAGTATTGGTGTTTTTCATAACGTTTTGCTCATAGGTAGATGTTGTGTAATAATACTTGGTGTCTTATTGCTTCTATTGGAAATTGTGTCGTGCCAAGAAACCAAGAGAAGTTAAGGATATACACGATTTCCCGACATCCTTCCTTGAACATCTCGAGAGAGCTAGAAAAGAAAAGGATCGTCGCTTAGTCAAGGCATACGAAATTGAGGAAGATGGCTCCTTCAAAAAATTTAGCCACAAGAAGGACATTACTAGAGATCTTTACTACAACATGATTTGTGGCGATGTCGTTGACATGATCCAAAAAGTGCCAAAGAAGGAATATACGCTATTGATTGCTGATATTCCATATAGATTTCGAATGGCAAGGTCATCATACAACAATGAAGCTTTTAGGTTCAAACAATTGGAGAAGATGGTCAAGGATTTTGCTAAGCTAACGACTGCATCCTTGTGGAGGATAGTTTTCTTTCATAGTATGGACCAAGCGTACTCGGTAGCTCAAGCTATGAGATCTCGTTGGCATGACATCGAGAACATTGCATGGTAAGGATTATTTATAAGTCTCATTTACTATATTGCCTTTCTTAATATTGTTGAGTCTATTCTTAACTCGATGCAATATTTGTTATAGGATAAAAACCAATGTCAATAGAGGGCCAACCTTTCGGTTTGTAAATGCCATTGAATACATTTCGGTTGGCTACTTCGATGAAATAAAGAAAGAAAGAATTAAGGAGCATTCTAATGACGTCGGAGGTTCAAATCTGCTGGTATATCCAGCAGTGACACGGAAATTGCAACATGTCACCACGATAGAACGGGGACTTGTCAACCCATACCAAAAACCTCAACGACTTATGATGCGCTTGATCCAGATGTTTTCTGTAGAAGGAGATTGGATATTAGACCTCGTTTCTAGCACAGTTATTCCTCGAACTAGGTTTACGTTCTTCAGATAACCAATATTGATTCTTTTTTGTTTGAAAACTAATCCTTCTTGTTGCTTTCTTCATAGGGACAACATCTGCATGTGCATTGAAGCTCTTCAGAAACATAGTTGCATTAGAGAAGGACGAGGAGCAGGTTATATTTATAAACATGAGGATTAAGGCTTTGTGGGAGTACCTAGACCAAAACGAGGTTGGTGCAAAGCACGTTGCTGATACTGAAAGGTTTCAACCTGCTTCAGGAGAGCCTATTCCTCCATTAGCCGGGGAACCAAGGAGCTAATTGAGCTTGATGATGAGCTTATAGAAGATCTTATGGTAACAAGGGAAGACCATGCACGTATAGCCGAAGAGACTTCTATAAGAGTTGAAGAAGAAAATGACATTGACGATTTGATTGCTATGTAATAGACTCTTTTTTTGACGAAATGTATTGTTTTGAATTCATATTACTAATACAAATTTTGGGTTCTACTTGGTGTATTCCATTCGTTGTATTCTTCTATATGTTTCAATTTTATTTCTATATACTTGGTTTGTTGACTTATGACATTGGTTTCACCACGTGTATTGCTAACGACCAATATGGAGAAACATGAATTAGTTTACATTAAGGCTGATTTCAGTCAAACTTTAGCTTAACATAACATGCTCGTAGAATTCTTGCCATGACTGTCCATGTTGTTATTTGCGATCAATTGTCGAGATTGTCATTCCGTGTCTAATATATACCCGTCTATATATTATGGATCTTTGTCTTCTATTGCTAAAGTTGTTATGTTTCTCTTCCATTTCTCAAGACAAAGAGAGATAGAGAGAGAAAGAAAGAAGATAGAGAGATCATTGAAAAGGAATTATTATATTGAAGAGTAAATGGTTTACAAAGAGTAGGCAACAGAGTACTACAAAATGGCGTTGAACCAATTTAGGTTTGGGATGAGTGGTAGATCCCAATTTATAAGTAATAGAGAACACTCTAGAATATTCTAGGTTATCCTAGAATGTAGAGTAATCTAGAAGATCTCTAGAGTATTCTAGAAGGTTCTAGTGTATAGAACAGTCTAGAATATTGTAGGTCATTCTAGAATGTAGAGTAATATAGAATATTCCTATGATATTAGATTTCATATTCTAAAAACTATACATACAAGAATATTAATACAATGGCTAAAGATTTGACATGTGTACAACAAGGTCGTGGGTTTAAATCCTGTCCAGGCATAATGTGAGTGTCATGATCCTTTTGATGCGTGATGTGAGTGTTATCATGACACTATCCCCCTTCTTCGATGCATGGGTCATAGGGTTTGTAATAGGACCTAGTTTACGAGGATATTGGTGATGAAATGTAGTGACAAGTTCCACAGCATTGGAAAGATTTACAATAGGTTCCCAAGTTCGATCATTGGGGGTATAGCCTAGCCAATCAACTAAGTAATACAGCTTGTTGCGCACGATTTTAGAATTGAGAATGGCAGTAACTTCAAATTCGGGTCCGTCCAAGAACTCGACATGTGGTGGGGGTGTCGTAAGACGGCCCGAAATTGAACTTGTAGTATAAGGTTCCAAAAGGGATACATGAAACACAGGATGAAGATGCATGTGTGGAGGGAGGCCAAGACGAAATGCAACATCACTTATCTTACTAGTGATCATGTAAGGGCCAAAACATTGGTAATCCAATTTACTGTAAGGTCAAGTGGTCTTGATGTTGTGTTGGAGAAGCCATACATGATCTTCAGCGCGGAACTTTTTTGAGGAGTCTAGACGATGATGATAGGCAAGCCTCTTGTGTGTAACTTGAGCATCGTGCAAATTGTGGAGAATGGTAGCGTGAATTTTTTGGAGGCGACTAAGACGATCCTCGGCAACGGGGTTGGTAGGAACATCTGGATGTGCATTCATTGTCCACCAAGGATGACAACCCGTATTTGCAAAAAATGGGGAATATCCTGTAGAAGAATGGGCTGAGTTATTGTAAGCGAATTTTGCTAAGTGTAGAAAATCAACCCAATCATCTTGTTGATAGTTGATGAAACAACGAAGATATTGCTCCAACGTCTGGTTGGTACGCTCAGTTTGGCCATTTGTTTTAGGATGATAGCCCGAAGAAAGCTTAACCGAAATTTGGAGAAGTTTGAACATGTGCTTCCAAAACTTTGAGATGAATTGTGGACCACAATCACTAATAATATAATCCGGCAGACCATGATACTTAAATACCTCCCGCATAACCAGATTGGCTGCCTCTCAACTAGTAATCGACTTCATACATGGCAAGAAATGTGCCATTTTGGTAAATCGATCAACCACTGTGAGAATTGCATCAAAACCTTTTGAAACTAGGAGATTAGTAATGAAATACAAGGATATTGATTTCCAAGGATTTTCCAGAATGGGAAGTGGTTGTAGTAAGCCATAGGATCGATGACGAGGATTCTTTGATCGACAACATATATCACAGTTGCGAACAATCTCCTCAACAAAATGACGAAGGCGAGGCCACCAATAAAGTCGAGAAGTTAATTCTAGAGACTTGCGAACTCCAAAATGACCGGCCATTGGTGAGTCATGGCAATGTTGTAAAACTTGTAGTCGTGGGGGACCATCAGGAACATACAATAGGTTTTGTCGAAACAGAAAACCACCATGCCAATAGAACTGACAATAGTCATTACGAGGATTTTTCGATCGTGAGGAAGAAACACGATCCGGGACGATATGATCCAAAACATCCTTGGCGAAATCATCAATGTCTATATGATCTCGAATGGAATCAAGAAGAGTGGAATCTTCAAGAGTTTTTATGGCATTAACTACCATTAATCGTAAGCGATTAGGACCGAATAGGATTTGTTTTTCATGCTCAAATGCAGGTTCCCTTGGATGAAGTTCCATATAAGAGCGCCGAGAAAGAGCATCTGCTTTGCCTTGCTGCATCCCAGGGCAATATATGATGATAAAGTCGAAGTGAGTCAAAAATTGCGCTCATTGGGCTTGTCGGCGACTCAAGACTCGAGCATTTTGGAAATAAGTCAGGTTCTTATGATCATTGTAGACAATGATCTACTGAGAAGAACCTTCTATAATATGTGTCCATTGTTGAAACGAATCCACAATTGCAAGAAGCTCTTTGTCATGGATCTCGTAGTTGATCTCTACAGCTTCAAACTTTCATGAATGAAAGGTGGTAAGAGTCTATTACTAATCAATAGACCAAACTAAAGTAAAAGAAGGAAAATAGAATGGATAGAAGAACTCGTTCCACCCGATTGTCCTCGAGCTATGATCTAGACATAACCAACCTACCACTGACGTCCCATACCGCCGGATATTAGGATGACTAATACCTTGGCAGAGATAAACACAATCGTCAAGACGAAAGCCTAGCCCGCACCACCGGTGTCTAAGACAGCAACCTTCCAACGTAATGTCCTTATGAGGGTAGATAAGCCTCATATTTATACCTTTTCCTAGGCCCCTTGAACAAATGTGCCTTTCTAAGAGGCTCTCCATTCATTGGTTGTCCAAATCATGATAGTGTTGGCACCTATCATTCCTTCTATCCAATCATTAGTCCACTTTTTAACATTAGTGAACATACCCTTCACTAATGTAAATATTAGTGACCTACCCTCAGCAATGTTATGTGTACATAACATACTTCCCTACTTCAAAAGATTGCACTCTTTCAATAAAGTGAGGAAATTGTGCCTTAAGAGTATGCTCGCGTTCCCATGTGGCATCATCGATAGGTTTATCTATCCATTTGATCTTGAATAGCCGAATCTGTTTAGAACGTAAACGGTTAGTACGAGAACCAAGAATTCTTTCAGGAACATGAGGTTTGTAAGAAAAATCCACTAATGTTACAAGATCTTGGATTGTGATGGTGTTATCACCAAAGCCTAAAAATGGTTTTAGACAACTCATGTGAAAAACAAGATGAATACCAACGTTACGGGGTAAGGCAAGGTGATAAGCAGATGACCCAATCCACTTAAGGATTTCAAATGGGCCACAATATTGTGGGCCTAACTTAGCGCACTTGCCCATAGACAATGACGTAGAGTCAGTAGGGACACGCAAAAAAACTTTTTCACCAATAGTAAATGCACAAGGACGTCTATCCTAATCAGCATAAAGTCGAGCACGATCTTGAGCTGTCTTGACATTCTCTTTGGCAATATGCAACATTTGGTTCATGTCTTGCAAAAAATTGTGTGTATTGTCTAATGTATCACGATAAATTGTGACATCAACTGGGGCACGTGGCTGAAAACCATACATCAACATAAAAGGAATATATCCAATGGATGTATGTTTAGAGCTATTATAGGCAAATTCTAAGATAGGAATGTATTACTCCCACTTAGAAGGGGTTTTTGCTACAGAAGCTCGAAGCATCTAAGGGATGTAAAAGACCCGTAGCTTTAAGTCGTTCTGACTTATTAATCTGACATTGTAAGCATTGAGTTACGTATTTATGTACGTCAGAGCGCATCTAAGGCCAGAAAAAAGTACTCGAGATGAGAACGAGTGTGCGTTGTATTCCAAGATAACGAGCAGATGGTGCATCATGACATTCATGAAGAATTTTCTATTTTACGTTTGGTAAATCTGGAACACTGACCTTTCCACTATGGTATAGCAAACCGTTTGTAATGTGAAAGGTCGCCTTTGAGGGTAGGGTGCTAGTATCGGCATCTAAACCAGATTCGGCTTTCATCCAGTATTTCGAAAAATAACTGTCATCAAGGTATTTCGCTCGAAGGTGATCTAAAAGATCAGATTTTATTTCCATGAAGCTAAGCATGTTAACTTCTTTAGTGCGACTAAGAGGATCCACAAGGGTGTTCATAGAACCCTTGCGATACCGTATGGAAAAATCAAAATCTTGCATAAGGTTAGCCCAACGGCCTTTACGACCAAGAAGATCTGGCTGGTCACAAAAATACTTCAATGATTGATGGTCTATTCTAACCACAAATTTATTTCCATTGAGATAGTGCCTCCATGTTTGAAGTGCATGTATTAACGCAAACAAATCTTTCTCTTGAACCGAATAACAAGATTGAGCATCATCAAGGTTCTTACTTTCAAAAGTAATAGGGTGACCACCTTGATAAAGAACGACACCAATAGCATAATCACTAGTATCGGTTTCGATTGAGAAAGGCTTAGACGGGTCTGGTAATAGAAGAGTGGGAGCCTGACACACATGCTCTTTGAGTGTCTCAAATGATTTGTCAAGTTGTTCATTCCATGCAATTGGTTTGACAGACTTACATGGATGACCTTTTAAAAGGTCAGTTAATGGCGTAGTCAATTTGGAATATTTACGAATTGATTTTCATAAAAATCCAACAAACCCTAAAAATGCTCGTAGTTTACGAATATTACGAGGAATGGGCCAAAGTTTAACCTTTTCAATACGAGAAGGTTCAATTTCAACATCATTTTCCATAATTAAATGACCTAGGTACACAATATATTTTTGGAAGAAAACACATTTTGAATGTTTTGCATAGAAAGAGTTGTCATGCAACTTTTGCAAAACAAATCGAACATGTTGAACATGATCTCACAAGGTACGACTATATATCAAAATATCATCCACGAAGACGACAACAAACTCATTGAGTTGATCTCAGAAAACGTCATTCATCGCTTGTTGGAATGTGGTTGGAGCATTAGTCAACCCGAAAGGCATGACTAAAAACACGTACGAATGCGAATTTGATGATAACCTATTCATAAGTCAATTTTGGTAAAATATCGGGCCCCATGCAAACGATCAATCAAATCATCGGCACTAGGTAACGGATATGCATTTTTAATTGTCATTTTATTCAAACGGAGACAATTGATACACATTCGCCATGAACCTTCCTTCTTCTTAACTAATAGAACTAGTGCACCCCAAGGTGATTTACTATACTTAATGTGGCCCATACTCAACTATTCCTTAAGTTGTTTAGCGATCTCATCATCTTCTAATCGACTAAGTCGATAAGGTGGAATGCTCACAGGAGCAACACCGGGGATGAGTTCAATTTGATGGTCCACATTACGTTTTGGTGGTAAAGTAAGTGGAAATTCGTTAGGAAAGACGTCTTGAAAATCATCTAAAATAGAGTCGAGTAATCGTTGTTCATAATGTGGTAATTGTGTGGCGTTAATATTAAAATAATAAAACTGAAGCGCAGGATCAATTACACACGAATAAATTAATGAACTAGAATACTCACTTAAAGATTCAGAAGACACAAGTGAACGAGAAGGAAGTTTGGAACGTGCGATTGAAATAATGATAAAAAATATAATATGGGTTCACAAGACTGGAATTGGTTTATGTGTTGAAGATGGAGGTTTAACCAATCTCATGTGCGTAACAATACTAAGATACTCCACATTTATGGTCTCGTATAGTAAAATCTAATTTTTACAAACTATAAGTGCTTCTAGGACCCAACAAATGCAAAATTCTACTATTGTATTATGTATTAAGGGTTTACTATGAAAGTAAAAAGTCATAGTGTGATGGGTCTCAAGTAACCAAAATGAATGAGATATTTCGCATTTAGACACTATATACATTTTCAATACTTCCTGAAAAATCGATTGTGATGATTCATTTGTGACATTTAATTAAGAAGTTCACATAAATTGATTATAAATTTGTTAACTCAAATGCATTTATTAGTAATTAGAAGAATTAATAGGATCGTCGACCCTTTCCTTTGGAGCAAGGATTTCGCAATTGTAACAAATTCATCACACGCAGTAAGAATTCTTAAAGCGAAATCCTCAAGCCAGCTCTTCATAGTTTCTAAATATAACTCTAGGTCTATATGATTAGATACTGTATTAAGATGGGTAGGATCTTGTAATATATCAGTAAAATGGCTGAGATCAGATGTAATCTTATTTGGAAAATCATCTATTAATTTAGTGTACGAGTGTACTAACATGTCTAAATGTTTAATATAGCTTCTTGTAAGGTCTCTATTATATTAGGTAGTTAGGGCTGAGAACTCATTATGGAGGCTCATATTAATTTCTTCATTATCTAATTTAAGCTTGGGGGCTTCATTCTTCAAACTTCTTGGGATTATTTCATGTGAGTGTAGGTTTGAGATTCTCATGAGTGTGTAAGAAGCTTGCTTTTTACGCTAAAATATATGTTTAAACTCTAAAAAAGCTTAGCCTTGTAATCTTGTAAGTTTTTGGAAGCAACAGAAGTATTGGATGTGGATACCTTAGTATTTGTAGCAGTATTCTTGGGGGATGGGAAAATAGAATCTCACGTAAGCGTTTTTGTGGTCGTACTTTCTCAAAAATCGATTACGATGATTCATTTGTGAGCTTTAATTAAGAAGTTGACATAAATTCATTATAAATTCGTCAACTCAGATGCATTTATTAGTAATTAGAAGAATTAATAGGGATCATTGACCCTTTCCTTTGCACAAAGAAATTCGCACTTGTAACTGAATGGATACAACGTTTGTTTCCTAAGCAGAAAGCTGAAGGTTCGATCCCTTCCTTGTGCGATTGAAATTATGATCACAAATTTCATTTGGGTTCACAAGATTGGAATTGGTTTATGTGTCGAAGATCAAGGTTTAACCAATCTCATGTGCGTAACAATACTAAGATTCTCCACATTTATGGTCTCGTATAGTGAAATCAAAATTCCACAAACTATAAGTGGTTCTCGGACCCATTAAATGCAAAACTCTACTATTGTATTATGCATTAAGGGTTTACCATGGAAGCAAAAAGTCATAGTGTCATGCGTACCAAGTAACCAAAATGAATGAGGTATTTCGTTTTTAGCCACTCAGATAGATTTTCAGTACTTCCTCAAAAATCAATTACAATGATTCATTTGTGAGCTTTATTTAAGCAGTTCACATAAATTAATTATAAATTCGTCAACTAAGATGCATTTATTAGTAATTAGAAGAATTAATAAGACTATCAACACTTTCCTTTGGAGCAAGGATTTCACACTTGTAGCTCAGTGGATAGAGCGTTTGTTTCCTAAGCAGAAGGCCGAAGGATCGACCGCTTCCTTGTGCGATTGAAATAATGATTAGAAATGTCATTTGGGTTTACAAGACTGGAATTGGTTTATGTGTCAAAGATCGAGGTTTAATCATGTCTAAATGTTTAATATAGCTTCTTGTAAGGTCTCTATTATATTGGGTAGTTAGGGCTTAGAAGTTAGTATGGAGGCTCATATTAATTTCTTCATTATCTAATTTAAGCTTGGGGGTTTCATTCTTCAAACTTCTTGGGATTATTTCATGTGAGTGTAGGCTTGAGATTCTCTTGAGTGTGTGAGAAGTTTGCTTTTTACGCTTAAAGATATGTTTAAACTCTAAAAAAATGTTAGCCTTGTTATCTTGTAAGTGTTTGGAAGCAAAAGAGGTATTGGATGTCGATACCTTAGTATTTTGTAGCAGTATTCTCGGGGGATGAGGAAAATAGAATCTCACATAAGTGTTTTTGTTGTCGTTTGTTTGCACTATTCCGTTTGGTAGGTGTGGTTGTTGTCGAGGCAATGGATGCAAATGTCATGGTCGTTGGCCGAGGGCACTCTTCACATGATGGGTGCTCGGGGTTAGTCAATGTCGTCCCATTGTGGGTGCCAATCTCTAACGCATGATCCATAGCAATTTTAGGTGTCGAATCTATACACCGAATGGTCTAAAACCGGGAGTGTGTGCTATGGTTCTCGACAAAACTATTGGATGGAGGGTAAATACCAAAAGAAAGGAAAGGAGAAATGTGTAAGAGTAGAGTAGAGTAGAGTAGAGAGAGAGAGAGATAGAGAGAGAGAGAGAGAGAGAATTGAGACAACTTATATTAAGGAAGGCCTTATTACAAACTATTTTCGCTCATACGAGCTCATCAGTGCAATAGGCCTTGTTTTTACAAAATAGAGATATATATATATAGTGAAGATGGGGTAAGAGAGAGGGGGGGGGGTATGATGAGTGCATATAATGAATGTGTGGTAGTGGAAGAGTGAGAGTAGTGATATGTAGAGAGAGAGAGAGAGAGAGAGAGATTTAAATGTCTATTAAGGGTAGTTAAGGTGTATAAAAGGGTATGTTTTAAGAGGATGTGATGTAAGGGGGTATGATGTAAGGTGAGTTGATATAATTGGGGTGATAAGGAATAATGAGGGTAATAAGGGGAGAGTATGATAATATATTATAAGAGGGTACTAAAGGAGGATAACGGGATGCTAGGGATAGATTATGGGATAAGTAAGGGTGGTGGGGTAGGTGGGGATCTAGTAAATTTAGTTTGGACTAAAAGTGAGTGTAGCGTTTTAGATTTAGTCCAATAAACTAGAGATTTGGGGATACTACATAGTTGGGGATCCTTAATAAAATCACTATATAGGTTAGTTCGAAAAGTTTGAATACGTAATTTAGGGGTGTTATGGGTATATCTTAGTCTAAAGATGGTTGGGGTAAGAGAAGCTTTAGTTTTATGCTTAAAAAGGAGTGATTGTCTGAGAGAATAAGGGTATTTCCTAAAGTTCCTAAGGATAAAATTGAGTGGGTATTCTCTTTTAGTAAGCCTACGAAAAAATAAGTTTCTCATATTAGAATAGCCTAAGGGCATGCTTTCTCTAATGAGGTATCTTTTGAGCTCGTTAGATATGAAGTTATGCTTTACGTGGAGAGGATGGTTAGATGAAAAAGGAAGGTATTGATAGGTATTAAGGGACTTTTGAAAGCAGTTAAAGGAGAATTTGTTATTAAGAAGGTTGATCCATATATCTAGAAAGGGAAGCCTAGTCGGAGAGGTTTATATGTTGAGTCTAATAGAATTATTGGTGGTGTCACCATAGAATTTTAAGAAGTCTAAAAGTTGAGGTTTGGTGCCTGTCCATACTCGAAAGGCATTGTTTATATACCTAGTGAAGTAGAAGAGGTGGGGGGAAGGATGAGAATTTTCTAAGTGTGATAGGAAGAGACAAGCGTATACAACAGAGAAGTTGCTACCCATGGCAATGCCCTTAATCTGTTGGTAGATTTGATTGTGAAAAGTTAGGAAATGTTATTCTAAGGTTAGGGCGCTAAGGTTACATATAAGATTAGTCTTATTTTTGGAGAAATGAGGGGAGATAATATTCCTAAGGGCTTCGAGTCCTAATTTAGGTGGGATGCTAGGATAGAGAGACTCAACATCAAAGGTAAAAATGAAACTATTTGGGGGAGGGTTTAGATTTTCTAAGGTTTGGATGAGGGAGTGATAATATTTTAGATATTTCTTTTGAGTTAATAGGATAGGTAGGAGTTGAAATTGTAACCATTTCGATGTTTGTTGAAAGATGGAGTTGTTATATGAATATATAGGTCTAAATCCGAAAGGTGTCTTGTGAATTTTGGGGAGAAAGTAGATATTAGCTACTCTATAACCTTCGGGTGGTTTGTGGAGAATGAAGTTGGCTTCTAATATAGAGTGACGGGAATGCACGATCTCTAGTCTTGCACCAACAAGAATGACAACAACACATACAAAGTTTGCCCTAAGTCATATTTATACTAATATGACTTTTCAGCTATTTACAAATATAGCCCTGATGGACTCTCAGAAACATATTTACGAATATGTCCCTTCATCCGACGAGCACTCCTCACCGGGCCTGCATCATCCGGCGCTTGCCGGGTACACCACATCCGGTTCTCACCGGGTCCTCCGTAGCCAGGTACACCACATCCGATTCTCATCGGGTCCTCCATAGCCCGGTACTCGTCATCCGGCGCTTGCCAGGTACACCACATCCGGTTCTCACCGGGTCTTCCATAGCCGAGTACACCACATCCGGTTCTCACCGGGTCCTCCGTAGCCGGGTACACCACATTTGGTTCTCACTGGGTCTTCTGTAGTCGGGTACTTCTCATCCGGTTCTCATCGGGTCTTCCGTTGTCGGGGCCTCGGCCGAGTTTGCTCATCAATACTGTTCTTCTCACTTCCCATCCGGAGGGACCTGTTTCCTAACATAGAGAGGGTTCCTAGATTATTTCTAACTATAGTATTTAATCGATCTAAGAGTTCTTCTAACGGAAAGTGGGTCACTAGTTTGTAAGTGGTGGTATCTGAGAGATGGGTTATAGCTTTAGTATAATATAGGTCTCTATCTAAGACACAAACTCCTATATTTTTATCGACGGGTAAGATAAGGATTTTAGTATTTCTCTTAAGGCTATTGAGGGCTAAGAGAAGGTGGTATGAGGGTTTAGCATACTTAATTTTAGTGTTTAATAGTTGTTCTTGTAGGATACTATTGTATTTTTCAATAAGGGTTTCTAAGGGAAGGTATTTAGATGGAGGGTTCCAACTGGGGTTAGGTAATTTAAAGGGATTAGGTGGGGTTGTATCACTATTTCTAAACAAGTGTCTAAGGCATAGTGATCTACTAAGGTTGGTATATTCTTTAAGGATGTTTTGAGGGAAGGGTGGGGGAGAAGGGGGGACGTATTGTAGTCCTAAGTTTAATAGTTGTGTTTCGTTTTTACTAAGTGTGTAAGTGGACAAGTTATGTAGACGAAGGCTAGTACGAGGGGTATAAGCTAAAGGTTTCCAAAATTTAGTCCTAGGTCTATTCCTACAGGTTTTCTTAGAGGTATGGTAAAACATGAATTTTTTATTATTAGTATTCCCCAACCACATAAATGTATCGGGGGTTGAGGTTTGTCTATTGAGAAGGTAGAAGATTCGTTTTCTAGGATGTATGGCGTTGTCGTAGTGTATTCCACACACTACGTGAAAACCATAAAATAATATATCCGATTTTAGATACATATAAATAAATAAATAATATATCAAAACATTTATCACATGCATATGGCAAGACTCGAACCCTACACCTCCACATAGATAAACCTCAACTTTACCATTGTAATAACTTATCTTTAGTGTTATAGATTTAATACGTATAAGACCTTTATTTAGATATACCTTTATTCAAAGGTAAAAATCATGTATACTTTAGGGTGTGAATATTTTATTTACACGTGACATTAAAAGTGACTCATGCACATCTGGCGTGCATGAGCCCTATACTTAGGAAAGGACAAAGCATCACATGCACATTTAGTGTGCATGGACATTTTTGGTGAAAAATCATGAAGCCATGCTTAGCCTCTTCCATCTTTATATAAGGAGGAGAGAAATATGGATAAGGTTGTTGATTAATTTACAAGGATTGATCAATCTAATATATTCATGGGATTCACGAATTTTGCCATCAAAATTACTCTTATAATCTAAGTATTGTTTTAATACACTAAACTCGTGGGATTCACGAGATTGCTATCTTACTTCTCTTTCCACTATTCATAACTAGCCTTAAGTTGTATTCCTCTTCCTCCTAGTCAAAAACCTCGGCGGTTCCCACCCGACTTACGTAACGATCTGGAGCCAAAAGGCACGACACAGTTGGTGAACCCGACGTGAAGACCGGGTGGCAAGGAGATGGAAAATCAACCGGAGGCTAGCAACATGATGATGATGTTCGAGCGCATGCTACAAGAACAACGCGCGATGTCGGAGATAGCGGCATCAGTGGAGCGGCTCGTGCAACGAAACGGGCAATTCAACGGGAAAGACGTGTCGCGGTATCTTCGGGACTACAAGGCGGAGATGCTACGGTGTGGAATATCGGAAGGACTGCAAGTGAAGTCCTTCAACCGGGTGGCGACCGACGGGCTTCAAGCAAGCATCCATGGGCTACGACAGCAAAATCCGACATGGGAGGCGTTTGAAGAAGAGCTAAAGAGGACGTTCGTCATCGAGGATTCCTCCAAGGCGACGCGAAGGGGATTCGAAGATTGGGTGGAGACGCCGGACAAGGGATTGAAGGTCGTTGATGTGTTTTCGGCATTCGAAAGCCGGTTCGGGAGGTTGTTCGCGGAAAGGCGGCATGAAGAAGGTGCTCGAGGAGGAATTGGCGGCAAGAAGCAACTATGCGACAACCACGGGAACATGTGTCGGGGAGTCATCGAGTGCAAAGACGTCTTTTTGGCCGGAAGTTCTAGAAAACACCGAGAAAACCGACTCCAACGAGATCCGAAGCACCGCGGAAGGCGTCCAGGAAGCTACGGGATGGGAGTGCCCTGTCGACAAGAATAGCGTATACGCCCTGTGTCAATTGCATGAGGTGTATGTGGACGAGAAACGACGACGCATGGAGGATGCGGCCGGGCCATCGAAGATACCGGAAAGCTGGAACTCCGGAGGTAAGGGAAAAGAAAAGGCGACTACGGCATTCAAGCTCGCCTCGGACATAGAACAACAAACCGACTTGAAAAGAGTGTTCGAGGAAATAATCTTGGATAGCCGGGTAGATTTCTCGCTTCGGGAGCTACTCGGAATAGCAAAGAAGGAGTTCCACGATCTTCTCGTGGATCTCGTGAAGCGAAAAAGACAAAGTACAGAGGAAAATGCTCCAAGGGTGAATGCGAACACCGTATTAATGAACGACACCGAAGTGGAGGACAAAATTCCGAACTCCCACTATACAAGGCCACATTGGGCACGCGCGACTACGGAGACTCCGGTCCGAATCGGCAACATCAAAGAACCCGTGCTAGCATTGATTGATCACAGATCGCAGATCAACTTGATGTCCAAGGAGTTCTACCGGAAGGGGAAGTGGCCTATTAACACCAACCATGGATAAAAGATTCGGGCGGCCACAAAAGCAACAGAAGATCTATTTGCGGCTTGTCCGGATGTGACAGTGAAGATCGGGGATGTCAAGATCGACCAAAATTTCTTCGTGCAAGATGAGGTTTCACATTCCGTCATCCTCGGCCAACCCTTTATCACAGCATCACGGATGGAGATGAAGGTGCTCGATAGCGGTGCGGCTTTTGCGCGAATTCGGAGCCAAAACGGTGGGAAATCCGTCCAATTCCTAATGGTGCCGGCAAATCACGAAAGGAACAAGAGGGAACTCTTGTCCTAAGTGAGAATGGATTTTTAAAGCGGACTGTTGCGGAGTGGGGAAGTGATAGTCCGAGAAGCCTGATACCCCACACAGGAAGAAAACTCTCGGAGCAAAACATGTACGAATCGGTCTGGATGGGGCATCTACGTACACGACCGTAACCGGAGGATTGAAGAAAGGATACTGACAAGTGGAGGATAAGTTGTGGTCGGCATCAATAATAAAAGAAGATGAAGAAATTGTGGGGGTAGTCGAAGAAGTGTTCTATGGGAGCACGCTACAACGACTTGAAGAGCTTGCGGAAGATAAAAGCCAAGGGAACCGGGTAGTCCCGGTGGAATCGGTCAAGATGTACGAGATCATTGCAAAAATGGAGCCGGATACGCTCCGCAAAGAAGAAGCAATGGTAAGTACGAAATACAAGACCGTGGAGAAGAAGGTGAAACCGGTCGCGGGACCACTACCCGCCGATAGCGAACAAAAGAGGAAAGAAGTCTCGGGAGATCCGACACTTCGGAAGTCCGTGGATATCAGACATGCCTTCACGGATGAGACCCGGAAGAAACTTCGAATCGGTGGAGGTGGGTTCCTATTACATAAAGAAGAAGAACCGTTTCGCGAGATGTTAGAGCAACACGGCAAAGCGTTTGCATTTACATCAAGGGAGATAGGGTGCATCGATCCGAGAATAGTGGAGCCGATGGTGATCTTCACGATTGACCATGTACCGTGGAACCTGAAGCCGATTCCGGTGCCACGAGCGCATATCCCGAAAGTCATTGACTTGCTCAAGGAGAAGGTGGCGATGGGGATTCTAGAGCCATCAACTGCTCCATACTCAAATCGATGGTTTACGGTTCCGAAGAAGAATGGGTCACTCCGATTTATCCAAGACTTGCAACCGGTGAATAAGGTCACGATCCGGAACAATTTGCGGAAGCTTTTGCCGGTCGTGCGATATACTCCATCGGAGACCTATACTCGGGGTATGACCAATTCCAACTAGCCGTGGAGAGCCGAGACATCACAACCATGCAAACACCGATAGGATTAGTCCGAATGTGCACACTACCACAAGGAGCGACAAACTCGGTTGCTCATATGATGAACGCGATGAACAACGTGCTTCGAGACTGCATTCCGGAGATAACGATGCCGTTCCTCGATGACATTCCGATGAAAGGATGCGCGGTAGAAGAAAAAGATGAGACTATGGATGATCGGGGATGCTGAAAGTTCGTGGTCGACCATATTCATGATTGCGAGAAAGTGTTGCGAAAGCTAGAAGATGTGCACCTAACACTTTCCGGGGAGAAATCGGCATTCGGGCAAGAAGAAATATTGGTGGTCGGACATATATGTGGGCCCTCCGTAGTCGGGTACACCACATTTGGTTCTCACTGGGTCTTCCGTAGCCGGGTACTTCTCATCCGGTTCTCACCGGGTCTTCCGTTGTCGGGGCCTCGGCCGAGTTTGCTCATCAATACTGTTCTTCTCACTTCCCATCCGGAGGGACCTGTTTCCTAACATAGAGAGGGTTCCTAGATTATTTCTAACTATAGTATTTAATCGATCTAAGAGTTCTTCTAACGGAAAGTGGGTCACTAGTTTGTAAGTGGTGGTATCTGAGAGATGGGTTATAGCTTTAGTATAATATAGGTCTCTATCTAAGACACAAATTCCTATATTTTTATCGACGGGTAAGATAAGGATTTTAGTATTTCTCTTAAGGCTATTGAGGGCTAAGAGAAGGTGGTATGAGGGTTTAGCATACTTAATTTTAGTGTTTAATAGTTGTTCTTGTAGGATACTATTGTATTTTTCAATAAGGGTTTCTAAGGGAAGGTATTTAGATGGAGGGTTCCAACTGGGGTTAGGTAATTTAAAGGGATTAGGTGGGGTTGTATCACTATTTCTAAACAAGTGTCTAAGGCATAGTGATCTACTAAGGTTGGTATATTCTTTAAGGATGTTTTGAGGGAAGGGTGGGGGGGAAGGGGGGACATATTGTAGTCCTAAGTTTAATAGTTGTGTTTCGTTTTTACTAAGTGTGTAAGTGGACAAGTTATGTAGACTAAAGCTAGTACGAGGGGTATAAGCTAAAGGTTTCCAAAATTTAGTCTTAGGTCTATTCCTGTGGGTTTTCTTAGAGGTATGGTAAAACATGAATTTTTTATTATTAGTATTCCCCAACCACATAAATGTGTCGGGGGTTGAGGTTTGTCTATTGAGAAGGTAGAAGATTCGTTTTCTAGGATGTATGGCGTTGTCGTAGTGTATTCCACACACTACGTGAAAACCATAAAATAATATATCCGATTTTAGATACATATAAATAAATAAATAATATATCAAAACATTTATCACGTGCATAGGGCAAGATTCGAACCCTACACCTCCACATAGAGGAACCTCAACTTTACCATTGTAATAACTTATCTTTAGTGTTATAGATTTAATACGTATAAGACCTTTATTTACACATACCTTTATTAAAAGGTAAAAATCATGTATTCTTTAGGGTGTGAATATTTTATTTACACGTGACATTAAAAGTGACTCATGCACATCTGGCGTGCATGAGCCCTATACTTAGGAAATGACAAAGCATCACATGCACATTTAGTGTGCATGGACATTTTTGGTGAAAAATTATGAAGCCATGCTTAGCCTCTTCCATCTTTATATAAGGAGGAGAGAAATATGCATAAGGTTGTTGATTAATTTACAAGGGTTGATCAATCTAATATATTCATGGGATTCACGAATTTTGCCATCAAAATTACTCTTATAATCTAAGTATTGTTTTAATACACTAAACTCGTGGGATTCACGAGATTGCTATCTTACTTCTCTTTCCACTATTCATAACTAGCCTTAAGTTGTATTCCTCTTCCTCCTAGTCAAAAACCTCGGCGGTTCCCACCCGACTTACGTAACGATCTGGAGCCAAAAGGCACGACACAGTTAGTGAACCCGACGTAAAGACCGGGTGGCAAGGAGATGGAAAATCAACCGGAGGCTAGCAACATGATGATGATGTTCGAGCGCATGCTACAAGAACAACGCGCGATGTCGGAGATAGCGGCATCAGTGGAGCGGCTCATGCAACGAAACGGGCAATTGAACGGGAAAGACGTGTCGCGGTATCTTCGGGAATACAAGGCGGAGATGCTACGGTGCGGAATATCGGAAGGACTGCAAGTGAAGTCCTTCAACCGGGTGGCGACCGACGGGCTTCAAGCAAGCATCCAGGGGCTACGACAGCAAAATCCGACATGGGAGGCGTTTGAAGAAGAGCTAAAGAGGACGTTCGCCATCGAGGATTCCTCCAAGGCGACGCGAAGGGGATTTGAAGATTGGGTGGAGACGCCGGACAAGGGATTGAAGGTCTTTGATGTGTTTTCGGCATTCGAAAGCCGGTTCGGGAGGTTGTCCGCCAGAGATCAAGCTATCCTCGTACCGGACAAGGTGATCATGTTCTTGCGAGCCGTGGACATCCGGGACTGGAAAGATCTCGGAGTGCTCTTGGAGGACACGACCACGAAGAGTGGCCTCACCGAAACATGGGAAAGCGTGCGGGATATCGTCGCGCGATACACGAAGAGGAGGCAATGGCTTGCCAACGAGGAAAAGAGGGTTTCGGAACCGATTCCGAAACCGAGAACCAGATTGGAAGACCATCAACCGAGGGCTCGGGAGACTACAACCGAGAAGGGGATTGATGCATCTACGGTGGAGCAACTATTGAAGGAGATGGAGAATCTGAAGATCGCGATGGTGAAGAAGTCGGATGACCTCCCCACAAGCTCCAAGTATACGGACCGACGGTGCATATGGTGCGATAGCGCCGAACACGATCGGAGGGATTGCGACGAGCATAAGGAGGCGTTACGGCGGGATCTCATCTACTACGAGGGAAACCGGATTCATTCGATGGACACTCGGAAGCCACTCCGACCGAACTTCCGGAAAGGCGGCATGAAGAAGGTGCTCGAGGAGGAATTGGCGGCAAGAAGCAACTATGCGACAACCGCGGGAACATGTGTCGGGGAGTCATCAAGCGCAAAGACGTCTTTTTGGCCGGAAGTTCTAGAAAACACCGAGAAAACCGACTCCAACGAGATCCGAAGCACCGCGGAAGGCATCCAGGAAGCTACGGGATGGGAGTGCCCTGTCGACAAGAATAGCGTATACGCCCTGTGTCAATTGCATGAGGTGTATGTGGACGAGAAACGACGACGCATGGAGGATGCGGCCGGACCATTGAAGATACCGGAAAGATGGAACTCCGGAGGTAAGGGAAAAGAAAAGGCGACTCCGGCATTCAAGCTCGCCTCGGACATAGAACAACAAACTGACTTGAAAAGAGTGTTCGAGGAAATAATCTTGGATAGCCGGGTAGATTTCTCGCTTCGGGAGCTACTCGGAATAGCAAATAAGGAGGTGATAGTCCGAGAAGCCTGATACCCCACACAGGAAGAAAACTCTCGGAGCAAAACATGTACGAATCGGTCTGGATGGGGCATCTACGTACACGACCGTAACCGGAGGATTGAAGAAAGGATACCGACAAGTGGAGGATAAGTTGCGGTCGGCATCAATAATAAAAGAAGATGAAGAAATTGTGGGGATAGTCGAAGAAGTGTTCTATGGGAGCACGCTACAACGACTTGAAGAGCTTGCGGAAGATAAAAGCCAAGGGAACGGGGTAGTCCCGGTGGAATCGGTCAAGATGTACGAGATCATTGCAAAAATGGAGCCGGATACGCTCCGCAAAGAAGAAGCAATGGTAAGTACGAAATACAAGACCGTGGAGAAGAAGGTGAAACCGGTCGCGGGACCACTACCCGCCGATAGCGAACAAAAGAGGAAAGAAGTCTCGGGAGATCCGACACTTCGGAAGTCCGTGGATATCAGACATGCCTTCACGGATGAGACCCGGAAGAAACTTCGAATCGGTGGAGGTGGGTTCCTATTACATAAAGAAGAAGAACGGTTTCGCGAGATGTTGGAGCAACACGGCAAAGCGTTTGCATTTACATCAAGGGAGATAGGGTGCGTCGATCCGAGAATAGTGGAGCCGATGGTGATCTTCACGATTGACCATGTACCGTGGAACCTGAAGCCGATTCCGGTGCCACGAGCGCATATCCCGAAAGTCATTGACTTGCTCAAGGAGAAGGTGGCGATGGGGATTCTAGAGCCATCAAATGCTCCATACTCAAATCGATGGTTTACGGTTCCGAAGAAGAATGGGTCACTCCGATTTATCCAAGACTTGCAACAGGTGAATAAGGTCACGATCCGGAACAATTTGCGGAAGCTTTTGCCGGTCGTGCGATATACTCCATCGGAGACCTATACTCGGGGTATGACCAATTGCAACTAGCCGTGGAGAGCCGAGACATCACAACCATACAAACGCCGATAGGATTAGTCCGAATGTGCACACTACCACAAGGAGTGACAAACTCGGTTGCTCATATGATGAACGCGATGATCAACGTGCTTCGAGACTGCATTCCGGAGATAACGATGCCGTTCCTCGATGACATTCCGATGAAAGGATGCGCGGTAGAAGAAAAAGATGAGACTATGGATGATCGGGGATGCTGAAAGTTCGTGGTCGACCATATTCATGATTGCGAGAAAGTGTTGCGAAAGCTAGAAGATGTGCACCTAACACTTTCCGGGGAGAAATCGGCATTCGGGCAAGAAGAAATATTGGTGGTCGGACATCTATGTGGGCCCTACGGCCGAAGACCGTCAGCAACAAAGATTGATGCGATTTAAACTATGGAGGAAGTATGCGAGTCAACATCCGAAGTCCAAAGGTTTCTCGGTGCATGTGCATTCTATCACATATGGATTCTGCACTATGCACATATAGCGGACCCGCTCTACCACTTGTTGCGGAAAGGTAAGAAATTCGAATGGAAACCGGAACACACCAAAGCCATGAAGAAATTGAAGAAGACACTTCGGAGGGCGGAAGCACTTAAGAAGCCGAGCTACGACCGACTGATCATAGTAACGGTTGATACAAGTCCAACCGGTATCGGGTGGGTCATCAATCAAGCCGACTTGCATGGTTCGCGGTATCCGATCCGATTCGGAGCAAAGGTTCTCAACGAAAGGCAACGTGGATATGCACAAGTCAAGAGAACTGTGGGGAGTCATGTCGGCGATAAAATCGGATCGGGATTATTTGATCGGAGCTGAAGTGGTGATCGAGATGGATTGTCTTCCGATACTCGCGATGATGCGGTTTTGTACGATACCGGATGTAGCTATGCTAAGGTGGGTTGCATATGTCAAGTCGCTTAATCCGGAGGTTCGACACATCTCGGGGAAGGACAACGCGGTAGCGGATATGTTTTCAAGGGCTCGGTTCGGAGACGACATAACCGAATCGGATGATGAAGAAGTTTCCGAAGACTACTTCGCGTCGGAGCACATATGCCGAGTGAACGTAATCCGAGAATTCCGGGAAGAAGAATACGAGGGAGAAAGCTTGATGATCGGAAAGATGTTACAAGAGGCCGAGGATTCAACAAACGATAAAGGAAGAAGAGCCGAGATCCAAAGGAAGAAGAGGCAAGTCCAAAAGTTCTTCTTGGAAAACGGATTAATATGGAGGGCACCGAAAAGACCGGATGGTATACCACTTCGAGTAGTCGGGACAAAAGAGAAACGAAACCGGATAATGTCCGAGTTTCACAAATCCGATTGGGCTGGACACCGAGGAACATGGGCAACATTTGGGAAGATCACGCAAAAATATTGGTGGAAGAAAATGTACAAAGATGTCGCGGAGTTCACGGAAAGCTGCGAGAAATGTCAAGTCTACTCCGGGGTTCGACATCGAGATAAGTTACATCTGACATTCTCACTGACAATCAACTTCAAGTGGATGGTCGACATAGTGGCCATGCCGACTGGGATTGGAAAAAAGAAATACTTGGTATTAGCTCGGGAAGATCTCACGAATCAAGTAGAAGGTCGAGCGCTTCAGAGGAAAACGTGTTCCGCGGTATGCCAATTTCTTTTGGAGGAAGTATTTTGCAAGTACGGGTGCGTAGGACAAGTGATTGCGGACCAGGGAGAACTCGACTCGGACAAAGCTAGGGGATTCTTCACCAAACACGGAGTTCGGTTATCGCTGACAACGGCATACAATCCGGAGGCCAATGGGAAAATCGAACGAGGACATAGTCCGATCGTGAAAGCACTTGCGAAGGCATGCGATGGAAAGGTGAAGGACTAGCCGAGATGCTTCCGTATGCACTATGGGCGGATCGGACGACGCATAGCTCCGTAACCGGCTACATGCCGGCAGAACTCATGACTGGACAAGCACCGGTAATGCCGACAGAAACTGCGATCGCAACATGGACAGTGCTACCGTGGAAGGAAGAGATGAGCCGGGAAGAACTACTAGCGGTCCGGATACGACAACTAGAGGGAAGACCGGCAGACATAGCGGAAGCAATACGCCGACAACAAGAAGCACGATTCCGGAACAAAAACCGGTTCAACACAAAGCACCGACTATGACCGAGGAGGATTGAAGAAGGAGATTGGGTGATCGTCTATGACAGTAGTTTGGACCATCAACATACAACGATGCGGAAATTCGCGAAAAGGTGGTTCGGGCCATACGAGGTTCGGAAAGTCTTCGACAACGGAACGTACCGACTGTCCGAGTTGGATGGAACAATACTACGAGTGCCTATAGCCGGGAAGCGGGTGAAGATTTTCAAGAAGCGGACTGACGACAAACCCTATGTGATCCAAGCCAAGGCCGACAACGAGGAGCAATCAGACGAAGACCACGGTGATGCGGGAAGCGAAGAAAGTGAATTACAACTCATAGTCGACATAAGGGGAGAATCGGAGGAAGCTTTGGGTGAAGACGGATATGAGGAATCGAGAACTTCGGCACATACCGGAGGATGTGCGGGTTCGGAGGGGGCGAGTGTCGTAGTGTATTCCACACACTACGTGAAAACCATAAAATAATATATACGATTTTAGATACATATAAATAAATAAATAATATATCAAAACATTTATCACGTGCATAGGGTAAGATTTGAACCCTACACCTCCACGTAAATAAACCTCAACTTTACCATTGTAATAACTTATCTTTAGTGTTATATATATAGATTTAATACGTATAAGACCTTTATTTACACATACCTTTATTAAAAGGTAAAAATCATGTATTCTTTAGGGTGTGAATATTTTATTTACACGTGACATTAAAAGTGACTCATGCACATCTAGCGTGCATGAGCCCTATACTTAGGAAATGACAAAGCATCACATGCACATTTAGTGTGCATGGACATTTTTGGTGAAAAAGCATGAAGCCATGCTTAGCCTCTTCCATCTTTATATAAGGAGGAGAGAAATATGTATAAGGTTGTTGATTAATATACAAGGGTTGATCAATCTAATATATTCGTGGGATTCACGAATTTTGCCATCAAAATTACTCTTATAATCTAAGTATTGTTTTAATACACTAAACTCGTGGGATTCACGAGATTGCTATCTTACTTCTCTTTCCACTATTCATAACTAGCCTTAAGTTGTATTCCTCTTCCTCCTAGTCAAAAACCTCGGCGGTTCCCACCCGACTCACGTAACGATCTGGAGCCGAAAGGCACGACAACGTGTCTAAAGTGTCTATTCACACGTTTAGCACGTCGTGTTAGACGTTATTTGGTCGGGCTATGGGAGGGTTTGAAGAGGGGATATGTGAATGATTTTGTGTATTATGGTGTCTATTATGAGGCCTATGATTTATGTGGGGATATGATGTAGTAATATTTTTTGGAGGGGGAGGGATAGTGTTAACATTATTAAAAGGATAGGGTGTGGTATTAATTTTTGGAGGGGGGAAGGTATTATGTATTAAGAAAGAAGGGGGAGGGTTAATAGAGGAATTAGAGAAATATGGGGGAGGGATAATAGAGGAAGTAGGGGGAAGGGTATTAGGTGAATTGGGTAAGTTAGGGGGGAGGGTATGAGTAAAATGCGGGGGAGTGGTATACGAAAAATTAGTGCAAATAGGTGGAGGGGTATATGTGTAATTTGAAGAAACGAAAGAGGGGGTATCTGTAAACGGGGGGAGAGAGTGTAAGGGGGGTATAGTTTGTGAGAATGCCTGATTAGAGAGAGCGTGAGTTTAACTGTGAGGGGGGAAGATATGGGAATTAGGGTTTTGAAACCCTGTTACAATAGGGGGAGATGGAAGGAGAGGTAGCATGGACGTCTGTCGGCTGCCGTGTGCAGTCCCCGACAGAACGTTCGGTGAAATAATGGGGGTGGGGAATATACATTCGGGTATGAGATGGTTGTCAGAGACATATCCATACTCATGTGCATAATGGGGTATGTGTACAGAGGGGAAATTATTGTGTGTCATAAGCGGCGTATGTTGTGGGAGTGGCATAGACAGTGGTGGCGGTAGTGGCGACCGCGTTGTAGGTTGTTGAGGGAAGCCGTAGTTGTAATGTTGCTGATAATGTATGTTTGGTGTTTTATGCAGGTTCTGATGTGGATTACCGAAAGGAGAGGCATTGTGTTACGGGCATGACCATATAATATCCTGTGGTGAGAATTTACCGTAGTATTCTATACACGTGGATAAGTGTGAGGGTTAAACGAGAGTGTAAAGAAGGGGAGGATTACTTTTAATCCTTGGGATTGAGAACACCCATTGGGCCAAGTGTGAACATGGCTGGGGGCCTTGGGGATCGCTATAAATAAGAGGCCTCGCTACCCTCATTTGATTATCTTGTTGACTACGTCGAGACTTTGTCTTGTGGTGGGTCAACTCTTGTAGCGAGCGCGCCAGCACCAGGTATGACTCGACGCCACGACGGTGGTATGGGACGCCGATCGAGGCTTGAGTCTGTCTCGATCCCTTCGCTCGGGGGTGGTCGGGTGGATCGGCACCCTTCTTTCTCTCTCTCCTTTCTATCTAGATCTATATTCTATCCTTATCTGATGCTTACATTAGTCTACGTCTCTAATAGTTGGTATCAGAGCTCATTTTCTAATGTTTCTTTTGTTGTGTTTTGTGTTCTTGATTGATGGCGATCGATCTACGTGTGTTCGGCCTTCATGCAGACAAGGATCAACAAAGGAACTTCGGTAATCTATTTTCTTCTCCCAATTTAATCATGTGTATGGTTAATATGTATTTTCTTTTTTATAGATTCAATGATGTTGTAGTGGTAATTACTTGGTTATATAAAACGTTTACATATGTGTATGAGGTCAATACCTCATTTGACGTATATTGAGTATGTGATGAGTGTCGTATGCGAGGAGGTTAATACCTTAATTGCGTACTACGTTCACAAACATATGTTACGTTTGCGTATGAGGTTAATACCTCGATTCGTTGTAAATGATATGCATTTGGTTTCGTATGCGTAAGAGGTCAATACCTCAATTGCGTATTACGATTAACCCTTATTTTTGGGATGTCTCGTGTGCATAGAGGTATATGCCTCGATTACGTATCTCGATTACGTCATTTTTTGCTATTAAATATAATGATTTCTTTAATATAGGCATATGTGGTCACGTGTATACGTAGTTGATCGTATATATGTGATAATATACATATGTGTATATAAGTTATTACATGATTTTAAATCGAATGTTTTCCTTTTCGGGGAAAGGATCTTGGTGGCCGTCCTCACATTTTTGTGAGAATAGCGTTATCACCATCCCTTTTTTCAACAATTTTTTATTGTTGAAATCCCCGTTGGTGACTTCGATATTTCGTTACGTAAAGAAACGCTTATAGCCATAATGATGTTGAGTACGTAGGGCTTGACCCACTTCATGTGAGGTCGCTCCTATGACACACGTATTCAACATCCCTCCCTCATTACATGGATACGATGCCACCATGAGATCATTCTTACGAGAGGCATTCGTAATGACATGACCATGTGATGGGCCACGTGGGCCTACTACGAGAAGAGGGCTCATTTGGCTTGACCATTAGGTTGCACTTTGGCGTATGCCATCATAATTACGAGACTTGAGGTTAGGTAACGTACCAACATAGTTGTAGTAAATGAGGGCGAAATAAGGACTCTTGACATATATGTTTCTTTTATAAAAACATATATGGGCAAATGCCTTGCATATCTCTTATACGCATGAAACATTAAACATTCAAGAAGAGCAACCTACTTGGTTGGCTCAAGTGTTTAATGCATTTGTTCTTGAGGTCTCGAGTTCAAATATAACCAAGACCATACAACATTGTTGATACATATGACTATAACACATGTTTAGAATTAAGGTCTAAGTGCACTTCAGGGTCCCCATAATAGGACTTAAAGAGCCGAAACCACATATGTGGGCACATATGTGGGCACCGAAACATAGTTTATTGTTAACATTTTTTTCGTGTATAAACTACTCATGACGCGGACATACATGGTTGAGCCTCGGGGAGCCGCCATATAAAATCGATATAGAGATCAGGGAAAGACATTCATTTGTCACCACCATGGTTTTTAAAACACCTTTGTGTTACCATAGTAACCTCATCTTGAACCTCATCTCATACGTCTAGAGGGGTATTGACGTGAGATCATGATATCGATTAATGTTTGCCCATGATATTTTTACATCACAACATGATGTTATGACTATCTCTCTGACCTTATCCTATTTCTTTTCCAGAAATAATCATTTAATGGCTCAAAATAACGACCCGATGTTATCCTCTCAAGCGGAAGGAACTCAAGGGAATCCTCCTGGACAAATGTCCCAATATCTTAGTTTCACGGCTCAACAGATGACCGAACTTCAGCAATCTCAAAGTGCTCTCGAGGCACGTGTCATTAGTCTACAACGTGAGAGTAATAGACCTGATGAGCGACAGGGTGAATCATCGTTTGTCGTTAAGCCATTTATGGGAGACAAAAAGGAAAGAACCGAAGAAGCAATCTGCACGTGGCTGGGCCGATGGGAGTCTCATTTTGAGCTCTATCCCACACCAGATAGTACGAAGATTGCATATGTCGGCCAAGAACTAGGGGTAAGGCCACTGCCTGGTGGCGTGGGCTCCGTACTTTGAGGAAATTGCCCAATACCTAGACAGATTTTATCATAGTTTTCAAGGGCCAATTTCTGCAACCTCCCTCTCGATCCGAGGTAGCACAAGCTTTAATGAACCTCTCGAGCAGGAACTATTCCTCGCTAGAAGACTATGTCCACCATGCTAGAACCCAAATCCAAAAATCGGGTCTAGATGGGGACAATTGGTTAGTAGCTTGTTTTGTCAATGGCATCCCCAATTCGGACTATCACTGGATAGTGCACAATAAGGATCCAAAATCCTTCAAAGAGGCCGTTGAAATAGTTCTTCGCAATCAACGCACTTCGAAGAAGGACCACAACAAACCCAACGAAGCGCCTGGGACTAAGTAGTCGCAATTCGTTGGGAAACACAAGACACCCAACGAGTTCATGGATCGCGATTGTAAGCGACAACATCCTTTTTGTGTATTCTACAAAAAGAAGGGTCATACAAAACAGCAATGTCGAAAGCTCCAACGGAAAGAGCATGACAACAAAGCTAAAGCTATAGACCATAAAGGTCAAATTCCTAATGTCCTTCAGGTCTATATACATCATTTAAGTAATTGCCAATGTTCTTTCCCTCACTATGTATTGGGTCCCAATGATTTACTACGTGCAAACGAGTATATCAATGGATCACCCGTACAATTTTTATTTGATTAGGGAATCTCACACAACTTTGTCAATGATCGTTTGGTTCAAATATGGGGAATCCAACCCACCATAAGTGATCACACCTACACAATGCACATGGCTGATGGAAGAGTACAATACATCAACGGGGTGATTCATTCATTAGGAATTTCTATTGATACTTATATAGAGGAGGTAGACTTCCATGTAATGAATCTTTGTACCACCAATGTAATACTGGGTATCCTTGGTTCTATAATAAAAGCTCTTCTTTATCTATTGATTGGGTTCATCATTCAATTACATTTGTACTGAACGACTATACTCATTTTATTCAATGTGTCCAAAAACAATCCCTCTCGATTGTTTCCTTGTGTTCATCAATATCCGAGTTGTCTTGTTCGACTCTATTTTATTGTGTACTTAATCCGGACATTCATGTTTACAATATCGATAATATCTCGGTTCAATTAACATATTTTGAACAACAACAACTTGATGAAATCTTAAATGATTTTCGTGATGTTTTTCCGAGTGAACTACCAGATGGCTTACCTCCTAAACGTAATATAGACCATCGTATAGATATTGTACCTAGTGTTGCACCAATAAGTATACCTCCTTATCGCTTAAGTCGATCGAAAGAGGATGAGGTATCTAAGCAACTCAAGGACTATTTACGAATGTGTTATATACGTTATAGTAAATCTCCATCGGGTGCACCAATTCTCTTGGTTAAAAAGAAAGAGGGCACATGGCGTATGTGTATTAATTACCGATGCTTGAATAAAGTGATGATCAAGAATTCGTATCCATTGCCCCGGGCTGACGATGTAATTGACCGTGTCTAGGGAGCTCGGTATTTTCGAAACTTGATCTCCATATGGGCTACCATCAAATTCCTATAAGTGAGGAAGATGTTCGTAAAACAACATTTTGTACGCACTATGGCCATTATGAGTTTTTGGTTATGCCTTTTGGTTTGACCAATGCTCCGGCCACATTTCAACAAGAAATGAATGACATTTTCCGAGAACAACTTCAAAAATTTCTCGTTATTTTCTTGGATGATATTCTAGTTTATAATCGTACATTAGAAGAACATGCTAAACATGTCTGCTTTGTTTTACGAACATTGCGCGACAAGCAATTCTACACACATGGCGTATGTGTATTAATTACCGATGCTTGAATAAAGTGATGATCAAGAATTCGTATCCATTGCCTCGGGCTGACGATCTAATTGACCGTCTCTAGGGAGCTCGGTATTTTACGAAACTTGATCTATGTACTGGCTACCATCAAATTCGTATAAGTGAGGACAATGTTCCAAAAACGACATTTCTTACGTGCTATGGCCATTATGAGTTTTTGGTTATGCCTTTTGGTTTGACCAATGCTCCGGCTACATTTCAACAAGAAATGAATGACATTTTCCGAGAACAACTTCAAAAATTTCTCGTTATTTTCTTGGATGATATTTTAGTTTATAGCCGTACATTACAAGAACATGCTAAACATGTCCGCTTTGTTTTACAAACATTGCGTGACAAACAGTTTTATGCGAAGATCTCAAAATGTGAGTTCTTCAAGAAATCAATTACTTATCTTGGACATCTCATAACCGAATGAGGAGTTGTAATTGATCCTTCTTGCATCGAGAAAATCAAGCTTTGGCCCACTCTTCGGAATATTCGAGAAGTTCGATCATTCCTTGGTTTTGTCGGGGTTTTGCGAAAATCCCTTTGTAATTATTCCCAATTGACAACACCGTTTACTGATCTTCTAAAAGGTCAAATGCATAAGCCTACAAAACCTATTGTGTGGAATGCTACAGTAGACCTCGCCTTTAAGGAACTCAAGGACCTGGTTTGCACGGCTCCTTCACTTCTTTTACCCGATCCTTCAAAACCTTTTGAGGTTGAAACCGATGCAAGCGATTATGCTATAGGTGCTATCTTATATCAAGATGGTAAACCAATAGTATTCGAGAGTAAGAAACTTAATTCTGCTCAATGTCGGTATACCGTTCAAGAAAAGGAATTATTTGCAATTATACATGCGCTCAAAACATGGCGCCATTATCTTTATGGAAATCGCTTTGTGGTAACTACAGACCACGAGTCCTTGAAATATTTTTGTGACCAACAAGACCTGAAAGGTCGTAAGGCATGATGGGCTGATCTCATCCAGGACTTTGATTTTTCCATACGATATCGTAAAGGTTCCATGAATACTGTCGTTGATGCACTAAGTCGCATCTGTGAAGTTAACATGCTTAGCTTCACTGATGATGAGCCCTGATTGATGTTAATATACATCATGATGAGTTGCGAAGTACGCAAAACTTTCTTCGGGATATGCAAGATATGTTGCTTATTGCACGAGATAATATAAAAATAGCTCAAGATAAAGCGCGTTTTTATGCCGATCATCATAGGCAACCTCGTGTATTCAACCCTGGACAGAAGGTATTTTTACGTGTACCTCACAATTCTAAGACATTATCTACGGGTAAGTGCGCTAAGTTAGCCCCACAGTTTTGTGGACCATTTACAGTCCTCAAACGCATTGGGTCATCAGCCTATCGTCTCGCTCTTCCCGATGGCGTTGAAATTCATCTAGTTTTTCATGTGAGTCGTCTAAAAGAACTTCTAGGTTCTAGCGACTATACAGTTACAACTAAAACTCTAGTTACTTCTGAAGAATTATCTTCTGAACCACATGTACGAGAAAGAATTCTCGATGTTAAAAGAAAAAAATTACGTACTAAAGAAATCCGAGAATTTAAAATAAAATGGATGGATAAATCAATAAAAGATGCCACATGGGAACGCGAAAATACTCTCAGAACTAACTTCCCTAACTTTCCATTGCAAGAGTGCAATATTTTAAAGAGGGGGAGTATATTATGGGCATGACCATATAATATCCCGTGGTGAGAATTACCATAGTATTCTATACACGTGGATAAGTGTGAGGGTTAAACGAGAGTGTAAAGAAGGGCAGGATTACTTTTAATCCTCGGGATTGAGAACACCCATTGGGCCAAGTGTGAACATGGCTGGGGGCCTTGGGTATCGCTATAAATAAGAGGCCTAGCTACCCTCATTTGATTATCTTGTTGACTACGTCGAGACTCTATCTTGTGGTGGTTCAACTCTTGTAGCGAGAGCGCCAGCACCAGGTACGACTTGACACCACGACGGTGGTATGGGATGCCGATCGAGGCTTGAGTCCGTCTCGATCCCTTCGCTCGGGGGTGGTCGGGTGGATCGACACCCTTCTTTCTCTCTCTCCTTTCTATCTAGATCTATATTCTATCCTTATCTAATGCTTGCATTAGTCTATGTCTCTAATACATCACCTACCATAGGTGGATGTGGTTGGATAGAGGGAGCTACTGAAGTGGATATATTATGCGACTGAATTGGGTGTCGAAGCTCAGAGCTATTATGGCATGTGTAGGGATTAATAAATTGTACTATGGGGACATTAGAGTGGGTAAATGGGTTATGAGATTGAATCACCTCATTTGTGGTTGTGTTACAAGTGTAGAGGATGCTACCAGTTCTTTGTTGATGTCGTCGTGGTGGTTGTTGATGGTTGTTGGAGTTAATATGGGCACTAGATTGTTTATTATTGTTAGGGTTAGGGTTAGGGTTAGGGTTAGGGTTGGGCTTGGGGTTAGGGTTAGGGTTAGGGTTCGATCTGAAATTTAGATTCTTTTTTAGATTAGGGTCATTATTATTGTTAGTATTAGAAGCTATTTTTTTCAAATTTTTAAGACCTATTTCTTCAAGAGTAATGTAGGATGGACTGTTATAAAAGACTTCATCGCTATCTTCTTCATCTCTGTCACTAAATACTTCATCATTATCTTCTTCATCCCTGTCACTCATTGTAACATCTATTTCTCTAATGTTCACTGGTTTATCTAAATGATGAGGATCCTCATAGTCATTATTTGTTTGTAGGCTATTTCTTGATCTTGTGGCTATTTTTTTTTAAAGTTTGATCTATATTGTGGTTAACAACAAATTCCTCACATGCACTAAGTATTCTTAAAGCGAAATCCTCAAGCCAGCTCTTCATAGTTTCTAAATATAACTCTAGGTCTATATGATTAGATACTGTATTAAGATGGGTAGGATCTTGTAATATATCAGTAAAATGGCTGAGATCAGATCTAATCTTATTTGGAAAATCATCTATTAATTTAGTGTACGAGTGTACTAACATGTCTAAATGTTTAATATAAGTTCTTGTAAGGTCTCTATTATTTTGGGTAGTTAGGGCTGAGAACTCATTATGGAGGCTCATATTAATTTCTTCATTATCCAATTTAAGCTTGGGGGCTTCATTCTTCAAACTTCTTGGGATTATTTCATGTGAGTGTAGGTTTGAGATTCTCATGAGTGTGTGAGAAGCTTGCTTTTTACGCTAAAATATATGTTTAAACTCTAAAAAAGCTTAGCCTTGTAATCTTGTAAGTGTTTGGAAGCAAAAGAAGTATTGGATGTGGATACCTTAGTATTTGTAGCAGTATTCTCGGGGGATGGGGAAAATAGAATCTCACGTAAGCGTTTTTGTGGTCATACTTTCTCAAAAATCGATTACGATGATTCATTTGTGAGCTTTAATTAAGAAGTTGACATAAATTCATTATAAATGTTGTCTAAATTTGTTACATATAGTTGCACAACAAATACATTTGGGAGTTATTTGCATGAATATCATCATTCTTTTGATGAGAATCACTACTATAGATAATTTACAATTGTGACTCTTTCTCCTCATCTTCCAATGTACCAATCAAATGGTATCTCCAAATTGTGTGCAATCAATCTTCTTCGCCTTCAATTTGAGATATCTTCTCCACTTGCTAATATCTCTTTTATTATGTATATCATTGTTGTCCTTAAACATCCAACTTTTGTCTGTGTAAAGTCATACATAATGATATCCACCTCATTAATGTCAATGATAGATGTATTACAAAGGTTTAATGCATCATCACGTCCAAAACTTTACCAATGCAGAATTGGTACCCTAGGTCATAGCCATCTACATGTGTAGCTATTAATATCCCCACCTTGACTTCTTGCAAGTTTCCTTGTCACCTGGGTTATGCTTGTGTTGTCATCCTTCGTTCCAACTATAAAGATCAACATTAAGTAGTGATTGAGAGCCATGCAAACACTTTATGAAACGTGTAAATGGCATTTGCAAGGTTCAATTACCATCAACACAATTATTAAAAGTTTTTTGTTAATCAAGGATGCACATGTTCACCATAAAGTATCTTATTGTACAACATACTTGTTTGCACTATCAATATGCATCTTTTTCTCTTGTAAAAACAAAGATTTTAGTACGATTCAAGTTCATGTTTAAAAAACCTCTTTTATTTGAAAAACAACAAGATTTTAAACATTAACTCGATATGTTGTATCAAGTTGATGTAAAAAATAGAGTTTTCATCATAAATCCATACAATGTATTGAATTCTTGCTCAAAGTTTTTTTTACCGTATTTAAAGAATCATCCTAATAATAAATTAAGCTTGAGATAATAGAAAAACTAGATTTTTCATCAGAATTCGATGTAACAATGTATCAAGTTTATGTTTAAAGTAAATTTTTCAGTTTGTTTTCAATTTGTTTTTCAATTTTTTTTTCAAATGTTTAAAACTCTGTTTTTTCAACACGAACTCGATACATTGTATCGAGTTCGTGTTAAAAAGCCAACTTTTCTACACGAACTCGATACGGCGTATCGGGTTCATCTTTAAAGTTTTATTTTGGATTATTTTTAAAAAATAATTACATTTTTTTCTATTTTATTTTGGTATTTTGTTTTTATTTTATTTTAAAAATTGAGCTTTAATAAGTGATGAAAAAACCAGACTTTTTAGCACAAGTCGATACAATGTATCGAATTCATGTTTAAAATTATTATCTTTTCCATAAAAAATATAAATAAATCAAAAAATTGAAAAAAATCAAAAAAATTAGAAAAAATTACTTTATACATGAACTCGATACATTGTATCGAATTCTTATGAAAAATCTGGTTTTTCTATCATCTCAAGCTTAATTTATTATTATTATTATTTTTTAAATCCGGTAAAAAAACTTTGAAAATGAATTCAATATATTGTATGGAATTATGATGAAAACTCTATTTTTTACATCCACTCAATACAACAGATCGTGTTCATGTTTAAAACTCGTGTTGTTTTTCAAATAAAAGAGGTTTTTTAAAGATGTATCTTGCACAACAAGATACCTTATGGTAAACATGTGCTTCATTTATTAGAAAAAAACCATTAATAACTGTATTGACGGTAATTGAACTTCGCAAATGCCATTTACTTCACAAATTTTGTAGGGGAATTCTTTTAAGGAAGAAGAGGAGAACATTGTAGATACCTTGATAACTATGTGTTATGTTCAAATTGATATATTAATGTTCACATCTAAAGTTTGACAGTTTATGAATTTCGTCTACATTTTAGGAGTTGTGGATTTATCAAAATTATTTATGAATATTGTCTACATTTCTTGAGTTGTGAATTTATGGATGTTAATGAGCACTAATTTATAGATGATGACATTAAGGATTGCAATGTGACCTTTTATACTTAAAACATTTTCAAATCTAACAATAGATGTAATCTTAATTTCCTCAAGATGTTGAAACCATTAATCTTAACTTTTACCTTGAGTTGATCATTGTGATTTTCTTTAAGTTAACCACATTTCATATCTACAAACCATCAACATTTAAACATTTATTGAAAAACTATTCAAATTTTGAAATTATCATTTTGAAACTTGTTAAATCGCAAAAAATTAGCAAATTTTACATGTTATTTCAAACATGTCATACTGATGTATCAAGATTTTGGAAATTGTCTAAAATCGCAAGATTCTAAAAGGAATCTATAAATGGAATGCACAATCCTTCCACTTGTGAACGCAAAGGTGTTTCTCGTATAGTGAAATAAAAATTTCACAAACTATAAGTGGTTCTAGGACCCAACAAATGCAAAACTCTACTGTTGTATTATGCATTAAGGGTTTACCATGGAAGCAAAAAGTCATAGTGTGATGGGTCCCAAGTAACCAAAATGAATGAGGTATTTCGCATTTAGACACTCATATAGAGTTTCAGTACTTCCTCAAAAATCAATAATGATGATTCATTTGTGAGCTTTAATTAACCAATTCACATAAATTGATTATAAATTCATCAACTCAAATCCATTTATTAGTAATTAGAAGAATTAATAGGGATCGTCGACCCTTTCCTTTCGACAAGGAATTTTGCACTTGTAAGTCAATGGATAGAGCGTCTCTTTCCTAAGCAGAAGGCCGAAGGTTCGACCGGTTCCTAGTGCGATTGAAATAATGATCAGAAGTGTCATTTGGGTTCACAAGACTGGAATTGGTTTATGTGTCAAACATCGAGGTTTAACCAATCTCATGTGCGTAACAATACTAAGATACTCCACGTTTATGGTCTCGTATACTAAAATCAAATTTTCACAAACTATAAGTGGTTCTAGAACCCAACAAATGCAAAACTCTACTGTTGTATTATGCATTAAGGGTTTACCATGAAAGCAAAAAATCACAGTGTGATGGGTCCCAAGTAACCAAAATGAATGAGGTATTTCGCATTTAGCCACTCATATAGATTTTCAGTACTTCCTCAAAAATCGATTACAATGATTCATTTGTGAGCTTTAATTAAGCAGTTCACATAAATTGATTATAAATTCATCAACTCAAATTCATTTATTAGTAATTAGAATAATTAATAGGATCATCGACCCTTTCTTTTGGAGCAAGGATTTCGCACTTCTAGCTCAGTAAATAGAGCGTCTGTTTCCTAAGCAAAAGGCCGAAGGTTCGACCCCTTCCTTGTGCGATTCAAATAATGATCAGAAATGTCATTTGGGTTCACAAGACTGCAATTACTTTATGTGTCCAACATCGAGGTTTATACAATCTCATGTACGTAACAATACTAAGATACTCTATGGTCTCGTATAGTAAAATCAATTTTTCACAAAGTATAACCGGTTCTTGAACCCAACAAATGCAAAACTCTACTGTGGTATTATGCATTAAGGGTTTACCGTGGAAGCAAACAGTCATAGTGTGATGGGTCCCTAGTAACCAAAATGAATGAGGTATTTTGCATTTACACACTCATATAGATTTTTAGTACATCCTCAAAAATCGATTACGATGATTCATTTGTGAGCTTTAATTAAGCAGTTCACACAAATTGATTATAAATTCATCAACTGAAATGCATTAATTAGAAGAATTAATAGAACCATCAACCCTTTATTTTGAAGCAAGGATTTCGCACTTGTACCTCAGTAGATAGAGCGTCTCCATCCTAAGCAGAAGGACGAAGGTTCGACCCGTTCCTAGTGCGATTGAAATAATGATGAGAAATGTCATTTGGGTTCACAAGACTGGAATTGGTTTATGTGTCGAAGATCGAGGTTTAATCAATCTCATGTGCGTAATAATACTAAGATACTCCACATTTATGGTCTCGTATAGTGAAATAAAAATTTCACAAACTATAAGTGGTTCTAGGACCCAACAAATGCAAAACTATAGTGTTGTATTATGTATGAAGGGTTTACAATGGAAGCAAAAAGTTATAGTCTCATGGGTCCCAAGTAACCAAAATAAATGAGGTATTTCACATTTACACACTCATATAGATTTTCAGTACTTCCTCAAAAATTGTTTATGATGATTCAGTTATGAGCTTTAATTAAGCAGTTCACACAAATTGATTATAAATTCGGTAACTCAAATGCATTTATTAATAATAATAATCATTGATAAGATTATCGACCAAGGATTTCGCACTTGTAGCTCAGTGGATAGAGAGTTTGTTTCCTAAGCAGAAGGCTGAAGGTTGACCCCTTGTGCGATTGAAATAATGATCAGAAATGTCACTTGGGTTCACAAGACTGGAATCTGTTTATGTGTCGAAGATTGAGGTTTAACCCATATCATGTGCGTAACAATACTAGGATACTCCACATTTAGGGTCTGGTATAGTGAAATCGAGATTTCACAAACTATAAGGGGTTCTACAACCCAACAAATGCAAAAGTCTGGTGTTGTATTTCGCATTAAGGGTTTACAATCGAAGCAAAAAGTCATAGTATGATTGGTCCCAAGTAACCAAAATGAATGAGATATTTCGTATTTAGACACTCATATAGATTTTCAGTACTTCTTCAAAAATCGATTATGATGATCCATTTATGAGCTTTAATTACGCAGTTCATATAAATTGACTATAAATTTTTGAACTCATATGCATTTGTTTGTAATTAGAAGAATTAATAGGATTGTCGACCCTTTCCATTGGAGGAAGGATTTCACACTTGTAGCTCAGTGGATAGAGCGTTTGTTTCCTAAGCAGAAGGCCAAAGGTTCGACCCCTTCCTAGTGCGATTGAAATAATGATCAGAAATGTCATTTGGGTAGACAACACTGGGATTGGTTTATGTGCCGAATATGGAGGTTTAATTAAGTAGTTCACATAAATTAATTATAAATTCGTCAACTCAGATCCATTTATTAGTAATTAGAAGAATTAATAGTATCATCAACCCTTTGTTTTGCAGCAAGGATTTCGCACTTGTAGCTCAGTGGATAGAGCGCCTGTTTCCTAAGCAGAACGCCGAAGGTTTGACCATTTCCTAGTGCAATTCAAATAATGATCAGAAATTTCATTTGGGTTCACAAGACTAGAATTGGTTTATATGTCGAAGATCGAGGTTTAACCAATGTCATGTGCGTAACAATATTAAGATATTCCAAATTTCTAGTCTGGTATACTAAAATCAAATTTTCACAAACTATAAGTGGTTGTAAGGACCCACCAAACGCAGAAAGATATTGTTGTATTATGCATTAAGGGTTAACCATGAAAGCAAAATGTCTCAGTGTAATGGGTCCCAAGTAAAGGAAATGAATGAGGTATTTCACATTTAGATACTCATATAGAGTTTCAATACTTCCTCAAAAATCGATTACAATGATTCATTTGTGAGCTTTAATTACGTAGTTCATATAAATTGATTATAAATTCATCAACTGAAATGCAATAATTAGTAATTAGAGGAATTAATAGGACCATCGACCCTTTATTTTGAAGCAAGGATTTCGCACTTGTAGCTCTATAGATAGAGCGTCTCTTTCCTAAGCACAAGGCCGAAGGTTCGACCCGTTCCTAGTGCGATTGAAATAATGATGAGAAATGTCATTTGGGTTCACAAGACTGGAATTGGTTTATGTGTCGAAGATCGAGGTTTAACCAATCTCATGTGTGTAATAATACTAAGATACTCCACATTTATGGTCTCGTGTAGTGAGATCAAAATTTCACAAACTAGAAGTGGTTCTAGGACCCAACAAATGCAAAACTCGAGTGTTGTATTATGCATTAAGGGTTTACAATGGAAGCAAAAAGTCATAGTGTGATGGGTCCCAAGAACCAAAATGAATGAGGTATTTCCCATTTACACACTCATATAGATTTTCAGTACTACCTCAAAAATTGATTACGATGATTCATTTATGAGCTTTAATTAAGCAGTACACACAAATTGATTATAAATTCGGTAACTCAGATGCATTTATTATTAATTATAAAAATTCATTACATTATTGACCAAGGATTTCGCACTTGTAACTCAGTCGATACAGCGTCTGTTTCGTAAGCAGAAGGCTGAAGGTTCGACCCCTTCCTTGTGCAATTGAAATAATGATCAGAAATGTCATTTGGATTCACAAGACTGGAATCTGTTTATGTGTCGAAGATTGAGGTTTCACCCGTATCATGTGCGTAACAATACTAGGATACTCCACATTTAGGGTCTGGTATAGTGAAATCAAAATTTCATAAACTATAAGGGGTTCTAGGACCCAACAAATGCAAAACTCTATTGTTATATTATGGATGAAGGCTTTACAATGGAAGCAAAAATCCATAGTCTGAAGGGTCCCAAGTAACCAAAATGAATGAGGTATTTCGTATTTAGACACTCATATAGATTTTCAGTACTTCTTCAAAAACCGATTACGATGATCCATTTATGAGCTTTAATTACGAAGTTCATATAAATTGACTATAATTTTTTTAACTCAGATACATTTTTTTGTAATTAGAAGAATTAATAGGACTATTGACCCTTTCCATTGGAGCAAGGATTTCGAACTTGTAGCTCAATGGATAGAGCATTTGTTTCCTAAGCAGAAGGCCAAAGGTTCGACCCCTTCCTAGTACGATTGAAATAATGATCAGAAATGTCATTTGGGTTGACAACACTGGAGTTCGTTTATGTGCCAAAGATCGAGGTTTAATTAAGGAGTTCGCATAAATTAATTATAAATTCGTCAACTCGGATCCATTTCTTAGTCATTAGAAGAATTAATAGTATCATCAACCCTTTGTTTTGGATCAAGGATTTCGCACTTGTAGCTCAGTGGATAGAGCACCTGTTTCCTAAGCAGAACGCCGAATGTTTGACCCCTTCCTAGTGCGATTTAAATAATGATCAGAAATGTAATTTGGGTTCACAAGACTGGAATTGCTTTATATGTCGAAGATCGAGGTTTAACCAATTTCATGTGCGTAACAATATTAAGATACTCCAAATTTTTGGTCTGGTACACTGAAATCAAATTTTCACAAACTATAAGTGGTTGTAAGGACCCAGCAAACGCAGAAAAATATTGTTGTATTATGCATTAAGGGTTAACCATGAAAGAAAAATGGCTCAATGTAATGGGTCCCAAGTAAACAAAATGAATGAGGTATTTCACATTTAGACACTCATATAGAGTTTCAATACTTCCTCAAAAATCGATTCCAATGATTCATTTGTGAGCTTTAATTATGTAGTTCATATAAATTGATTATAAATTTATTAACTCAAATGCATTTATTTGTAATTAGAAGAATCAATAGGATTGTCGACCATTTCCTTTGGACCAAAGATTTTGCACTTCTAGCTGAGAGGATAGAGCGTTTGTTTCCTAAGTAGAACGCCGAAGGTTTCACCCCTTCCTTGTGCGATTTAAATAATGATGAGAAATGTGATTTGGTTCACAAAACTAGAATTGGTGTATGTGTCGAAGATCGTGGTTTAACCAATCTCATGTGCGTAATAATACTAAGATACTCCACATTTATGGTCTCGTATAATGAAATCTAAATTTCACAAACTATAAGTGGTTCTAGGACCCAACAAATGCAAAACTCTACTTCGGTATTATGCAGTGTAAGGGTTTACCATGGAAGCAAAAAGTCATAGTGTGATGGGCTGCAAGTAACCAAAATGAATAAGGTATTTCGCATTTAGACACTCCTATAGATTTTCAATACTTACTCACATATAGATTACGAGGATTCTATTGTGAGCTTTAATAAAACAGTTCACATAAATTGATTATAAATACGTCAACTGAGATGCATTTATTAGTGAAAACAACAATTAATAGGATCATGCACTCTGTCTTTCAGAGCAAGCATTCCGCACTTGTAGCTCAATGGGTAGAGAGTATGTTTCCTAAGCAGAAGGCCGAATGTTCGACCCCTTCCTAGTGCAATTTAAATAATGATCAGAAATGTCATTTGGGTTCCAGGACTAGAATTGGTTTATATGTCAAAGATCGAGGTTTAACCAGTCTCATGTGCTTAACAATACTAATATACTCCACATTTATGGTCTCGTATAGTCAAATCAAAATTTCAAAAACTATGAGCGGTACTAGGACCCAACAAATGCAAAAACTCTAGTGTTGTATTACACATTAATGGTTTACCATAAAAGCAAAAGGTCACAGTGTAATAGGTCCCAAGTAACCAAAATGAATGAGGTATTTCGCATTTCACTCCACATTTATCATGTCGTATAGTCAAATCACATTTTCACAAACTATAAGTAGTTGTAGGACCTAACAAATGCAAAACTCTACTTCTGTATTATGCATTAAGGGTTTACTTCCTCAAAAATCGATGACGATGATTCATTCGTGGGCTTTAATTAAGTAGGTCACATAAATTGATTATAAATACGTCAACTCAGATGACTTTATTAGTAATTAAAAGAATTAATAGGATCATCGACTCTTTCTTTCGAAGCAAGCATTTCGCAGTTGTAGCTCAGTGGATAGAGCGTTTGTTTCCTAAGCAGAAGGCCGAAGGTTCAAACCCTCCCTAGTGCGAATGAAATAATGATCAGATATGTCATTTTGGTTCAGAAGACTGGAATTCATTTATGTGTTGAAGATCGAGGTTTAACCAATCTCATCTACGTAACAATACTAAAATACTCCACATTTATGGTCTCCTATGCATTTATTAGTAATTAGACGAATTAATAGGATCATCGACCCTTTTTTTTGGAGCAAGCATTTCGCACTTGTAGCTCAGTGGATAGAGCGTTTGTTTCCTAAGCAAAAGGCCGAATGTTCGACCCCTTCCTAGTGTTGGGAGACAGGTCCCTCCGGATAGGAAGGGAGAAGAACAGTGTTGATAAGCAAACTCGGCCGAGGCCGAATCCGGATCAGGAGTACCCGGCTACGGAGAGCCGGATGATGCAGATCTAGTGAGAACCGGATGAGGAGTGCCTGGCTACGAAGAGCCGGGTGGTGCAGACCCGGTGAGAACCGGATGAGGAGTACCCGGCTACGGAGAGCCGGATGGTGCAGATCCGGTGAGAACCGGATGAGGAGTACCCGGCTACGGAGAGCCGGATGGTGCAGACCCGGTGAGGAGTGCTCACCGGATGAAGAGACATATTCGTAAATATGTTTTTTTTCTGAGAGTCCATCATGGCTATATTTGTAAATAGCCGAAAAGTCATATTAGTATACATATGACTTAGGGCAAACTTTTAGTTGTGTGTGTTGTCATTCTTGTTGGTGCAAGGAGAGAGAGAGCGCGTAACTGTGTACAGAGAGAGAGAGAGAGAAAGATATCGTTGCCTCTGTTGTAACCGCCGCCTGTGGCGAGGATCGTGAGCACGAGGTCGTTGCCTCCGTGAACTCATTGTTGTACATTCTAACATAGTGATAGTTTGCAGCCTGTGAGCTGTCGTGGTTTTTCCCTTAGTTTGGGGTTTCCACGTAAACATCATGCGTAATCGTCTCTTCTTCGTGTTGTTCATTATTTCCCGTTTTCTGTGTATGATTCTAAGCTCGGTTGTGGCCGAGCGTTGCGTATACAGAGTGTGCAGTTCTTATCAAGTGGTATCAGAGCAAAATGACACAAAAAATGGACGATTCGTTGGGAGGCATGTTCAAGCTCACCGGCTCCAACTATTCGTTGTGGAAGTCGAAGATGAGGGACATGCTCGTGGTTAAAGACCTCTGGCTGCCGGTTCAGTTCGGGGACAAGAGATCGAACAAAATCGACACCGTGATATGGGAGGTGATGCACATGAAGACAACGGCGTACATACGGTGCTTCATCGACATGAGCCTGTACAACAACTTCAATGAAGAGAGCAAGGCTCATGAGCTCTGGGAGAAGATCAGCATAATGTTTCAAAACAAAAATGTTGTTAATCAGGTTTCGGTATTCCGGAAGTTAGTAAGACTCCGGTACCAAGATGGTTCCAGCATGGCGGAGCACATGAATGCCTTCCAGGGCTGATCCATGTGCTAGCGCTACTCCTGCTCGGTTCCCTCCCGGATAGCTGGGAGACGCTGGTTGTCACTTTGGCCAACGCCGGGCCGGAAGGAAAATGGTTATCCCTAGCAAGAGTAAAGTCGAGCTTGCTAGATGAGGAGGCGCGTCGGAAAGATAAAGATATGAGCTCCGACTCCAAAGCGCTCCTTACCGAATCGGAATGCGGAAGACATAGAAACCGTAGTCCCCAGAACTGGGAGAAATCGGGGACACAGTCAAAGTCAAGGGGAAGGCCTACTTGCTTCTATTGTGGCAAGCCGGGACACTTCCAAAAGAACTGTCAGCATTTCCGAAAAGACAAGGAAACCGAAGGTACCGATTCGAAGCGGACCCCGGACCGGAACGGTAAAGACCGGAGGGGCCGGACTGGAAAGGAACGACGGTAATCGCGGCAAGTGAAGAAGAGTTGATGCTCATCACCGAGGAGAGTGAGATAAACCTTGCCGACGACGAGATGACCTGGGTGGTAGACTCCGGAGCGTCGTTCCACCTTACCCCGGACCGGAAATGCTTCTCATTCTACGCAGCCGGTGATCACGGTTGTGTCCGGATGGGGAATGAGGGAACATGCCGAATTGTCGGCATAGGAGACATGTGGCTGACAACACCAACCGGATGCAAGTTGCTGTTGAAGGATGTCCGACACGTTCCGGAGGTTCGTCTGAACCTGATATCAGCCGGTCGGCTAGATGATGAAGGCTACACGGGTAGCATCCAGAACAGTGTCATGAAGTTCAGCAAAGGGAGCTTGATTGTGGCTCGGGCCCCGAAGGTCAACACACTGTTCCTGATGAACGCCCGGTTATGTCCGGAAGAAGTGAACCTGACATTGCCGGTGAGCTGTGGCACAAGAGGCTGTGTCATATGAGCGAGAAGGGGATGAAGAGTCTTGCAAACGACAACCTCATTCCAGTGAAGAACGTGCACTTGGAGAAGTGCACTGATTGTCTGGCCGGTAAGCAAAACCGGACCTCCTTCCGACCAAGGCCACCGATGAGACGTAATGCACCATTGGAGTTGGTGCATACGGATGTGTGTCAAGTAGACACAAAGTCACATGCCGGAGCGCAGTACTTCGTGACATTCATAGATGACCACAACCGGAAGCTGTGGGCCACACCGTTGAAGATGAAGGATCAGGTGCTATCCGTCTTCAAAGAGCTCCACGCGAGACTGAAAAGAAAAACCGGTCGGAAGCTGAAGGCGTTTCGAGCAAATAACGGAGGAGAATATCGGGGGCAGTTCGAGGAGTACTGCCACTCGAAGGGAATCCGGCTCGAATTTACTGTGCTGAAGACGCCGGAACAAAACGGACTGGCCAAGAGGATGAACCGGACCATAATGGAGAGGGTCCGGAGTATGCTAGCGCATGCAAAACTATCCAAGAAGTTTTGGGCTGAGGCATTGTCGACAGCAACATATGTGATAAATAGATCACCCTCAGTACCATTGGACGGAGACACGCCACAGAGGCTCTGGACAGGCAAGGAAGTATCCTACCGACATCTGAAGGTATTCGGGTGTCTCGTGTACTTGCATGTAGCTAAGGACCGGAGAGGAAAGTTGGATCCAAAGACCTGGGCATGCATATTCCTCGGTTACGGCGACGATGAGTTCGGCTACCGAGTGTGGGACCTGGTCGACAAGAAGGTATTCCAGAGTCGAGATATTATCTTCATGGATGACAAGACGCTCGCCGACTGGGAGTCGGAGAGGAAGATAATGAACTCCGAGTCGACCGGTAAGGATCGACTCTACGATGAGCAGACCCAACCGGAAAGAGACCGGTTAGCACTCGAAGGACCAGCCGGTTACGGTGAGGATACCGAACAGGCTGAAGAAGAAGTAGAGGAAGTTGAAACCGGAACCAGCCAAGACCCCAAATCGGATTCAGATGAAGAGCAAATGGAGGAGCCGGTTACCGAAGCCCGAAGACGGAGATATCCTCTCAGAGAGAGAAGGGCGCCCCGGAGATTTCCGGATGCAGAGTGTCTTGCTGACCGATGAGGGGGGGCTGGAAAGCTTCAAAGAAACGAAGGATGACACCCACATCCGCAAATGGTTAAGTGCCATGCAGGATGAGATGGATTCCCTGCATGAGAACCATACGTACGAATTGGTGGAGTTGCCGAAAGGAAAGCGGGCACTCCGACACAAGTGGGTGTACAAGTTGAAACCGGGAGATGCCGGCAACCCCTCGAGATACAAAGCCAGGATCGTGGTGAAGGGGTTCCAACAAAAAAAGGGCGTGGACTTTGACGAGATATTTGCCCCAGTAGTAAAGATGACCTCCATCCGGACGGTGCTGAGTATGGCGGCAAGCATGGACCTCGAGGTAGAACAGTTGGACGTGAAGACAACATTCCTTCACGGCGACCTCGAAGAGGAGATCTACATGCAACAACCGAAGGGATTTGTGGAGAAAGGGAAGGAGCACCTGGTATGCCGGCTGAAGAAGAGCCTGTACGGATTAAAGCAGGCTCCCCGTCAATGGTACCGGAAGTTCGACTCCTTCATGGCTGATCAAGGGTACCACAAGACGCAAGCCGATCACTGCGTGTTTGTGAAGAAGTTTGAAGGAGGCGACTTCCTGATACTCCTTCTGTACGTGGATGACATGTTGATCATCGGACGGGACCAAGTCAAAATACGGATGCTGAAGAAGGCCCTCAACCGGACCTTCTCAATGAAAGACTTGGGTCCGGCAAGACAGATGTTGGGGATGCATATTATTTGGAACCGGTCAGTGAAGCAATTATGGCTGTCACAGGAAAAGTACGTGACAAAGGTGCTTCACCAGTTCAACATGTCAGATGCGAAACCGGTCGGATCGACACTTCTGGCAAACTGCAGGCTATCCGGTAAGCAAAGCCCAAAGACGAAAGCAGAGAAGGCGGATATGATGAGGATTCCATATGCCTCTGCCGTCGGGAGCATGATGTACGCAATGGTGTGAACCCGACCGGATATAGGATACGCAGTCGGAGTGGTGAGCCGGTTTATGAGCAATCCCGGGAAGGAGCACTGGAACGCGGTCAAATGGATACTCCGGTATTTGAAGGGCACTTCAAATATGTGTCTCCAATTGGGCTCCGGAAAACCTCAACTTGACGGTTTCACCGATTCGGACATGTCGGCTGATGTGGATACGAATCGGTCTACATCCGGGTATGTAATGACATATGCAGGGGGAGCTGTTTCGTGGCAGTCGAGGCTGCAGAAGACGGTTGCATTGTCAACCACGGAGGCGGAGTACATGGCAGCTGTGGAAGTCAGCAAGGACTCCATAAGAGAGCTCGGTATCCGGCAAGATGATTACCAGCTCTATTGTGACAGTCAAAGTGCCATCCATCTTGCGAAGAATGCGGCCTACCATTCCCGAACGAAGCATATCCAGCGAAGATATCACTGGATCCGGGAAAGAGTAGATGACCAAGAGTTCGCACTGATGAATATCCACACGGCCGAGAACGGGTCAGATATGCTAACCGAAGTTCTGATACCCGACAAGCTGGATGCATGCCGAAAGAGGATCAGACTAGTAAGACACCCCATGCCGGAGTGAAGGCGGAGTTTGTTGGGAGACAGGTCCCTCCGGATGGGAAGAGAGAAGAACAGTGCTGATAAGCAAACACAACCGAGGCTGAATCCGGATGAGGAGTACCCGGCTACGGAGAGCCGGGTGGTGCAGACCCGGTGAGAACCGGATGAGGAGTACCCGACTACGGAGAGCCGGGTGGTGCAGACCCGGTGAGAACCGGATGAGGAGTACCCGGCTACGGAGAGCCGGATGGTGCAGACCTGGTGAGAACCGGATGAGGAGTACCCGGCTACGGAGAGCCGGATGGTGCAGACCCGGTGAGGAGTGCTCACCGGATGAAGAGACATATTCGTAAATATGTTTTTTTTCTGAGAGTCCATCATGGCTATATTTGTAAATAGCCGAAAAGTCATATTAGTATAAATATGACTTAGGGCAAACTTTTAGTTGTGTGTGTTGTCATTCTTGTTGGTGCAAGGAGAGAGAGAGCGCGTAACTGTGTACAGAGAGAGAGAGAGAGAGAAAGAGGTCGTTGCCTCTGTTGTAACCGCCGCCTGTGGCGAGGATCGTGAGCACGAGGTCGTTGCCTCCGTGAACTCACTGTTGTACATTCTAACGTAGTGATAGTTTGCAGCCTGTGGGCTGCCGTGGTTTTCCCTTAGTTTGGGTTTTCCACGTAAACATCATGTGTACTCGTCTCTTCTTCGTGTCGTTCATTATTTCCCGTTTTCTGTGTATGATTCTAAGCTCGGTTGTGGCCGAGCATTGCGTATACGGAGCGTGCAGTTCTTGTCACCTAGTGCGTTTGAAATACTGATCAGATATATCATTTCATTTCATTAGACTGGAATTCATTTATATGTCGAATATCAAGGTTTAACCAATCTCATGTGCCTAACAATACTAAGATACTCCACATTTATAGTCTTGTATACATTTATTAGTAATTAGAAAAATTAATAGGATAATCGACCCTTTCTTGTCGAGCAAGCATTTCGCACTTGTAGCTCAGTGGATAGAGCGTCTGTTTCCTAAGCAGAAGGCCGAAGGTTTGACCCCTTCCTAGTGTGCCTGAAATAATAATCAGAAATGTCATTTCGGTTCATTAGACTAGAATTCGTTTAGGTGTCCAAGATCGAAGTTTAACCAATGTCATGTGCGTAACAATACTAAGATACTCCACATTTATGGTCTCTTATAGTGAAGTCAAATTTTCACAAACTATAAGCGGTTCTAGGACCTAACAAATGCAAAACTGTACTTTTGTATTATACATTAGGGGTCTACCATGAAAGCAAAAGGTCATAGCGTGATGAGTGCCAAGTAACCAAAATGAATAAGGTATTTCGCATTTAGACACTCCTATAAATTTTTAGCACTTCCTCAAAAATCAATTACGAGGATTCAGATGTGAGCATTAATTAAGCAGTTCACATAAATTGATTATAAATACATCAAGTCATATGCATTTATTAGTAAATAAAAGAATTAATAGGATCATCGACTCTTTCTTTTGGAGCAAGCATTTCGCACTTGTAGCTTAGTGGATAGAGCGTCTCTTTCCTAAGCAGAAGGCCGAAGGTTCGACCCCTTCCTAGTGCGATTGAAATAATTATCAGAAATCTCATTTCTATTTACAATATTGGAATTGGTTTATGTGTCGAAGATCGATTTTTAACCAATCTCATGTGCGTAACAATACTAAGATACTCCACATTTATGGTGTTGTATAGTGAAATCAAATTTTCACAAAATAGAAGTGGCTCTAGGACCCAACAAATGCAAAACTCTACTATTGTATTATGCATTAAGGGTTTACCATGGAAGCAAAAAGTCACAGTGTAATTAAAAGTCGATCTTTTATTTTGTACCATGGATTTCACAGTTGTAGCTCAATGGATAGAATGTTTGTTTCCTCTGCAGAAGGCTGAAGGTTTGACCCCTTCCTAGTGGGATTGAAATAATGATCACAAATCTCACTTTCATTCACAAGACTGGAATTGGTTTGTGTTGGAGATCAATGTTTAACCAATCTCATGTGCGTAACAATACTAAGATACTCCACATTCATGGTCTCGTATAGTGAAATCAAATTTGCACAAACTAAAAGTGGTTCTAGGATCTAACAAATGCAAAACTCTATTGTTGTATTATGTATTAATGGTTTACCATGGAAGCAAAAAGTCATAGTGTTATGGTTCCGAAATGCCCAAAGTGAATGAGCTATTTCTCATTTCTAGACTCATATAGATGTTCTCTACTTCGTCAAAAATCAATTACGATGATTGATTTGTGAGTTTGAATTAAGCATTTCATATAAATTGATTATTTATGCGTCAACTCAGATGCATTGATTAGTAACTAGAAGAAATAATTGGATCATCGATCCTTTCATTTGTAGCAAGGATTTCGCACTTGTAGTTCAGTGGATAGAGTATCTGTTTCCTAAGCAGAAGGCCGAAGGTTCAACCCCTTCCTAGTGAGATGGAAATAATTATCAGAAATCTCGTTGTATTCACAAGACTGGAATTGGTTTATGTGTCGAAGATTGATGTTTAACCAATCTCATGTGCGTAACAATACTAAGATACTCCACATTTATGGTCTCGTATAGTGAAATCAAATTTTCACAAAATAGATGTTGCTCTAGGACCCAACAAATGCAAAACTCTACTATTTTATTATGCATTAAGGGTTTACCATGGAAACAAAAAGTGATAGTGGGATGGTTCCCAAGTAACCAAAATGAATCAAGTATTTTGCATTTAGAGACTCGTATACATGTTTACTACTTCCTCAAAAATCGATTACCATGATGCATTTGTGAGATTTAATTAATCATTTGACATAAATTGATTATAAATTCGCCAACTCATATTCATTGATTAGTAATTAGAAGAATTAATAGGATCGTCGATCTTCTCTTTTGTACCATAGATTTCACACTTGTAGCTCAATGGATAGAACGTTTGTTTCCTTTGCAAAAGGCCGAAGGTTTGACCCCTTCCTAGTGCGATTGAAATAATGATCACAAATCTCATTTTCATTCACAAGACTAGAATTGGTTTGTGTTGGAGATCAATGTTTAACCAATCTCATGTGTGTAACAATACTAATTTGCACAAACTAGAAGTGGTTCTAGGATCTAACAAATACAAAACTCTATTGTTGTATTATGTATTAACGGTTTACCATGGAAGCAAAAAGTCATAGTGTTATGGTTCCCAAGTGCCCAAAGTGAATGAGTTATTTCTCAGTAAACCTAGGATTAGTAGGATCTCCACAATCACTCTAATTATTCCCTCTCTAAACATGAGATACAACTCCTTAGCCTAGGTTTGAAACATATCCTCCCATCTTCTCCACCATCATCCCCTACCCTACTTAAAGAATTTGATAGCCTAAGTAGGACCCTTCGACTTAAATTTTTTTTCAAAGATGTGGATAATTCGCCCCAAAATCCCTTTAAGCTACCTAACCCTAGTTGGCAACCTTCTACTAAGTACACTCCCCTAGAAAACATTATAGCTAAACACCAAACTATCTTTAGGGACACACTTCATACACTCAAATTAAAACCCATTAGGATTGCACGTCACTTATCACTAGCCTTACAATCTCTTAAGAAAAACAACAAAATCAAAATCCTACCTGGTGACAAAAATGTTGGAGTGTGTGTACTTGATAAGGACACTTACTATAACAAAGCTATAGAACACCTTTCCAATACTAATACATATAAAAAAGTCTCCCACTATCCACTTGAGGAGTTATCCTATAGATTGAAAAGCATTTCTAATAACCATCTTGGTACCCTATCCAACATAGAAGCCAACTACATACTACATAAACCCTCAAAAGGGTACCTAGTATGCAATATCTATTACCTCCCAAAACTCCATAAAAAGCCAATAGGTTTTAGAACAAACATCAAAATGGCTTCACCGCCAACTCATGCCTATCCTTCTCCTTCAGAAGCAATATTTGAAAGACTCACATTCCCTTGTCTAGACTTTAGAAGATCTCAACCCACCCCCTAATAGCTTTATCTTTACCTTTGATGTTGAATCTTTATATCTTAGCATACCCCCTAAGTTAGTACTTCAAGCTTTACGAAAAATGATTACCCGACATTTTTCATCTTCTAAAAATAACCTTATTTATACACTTAGTGCACTCACATTAGAATATCACTTTCTATCCTTTGATAACATGATCTATCAACAAGTCAAGGGTACAACCATGGGTCGTAATTTTTCTGTAGTTTATGCATGCCTATTCTTAGGTCACTTAGAGAACTCCCAACCATCACACCCTAATATTTTCTATTTCACTAGATATATAGATGATGCATTCGGGATATGGACGGGTACTAAACCTGAATTAGAAAATTACCTCCAGTTCTATAACACCTCCACTAATAATTGCATCAAAATTACCATCACCACTTCTCCCTTTAGATTACCGCTCTTAGATTTATGGATTAACCTAAAGAATTTAGATTTCTCCTTTAATTGCTACTAAAAGCCCCAAAATGCCTACCAATATCTCTCATTCTCGTCAATTCACCCCCTTCATTTAAAACGTCATTTTATTATTAATGAACTAAAACGATACCTAATTAGAGAAAGTACCGCCTTAGGTTTCCTTTGAATGAGAAAACTTTATTTTAGTAGATTAGTTAAAAGAGGATATCCCCTTTCTTTTATATTAGAGAATTATAAAAAAGGTCCTATTTAGCGCTAGGAAATCACTTGTATTTAGTAGAAAACCTAAACGTACCCTTATACCTGTCATATTCAAACTTAGGTATACGAAAGATACCCCTACATTAGGAATTCACGACATGCTAGAAAACCTCCATGCAGATTCAGCCACACATCCCCAACTATCCGAACTACCACGACCCTTCATATGTGGGACTAAGTCTGTAAAAAGAACAACGTGCGGAAGCAACAGAAAACCGAATGGAGGAAAAACACAGGTTTAATGGAAAGATTGGACACATAGTACGTGGGAGAGAGAGGGAGAGAGAGTCAATACACACAACTCTATTCAAAATAATAATACTTAGTCTGTACATAGGATGTGCTCAGTGAGCACTTTTATAAGAGTCCATACAGATTGATAGAAGTACTAACACGTACTTGAATGCTTATAATTGAGCTCTACACTAACTCTCAAAATATATTCCTACACAAAATATCTTTCCAACGGCCTTGCGGTTAATGCACCACTACGGCTTCTCATTGCGCACCGGTTTACGCACTGGTCCGGCCTAACCGATCGGTCCCAACCGATCCGGCCAATGTTCAACTTGTATCTCAACACTCCCCCTCAAGCTCAACTTGAGGCTCTTCTAATTCTTCCAAATCACCACCCCGGTTTCTTCTAGCTTCACACCTCGCTCACACTCCTCGTCCTGTTCGATTCCACGCGCCTCGACCCTTCCGGTCAGCATGTGTGCTTGTGTCAACTAATTGGATGTTGTTGAGATTGTCGCAGTAGATCGTCGTCGGATCGGACACCTCCAGTTGCAGATCCTTAAGTAGTCGTTTCAGCCGGATGGCTTCGCATGTTGCGACAGTCGCTCCTTTATACTCGGCTTCGGTGCTCGACAGTGCAATTGTTAGCTGCTTCTTGCTACTCCACGCGATCGCGGCACTCCCAAGAGAGACCGTGAATCCGGATGTGGATCGGCGATCGCCGGCATTTCCGTCCCAATCAGTATCGGTGTAGCCGACTAACTGCGCGCAGTATCAGTACGATATAGTAGCCCTCGGTCCTTAGTGTCCCTGACGTACCGAAGTATGCGTTGTGCGCACTGAAGGTGCTCCTCGGTTGGTCGTTCCATGAACTGACTAATCACACCGACCGGGTAACTGATGTCTAGTCGAGTGATAGTCAAGTATATGAGGCGTCCAACAATTTGTCGAAACCTCTTCGGGTCGTAAACCTTTCCGGAGTCGGGGTGAAGCTTGACGGTTCTATCCAGAGGAGTCGAGACGGACTTACAATCTGCCATCCCAAACTTGAAGAGCATACACAACACGTAATGTCGTTGGTTGATTAGTATGCCTTCGGGGGTACGGATCACTTCAATCCCGAGGAAGTAATGAAGGTCCCCCAGGTCCTTCATGTCAAATGATGCCGCGAGATGGAGCTTTACGCGGTCAATTTCACCTAGGTCGGCGTCGGTGATGACCAAGTCATTAATATAAAGTAAAATACTAAGCGGCCCGAGTCAACCTTTCCGAATGAAGAATGAAGAGTCTGATTTGGACATCGCAAATCCCATACGACGCGATCGTTGCGTGATTTTCGCGTTCCAAGCACGTGGGGCTTTCTTTCCATAAAGGGACTTCTTCAACTGTCAAACCGTCGAGGTGTTCATTCCAAAGTGAAATCTAGGGGGTTGTACCATGTACACCTGTTCCTCAAGATCGCCTTGCTAGAACGCATTCTTGACATCCATCTAATGTAAATGCAACCCCTTCTCCGCAGCTACCGCAAGCAAAACACGGGCGGTCCTCATCTTTGCGACCGGCGCAAACATCTCATCATAGTTGATATCGTGTTGCTGTGTGTAGCCCTTCGCTACGAACTAGGCCTTGTATTGGTTGACCGAGTCGTCGGTGTTGTACTTGACCTTGTACACCCACCTACATCCGATCGGCTTCACACCCTTCGGTGCGTCAACCAATTCCTAGGTTTCATTCTCTACCAATATGCGCTTCTCTTCCTCCATTGTGGCATGCCAATTTGCATCCATCGTGAGATTGAAATAATGATAAAAAATGTCATTTGGGTTCACAACACTCAAATTTTTTCGAACTACAAGGGCCTCTAGGACCCAACGGATGCAAAAAGTAATAGTGTTGTATTATGCATGAAGGGTTTACCATGGAAGCAAAAAGTAATAGTGGTTTTGGTCCCAAGTAACCAAAGGGAATGAGGTATTTTCCATTTAAAGACTCGTATAGATTTTTAGTACTTCGTCAAATATCGATTACGATGATTCATTTGTGAGCTTTAATTAATCATTTCACATAAATTGATTATTTATTTGTCAACTCAGATGCACTGATTAGTAGTTAGAAGAATTAATAGGATCATCGATCCTTTCTTGTGTAGCAAGGATATCGCACTTGTCGCTCATTGGATAGAGCATCTGTTTCCAAAGCAGAAGACCGAAGGTTCGACCTCTTCCTAGTGCGATTGAAATAGTGATCAGAAATGTCATTTGTATTGATAAGACTAGAACAGGTTTATGTCTTGAAGATGGATGTTTAACCAATCTCATGTGCGTTATGGTACTAAGATACTCCACATCTATGGTCTCGTATAGTGAAATCAAATTTTCACAAACTACAAGTGGCTCTACGACCCAACAAATACAAAACTCTACTTTTGTATTAGAGATTACCATGGAAGCAAAAAGATATAGTGTCATGGATCACAGGTAACGAAAATGAATGAGGTATTTTGCATTTAGAGACTCATATAGATGTTTAGTACTTCCTCAAAAATCGATTAGGATGATTCATTTGTAAGCTTTAATTAATCATTTCACATAAATTGATTATTTATTCATTAACTCATATGCAAGTATTAGTAATTAGAAGAATTTATAGAATCGTCGATCCTTCTTTTGTAGCAAGGATTTCGCACTTGTAGTTTAGTGGATAGAGCGTTTGTTTCCTAAGCAGAAACCCGAAGGATCGACTCCTTTCTAGTTCGATTTAAAAAATGACCATTCATGTCCTTTGTACTCACAAACACAACCCAGGATGTTGCTTATGTGCTAGATATTTAGTACTTCCTTAAAAATCGATTATGATGATTCATGAATTGATTAGTAATTAGAAGTATTAATAGCATCGTCAACCCTTTCTTTTGTAGCAACGATTTCGCACTTGTAGCTCAGTGGATAGAACGTATGTTTCCTAAGCAGAAGGCCGAAGCTTCGACCCCTTCCAAGTGCGATTGAAATAATGATCAGAAATATCATTTGGGTTCACAAGACTGGAATTGGTTTATGTGTCGAAGATCGAGGTTTAACCAATCTCATATGCGTAACAATACTAAGATACTCCACATTTATGGTCTCGTATAGTGAAATCAATTTTTTACAAACTATAAGTTCCTCAAGAACCCAACAAATGCAAAACTTTACTGTGGAATTATGAATGACAGATTTACCATGGAAGCAAAAAGTTAAAGTGTTTTTGGTCCCAAGTAACCATAGAAAATGAGGTATTTTCCATTTAGAGACTCGTATAGATTTTTAGAACTTCCTCAATTATCGATTACAATGATTCATTTCTGTGGTTTAATTAATCATTTCACATAAATTGATTATTTATTAGTCAACTCAGATCCATTTATTATTAATTAGGAGAATTAATAGGATCATCGACTTTTTCTTTAGGACCAAGGATTTCGGACTTGTGGCTCAGTGGATAGAGCGTCTGTTTCCTAAGCAGAAGGCCGAAGGTTCAACCCCTTCCTAGTGCGATTGAAATAATGATCAGATATGTCATTTGGGTTCAGAAGAACAGAATTGCTTTATGTGTCGAAAATTGAAATTTAACCAATCTCATGTGGGTAACATTACTAAGATATTCCATATTTATGGTCTCATATAGTCAAATCAAATTTCCACAAACTCTAAGCAGTTCTAGGACCCAACAAATGCAAAACTCTACTTCTGTATTATGCATTAAAGGTTTACAATGGAAGCAAAAACTCATAGTGTGATGTGTCGCAAGTAACCAAAATGAATGAGGTATTTCGCATTTAGACACTCGTATAGATTTTCCTTACTTCTTCAAAAATCACTTACGAGGATTCACTTGTGAGTTTTAATTATGCAGTTCACATGATTTGATTTTAAATACGTCAACTCAGATGCATTTATTAGTAAATAGAAGACTTAATAGGACCACCGACTCTTTCTTTCGGAACAAGCATTTTGCACTTGTAGCTCATCGGATAGAGTGTCTGTTTCCTAAGTAGAAGGCCAAAGGTTCGACCCCTTCCTAGTGCGATTGACATAATGATCAGAAATGTCATTTGCGTTAACAAGACTAGAATTGGTTTATATGTCGAAGTTGGAGGTTTAACCAATCTAATGTGCGTAAGAATACTAAGATACTCCACATTTATGGGCACGTATAGTAAAAACAAATTTCCAAAAACTATGGGTGGTTCTAGGAAACAACAAATGCAAAATCGAGAGTTGTATTACGCATTAAGGGTTTACCATCAGAGCAAAAATTCACAGTGTAATGGGTCCCAGGTAACCAAAATGAATAAGGTATTTCGCATTTAGCCACTCATATAGATTTCTCGTAGTTCCTCAGAAATCGATGACGATGATTCATTTGTGAGCTTTAATTAAGCAATTCACATAAATTGATTATAAATACGTCAACTGAGATGCATTTCTTATTAATTAGAAGAATTAATAGAATCATTGACTCTTTCTTTTGGAGCAAGCATTTCGCACTTGTAGCTCAGTGGATAGAGTGTCTGTTTCCTAAGCATAAGGCCGAAGGTTCGACCCCTTCCTAGTGTGATTGAAATATTGACCAGAAATGTCATTTCGGTTCATTAGACTGGAATTCGTTTATGCGTCGAAGATCGACGTTTAACCAATCTCATTTGGCTAACAGTACTAAGATACTCCACTTTTATGGTCTCAAATAGTAAAATTAATTTTCCAAAAAATATAAGTGGTTCTACGACACAACAAGTGCAAAACACTATTGTTGTATTGCGCATTACGGGTTTACCATTAAAGCAAAAAGACACTCTGTAATGGGTCCCAAGGAACCAAAAAGAAGGAGGTATTTGGAATTTATCCACTCATATAGATTTACAGTACGTCCTCAAAATTCCATTCAAGACGATGATTCATTTGTGAGATTTAATTAGGCAATTCACATAAATTGATTATAAATACTTCAACTCAGATGCATTTATTATTAATTAGAAGAATTAATAGGATCATGACTCTTTCTTTGGGAGCAAGGATTTCGCACTTATAGCTCAGTGGATAGAGCGTCTATATCCTAAGTAGAAGTCTGAAGGTTCGATGCCTTCCTAGTGCGACTGAAATAATGATTAGATATGTCATTTCGGTTCACAAGAACTGAATTGCTTTATGTGTCAAAAATTGAGGTTTAACGAATGTCATGTGGGTAACATTACTGAGATATTCCATATTTATGGTCTCGTATAGTCAAATCAAATTTCCACAAACTCTAAGCGGTTCTAGGACCCAACAAATGCAAAACTCTACTTCTGAATTATGCATTAAAGGATTACCATGGAAGCAAAAGCTCATAGTGTGATTGGTCGCGAGTAACCAAAATGAATCACGTATTTCGCATTTAGACACTCCTATAGATTTTCCTTACTTCCTCAAAAATCACTTACGAGGATTCATTTGTGACCTTTAATTAGGTAGTTCACATAATTTGATTTTAAATACGTCAACTCAGATGCATTTATTAGTAAATAGAAGAAGTAATAGGACCATCGACTCTTTCTTTCGGAACAAGCATTTCGTACTTGTAGCTCATCGTATAGAGTGTCTGGTTCCTAAGCAGAAGGCCGACGGTTCGACCCCTTCCTAGTGCGACTGAAATAATGATTAGCTATGTCATTTCGGTTTAGAAGAACTGAATTGCTTTATGTGTCGAAGATCGACGTTTAACCAATCTCATGTGCGTAACAATACTCATATACTCCACATTTATTGTCTCGTATACATTTCTTAGTAATAAGGAGAATTAATAGGATCATCGACTCTTTCTTTGGGAGCAAGGATTTCGCACTTATAGCTCAGTGGATAGAGCGTCTAGTTCCTAAGCAGAAGGCCGAAGGTTCGATGCCTTCCTAGTGCGACTCAATTAATGATTAGATATGTCATTTTGGTTTAGAAGAACTGAATTGCTTTATGTGTCGAAGATCGACGTAAACCAATCTCATGTGCGTAACAATACTAAGATTTTCCATATTTATGGTCTCCTATAGTGAAATCAAATTTTCACAAACTATAAGCGGTTCTACGACCCAACAAATGCAAAACTCCACTTCTATATTCTGCATTAAAGGATTACCATGGAAGCAAAAACTCATAGTGTGATGGGTCACAAGTAACCAAAATGTATGAGGTATTTCACATGTAGACACTCCTATAGATTTTCAGTACTTCTTCAAAAATCAATTATGAGGATTCAGTCGTGAGTTTTAATTAAGAAATCCACATAAATTGATTTTAAATACTTCAACTCATATGCATTTATTAATACATAGAAGAATTAATAGGACCGTCCACTCTTTCTTTCGAAGCAAGAATTTTGCACTTGTAGCTCAGTCGATAAAGCGCCGGTTTCCTAAGCAGAAGGCCGAAAGTTCGACCCCTTCCTAGTGCGATTGAAATAATGATCAGAAATGTCATTTCGGTTCATTAGACTGGAATTCGTTTATGCGTCGAATATCGAGGTTTAACCAATCTCATTTGGCTAACAATACTAAGATACTCCACTTTTATGGTCTCATATAGTAAAAATAATTTTCCAAAAAATATAAGTGGTTCTACGACAAAACAAATGCAAAACACTATTGTTGTATTGCGCATGACGGGTTTACCATTAAAGCAAAAAGACATTCTGTAATGGGTCCCAAGGAACCAAAAAGAAGGAGGTATTTGGGATTTATCCACTCATATAGATTTACAATACCTTCTCAAAAATCCATTCAGGACGATGATTCATTTGTGAGCTTTAATTAGGCAGTTCACATAAATTGATTATAAATACTTCAACTCAAATGCATTTATTATTAATTAGAAGAATTAATAGGATCATCGACTTTTTCTTTGGGAGCAAAGATTTCGCACTTGTAGCTCAGTGGATAGAGCGTCTGTTTCCTAAGGAGAAAGCCGAAGGTTTGACCCCTTCCTAGTGCGACTGAAATAGTGATTAGATATGTCATTTCGGTTCAGAAGAACTGAAATTCTTTATGTGTCGAAAATGGAGGTTTAACCAATCTCATGTCGGTAACATTACTAAGATATTCCATATTTATGGTCTTGTATAGTCAAATCAAATTTCCACAAACTCTAAGCGGTTCGAGGACCCAACAAATCCAAACTCAGTGTGATGGGTCGCAAGTAACCAAAATGAATAAGGTATTTCTTATTTAGACACTCCTATAGATTTTCCGTACTTCCTTAAAAATCAATTACGAGTATTCGATTGTGAGTTTTAATTAAGCAGTTCACATAAATTGATTATAAATACGTCAACTCATATCCATTTATTATTAATTAAAATAATTAATAGGACCATCGACTCTTTCTTTCGGAGCAAGCATTTCGTACTTGTAGCTCAGCGGATAAAGTGTCTGTTTCCTAAATAGAAGGCCGAAGGTTCGACCCCTTCCTAGTGCGATTGAAATAATGATCATAAATGTCATTTGGGTTAACAAGATTGGAATTGGTTTATATGTCGAAGTTGGAGGTTTAACCAATCTAATGTGCGTAACAATACTAACATACTCCACATTTATGGTCTCGTATAGTAAAAACAAATTTCCAAAATCTATGGGTAGTTCTAGGACACAACAAATGCAAAACTCTAGAGTTGTATTACGCATTAAGGGTTTACCATGAGAGCAAAAAGTCACATTGGAATGGGTCCCAAGTAACCAAAATGAATTAGGTATTTCGCATTTAGCCACTCAGATAGATTTCTCGTACTTCCTCAGAAAGCGATGACGAATATTCATTTGTGAACTTTAATTAAGGAGTTAACATAAATTGATTATAATTACGTCAACTCAAATACATTGATTATTAATTACAACAATTAATAGGATCATCGACTCTTCCTTTCGGAGCAAGCATTTCGCACTTGTAGCTCAGTGGATAGAGCGTTTGTTTCCAAATCATCAGGGCGAAGATTCGACCGCTTCCTAGTGCGATTGACATAATGATCAAAAATGTCATTTGCGTTAACAAGACTGGAATTGGTTTATATGTCGAAGTTGGAGGTTTAACCAATCTAATGTGCGTAAGAATACTAAGATACGCCACATTTATGGGCATGTATAGTAAAAACAAATTTCCAAAAAACTATGGGTGGTTCTAGGACACAACAAATGCAAAACTCGATAGTTGTATTACGCATTAAGGGTTTACCATCAGAGCAAAAATTCACAGTGTAATGGGGCCCAGGTAACGAAAATGAATTAGGTATTTCGCATTTAGCCATTCATATAGATTCCTCGTAGTTCCTTAGAAATCGATGACGATGATTCATTTGTGAGGTCTAATTTAGCAGTTCACATAAATTGATTATAAATACGTCACCTCATATGCATTTATTACTAATTACAATAATTAATAGGATCATCGACTCTTTCTTTCGGAGCAAGCATTTCGCACTTCTAGCTCAGTGGATAGAGCGCCAGTTTCCTAAGCAGAAGGCCGAAGGTTCGACCTCGTCCTAGTGCGATTCACATAATGATCAGAAATGTCATTTGTTATAACAAGACTGGAATTGGTTTATATGTCAAAGTTGGAGGTTTAACCAATCAAATGTTCGTAACAATACTAAGATCGAAGTTTAACCAATCTCATGTGCGTAACAATACTCATATACTCCACATTTATTGTCTCATATGGATTTCTTAGTAATAAGAAGAATTAATAGGATCATCGACACTTTCTTTGGGAGCAAGGATTTCGCACTTGTAGCTCAGTGGATAGAGCGTCTGTTTCCTAAGGACAAGGCCGAGGGTTCGAGCCCTTCCTAGTGCGCTTGAAATAATGATCAGAAATGTCATTTCGGTTCATTAGACTAGAATTTGTTTAGGTGTCAAAGATCGAAGTTTAACCAATCTCATGTGCGTAACAATACTCATATACTCCACATTTATTGTCTCGTATGCGTTTCTTAGTAATAAGAAGAATTAATAGGATCATCGACTCTTTCTTTGGGAGCAAGGATTTCGCACTTGTAGCGCAGTGGATAGAGCGTCTGTTTCCTAAGCAGAAGGCCGAAGGTTCGACCCCTTCCTAGTGCGCTTGAGATAATGATCAGAAATATCATTTCGGTTCATTAGACCAGAATTCGATTAGGTGTCAAACATCGAAGTTTAACCAATCCCATGTGCGTAACAATATTCATATACTCCACATTTATTGTCTCGTATGGATTTCTTAGTAATAAGAAGAATTAATAGGATCATCGACTCTTTCTTTGGGAGCAAGGATTTCGCACTTGTAGCTTAGTGGATAGAGCGTCTGGTTCCTATGCAGAAGGTCGAAGGTTCGACCCCTTCCTAGTGCGACTGAAATAATAATTAGATATGTCATTTTGGTTAAAAAGAACTGAATTGCTTTATGTGTCGAAGATCGACGTTTAACCAATCTCATGTGCGTAACAATACTCATATACTCCACATTTATTGTCGCGTATGGATTTCTTAGTAATAAGAAGAATGAATAGGATCATCGACTCTTTCTTTGGGAGCAAGGATTTCGCACTTGTAGCTCAGTGGATAGAGCGTCTGGTTCCTAAGCAGAAGGCCGAAGGTTCGACCCCTTCCTAGTGCGACTGAAATAATGATTAGATATGTCATTTTGGTTAAAAACAACTGAATTGCTTTATGTGTCGAAGATCGACGTTTAACCAATCTCATGTGCGTAACAATACTCCTATACTCCACATTTATTGTCTCGTATGCATTTCTTAGTAATAAGATGAATTAATAGGATTTCACACTTGTAGCTCAGTGGATAGAGCGTCTGTTTCCTAAGCAGAAGGCCGAATGTTCGACCCCTTCCTAGTGTGCTTGAAATAATGATCAGAAATGTCATTTCGGTTCATTAGACTAGAATTCGTTTACGTGTCAAAGATCGACGTTTAACCAATCTCATGTGCGTAACAATACTCATATACTCCACATTTATTGTCTCGTATGCATTTCTTAGTAATAAGAAGAATTAATAGGATCATCGACTCTTTCTTTGGGAGCAAGGATTTCGCACTTGTAGCTCAGTGAATAGAGCGTCTAGTTCCTAAGCAGAAGGCCGAAGGTTCGACCCCTTCCTAGTGCGACTGAAATAATGATTAGATATGTCATTTCGGTTTAGAAGAACTGAATTGCTTTATGTGTTGAAGATCAACGTTTAACCAATCTCATGTGCGTAACAATAATAAGATATTCCATATTTATGGTCTCCTATAGTGAAATCAAATTTTCACAAACTATAAGCGGTTCTCAGACCCAACAAATGCGAAACTCCACTTCTATATTATGCATTAAAGGATTACCATGGAAGCAAAAACTCATAGTGTGATGGGTCGCAAGTAACCAAAATGAATGAGGTATTTCGCATGTAGACACTCCTATAGATTTTCCGTACTTCCTCAAAAATCAATTATGAGGATTCAGTCGTGAGTTTTAATTAAGCAATCCACATAAATTGATTTTAAATACTTCAACTCAGATGCATTTATTAATACATTGAAGAATTAATAGGACCATCGACTCTTTCTTTCGAAGCAAGAATTTTGCACTTGTAGCTCAGTCGATACAGCACCTGTTTCCTAAGCAGAAGGCCGAAAGTTCGACCCCTTCCTAGTGCGATTGTAATAATGATCAGAAATGTCATTTCGGTTCATTACACTGGAATTCGTTTATGCGTCGAAGATCCAGGTTTAACCAATCTCATTTGGCTAACAATACTAAGATACTCCACTTTTATGGTCTCATATAGTAAAAATAATTTTCCAAAAAATATAAGTGGTTCTACGACACAACAAATGCAAAACACTATTGTTGTATTGCGCATGACGGGTTTACCATTAAAGCAAAAAGACACTCTGTAATGGGTCCCAAGGAACCAAAAAGAAGGAGGTATTTGGAATTTATCCACTAATATAGATTTACAATACCTCCTCAAAACTCCATTCAGGACGATGATTCATTTGTGAGCTTTAATTAGGCAGTTCACATAAATTGATTATAAATACTTCAACTCAAATGCATTTATTATTAATTAGAAGAATTAATAGGATCATCGACTGTTTCTATGGGAGCAAAGATTTCGCACTTGTAGCTCAGTGGATAGAGCGTCTGTTTCCTCAGCAGAAGGCCGAAGGTTCGACCCCTTCCTAGTGCGACTGAAATAATGATTAGATATGTCATTTCGGTTCAGAAGAACTGAATTGCTTTATTTGTCGAAAATTGAGGTTTAACCAATCTCATGTGGGTAACATTACTAAGATATTCCATATTTATGGTCTTGTATAGTCAAATCACATTTCCACAAACTCTAAGCGGTTGGAGGACACAAGAAATCCAAACTCTACTTCTGTATTATGCATTAAAGGATTACCATGGAAGCAAAAACTCAGTATAACAGGTCGCAAGTAACCAAAATGAATAAGGTATTTCTTATTTAGACACTCCTATAGATTTTCCGTACTTCCTCAAAAATCAATTACGAGTATTCGATTGTGAGTTTTAATTAAGCAGTTCACATAAATTGATTATAAATACGTCAACTCAGATCCATTTATTATTAATTAGAATAATTAATAGGACCATCGACTCTTTCTTTCGGAGCAAGCATTTCGTACTATTAGATCAGCGGATAAAGTGTCTGTTTCCTAAGTAGAAGGCCGAAGGTTCGACCACTTCCTAGTGCGATTGAAATAATGATCATAAATGTCATTTGGGTTAACAAGATTGGAATTGGTTTATATGTCGAAGTTGGAGGTTTAACCAATCTAATGTGCGTAACAATACTAACATACTCCACATTTATGGTCTCGTCTAGTACAAACAAATTTCCAAAAACTATGGGTAGTTCTAGGACACAACAAATGCATAACTCTAGCTTGTATTACGCATTAAGGGTTTACCATGAGAGCAAAAACTCACATTGGAATGGGTCCCAAGTAACCAAAATCAATGAGGTATTTCGCATTTAGCCACTCAGATAGATTTCTCGTACTTGCTTAGAAAGCGATGACGAATATTCATTTGTGACCTTTAATTAAGCAGTTCACATAAATTGATTCTAAATACGTCAACTCAAATGCATTGATTATTAATTACAATAATTAATAAGATCATCGACTCTTTCTTTCGGAGCAAGCATTTCGCACTTGTAGCTCAGTGGATAGAGCGTTTGTTTCCGAAGCATAAGGCCGAAGGTTCGTCCCCTTCCTAGTGCGATTGACATAATTATCAGAAATGTCATTTGCGTTAACAAGACTGGAATTGGTTTATATGTCGAAGTTGGAGGTTTAACCAATCTAATGTGCGTAAGAATACTAAGATACTCCACATTTATGGGCACATATAGTAAAAACAAATTTCCAAAAACTATGGGTGGTTCTAGGAAACAACAAATGCAAAACTCGAGAGTTGTATTACGCATTAAGGGTTTACCATCAGAGCAAAAACCCACAGTGTCAGGGGTCCCAGGTAACCAAACTGAATGAGGTATTTCGCATTTAGCCACTCATATAGATTTCTCGTAGTTCCTCAGAAATCGATGACGATGATTCATTTGTAAGCTTTAATTAAGCAGTTCACATAAATTGATTATAAATACGTCAACTCAAATGCATTGATTATTAATTACAATAATTAATAGTATCATGGACTCTTTCTTTCGGAGCAAGCATTTCGCACTTGTAGCTCAGTGGATAGAGCGTTTGTTTCCGAAGGATAAGGGCGAAGGTTCGACCGCTTCCTAGTGCGATTGACATAATGATCAGAAATGTCATTTGCGTTAACAAGACTGGAATTGGTTTATATGTCGAAGTTGGAGGTTTAACCAATCTAATGTGCGTAGGAATACTAAGATACTCTACATTTATGGGCACGTATAGTATAAACAAATTTCCAAAAACTATGGGTGGTTCTAGGACACAACAAATGCAAAACTCGAGAGTTGTATTACGCATTAAGGGTTTACCATCAGAGCAAAAAGTCACAGTGTCATGGGGCCCAGGTAACCAAACTGAATGAGGTATTTCGCATTTAGCCACTCATATAGATTTCTCGTAGTTCCTCAGAAATCGATGACTATGATTCATTTGTAAGCTTTAATTAAGCAGTTCACATAAATTGATTATAAATACATCAAGTCAGATGCATTTATTATTAATACGAAGAATTAATACAATCATTGACTCTTTCTTTTGGAGCAAGCATTTTCCACTTGTAGCTCAGTGGATAGAGCGTCTGTTTCGTAAGCAGAAGGCCGAAGGTTTGACCCCTTCCTAGTGAGCTTGAAATAATGATCAGAAATGTCATTTCGGTTCATTAGACTAGAATTCGTTTAGGTGTCAAAGATCGAAGTTTAACCAATCTCATGTGAGTAACAATACTCATGTACTCCACATTTATTGTCTGATATGGATTTATTAGTAATAAGAAGAATTAATAGGATCATCGACTCTTTCTTTGGGAGCAAGGATTTCGCACTTGTAGCTCAGTGGATAGAGTGTCTGGTTCCTAAGAAGAAGGCCGAAGGTTTGACCCCTTCCTAGTGCGACTGAAATAATGATTAGATATGTCATTTCGGTTTAGAAGAACTGAATTGCTTTATGTGTCGAAGATCCACGTTTAACCAATCTCATGTGCGTAACAATACTCATATACTCGACATTTATTGTCTTGTATGGATTTCTTAGTAATAAGATGAATTAATAGGATTTCACATTTGTAGCTCAGTGGATAGAGCGTTTGTTTCCTAAGCAGAAGGCCGAAGGTTCGACCCCTTCCTAGTGCGATTGAAATAATGATCATAAATGTCATTTGGGTTAACAAGATTGGAATTGGTTTATATGTCGAAGTTGGAGGTTTAACCAATCTAATGTGCGTAACAATACTAAGATACTCCACATTTATGGTCTCGTATAGTAAAAACAAATTTCCAAAAACTATGGGTAGTTCTAGGACACAACAAATATAAAACTCTAGAGTTGTATTACGCATTAAGGGTTTACCATGAGAGGAAAAAGTCAGATTGGAATGGGTCCCAAGTAACCAAAATGAATGAGGTATTTCGCATTTAGCCATTCAGATAGATATCTCGTACTTCCTCAGAAAGCGATGACCAATATTTATTTGTGATCTTTAATTAAGCAGTCCACATAAATTGATTATAAATACGTCAACTCAAATGCATTTATTATTAATTAGCAGAATTAATAGGATCGTCGACTTTTTCTTTGGGAGCAAGGATTTCACACTTGTAGCTCAATGGATAGAGCGTCTGTTTCCTAAGCAGAAGGCCGAAGGTTCGACCCTTTCCTAGTGCGCTTGAAATAATGATCAGAAATGTCATTTCGGTTCAATTAGACCAGAATTCGTTTAGGTGTCAAAGATCATATACTCATATACATAACAATACTCATATACTCCACATTTATTGTCTCGTATGCATTTATTATTAATTAGAAGAATTAATAGGATCATCGACTCTTTCTTTGGGAGCAAGGATTTCACACTTGTAGCTCAATGGATAGAGCGTCTGTTTCCTAAGCAGAAGGCCGAAGGTTCGACCCTTTCCTAGTGCGACTGAAATAATGATTAGATATGTCATTTCGGTTTAGAAGAACTGAATTGCTTTCTGTGTCGAAGATCGACGTTTAACCATTCTCATGTGCGTAACAATACTCATATACTCGACATTTATTGTCTCGTCTAGATTTCTTAGTAATAAGAAGAATGAATAGGATCATCGACTCTTTCTTTGGGAGCAAGGATTTCGGACTTGTAGCTCACTGGATAGAGCGTCTGGTTCCTAAGCAGAAGGCCGAAGGTTTGACCCCTTCCTAGTGCGACTGAAATAATGATTAGATATGTCATTTCGGTTTAGAAGAACTAAATTGCTTTATGTGTCGAAGATCGACGTTTAACCAATCTCATGTGCGTAACAATACTCATATACTCCACATTTATTTTCTCGTGGAGTATCTTAGTATTGTTAGCCGAATTAATAGGATCATCGACTCTTTCTTTAGAAGCAAGCATTTCGCACTTGTAGCTCAGTCGATAGAGCGCCTGTTTCCTAAGCATAAGGCCGAAAGTTCGACCCCTTCCTAGTGCGATTAAAATAATGATCAGAAATGTCATTTCGGTTCATTAGACTGGAATTCGTTTATGCGTCGAAGATCCAGGTTTAACCAATCTCATTTGGCTAACAATACTAAGATACTCCACTTTTATGGTCTCATATAGTAAAAATAATTTTCCAAAAAATATAAGTGGTTCTACGACACAACAAATGCAAAACACTATTGTTGTATTGCGCATGACGGGTTTACCATTAAAGCAAAAAGACACTCTGTAATGGGTCCCAAGGAACCAAAAAGAAGGAGGTATTTGGAATTTATCCACTAATATAGATTTACAATACCTCCTCAAAAATCCATTCAGGACGATGATTCATTTGTGAGCTTTAATTAGGCAGTTCACATAAATTGATTATAAATACTTCAACTCAGATGCATTTATTATTAATTAGAAGAATTAATAGGATCATCGACTCTTTCTTTGGGAGCAAAGATTTCGCACTTGTAGCTTAGTGGATAGAGCGTCTGTTTCCTAAGCAGAAGGCCGAAGGTTCGACCCCTTCCTAGTGCGAATGAAATAATGATTAGATATGTCATTTCGGTTCAGAAGAACTGAATTGCTTTATTTGTCGAAAATTGAGGTTTAACCAATCTCATGTGGGTAACATTACTAAGATATTCCATATTTATGGTCTTGTATAGTCAAATCACATTTCCACAAACTCTAAGCGGTTCGAGGACACAAGAAATCCAAACTCTACTTCTGTATTATGCATTAAAGGATTACCATGGAAGCAAAAACTCAGTATAACAGGTCGCAAGTAACCAAAATGAATAAGGTATTTCTTATTTAGACACTCCTATAGATTTTCCGTACTTCCTCAAAAATCAATTACGAGTATTCGATTGTGAGTTTTAATTAAGCAGTTCACATAAATTGATTATAAATACGTCCACTCAGATCCATTTATTATTAATTAGAATAATTAATAGGACCATCGACTCTTTCTTTCGGAGCAAGCATTTCGTACTTGTAGATCAGCGGATAAAGTGTCTGTTTCCTATGTGGAAGGCTGAAGGTTCGACCACTTCCTAGTGCGATTGAAATAATGATCATAAATGTCATTTGGGTTAACAAGATTGGAATTGGTTTATATGTCGAAGTTGGAGGTTTAACCAATCTAATGTGCATAACAATACTAACATACTCCACATTTATGGTCTCGTCTAGTACAAACAAATTTCCAAAAACTATGGGTAGTTCTAGGACACAACAAATGCATAACTCTAGCTTGTATTACGCATTAAGGGTTTACCATGAGAGCAAAAAGTCACATTGGAATGGGTTCCAAGTAACCAAAATCAATGAGGTATTTCGCATTTAGCCACTCAGATAGATTTCTCGTACTTCCTTAGAAAGCGATGACGAATATTCATTTGTGAGCTTTAATTAAGCAGTTCACATAAATTGATTATAAATACGTCAACTCAGATGCATTGATTATTAATTAGAACAATTAATAGAATCACTGACTCTTTCTTTGGACCAAGCATTTCGCACTTGTAGCTCAGTGGATAGAGCGTCTGTTTCCTAAGCAGAAGGCCGAAGGTTCGACCCCTTCCTAGTGCGCTTGAAATAATGATCAGAAATGTTATTTCGGTTCATTAGACTAGAATTCGTTTATGTGTCAAAGATCAAAGTTTAACCAATCTCATGTGCGTAACAATACTCACATTCTCCACATTTATTGTCTCGTATCCATTTCTTAGTAATAAAAAGAATTAATAAGATCATTGCTTCCGACTCTTTGTTTGGGAGCAAGGATTTCGCACTTGTAGCTCAGTGGATAGAGCGTCTGTTTCCTAAGCAGAAGGCCGAAGGTTCGACCCCTTCCTAGTGCATTCGAAATAATGATGAGAAATGTCATTTCGGTTCATTAGACTAGAATTCGTTTAGGTGTCAAAGATCGAAGTTTAACCAATCTGATGTGCGTAACAATACTCATATACTCCACATTTATTGTCTCGTATGCATTTCTTAGTAATAAGAAGAATTAATAGGACCATCAACTCTTTCTTTGGGAGCAAGGATTTCGCACTTGTAGCTCAGTGGATAGAGCGTCTGTTTCCTAAGCAGAAGGCCGAAGGTTCGACCCCTTCCTAGTGCGCCTAAAATAATGATCAGAAATGTCATTTCGGTTCATTAGACCAGAATTCGTTTAGGTGTCAAAGATCAAAGTTTAACCAATCTGATGTACGTAACAATACTCATAAACTCCACATTTATTATCTCGTATGCATTTCTTAGTAATAAGAAGAATTAATAGGATCATCGACTCTTTCTTTGGGAGCAAGGATTTCGCACTTGTAGCTCAGTGGATAGAGCGTCTGTTTCCTAAGCAGAAGGCCGAAGGTTCGACCCCTTCCTAGTGCGCCTAAAATAATGATCAGAAATGTCATTTCGGTTCATTAGACCAGAATTCGTTTAGGTTTCAAAGATCGAAGTTTAACCAATCTCATGTGCGTAACAATACTCATATACTCCACATTTATTGTCGCGTATGGGTTTTCTTAGTAATAAGAAGAATGAATAGGATCATCGACTCTTTCTTTGGGAGCAAGGATTTCGCACTTGTAGCTTAGTGGATAGAGCGTCTGGTTCCTAAGCAGAAGGCCGAAGGTTCGACCCCTTCCTAGTGCGACTGAAATAATGATTAGATATGTCATTTTGGTTAAAAAGAACTGAATTGATTTATGTGTCGAAGATCGACATTTAACCAATCTCATGTGCGTAACAATACTCATATACTCCACATTTATTGTCTCGTATGCATTTCTTAGTAATAAGATGAATTTATAGGATTTCACACTTGTAGCTCAGTGGATAGAGCGTCTGTTTCCTAAGCAGAAGGCCGAATGTTCGACCCCTTCCTAGTGTGCTTGAAATAATGATCAGAAATGTCATTTCGGTTCATTAGACTAGAATTCGTTTACGTGTCAAAGATCGACGTTTAACCAATCTCATGTGCGTAACAATACTCATATACTCCACATTTATTGTCTCGTATGGATTTCTTAGTAATAAGATGAATTAATAGGATCATCGACTCTTTCTTTGGGAGCAAGGATTTCGCACTTGTAGCTCAGTGGATAGAGCGTCTGGTTCCTAAGCAGAAGGCCGAAGGGTCGACCCCTTCCTAGTGTGACTCAAATAATGATTAGATATGTCATTTCGGTTTAGAAGAACTGAATTGCATTATGTGTCGAAGATCCACGTTTAACCAATCTCATGTGCGTAACAATACTAAGATATTCCATGTTTATGGTCTCCTATAGTGAAATCAAATTTTCACAAATTATAAGCGGTTCTAGGACCCAACGACTGCAAACTCCACTTCTATATTCTGTATTAAAGGATTACCATGGAAGCAAAAACTCATAGTGTGATGGGTCGCAAGTAACCAAAATGAATGAGGTATTTCGAATGTAGACACTCCTATAGATTTTCCGTACTTCCTCAAAAATTAATTATGAGGATTCAGTCGTGAGTTGTAATTAAGCAATCCACATAAATTGATTTTAAATACTTCAACTCAGATGCATTTATTAATACATAGAAGAATTAATAGGACCATTGACTCTTTCTTTCGAAGCAAGAATTTTGCACTTGTAGCTCAGTCGATAGAACGCCAGTTTCCTAAGCAGAAGGCCGACAGTTCGACCTCTTGCTAGTGCGATTGAAATAATGATCAGAAATGTCATTTCGGTTCATTAGACTGGAATTCGTTTATGCGTCGAAGATCCAGGTTTAACCAATCTCATTTGGCTAACAATACTAAGATACTCCACTTTTATGGTCTCATATAGTAAAAATAATTTTCCAAAAAATATAAGTGGTTCCACGACACAACAAATGCAAAACACTATTGTTGTATTGCGCATGACGGGTTTACCATTAAAGCAAAAAGACACTCTGGAATGGGTCCCAAGGAACCAAAAAGAAGGAGGTATTTGGTATTTATCCACTCATATAGATTTACAATACCTCCTCAAAAATCCATTCAGGACGATGATTCATTTGTGAGCTTTAATTAGGCAGTTCACATAAATTGATTTTAAATACTTCAACTCAGATGCATTTATTAATATTTAGAAGAATTAATAGGATCATCGACTCTTTCTTTGGGAGCAAGGATTTCGCACTTGTAGCTCAGTGGAAAGAGCGTCTATTTCCTAAGCAGAAGGCCGAAGGTTCGACCCCTTCCTAGTACGACTGAAATAATGATTAGATATGTCATTTCGGTTCAGAAGAACTGAATTGCTTTATGTGTCGAAAATTCAGGTTTAACCAATCTCATGTGCGTAACATTACTAAGATATTCCATATTTATGGTCTCGTATAGTCAAACTCTAAGCAGTTCGAGGACCCAACAAATGCAAAACTCTACTTCTGTATTATGCATTAAAGGATTACCATGGAAGCAAAAACTCAGTGTGATGGGTTGCAAGTAACCAAAATGAATAAGGTATTTCTTATTTAGACACTCCTATAGATTTTCCGTACTTCCTCAAAAATCAATTACGAGTATTCGATTGTGAGTTGTATTTAAGAAGTCCACATAAATTGATTATAAATACGTCAACTCAGATCCATTTATTATTAATTAAAATAATTAATAAGACCACCGACTCTTTCTTTCGGAGCAAACATTTCGTACTTGTAGCTTAGCGGATAAAGTGTCTGTTTCCTAAGTAGAAGGCCGAAGGTTCGACCCCTTCCTAGTGCGATTGAAATAATGATCATAAATGTGATTTGGGTTAACAAGATTGGAATTGGTTTATATGTCGAAGTTGGAGGTTTAACCAATCTAATGTGCGTAACAATACTAAGATACTTCACATTTATGGTCTTGTGTGCTAAAAACAAATTTCCAAAAACTATGGGTAGTTCTAGGACACAACAAATGCAAAACTCTAGAGTTGTATTACGCATTAAGGGTTTACATGAGAGCAAAAAGTCACATTGGAATGGGTCCCAAGTAACCAAAATGAATGAGGTATTTCGCATTTAGCCACTCAGATGGATTTCTCGAACTTCCTCAGAAAGCGATGACGAATATTCATTTGGGAGCTTTAATTAAGCTGTTCGGTTTAGAAATAATGATTAGATATGTCATTTCGGTTTAGAAGAACTGAATTGCTTTCTGTGTCGAAGAACGACGTTTAACCATTCTCATGTGCGTAACAATACTCATATACTCCACATTTATTGTCTCGTATGGATTTCTTAGTAATAAGAAGAATGAATAGGATCATCGACTCTTTCTTTGGGAGCAAGGATTTCGCACTTGTAGCTCACTGGATAGAGCGTCTGGTTCCTAAGCAGAAGGCCGAAGGTTCGACCCCTTCCTAGTGCGACTGAAATAATGATTAGATATGTCATTTCGGTTTAGAAGAACTGAATTGCTTTATGTGTCGAAGATCGACGTTTAACCAATCTAATGTGCGGAACAATACTCATATACTCCACATTTATTGTCTCGTGGAGTATCTTAGTATTGTTAGGCGAATTAATAGGATCATCGACTCTTTCTTTAGAAGCAAGCATTTCGCACTTGTAACTTAGTGGATAGAGCGTTTGTTTCCTAAGCAAAAGACCGAAGGTTCGACCCCTTCTTCGTGTGATTGAAATAATGATCAGAAATGTCATTTCGGTTCACAGGACTGCATTTTTTAGTAATTAGAAAAATTAATAGGATAATCGACCCTCTCTAGTGGGGAAATTGTTTCGCATTTGTAGCTCAGTGTATAGAGTGTTTGTTTTCCTAAGCACAAAACCGAAGGTTCGACCCCCTTCCTAGTACGATTGAAATAATGATCAGATATTTCATTTCGGTTCAAAAGACTTGAATTGGTTTATATGTCGAAGATTGAGGTTTAACCAATCTCATTTGCCTAACAATACTAAGATCGTCTACATTTATGGTCTCGTATAGTCAAATCACATTTTCACAAACTATAAGCGGTTGTAGGACCCGACAAATGCAAAACTCTACTTCTGTATTATACATTAGGGGTTTACCAATGAAGCAAAAATTCATAGTGTGATGTGTCCCAAGCAACCAACATGAATGAGGTATTTCAGATTTAGACACTCCAATAGATTTTTAGTACTTCCTCAAAAATCGATTACGAGGATTTAGTTGTGAACTTTAATTAAGCAGTTCACAAAAATTAATTATAAATACGTCAACTCATATGCATTTATTAGTAATTAGAAGAATAAATAGGATAATCTACCCTTTCCTTTCGAGCAAGCATTTCGTCAACTCATTGGATAGAGCGTCTGTTTCCTAATCAGAAGGCCGACGGTTCCACCTCTTCCTAGTGCGAGCGTAATAATGATCACATATGTCATTTCGGTTCAGAAGACTAGAATTGGTTTATGTGTCAAAAATTGAGGTTTAACCAATCTCATGTGCTTAACAATACTAAGATCCTCCACATTTATGGTCTCGTATAGTCAAATCACATTTTCACAAACTATAAGCAGTTGTAGGACCCAACAAATGCAAAACTCTACTTCTGTATTAAGGATTAAGGGTTTACCAATGAAGCAAAAAGTCATAGTGTGATGGGTCCCAATTAAGCAAAATGAATAAGGTATTTCCAATTGCGACACTCCTATAGATTTCCCGTACTTCCTCAAAAATCGATTACGAGGATTCAGTTGTGAGCTTTAATTTAGTTCACATCAATTGATTATAAATACGTCAACTGAGATGCATTTATTAGTAATTACAAGTTGACTATAAGTGGTTGTAGGACCCAACAAATGCAAAACTCTACTGTTGTATTACGCATTAAGGGTTTACCATCAGAGCAAAAGTCACAGTGTAATGGGGCCCAGGTAACCAAAATGAATTAGGTATTTCGCATTTAGCCACTCATATAGATTTCTCATAGTTCCTTAGAAATCGATGACGATGATTCATCTGTGAGCTCTAATTTAGCAGTTCACATAAATTGATTATAAATACGTCAACTCAGATGCATTTATTATTAATTAGAAGAATTAATAGGATGATCAACCCTTTCTATGGGAGCAAGGATTTCACACTTGTAGCTCAATGGATAGAGCGTCTGGTTCCTAAGCAGAAGGCCGAAGGTTCGACCCTTTCCTAGTGCGACTGAAATAATGATTAGATATGTCATTTCGGTTTAGAAGAACTGAATTGCTTTCTGTGTCGAAGATTGATGTTTAACCATTCTCATGTGCGTAACAATACTCATATACTCCACATTTATTTTCTCGTATACATTTCTTAGTAATAAGAAGAATTAATAGGATCATCCACTCTTTCTTTGGGGGCAAGGATTTCGCACTTGTAGCTCAGTGGATAGAGCGTCTGCTTCATAAGCAGACGGCCGAAGGTTCGACCCCTTCCTAGTGCAACTGAAATAATGATTAGATATGTCATTTCGGTTTAGAAGAACTGAATTGCTTATAAATACGTCAACTGAGATGCATTTATTAGTAATTACAAGTTGACTATAAGTGGTTGTAGGACCCAACAAATGCAAAACTCTACTGTTGTATTACGCATTAAGGGTTTACCATTAGAGCAAAAAGTCATAGTGTAATGGGGCCCAGGTAACCAAAATGAATTAGGTATTTCGCATTTAGCCACTCATATAGATTTCTCGTAGTTCCTTAGAAATCGATGACGATGATTCATTTGTGAGCTCTAATTTAGAAGTTCACATAAATTGATTATAAATACGTCAACTCAGATGCATTTATTATTAATTAGAAGAATTAATAGGATCATCGAATCTTTCTTTGGGAGCAAGGATTTCACACTTGTAGCTCAATGGATAGAGCGTCTGGTTCCTAAGCAGAAGGCCGAAGGTTCGACCCTTTCCTAGTGCGATTCAAATAATGATTAGATATGTCATTTCGGTTTAGAAGAACTAAATTGCTTTCTGTGTCGAAGATCGACGTTTAACCATTCTCATGTGCGTAACAATACTCATATACTCCACATTTATTGTCTGGTATACATTTCTTAGTAATAAGAAGAATTCATAGGATCATCGACTCTTTCTTTGGGAGCAAGGATTTCGCAATTGTAGCTCAGTGGATAGAGTGTCTTGTTCCTAAGCAAAAGGACGAAGGTTCGACCCCTTCCTAGTGCAACTGAAATAATGATTAGATATGCAATTTCGGTTTAGAAGAACTGAATTGCTTTATGTGTCGAAGATCGACGTTTAACCAATCTCATGTGCGTAACAATACTCATATACTCCACATTTATTGTCTCGTATACATTTCTTAGTAATAAGGAGAATTAATAGGATCATCGACTCTTTCTCTGGGAGCAAGGATTTCGCACTTGTAGCTCAGTGGATAGAGCGTCTGGTTCCTAAGCACAAGGCCGAAGGTTAGACCCCTTCCTAGTGTGACTCAAATAATGATTAGATATGTCATTTCGGTTTAGAAGAACTGAATTGCTTTATGCGTCGAAGATCGAGGTTTAACCAATCTCATTTGGCTAACAATACTAAGATACTCCACTTTTATGGTCTCATATAGTAAAAATTATCTTCCGAAAAATATAAGTGGTTCTAGGACACAACAAATGCAAAACACTATTGTTGTATTGCGCATTACGGGTTTACCATTAAAGCAAAAAGACACTCTGGAATGGGTCCCAAGAAACCAAAAAGAAGGAGGTATTTGGCATTTATCCACGCATATAGATTTACAATACCTCCTCAAAAATCCATTCAGGACGATGATTCATTTGTGAGCTTTAATTACGCAGTTCACATAAATTGATTATAAATACGTCAACTCAGATGCATTTATTATTAATTAGAAGAATTAATAGAATCATTGACTCGATCTTTTGGACCAAGCATTTCGCACTTGTAGCTCAGTGGATAGAGCGTCTATTTCCTAAGCAGAAGGCCGAAGGTTAGACCCCTTCCTAGTGCGCTTGAAATAATGATCAGAAATGTTATTTCGGTTCATTAGACTAAAATTCGTTTATGTGTCAAAGATCGAAGTTTAACCAATCTCATGTGTGTAACAATACTCATATACTCCACATTAATTGTCTCGTATGCATTTCTTAGTAATAAGAAGAATTAATAGGATCCTCAACTCTTCCTTTGGGAGCAAGGATTTCGCACTTGTAGCTCAGTGGATAGAGCGTCTATTTCCTAAGGACAAGGCCGAGGGTTCGACCCCTTCCTAGTGCGCTTGAAATAATGATCAGAAATGTTATTTCGGTTCATTAGACTAGAATTCGTTTAGGTGTCAAAGATCGAAGTTTAACCAATCTCATGTGCGTAACAATACTCATATACTCCACATTTATTGTCTCGTATGGATTTCTTCGTAATAATGAGAATTAATAGGATCATCGACTCTTTCTTTGGGAGCAAGGATTTCGCACTTGTAGCTCAGTGGATAGAGCGTCTGTTTCCTAAGCAGAAGGCCGAAGGTTCGACCCCTTCCTAGTGCGCTTGAAATAATGATCAGAAATGTCATTTCGGTTCATTAGACCAAAATTCGTTTAGGTGTCAAACATCGAAGTTTAACCAATTCCATGTGCGTAACAATACTCATATACTCCACATTTATTGTCTCGTATGGATTTCTTAGTAATAAGAAGAATTAATAGGATCATCGACTCTTTCTTTGGAGCAAGGATTTCGCACTTGTAGCTCAGTGGATAGAGCGTCTGGTTCCTATGTAGAAGGCCGAAGGTTCGACCCCTTCCTAGTGCGACTGAAATAATAATTAGATATGTCATTTCGGTTTAGAAGAACTGAATTGCTTTATGTGTCGAAGATCGACGTTTAACCAATCTCATGTGCGTAACAATACTCATATACTCCACATTTATTGTCTCGTATGTATTTCTTAGTAATAAGATGAATTAATAGGATTTCACACTTGTAGCTCAGTGGATAGAGCGTATGTTTCCTAAGCAGAAGGCCGAAGGTTCGACCCCTTCCTAGTGCGATTGAAATAATGATCATAAATGTCATTTGGGTTAACAAGATTGGAATTGGTTTATATGTCGAAGTTGGAGGTTTAACCAATCTAATGTGTGTAACAATACTAAGATACTCCACATTTATGGTCTCGTATAGTAAAAACAAATTTCCAAAAACTATGGGTAGTTCTAGGACACAACAAATGCAAAACTCTAGAGTTGTATTACGCATTAAGGGTTTACCATGAGAGCAAAAAGTCAGATTGGAATGGGTCCCAAGTAACCAAAATGAATGAGGTATTTCGCATTTAGCCACTCAGATAGATTTCTCGTACTTCCTCAGAAAGCGATGACGAATATTCATTTGTGAGCTTTAATTAAGCAGTCCACATAAATTGATTATAAATACGTCAACTCAAATGCATTGATTATTAATTACAACAATTAATAGGATCATCGACTCTTTCTTTTGGAGCAAGCATTTCGCACTTGTAGCTCAGTGGATAGAGCGTTTGTTTCCGAAACATAAGGCCGAAGGTTCGACCCCTTCCTAATGCGATTGACATAATGATCAGAAATGTCATTTGTGTTAACAAGACTGGAATTGGTTTATATGTCGAAGTTGGAGGTTTAACCAATCTAATGTGCGTAAGAATACTAAGATACTCCACATTTATGGGCACGTATAGTAAAAACAAATTTCCAAAAACTATGGGTGCTTCTAGGACACAACAAATGCAAAACTCGAGAGTTGTATTACGCAGTAAGGGTTTCCCATCAGAGCAAAAAGTCACAGTGTAATGTGTCCCAGGTAACCAAAATGAATGAGGTATTTCGCATTTAGCCACTCATATAGATTTCTCGTAGTTCCTCAAAAATCGATGACGATGATTCATTTGTGAGCTTTAATTAAGCAGTTCACATAAATTGATTATAAATACATCAACTCAGATGCATTTATTATTAATTAGAAGAATTAATAGAATCATTGACTCTTTCTTTTGGAGCAAGCATTTCGCACTTGTAGCTCAGTGGATAGAGCGCCTGTTTCCTAAGCAGAAGGCCGAAGGTTCGACCCCTTCCTAGTGTGCCTGAAATAATAATCAGAAATGTCATTTCGGTTCATTAGAGTAGAATTCGTTTATGTGTCAAAGATCGAAGTTTAACCAATCTCATGTGCGTAACAATACTCATATACTCCACATTTATTATCTCATATGGATTTCTTAGTAATAAGAAGAATTAATAGGATCATCGACTCTTTCTTTGGGAGCAAGGATTTCACACTTGTAGCTCACTGGATAGAGCGTCTGGTTCGTAAGCAGAAGGCCGAAGGTTCGACCCCTTCCTAGTGCGCCTAAAATAATGATCAGAAATGTCATTTCGGTTCATTAGACCAGAATTCGTTTAGGTGTCAAAGATCGAAGTTTAACCAATCCCATGTGCGTAACAATACTCATATACTCCACATTTATTGTCTCGTATGGATTTCTTAGTAATAAGAAGAATAATAGGATCATCCACTCTTTCTTTGGGAGCAAGGATTTCGCACTTGTAGCTCACTGGATAGAGCGTCTGGTTCCTAAGCAAAAGGCCGAAGGCTCGACCCCTTCCTAGTGCGACTGAAATAATGATTAGATATGTCATTTCGGTTTAGAAGAATTGAATTGCTTTATGTGTCGAAGATCGACGTTTAACCAATCTCATGTGCGTAACAATACTCATATACTCCACATTTATTGTGTCGTGGAGTATCTTAGTATTGTTAGCCGAATTAATAGGATCATCGACTCTTTCTTTAGAAGCAAGCATTTCGCACTTGTAGCTTAGTGGATAGAGGGTCTGTTTCCTAAGCAAAAGACCGAAGGTTCGACCCCTTCTTAGTGTGATTGAAATAATAATCAAAAAAGTCATTTGGCTTCACAAGACTGCATTTGTTAGTAATTAGAGAAATTAATAGGATAATCGACCCTCTCTAGTGGGGGAAGTATTTCGCATTTGTAGCTCAGTGGATAGAGCGTTTGTTTTCCTAAGCACAAGACCGAAGGTTCGATCCCCTTCCTAGTGCGATTGAAATAATGATCAGATATTTCATTTCGGTTCAGAAGACTTGAATTGGTTTATATGTCGAAGATTGAGGTTTAACCAATCTCATTTGCCTAACAATACTAAGATCGTCTACATTTATGGTCTCGTATAGTCAAATCACATTTTCACAAACTATAAGCGGTTGTAGGACCCGACAAATGCAAAACTCTACTTCTGTATTATACATTAAGGGTTTACCAATGAAGCAAAAATTCATAGTGTGATGTGTCCCAAGTAACCAACATGAATAAGGTATTTCTGATTTAGACACTCCAATAGATTTTTAGTACTTCCTCAAAAATCGATTACGAGGATTTAGTTGTGAACTTTAATTAAGCAGTTCACAAAAATTAATTCTAAATACGTCAACTCATATGCATTTATTAGTAATTAGAAGAATAAATAGGATAATCTACCCTTTCTTTTCGAGCAAGCATTTCACACTTGTAACTCATTGGATAGAGCGTATGTTTCCTAAGCAGAAGGCCGACGGTTCGACCTCTTCCTAGTGTGAGCGTAATAATGATCAAATATGTCATTTCGGTTCAGAAGACTAGAATTGGTTTATGTGTCAAAGATTGAGGTTTAACCAATCTCATGTGCTTAACAATACTAAGATCCTCCACATTTATGGTCTCGTATAGTCAAATCACATTTTCACAAACTATAAGCAGTTGTAGGACCCAACAAATGCAAAACTCTACTTCTGTATTAAGGATTAAGGGTTTACCAATGAAGCAAAAAGTCATAGTGTGATGGGTCCCAAGTAAGCAAAATGAATAAGGTATTTCCAATTTCGACACTCCTATAGATTTCCCGTACTTCCTCAAAAATCGATTACGAGGATTCAGTTGTGAGCTTTAATTTAGTTCACATCAATTGATTATAAATACGTCAACTGAGATGCATTTATTAGTAATTACAAGTTGACTATAAGTGGTTGTAGGACCCAACAAATGCAAAACTCTACTGTTGTATTACACATTAAGGGTTTACCATGAAAGCAAAAAGTCACAGTGTGATGGGTCGTAAGTAACCAAGATGAATGAGGTATTTCACATTTATCCACTCATAGATTTTCAGTACTTCCTCAAAAATCGATTACGATGATTCATTTGTGAGCTTTAATTAAGCAGTTCACATAAATTAATTCTAAATTTGTCAATTCAGATGCATTTATTAGTAATTAGAAGAATTAATAGGGATCTTCGACCCTTTCCTTTGGAGCAAGGATTTCGCACTTGTGAAACATTGGATAAAGTATTTGTTTCCTAAGCAGAAGGCCGAAGGTTGGACCCCTTCCTAGTACGATTGAAATAATGATCAGAAATGTCATTTGGGTTAACATGACTAGATTGGTTTATATGTCGAGGATCAAGGTTTAACCAATCTCATGTGAGAACAATACTAATATACTCCACATTTATGGTCTCGTATGAATTTATTAGTAATTAGAAGAATTATTAAGATAAACGACCCTTTCTTTTGGAGCTAGCATTTCGCACTTATAGCTCAGTGGATACAGCATCTATTTCCTAAGCAGAAGGCCGAATGTTCGACCCCTTCCTAGTGCGATTGAAATAATGATCAGATATGTTATTTCGGTTCAGAAGACTTGGATTGGTTTATATGTCGAAGATTGAGGTTTAACCAATCTCATGTGCCTAACAATACTAAGATACTCCACATTTATGGTCTCGTATAGTGAAGTCAAATTTTCACAAACTATGAGCTATTCGAGGACCCAACAAATGCAAAACTCTACTTTTGTATTATACATTAGGGGTTGATCATGGATGCAAAAGGCCATAGTGTGATGGGTCCCAAGTAACCAAAATGAATGACGTATTTCGCATTTAGACACTCCTATAAATTTTTAGTACTTCCTCAAAAATTGATTACGAGGATTCAGATGTGAGCTTTAATTAAGCAGTTCACATAACTTGATTATAAATACGTCAAGTCATATGCATTTATTAGTGAATAAAAGAATTAATAGGATCATCGACTCTTTCTTTTGGAGCAAGCATTTCGCACTTGTAGCTCAGTGGATAGAGCGTTTGTTTCCTAAGCAAAAGGTCGAAGGTTCGACCCCTTCCTAGCGCGATTGACATAATTATCAGAAATCTCATTTGTATTCACAAGATTCGAATTGGTTTATGTGTCGAAGATCGATGTTTAACCAATCTTATGTGCATAACAATACTAAGATACTCCACATCTATGTTCTCATATAGTGAAATCAAATTTTCGCAAAATAGAAGTGGCTCTTGGACCCAACAAATGCAAAACTCTATTGTTGTATTATGCATTAAGGGTTTACCATGGAAGCAAAAAGTGATAGTGTGATAGTTCCCAAGTAACCAAAATGAATGAGGTATTTTGCATTTAGAGACTCGTATAGATGTTTAGTACTTCCTCCAAAATTGATTACGATGATTCATTTGTGAGCTTTGATTAATAATTTTACATAAATTGGTTATTTATTTGTCAACTTAGATGGATTGATTAGTAATTACAAAAATTATTAGGATTGTCGACCTTTCTTTTGGAGCAAGGATTTTGCACTTGTAGCTTAGTGAATAGACCGTGTGTTTTGTAAGCAGAAAGCCGAACGTTCGACTCCATCCTATTGCTATTGTAGAAATGACCATTCATGTCCTTTGTACTCACAACGCTGGATGTGGCTTATGTGCTAGATGTTTACTACTTGCTCTTAAATCGATTATGATTATTCATCTACGAACTTTAATTAAGCATTTCACATAAATTGTTTATTTATTCGTCAACCGAGATGCGTACATTCGTAATTAGAGGAATTAATAGGATCGTCAGCCCTTACTTTTCTAGCAAGGATTTCACACTTGTAGCTCAATGGATAGAGCGTCTGTTTCGTAATCCGAAGGCTGAAGGTGACTCCTTCCTAGTGCGATTGAAATAATGATCAGAAATGTCATTTGGGTTCACAAGACTGGAATTGGTTTATGTTTCAAAAATCGAGGTTTAATCAATGTCATGTGCGTAACAATGTCTACGTCGTCCTCCACTTGGCCTTTTCCTTCATTTCTCACGACCTGACATTACGGTCTCATATAGTGAAATCAAATTTTCACAGACTACAAGTGGTTGTAGGACCTAACAAATGCAAAACTCTATTGTTGTATTATGCATCCAGGGTTTACCATGGAAGCAAAAAGTCATAGTGTCATGGGTCCCAAGTAACCAAAATGAATGAGGTATTTCGCATTTAGAGTCTCATATTGATGTTTAGTACTTCCTCAAAATTCGATTACGATGATCCATTTCTTTGCTTTAATTAAGCATTTCAAATAAATTGATTATAAATTCGCCAACTCAAATGCATTGATTAGTAATTAGAAGAATTAATTGGATCGTCGATCCTTTCATTTGTAGCAAGAATTTCGCACTTGTAGCTCAGTGCATAGAGCGTCTGTTTCCTAAGCAGAAGGCCGAAGGTTCAACCCCTTCCTAGTGCAATTGAAATAATGATCAGAAATCTCATTTGGCTTCACAAGACTGGATTTGGTTTATGTGTTGAAGATCGAGGTTTAACCAATCTCATGTGCGTAACAATACTAAGATACTCCACATTTATGGTCTCGTATAGTCAAATCAAATTTTCACAAAATAGAAGTAGCTCTAGGACCCAACAAATGCAAAAGTCTACTGTTTTATTATGCATTAAGGGTTTTATTATGAAAGTGATAGTATAATGGTTCCCAACTAACCAAAATGAATCAGGTATTTTGCATTTACAGACTCATATACATGTTTACTACTGCCTAAAAAATTGATTACGATGATTCATTGGTGAGATTTAATTAATCATTTCACATAAATTGATTATTTATTCGTCAACTCAGATGCATTGATTAGTAAATAGAAGAATTATTAGTATCGTCGACTGTTTGCTTTGGAGCAAGAATTTCGCACTTGTAGCTCCGTGGATAGAACATGTGTTTCCTAAGCAGAAAGCCGCAAGTTCGACTCCTTCCTAGTGCGATTGAAAAAATAACCCTTTATGTCCTTTGCACTCACAACGCTCGATGTGGCTGATTTGCTAGATGTTTAGTACTTCCTTAGAGATCGATTACGATGATTAATTTGTGAACTTTAATTAAGTATTTCACATAAATTGATTATTTATTCGTTAACTCAAATGCATTTATTAGTAATTAGAAGAATTAATAGGATCGTCGACCCTTTCTTTTGTAGCAAGGATTTCACACTTGTAGCTTAGTGGATAGAGCAGAGTGTTTGTTTCCTAAGCAAATGGCCGAAGCTTCAACCCCTTCCTAGTGCGATTGAAATAATGATCAGAAATCTCATTTCTATTCACAAGACTGGAATTGGTTTATGTATTGAAGATCGATGTTTAACCAATCTCATGTGCATAACAATACTCCACATTTATGGTGTCGTATAGTGAAATCAAATTTTCACAAACTATAAGAGGCTCTAGGACCAAACAAATGCAAAACTCTACTTGTTGTATTATGCATGAAGGGTTTACCATAGAAGCAAAAATTCATAGTGTTATGGGTTCCAAGTACCCAAAGTGAATGAGGTATTTTCCATTTAGAGACTCGTATAGATGTTTAGTACTTCGTTAAAAATCGATTACGATGATTCATTTGTGAGCTTTAATTAATCATTTCACATAAATTGGTTATTTATTCGTCAACTCAGATGCATTGATTAGTAATTAGAAGAATTAATAGGATAGTCGTTCCTTTCTTTTGTAACAAGGATGTCGTACTTGTAGCTCAGTGGATAGAGCGTCTGTTTCCTAAGCAAAAGGTCGAAGGTTCGATCCCTTCTTAGTGGGATTGAAATAATGTTCAAAAATGTCATTTGGGTTCACAAGACTGGGATTGGTTTATGTGTCGAAGATCAAGTTTTAACCAATCTCATGTGCGTAACAATACTAAGATACTCCACATTTATGGTCTCGTATAGTCAAATCAAATTTTCACAAACTAGAAGTGGCTCTAGGACCTAACAAATGCAAAACTTTACTTTTGTAGTATGCATTAAGGGTTTACCATGGAAGCTACAAGTCATAGTGTGATAGGTCCTAAGTAACCAAAATGAATGAGGTATTTTGCATTTAGAGATTTGTATAGATGTAACTCCTATTCCCCCTCTCTCTCTCTTTCTCTCTCTCTCTCTTCCCCCTATATAAACCTACCCTCTTGTTGTAAATGACCTTGGCACTGATGAGCTTTACCTAGAGCGAAACTGGTTTGCACAAAGTCTCTCTATTGAAATTTTCTTAAGCTTTTCGTTTTTTTCTCACTCACTCTTCTCTTCTTCTTTCATCTCATTCTCTCATTCTCTTTTACTCTTGTTCACCTCTAATCCTACTCACCTTAGTTTCACTTGCATCATTGCTTTATTTTTTTCTTACTCTTCCCATATCATCTCAATAGTTGTGCTAGTTCGCTCGCACTCCTGGTCACGACGCTACGGTCACAACAAGAATTGTTATCCTAGTTCCTATGGAGGGATTATCATCGGAGTTTGGAACCCACAATAGTGATACTTCGACTCGCATCAAATCACCATTTAATGCCGAGTTCCCTCCACAACAGATCATGACTTTTGCAGGGATGGATCAACTACACTGATACCAACAAAACCTAGAAACACCAACAAACGTCCTAATAAATGACAATGCACCCCTACACTATCCCCAACTTTCATCAACTCTAATCCTAGCAATGAAAAGGTAAATTCCTCCGACTCATATATGTCCTCACACCACTTTGAAGACTATAAGCATAAAGTGGTATCTGAATTTAAACATCTATATAGGCGCACACAAGAAGCTAAGAATACGTATAAGTGTATCTGTGATCTAAACTCACATGACATCACCCCTCATAGTCTTAGGGTTCACCCACCGAAATTAGCAATATGTCATGAGGAGATCAATTCGAGCTTGTGAACAGAATTTCTAGCCCTCACATCACAATATTGCAAGGATCTTACAACATGTTATATTCGGCATTTAGACTTATTAGTGCACGCATTAACCAAAGCCATAGAGGATTTTCCTAATCAAGTTCTTACCGACATAGTAAAAATAATGGAAACAATGTAAGAACCCCCATTCATACAAGAAGTAACATCACTAGTAGGTCCTGATTCATTCCAAGATAGAATGGCACATTGGCAGCAAGAGTTTGGCACAGAAATCCTTAGAGCTTGTGATGAAGTAGCAGTTACTTATTCTATTACCGCGGCTATTAGAAAGAAGGCCACTATTAGTAGAGACAAAGCAAAGACTAGCATGCACAACATTAACGATATAAACAATGTTGTAGAAATCGACTTAGAGTTGAGTGATAATGAAGAGTATAATGTTAATAACATTCCCTTTACAACTCCAAACTACATTGGGAGTGAAAAACCAAAGAAATCCTCAACAAATTATCCCATTCAAAAACCTAACCCTAAAGCTAACGCTAACGCTAACTCTAACACTAACCCCAACCCCAAACTAAAATCCTCTACAAAGAACCTACAACCTGATCCCTTTCAAAAATCTAACCCTATTGCTAACCCTAACCCTAACCCTAATTTTCCAGCAAAAAGAAATCCTCGATCATTGAACCACCGCAACCTCCTCCCACAATACATCTGCAACATAACAAATAATCAAGTAAGTAGAAATCCTCATCAAAACCATTATGGCCCACAAGTCCTACTTTATAACCCTAACCGCCCTTTCTTTAATCCTATCTACAACCCAACTAACCATCTAGGGCACACGGTTCCCTCGTGCACAGCGGAAGCGATATACCCACGAAGAGCATCTGTTCAACATCCTCACATCGAATGAAATTCAAACCAACATATTTCAGCCTCTCACAAGGCACACCCATGGCCTATACATCACCACCATACGTTGCCAAAATTTGAATTAGAAGGATACAATAGAGAGCGAAGATCCTACTTCGATAGCGGCTACACGTGTGGTGATGGTGGACGACTGTCACACCATAACGGCGGCTACATGAGCCGTGATGATGATTATCCTATTGGCCGATATGGGAGGTCCATCCAATGCGAAGGCCGTACATCTTATGGAAGCGGCACATGTGCCAACAGAAGACAAGAAGTGTATCCCCATGGCAGTTGTGCAGGAGATCATGCAAGCCATGGCACGAACAACCTTCCTCTTTCCCTCTCGGCCCTCCTCCTCCTCCTCTCCTCCCCACCCCACCCCTGCAAACAATTTCAAACAGACTCTCACACTTCCCATATGTGTTTAACCCTAATCACGCCCCTCCCCCCCCACCTTACTTCCTACAAATTTGATGCATGCCCCCCCTTTATTTTCTATAAACCTCCATCATACCCCTCCCTCATTTTTTAACGATACCCCTATGCATTTCCCCTTATTCCCCCCTAATAACCCCCACAACGTTTCCCTATTTCCAAACTATACCCCTCCCCCTTTTCATGCATTTCCTACACATACCCCCCTCCCCTCCCCTTCTACTTCTAGTAGATTTCAATATTCTACCCCACCCTCTAAATTTCCCCCACACATATATGAAATCCCTCATAGAAAGCAACCTATCTGTACTCACAATAATCGCCCCCTTCCCACAAAACTACAAACTTTCCCATGTAATAATGTTAGGACAAAAAACGTGTAGCTAGGCGTGCCAAACGGGATAGTAAACAGTTTTGGCACGTCATACATCCCGTGAAACATCTCTTCTACCTTCTCGATAGACTACTTCTACTTTTCATACTTTCATGTGGTTAGGACGTCATACATCTAATTTTTCCTTCTCCGCATATGTGAAAAAGACCCATAGTAGTAAACCCCGTAATAAATTTTGGACGCCTCTCCTTAGTAAACCTAGGATTAGTAGGATCCACAACCACTCTAATTATTCCCTCTCTAAACATGAGATACAACTCCTTAGCCTAGGTTTGAAACACATCCTCCCATCTTCTCCACCATCATCCCCTACCCTACTTAAAGAATTTGATAGCCTAAGTAGGACCCTTCGACTTAAACATTTTTTCAAAGACGTGGATAATTCGCCCCAAAATCCCTTTAAGCTACCTAACCCTAGTTGGCAACCTTCTACTAAGTACACTCCCCTAGAAAACATTATAGCTAAACACCAAACTGTCTTTAGGGACACACTTCATACACTCAAATTAAAACCCACTAGGATTGCACCTCACTTATCACTAGCCTTACAATCTCTTAAGAAAAACAACAAAATCAAAATCCTACCTGGTGACAAAAATGTTGGAGTGTGTGTACTTGATAAGGACACGTACTATAACAAAGTTATAGAACACCTTTCTGATACTAACACATATAAAAAAGTCTCCCACTATCCACTTGAGGAGTTATCCTATAGATTGAAAAGCATTGTTAATAACCATCTTGGTACCCTATCCAACATAGAAACCAACTACATACTACATAAACCCTCAAAAGGGTACCTAGTATGCAATATCTATTTCCTCCCAAAACTCCATAAAAACCCAATAGGTTTTAGATCTATTTGCTCATACAATAACTCCCTTTTTGAACAAACATTAAAATGGCTTCACCGCCAACTCATGCCTATCCTTCTCCTTCAGAAGCAATATTTGAAAGACTCACATTCCCTTGTCTAGACTTTAGAACATCTCAACCCACCCCCTAATAGCTTTATCTTTACCTTTGATGTTGAATCTTTATATCTCAGCATACCCCCTAAGTTAGTACTTCAAGCTTTACGAAAAATGATTACCCGACATTTTTCATCTTCTAAAAATAACCTTATTTATACACTTAGTGCACTCACGTTAGAATATCACTTTCTATCCTTTGATAACATGATCTATCAACAAGTCAAGGGTACAACCATGGGTCGTAATTTTTCTGTAGTTTATGCATGCCTATTCTTAGCTCACTTAGAGAACTCCCAACCATCACACCCTAATCTTTTCTATTTCACTAGATATATAGATGATGCATTCGGGATATGGACGGGTACTAAACCTGAATTAGAAAATTACCTCCAGTTCTATAACACCTCCACTAATAATTGCATCAAAATTACCATCACCACTTCTCCCTTTAGATTACCATTCTTAGATTGATGGATTAACCTAAAGAATTTAGATTTCTCCTTTAATTGCTACTAAAAGCCCCAAAATTCCTACCAATATCTCTCATTCTCGTCAATTCACCCCCTTCATTTAAAACGTCATTTTATTATTAATGAACTAAAACGATACCTAATTAGAGAAAGTACCCCCTTAGGTTTCCTTCGAATGAGAAAACTTTTTTTTAGTAGATTAGTTAAGAGAGGATATCCCCTTTCTTTTATATTAGAGAATTATAAAAAAGGTCCTATTTAGCGCTAGGAAATCACTTGTATTTAGTAGAAAACCTAAAAGTACACTTATACCTGTCATCTTCAAACTTAGGTATACGAAAGATACCCCTACATTAGGAATTCACGACATGCTAGAAAACCTCCACGCAGATTCAGCCACACATCCCCAACTATCCGAACTACCACGACCATTCATATGTTGGACTAAGTCTGTAAAAAGAACAACGTGCGGAAGCAACAAAAAACCAAACATATAGGAATTCACGACATGTTAGAAAACCTCCACACAGATTCAGCCACACATCCCCAACTATCCGAACTACCACGACCATTCATATGTTGGACTAAGTCTGTAAAAAGAACAACGTGCGGAAGCAACAGAAAACCGAACGTAGGAAAAACACAGGTTTAATGGAAAGATTGGACACACACAGTACGCGGGAGAGAGAGGGAGAGAGAGTCAATACACACAACTCTATTCAAAATAATGATACTCAGTTTGTACATAGCATGTGCTCAGTGAGCACTTTTATACAAGTCCATACGGACTGACAAAAGTACTAACACGTACTTCAATGCTCATAACTAAGCTCTACACTAACTCCCAAAAGATATTCCTACACAGAATATCTTTCCAACGGCCTCGTAGTTAATGCACCACTACGGCTTCTCGTTGCGCACCAGTTTGCACACCGGTTTACGCACCGGTCCGGCCAATGTTCAACTTGTATCTCAACACTCCCCCCCTCAAGCTCAACTTGAGGCTCTTCTAATTCTTCCAAATCACCTCTCCGGTTTCTTCTAGCTTCACACCTCACTCGCGCTCCTCGTCCTGTTCGATTCCGTGCGCCTCGACCCTTCCGGTCGGCATGTGTGCTCGTCAACGGATCGGACACCTCCACTTGCAGATCCTTAAGTAGCCATTTCAGCTAGATGGCATCGCATGTTGCAACAGTCGCTCCTCTATACTCGGCTTCGGTGCTCGACAGTGCAATTGTTGGTTGCTTCTTGCTACTCCACGCAATCGCGACGCTCCCAAGAGAGAACGCGAATCCGGATGTGGATCGGCGATCGCTGGCATTTCCGGCCCAATCAGCATCAGTGTAGCTGACCAACTACGCGCAGTATCAATCCGATATAGTAGCCCCCGGTCCTTAGTGTCACTGACGTACCGGAGTACACGTTGTGCGCACTGAAGGTGCTCCTCAGTTGGCCGCTCCATGAACTGACTAATCACACCAACTGGGTAACTGACGTCTGGTCGAGTGATAGTTAAGTATATGAGGCTTCCGACAATCTGTTGAAACCTCTTCGGGTCGTAAACCTTTCCGGAGTCGGGGTGAAGCTTGACGGTTCTATCCAGAGGAGTCGAGACGGACTTACAATCTGCCATCCCGAACTAGACGTAATGTCGTTGGCTGATCAGTATGCCTTCAGGGGTACGGATCACTTCAATCCCGAGGAAGTAATGAAGGTCCCCCAGGTCCTTCATGTCAAATGATGTCGCGAGCTAGAGCTTTACGCGGTCAATTTCACCTACATCCGATCGGCTTCACACCCTTCGGTGCGTCAACCAGTTCCCAGGTTTCATTCTCCGCAAATACGCGCATCTCCTCCTCCATTGTGGCACGCCAATTTGCATCCATCACCACTTCTGCGTAGCTCTCCGGTTCACGCACTTCCGCTACACGCGTCATGTACGCATAATGATGCACCATGTACTCGTTGTATCCGAACCGCACAACAGGGTTCTTCTAGCGGGTAGATCGGTGTAATTGCTCATTAGCCGATGTTGAGGCTTTCTCGGCCAATGCGGACTTCGCTCTCGAAGGCCCGTCATCGCTCTTCTCGAAGTCGGATTCGCGTCGATCCGAATCGCCCTTATCCGTGCCGTACTCTGGCATCTTCTTCTTCCCTTTTTCCTTGCGCGTAAACCATCTCCTCGGCTTCCTATGCGGGGAATGCACGACCGAGTCTCCACCACTAGCTGGCTCTTCTTCAGACTGGTCAAATCGACCTAGTCGCTCGTTCGGTCCACTTAGCTGAAATGAAATCGAACTCTCATCGAGGGTCTTGATTGCTCGGTCATCCGGAGTCATTTCAGCCTCGCTGACCTCATCATCACAACTCGGGTCCGGAGGTCCGGAGTTGGAGTTGAGGTTCGAAGTCGGAGGCAAGTAGCAGGACGCGGACTCGTCAAACACAACATCGCGACTCACGCGAGCTTGTTTGGTTCGGGGATTATAACAATTATAACCCTTCTGTTTGTCTGAATAGCCGACCAAGTTACACATCTCGGCTTTCGCGTCCAACTTCCTCGATTTCTCCTTCGGCACATGCACATACACAATGCTACCGAAAACTCTCAAGTGTCATAGATTCAACTTTCTTTCGAAATACAGCTCATACGTTGACACCTTGTCTCCGATCCGATTCTGGATGTAGTCCACGGTTCGTACCGCTTCGGCCCAATAGAACTTGGGCAAGCTATTTTCTTCCAACATTGCTCGCGCCACTTCCACAACCGATCCATTTTTCCTTTCGGCTACGTTGTTTTGCTGCGCCATATACCTACAATTGAATTTGCGCCAAATTCCCATTTGTTGCAGATAACTGTTAAATTGGCTGGAAAAGTATTCTTTTCCGCCATCCGACCGCAGGCATATGATCTTTCTCCTTGTGTCCCTTTCTACCAAGCTTTTGAGGGCTTGGAAACAGTCGAAGACTTCACTCTTCTTTTTAATGAGATAGATCCACGTGTGCCGCATGTAGTCGTTGATGAAGGAGACAAAATATCGACTCCCGCCAATACTAACGTTCTGTGCTGGCCCCCATACATCCGAATGTATCAAGTCGAGCTAGGGAAGTCGGTGTTGCTTCCCTAGCTGGCAATCTTCACAAATTTGGGCCTTCCTGCCACTAAATTTGGGCAATCTGAACACAACTTGTTTCCATTGCAAGTCCTGAAGCCTTTGATAGTTGATGTGGCCTATCTGCTTGTGCCACAAGTTGATATCCGACTCCACTTTTTGTCCTTTTGCTAACATTGCCGTGCCAACATCATTGGTGTCGAGGATAAACATCATCCCGTCTCTGCGCCCTTGCGCAATAACTTGGTCTTCTTCCTCGATGAAGCACCCGAGATGCGTGAACTAAACTTGCATCCCTTGGTCGACGATTTGCCCAACCGATACCAGATTATTCGTGATTGTCGGGATGTGTAACGCGTTCATGACTTTCCCTTTTTGCCCGACATGGCTCAGGGGAACTTCATCGACATTCTCGATCGGATGCAGAGTGCCATCTCCTGTTGCGACTACTCCCGGTTGCATAGGTTTCTCAAGGTATGAGAACCACTCCATATGGCTTGTCATGTGGTTTGACGCATCGGAGTCAACGTACCACACCTTGTCCGATTTCGGGGTGGTCTTCTTCATCGAGTTCGCTTCGTGTCTCGTCACGAAGGCTGCCTCCTTTCCGACTTTTTCGGATCCTTCGGCGTAGTGCGATCACTGCCAATTTCCTTTCTTGGTTTGTTCGGATCCGGATCCGCGCGCTTCTTCCAGCACTCGTTCTCCTTGTGGCCTTTCTTGCCACAGTACCAGCATTCCACGAAGGATTTCTCTTGCCAGTTCTCGTCACCTCGACTCCCCCTGTTTCCGGAGGGTCCGGAATTGCTGTCGACATCACTTCGGTGCCTTCTTCGTTGATCCCGTCGGCCGCCTCCATTGCACACCGACTCGCCTCGTCCGCCACGACCACAGGACCGATCTCCCTCCGTGTACAGTATCTTGCTATCGGCATGCGTACTCGTCGACGCACCCGCGTGGTTCTCCTCTATAAGGAGCATCGACTATAGGTCGAAAAACGACGGCGTATTCTCCCGTGTGCACACAGCAGTTCGGAACGCTCCGAACTTCGACGCCAGTCCCCTGAGACAGATCTACACCATTTCACCTTCCTCGACGTTCACGTCGATGGAGGCTAAGGAGTCGCATATATCTTTGATCTTCGAGGTGTAATTAGCCACCGACAAATCGTGTTGTCGCAAGTTGCTCAACTCCTGTCTGAGTTGGAGCTTTCGTGGTGCTTGCGGCGATTTCCCCAAGCATCCTTCGGCATTTTCGCATCCCGAATATAGCTTAGAAGCTGTTCGCCCACACAAGACGCGAAGCAGTAGAGAACTTTGCTCGCCGACTGTTCCCAAGCCGGGAAGTCTCTGTGTGTCGAATTAGGTGCTATGTCATTTGCTCCATCAACATAGGTCCAATATCCATGCCCGAGCAGGTACTGATGCATCTTGTATGACCAAGACGCGTAGTTGTTTCTGTCAAGCTTCTCGGTCGGAAGTGAGCTAGCCATGCCTTTATCCATTCTGTTTTTCCTGTTCTATACGAAGGTTAGGTTTTCTTCTTGAGCTAAGGTCGGCAGCAAGAGGTTCTCAACCCTCGCACTCTGATACCACGTAAAAAGAAAAGCGTGCGGAAGAAACAAAAAACCGAACATAGGAAAAACGCAGGTTTAATGGAAAGATTGGACACACAGTTCGTGGGAGAGAGAGAGGGAGAGAGAGTCAATACACACAACTCTATTCAAAATAATAATACTCAGTCTATACATAGGATGTGCTCAATGAGCACTTTTATACAAGTCCATACGGACTGACAAAAGTACTGACACATACTTCAATGCTCATAACTGAGCTCTACACTAACTCCCAAAATATATTCCTATGCGGAATATCTTTCCAACAGCCTCGCGGTTCACGCAGCGCTACAGCTTCTCATTGCGCACCGGTTTACGCACCCGGTTTACACACCAATCCGGCCTAACCGATGGGTCCCAACCGATCTGGTTCTCGGCTTGCACAGCCAATCCGGCCAATGTTGAGATTGTATCTAAACAAAGTCTAAGTCCATGCATTCCCTTCTCATCAAAACTAAATATAAATCCATAAATACTCTCACTTAATACTATATTCCTTTTATATCCTACCCCTATAATCCCCCTCTTCTTAGAGCCCACCCCCACCCCCACCTATCACTTATCATATACATACATATAACCACTTTCACTAATCAATGCTTTGCCTATCACGATTCCCCGTTTCCCTCTCTCCCCTCATTAAACTCCTATCTCTCTCGCTCTCTCTCTCTTCCCCCTATACAAACCTACCCTCTTGTTGTAAATGACCTTGGCACTGATGAGCTCTACCTAGAGCGAAACTAGTTTGCACAAGGTCTTTCTAATGAAAATTTCTTAAGCTTTTCTTTTTTTCTCACTCACTCTTCTCTTCTTCTTTCATCTAATTCTCTCATTCTCTTTTACACTTGTTCACCTCTAATCCTACTCACCTTAGTTTCACTTGCATCATTGCTTTATTTCTTTTCATACTCTTCCCATATTATCTCAATGGTTGTGCTAGTTCGCTAGCACTACTTGTAACGAAGCTACGGTCACAACAAGGATCATCGACCCTTTTTTTTTTAGCAAGGATTTCGCACTTGTAACTTAGTGGATAGAGTGTTTGTTTCCTAAGCAGAAGGCCGAAGGTTCAACCCTTTCCAAGAGCGATTGAAATAATGATCAGAAATCTCATTTGGGTTCACAAGACTGGAATTGGTTTATGTGTCGAAGATCGAGGTTTAACCAATCTCATATGCGTAACAATACTAAGATACTCCACATTTATGGTCTCGTATAGTGAAATCAATTTTTACAAACAATAAGTGGCTCTAGGACCTAACAAATGCAAAACTTTACTATTGTATTATGCATGACGGGTTTACCATGGAAGCAAAAAGTTATAGTGTTTTTGGTCCCAAGTAACCATAGGGAATGAGGTATTTTCCATTTAGAGACTCGTATAGAGTTTTAGTACTTCGTCAATTATCGATTACGATGATTCATTTCTGTGGTTTAATTAATCATTTCACATAAATTGATTATTTATTCGTCAACTTAGATGCACTGATTAGTAATTAGAAGAATTAATACGATCATTGATCCTTTCTTTTGGAGCAAGGATATCGCACTTGTCGCTCAGTGGATAGAGCGTCTATTTCCTAAGAAGATGGCCGAAGGTTCGACCCTTTCCTAGTGCGATTTAAATAATGATCAGAAATGTCATTTGTATTCACAAGACTAGAACTGGTTTATGTGTTGAAGATGGATGTTTAACCAATCTCATGTGCATAATGATACTAAGATACTCCACATTTATGGTCTCGTATAGTGAAATCAAATTTTCACAAACTACAAGTGGCTCTAGGACCCAACAAATGCAAAACTCTACTTTTGTATTATGCATTAAGGGTTTACCATGGAAGCAAAAAGATATAGTGTCATGGGTCCCAAGTAACCAAAATGAATGAGGTATTTTTCATTTAGAGAATCGTATAGATGATTAGTACTTCCTCAAAAATCGATTACGATGATTCATTTGTGAGCTTTAATTAATCATTTTACATAAATTGATTATTTATTCGTCAACTCAGATGCATTGATTAGTAATTACAAGAATTAATAGGATCGTCAATCCTTTCTTTTGTAGCAAGGATTTCGCACTTGTAGCTTAGTGGATAGAGCGTCTGTTTCTCAAGCAGAAAACCGAAGGTTCGACTCCTTCCTAGTTAGATTGAAAAAATGACCATTCATGTCCTTTGTACTCACAACGCTGGATGTGGCTTATGTGCTAGATGTTTAGTACTTCCTAAAAAATCAATTATGATGATTCATAAATTGATTAGTAATTAAAAGAATTAATAGGATCATCAACCCTTTACTTTTGTAGCAAGGATTTTGCACTTGTAGCTCAGTGGATAGAGCATCTATTTCCTAAGTAGAAGGCCGAAGGTTCGACCCCTTCCTAGTTAGATTGAAATAATGATCAAAAATGTCATTTGGGTTCACAACACTGGAATTGCTTTATGTGTCGAAGATAGAGGTTTAACCAATCCCATGTGCATAATGATACTAAGATACTCCACATTTATGGTCTCGTATAGTGATATCAAATTTTTACAAACTACAAGTGCCTCTAGGACCCAACAGATGCAAAACTCTACTGTTGTATTATGCATGAAGGGTTTACCATGGAAGCAAAAAGTAATAGTGGTTTTGGTCCCAAGTAACCAAAGGGAATGAGGTATCTTCCATTTAGAGACTTGTATAGATTTTTAGTACTTCGTCAAATATCGATTACGATGATTCATTTGTGAGCTTTAATTAATCATTTCACATAAATTGATTATTTATTTGTCAACTCAGATGCACTAATTAGTAATAAGAAGAATTAATAGGATCGTCGATCCTTTCTTGTATAGCAAGGATATTGCACTTGTAGCTTAGTGGATAGAGTGTCTGGTTCCTAAGCAAAAGGTCGAAGGTTCGACCCCTTCTTAGTGCGATTCAAATAATGTTCAAAACTATCATTTGGGTTCACAAGACTAGAATTGGTTTATGTGTCGAAGATCGAGCTTTAACCAATCTCATGTGCGTAACAATACTAAGATACTCCAGATTTATGCTCTCGTATAGTGAAATCAAATTTTCACAAACTACAAGTGGCTCTAGGACCCAACAAATGCAAAACTCTACTTTTGTATTATGCATTAAGGGTTTACCATGGAAGCAACAAGTTAGAGTGTGATGGGTCCTAAGTAACCAAAATGAATGAGGTATTTTGCATTTAGAGACTTGTATAGATGTTTAGTACTTCCTCAAAAATCGATTAAGATGATTCATTTGTGAGCTTTAATTAAGCATTTCACATAAATTGATTATTTATTCATCAATTCAGATGCATTGATTAGTAATTAGAAGAATTACTAAGATCATCGACCCTTTCTTTTGTAGCAAGGATTTTGCACTTGTAGCTCATTGGATAGAGCATCTATTTTCTAAGTAGAAGGTTGAAGGTTCGACCCCTTCCTAGTGCGATTGAAATAATGATCAAAAATCTCATTTCTATTCACAAGAGTGGAATGGGTTTATGTGTCGAATATCGAGGTTTCATCTATCTCATGTGCGGAACAATACTAAGATACTCCACATTTATGGTCTCGTATAGTGAAAACAAATTTTCACAATGTACAAGTGACTCTAGAACCAAACAACTGCAAAACTCTAGCGTTGTATCATACATTAAGGGCTTACCATGGAAGCAAAAAGCCATAGTGTGATGGGTCCCAAGTAACCAAAATGAATGAGGTATTTTGCATTTAGAGACTCGTATAGATGTTTAGTGCTTCCTCAAAAATAGATTACGATGATTCATTTGTGAGATTTAATTAAGCATTTCACATAAATTGATTAATTATTCATGAACTTAGATGCATTGATTAGTAATTAGAAGAATTAAGAGGATCATCGACCCTTTCTTTTGCATTAAGGATTGCGCACTTGTAGCTCAATGGATAGAGCTCCTTTTTCTTAAGCAGAAGTCCGAAGGTTCGACCCCTTCCTAGTGCAATTGAAAAAATGACCATTGATGACACGTTTGCATTCAGATGTGGAAGGATTGCGCCAAAATAGAAGGATAAGAAATATTGCTTCTAATTTTGGGGTTTAGGCACTCTATTCACAAAACATAATGATACCAGTATCACTTGTTCTCAAAATACCGTTGGAAAACCTCAAAAATTTATCATTTCCTAAACTTGAGAAAATGCTAAAATTATGGTATAATCCAAATGGTACAATGTTCACTAACACTGAGAAGTCAAGAACTAATGTATTTTATAACAAAAAATGTTTGTACAAAGCAATAATATTACTAAATATAACTTTTACATCTTTCTAGTATTACAAACGGCACTCTCTTACAATAGATACCAAAATTACATTGATGAGTGTAACATTTACAAAAATCACTCATATCATGATCCAGAGTCGCTACTATAACTAATATACAATGCGGATTGTTCCTCGTCATCTTCGGATGTACCTATTACGACATTGTCTTTAGTTAAAACTAGATGTTGACATTCCATGTTATGTGTTGACGATCTTGTTTGCCTTCGACTTGAGACCCCTTGTAGAATAGGTAATTTCTCCTTGATGATATCCAGCTTTTGTTAGTGTGAAGTCGTAAACAATAATATCTACGTCATCAATGTCTAGGCATGAAGTACTACGAATATTTCTTTTCCTCTTTCTATTCCCCCTTAGCCGTGGACATTCCATCATCTCTAATGCATACTTGCCGGGACTAAACTTGTCTTTGGAAAGGTACACTCAGAGCCTCGGAGGCAACGACCTAATGGTGTGTATCTACGCCAACCGGTGGTTACAACAATATTTCTCTGTATCTCACACATACTCTCTCTCTCTCTCTCTCTCTCTCTCTCTCTCTCTCTCTACAATAGTTATGCACATACAACAATATGATCAAAAGAAATTCCAACGTTGAATCATGGAAAAATGAAAAATGGTCTCGCGAGTTGCGATCATCCAATTCGTCACCCTACATATATGTCTTGCTTATGAACGATTGTCAAACAAGGGAATGTATCAATAAGGTCTTTTTCATTGCTCCCAGTATTACAAAGAACGAGTTTACTTGGTGTCGATCGAAAACGCATTGGAGCGAGCCATAAGTCAACAAGGCTTTGTTTGGAACTATAATCAACCTCTATGAAGTAAGGAAGATTTGTAGTGATGATGACCCTGGAAAAGGGTGGTTGAGCTTATGTGTTGTTCTCACTACAAGAGCACTAGGTTATCATTCCCATGGACGTGCAGATTTATGTTAGGTTCTCTCACATAACAATGTCATGCGATTGACTTCTCACAGGTAAAAAATGGCATTCCCATTCATGGTGATCGAAATCACCGAGCGCTTGGAATGTATTATCGAAGAGGACAAATTCAATTGAGAACATTGGAGATGGTGGCTTCATTGTTCACAATAGTAGGCAGAAAACCCTGCACATGAGGGCTCGGTCTCTATCATTGCACATGATCACAAACACCAATGAAGTATAAGCATGTCCCTTTACGCCCAATGTTCTTGATACATACATTTGGGCTTATTGGGTTTACACTTGGGTTTTTGCTTTAGTGTTTCCTACTTACATCAACAACCACACATATTTCCACAAATTATTATAGTTAGAATGTATCCTTGTGAGTTTATTGGATGTAGCCATAAACATTGCCTACATGGCATTTTCTCACGAGGTGTTGCTCCTTGAGTTTTGTATTATCACGCTCTTTAATAAATTAATACAATTGTTTCGAATAGTTGGGGTCATCTAAAACTAAAATCTCCAACCACTTGGTAACACCAAGCAACCATAATTTACATAGTACGTAAAATTCGTGTTTGTCTAGCATAACATTCGTTTTCATACGTTGGAAAACGAATGTGAATGTTATTCAAACATTCTTGTGTTTTTTTATTGTTTTTTTCCCATTTTTTTAATGTTTAGGGTTAATCCAAAAGTATGGTATTTATCATTCTTCGAGGGTGTTTTTCTTACGTGAATGCACGTATGGTATGTATGGTTCATACTATGACCATAAAGATAACATTTATAGAAGCTTTAAAGCTGAATATATAACCTACAGATTACAAGAAATAAGTTTTACCCCCACATGATCACGCAAGGCATTTTTTGACTTGCACATGGCCTTTCATTTCGGCTTTGGAGGGAGGGTTGCCAGAAATGTAATGAAGGAAAAGAACAAAAATACGACTTTCGAATGCTTCACATTGACGATGGACGCCACGTGTCAGGGCGGCGGCCACGTCGGACGAGTGTGCCGCGTGTCAGGGCGGTGGACACGTTGGACGAGGGCTGGGCTGTGTTCTCCCCCCCCCCCCCCCCCTCTCTCTCTCTCTCTCTCTCTTTCTCTTTCTTCTTCTTCGTCGGCGCGCGGCACACGCAGAGAGGCAGAGAAGATCAGAAGGCCGTAAACCCTAACCCTAAAAGTACACCGACGCACGAGCCAACCATGTCTGATCGTCTCACTCGTATCGCCATCGTTAGCTCTGACCGCTGCAAACCCAAGAAATGCCGCCAGGAATGCAAAAAGAGCTGTCCCGTCGTCAAAACAGGTCTGCGTTCCTTCCTTTCCCTCTTTCACTCTGTCTGTATCTCTTTCATCTGTTCCAGTTTTAGATCCCTTCTAGAAGGTTTCTTTCCATAGCCTGGCCTATCCACCGGAAGTTTTGCATGTGAAAGCATGATTTTAGCACCTTTAGCCGTGAATGATTTCCAATAAGATAGTGTTCTAGATATGAAACTGTGTCAGACATGCTTTTATGTGAGATTTATAACATACTGACCTTAATGCAAGCGATCCACAGGAAGTTTTTTCAGTGAATGCAAGATTTTACTGTACCAGACACTGTTCCTTTAATTTTTCTTAATACAAAGGTTTCTCTCCGCATTTATAGCATGCAGTTATGTAGGAATCCGTGCAATAATCATGCTTTTGACGATTCTAACCATGTCCACTTTATGGAAGACCTGCAGGAATAATTGTGTATTATGGAAGTTCTCTGAGAATTACGGCTTTTGAATAACTATAAGTTATGTTGGAAGATGTTTCTATTTGGAAGTAACCACTAGTTATCGTGGAATCTGTGCATACTTTTGAATAATGCTAGATATGGAGTTTTTTCGCATGCTGTGCACAATCTAGATAAAGATTAGTGTGTGCAAGCAAGATTCTTAGAATCTTAGTCATGGCTCCTGTAAAAATGTAAAATATCAAGGGTATTATCCAGGTTTCTAACATACTAGTTAAAGTAGGAGGCAAAAGCATTATCCAGGACTTTTTTGAGTATGTATAATTGGAAGGTTCCTTATCTACTTATTGCGTTTGTTTGTCATGTTGATTTTTTTATGCTGGCGTGTTTTGAGGTTTCTAGCCAAGTACTCTGGGAGATTTGTATAATACACAGTTTGAGTTTACTAATTATGTATGAAACATAAATATTTGGCTGTACAATTAGTTGCTTTGAAATTCTACTTTGAGTTTATGTAATGCAACAAGGTTTGTACAATTAATTATGTTGGAAGCTGCTTCTATTTGGAAGTAACTACTAGTTATCTTGGAATCTGTGCATACTTTTGAATAATGCTAGAACCGAAGTTTTTGAGCTTGCTATGCACAATCTAGAGAAATAGTAGTGTGTGCAATCAAGATTCTAAGAATCTTAGTCATGGCCCCTATAAAAATGTAAAATAAAAAGGGTATTAACCAGGTTTCTAGTGTACTAGTTAAAGTAGGAGGCATGCAAGCATTATCCAGGACTTTTTTGAGTATGTATAATTGGAAGTTTTCTTATCTGCTTAGTGCGTTTGTCATCATGATTTTTTTATGCCAGCGTGTTTTGAGGTTTCTAGCCAAGTGCTCTTGGAGATTTGGCTGTTCAAGTAGTTGCTTTGAAATTCTAATTTGCATTTATGTAATGCAAAAAGGTTTGTGCTGTAGTAATTGGAAACTGTGAACACAAACTTTTGGAAATTCGAGACATGGTCCTTTGGGGTTTGAATAACTAGCCTATTGATTGTGTAGGAAATTTATAGGTTTAGCTGAAACCAAGATTTTGGAAATCTGTTTACTGCTTCGAATTTCGCTTAATACGATGATTCTTACCTTATTAGTTATGTAGAACAGGAATTATTTTTCTGCAATCAGGATTTCCAAAGTTCTGTGCTTTCTCGTATGTGGAGGTTTGTACCATAGGGATTATGTGGAAATAGGAACATTGGCTGTCAGAACATGCTTTTGGAAGCTCTAGCCATGGATTCTGCTAGTTATAAGATATAATTCCAGAGTACTTGTTATGAGGAAATAAGAAAATTCGGTTGCATATTAGCTACCTAAAACTAGAATATTTGACATTTGTATTCACAGCTATTTATAGGTCTTATGTCTCTACAGGGGGCTTGATTACGTATATTTTGTCAAAGATCATCTGTGCTCCTTGATGAGATTCATTCAATTTTCACCATCTGCGGAATTAGTAAAAGTCAGGAAACATTGAAGCTCATGGGAGTTTCTGATGAGACTCTTTTAAGCCTCAAGCTCTCCATATGCAGGATTCAGAATGTGTCAGGAAACATGGTTATGCTATGTAAAAATTTGATAACATGGAAGTTCTGCAGCTTATTAATCTTACGAATTAGTAGCACATGTTAGAAAAACTGCGTATGCATGCTAGCTGGCAAGATCGTTATAGGTTCTATAATGACTATGCCCTGGTATGACAGGACTTCATTTGTATAAGGTCTACAATGCCATTGAACTCACATTTTTTTGGCATAATTAATTCAAATTTCTGGATGTGTTTCAATGCACCCATGTTTCTGATAGTTCAAGTGTTAACATACAGGGAAATTATGCATTGAAGTGTCACCTGCTTCTAAAATAGCTTTTATCTCCGAGGAATTGTGCATTGGGTGCGGTATCTGTGTCAAGGTAATTTTTGGGAGGATCATTAAATATACAGAACATCCACCATTTTGTGAATAGTATTATCATTTTCAGAATTGAGGGTTTTCCAGGAAATTTAGAGCATGTATTCAATATAATAGAATGTGTGTTCTGTCTGCCCTTTATCTAACTTGGGAAATTATTGCAGAAATGTCCTTTTGAAGCTATTCAAATAATCAATTTGCCAAAAGATTTAGATAAAGATACAACTCATCGCTATGGACCAAATTCGTTCAAACTTCACAGGTAGGCATATATTATTTTTAACAAGCTTTAAGTTTTTTGATATGTTCTAAGTACATCATTATTAAACAATGATTGCATTCTGTTATTTATACGATCTATCGTCTCAATTCAGGAATACAATTTATTATCAGAAGTGCATTCTGAAAACTGGTTGATATCACCTATTGTTCACATAAAGATTGATGGATAAATGCCTAGGGACTGCAGTATTAATTGAACACAAATTGAAGTTTCAGTTATGTTTTGGATGGTTGGGATCTTAACCAAATAAAAGAGGACCCTTGTGACATATTAATAATCAAGTAATAGACAAAATACTCGAAACATGATTTGAAGTTTCATGTAGGTTATGCGAGAAACTAGATTGTAACTAAAGAGAGAGATCAATTGTGGCATCTTCAGATAAAACAGTAGTACTTGAAATGCAAATTTGAGCTCCATGTAGGTCCTAGGAGAATAGATTGTAACTAAACACAATGTGGATAACGTGACCTATTAATGACCAGATAATAGAGATTCTTGAAAGACAATTTCAAGCTCTGTTTAACTTCTGGTAGAAGTGAGTTGTATCTACAGACAAAGGGGACAGTCATGAGGTATTTAGAAACTCTTTTCTTCGGCTTTTGTGTGAGCCTATACCACCCGTGAGCATTGTGGCTACTGAAGGAAGGAAGATATACCTGTTGTCCAGGCTTTGTAACAACGCTGCCTTGGGGTCATAGGTTCTTTTTTGTATGAAATCTTCTTTTCTATTTTCTTTTCGGATTCATTTATGTATATTGTATTGCTTTTGGATTATAAAGGTAAATATATGAAGTGATAGGCATTTCTCTAACATAGTGCCGCACTTCCATTCAGGTTGCCTGTTCCTCGACCTGGTCAAGTTTTAGGTTTGGTTGGAACCAATGGTATTGGTAAATCAACTGCATTGAAAGTATTGGCTGGCAAACTGAAACCAAATCTTGGTAGATTTGAAGTAAGAAATGTTACTTGAAACTTGATAAAATATTTTATTTATAATATGTGGATGTCATTACATTCTTTTTGGTTCATGAAATCAATATATCTTACAGAATCCTCCTGATTGGCAAGAAATCTTAACATACTTCAGAGGATCTGAACTCCAAAACTACTTCACACGCATACTGGAAGATAACCTAAAGGTAATGTGCATAACGGAGCATATGACACAACTTTTTTCTTCATGCTAAATCACATTCCTGTGGGTAGTTTCCAAATTTCACATTTTTTGCAGGCAATCATCAAGCCTCAATATGTTGATCACATTCCAAAGGCAGTAAAAGGCAATGTACAAGAAGTCCTTTCTCAAAAGGATGAAAGGAATCTCAAAGAAGATCTCTGCCATGATCTTGACTTGATCCAAGTTTTGGATCGTGATGTAGGTGATCTCTCTGGTGGAGAGCTACAACGTTTTGCCATAGCAGTTGTGGCAATTCAACATGCTGAAATCTACATGTTTGATGAGCCCTCAAGCTACTTGGATGTGAAACAACGGTTGAAAGCAGCACAAGTGGTCAGGTCCCTTCTTCGGCCAAACAGGTTAGGATCTATATGTGTAGAGTATCCCTAGTTGTGTGGTGGATCAGGCTAGTGTTGTAATATCTAGTAATTGACAATTGGCAAATTTCTATCATAAAACTTGTCTGTTGAGTCTGCAGATAGGACCTATAATATGTACATTGTCTGGCACCTTAGAATGAGAAGTAAAGGGTTTAGACTCAGGTTAACACTAAAGTAGCGATACTCATAGACTATGGTTGATGATAATACCTTGAAGGGTTCTGAACAAATAGGGTAGACTTTTGATTATGAAAGAAAGGGCTAATAAAGGGCACTTCTGGTTCCAGCATTTCTCCTATTTGACAATCATCTAAGTATCGATAGTTTGCAAATTCAAAAGTACACTCCTGATATATATACAAATTTTTGAAGTTTGATTTCTGCTTTCACTTGCGCAAACACTACTGTTTGCAGCCTATTAAAAATGGGTTATGAAAAGATTGCGAATGCATTGTTGTCAAACAATGGGTTACTAGCCTTGAGGCAGAAGTAAATTGCAAATCCCAGTCTCTAGAAATGATAAGCTTCATAAGCAGGGCTCTTCTCTGGTATGTATCAAGAACGCAGTTGGTCAACCTAACTTTTCCTTCTCCATTGATTGAATGAGATCCAGTTTCTGTTGAACATGGTTTTCACTTTCTCAGTCTCCATCACTTCAGTCTGACTTGTGCTTGTCAGAGGGCCAATCAGTTACCTTTCCAATAACATAACAGAATAATAAATTATAGGATCATACTGAATGAACAATTATATAAAGAAGGGAATTTCATAGTTTTATTCATATTGGGATTGTTCTATGAAAGTTATGTGGAAGAAATATATTATGAAACTATTAATGTATATCTTCCATAGAATACTTATATGATGTATATCATCACGTGATAAGTGGCTACTTGAGATGTAAGAAACAACGTAGGGATGATTTTTCCTGTGTAGAGGTTTTGCATGATGTGCTCATATTATGATGCAACTCTCAAAATCATTCTCTAGTTCATACTACAAATTTGGGATCTGATTTGTTTTTTCCCTCTGATTTTAAGTTCTTGTTAGTCCTGGTGGTTTTGCAGTTATGTCATAGTTGTGGAGCACGATTTGAGTGTGCTGGATTATTTATCTGATTTTATTTGCTGTCTGTACGGGAAGCCTGGTGCCTATGGAGTGGTCACCCTTCCATTTTCAGTTCGTGAAGGCATTAATATCTTCTTAGCTGGATTTGTTCCCACAGAGAATTTGCGTTTCCGAGATGAATCTCTTACCTTCAAGGTGACAAAGAATTTTTTTTGTATCTGTATGGAAGTAATGAAAGTAGTTGCTATCCCTTGATCTTGTTCTGCCTATATTATTTCAGGTTGCAGAGACTCCTCAGGAAAGTGCTGAGGAGATCAGGACATATGCTCGTTACAAGTATCCATCGATGACAAAGACACAAGGGAACTTTAAGCTAGCTGTAAAGGAGGGAGAATTCACTGATTCACAGATTATTGTTATGTTGGGGGAGAATGGGACTGGCAAAACAACATTTATCCGCATGCTGGTATGGCCATCTTTTTCTTTAGAGTTCAATATTTTTGGTTTTATCCCCAATGAGCAAATGTAATATATTATTAAGGATATTTTGTAAGGAGTACTGGTTTTAATCTCTCAGGGCTTAAATCAAATCATATCTCAACGAGTTGTTTTTTTCAGGCTGGACTGCTTAAGCCAGATACTGTTGAGGATGGTGATATAGAAATCCCAGAGTTTAATGTGTCTTACAAACCACAGAAGATTAGTCCCAAGTTTGAGAACAGTGTTCGTCATCTTTTGCATTCTAAAATACGTGACTCATATATGCATCCACAATTCAACACCGATGTCATGAAGCCATTGCAAATAGAAGCACTGATGGACCAGAAGGTTATGAATTTGTCAGGAGGTGAATTACAGAGAGTTGCTCTTTGTCTTTGCCTCGGCAAGGTAAATCATCTTTTTCATTTATATTTATGTTTAGCATATTTGCCAAGTCTCCAAATTAATTAATGTTGGAAAAAAACAGCCTGCAGACATATATCTGATCGACGAGCCGAGTGCATATCTTGATTCAGAACAGCGTATTGTTGCATCAAAAGTTATCAAGCGTTTCATCTTGCATGCCAAGAAGACCGCATTCGTTGTTGAACACGATTTCATCATGGCAACCTATCTGGCTGATAGAGTGATTGTATACGAGGGAAAGCCGTCTGTGGATTGTGTTGCAAACACGCCTCAAAGTCTCTTGACTGGAATGAACTTGTTCCTTTCGGTAGATTCATGAACCTTTAATTTAGTTTAATGTTTGTTTGTTTAGGTATGTACATACTCACACATGAGGAACTTGCTATTAAATAAACTGTTGCTTTGGTTTCAGCATTTGGACATTACATTCCGACGGGACCCAACTAATTTTAGACCTCGTATAAACAAGCTCGAATCCACGAAGGATAGGGAACAGAAGTCTGCTGGGTCTTATTACTACTTGGATGACTAACTGCATTTAGAAAAGCAAAAATGTTGATGAAGTCTATCATCAGAGGAAGAGACCTGCCAATGCCAGAGCTACCATGCAGTTGGGATAAATATGGGTAAATTCTAAAGGATTCAGAAACAGAGAATGAGAGAGAGAGAGAGAGAGCACAGCCCCTCACAAAATTGAAGCATTGTGAGACCCGTAGGATGTTTTACAACTTATATGGATGTGTATTGCTAATTGTTATTCCTGCCTGTTGTGAGATTTTTCCTTTTGTATTTTCTACTAGCTATACCTCTTTGTTTGTTCTGGAAAATTTTGATACATTCCAGCTTAAAAACCTGTACTTTTCATTGAGAAATTTGCCTATCATAAAACCTATAAATTAGGTTGAATGTGTTGTGCTGAAATTGTAAATTGAGATCGTTAAATGCTCTCATTTTTTGGGATTGCGTAATATGCTGATAGTTGAAACACTGAAAGCATTACAATGTCACTGTTCAGAAATATGTGCTGAATTTGAAATATTAAGTAGTGGCAGTGAGATGCTACTATAGCTGGGTGTGTTAATATATGAGATACCAAATTAAAAATCTTTATGAGACATTTTCGGAAATGAATGTGTCAGTACTTTTTGAATCGATGGTTTTGAATTATAAAAGCTTAAAGCTACAGATGCTATTTGATATGGTGTAAAGAGGAAAAGAGGTATTGTTGGTTGAGAAATAAAGGAATTGTGCGTTTATATTTCTTTGATAAGTAACGTGTTATTATTTGAAGGTGAACAGTTTTGAGAAGGGAATGGTCTAGCAGTTCACAATGGCAACCTATTACGATTGACTCACAGCTGTCCACGGATGTACAATTCTCATTAAGATTGTGGGGAAAAGAATTAGGGCACCCTTCATAGTTGAATGTTTTATTTAGATTGTATGAAGAGTATTGGCACTAATTTAGTTAATGTTTTGATGTTTGGGAAAGTTTTACTCTTCCAATTTGATTGTGATGTGTATTTCATCATGGAATTTCAGAAGTACAGAATAATTTAAGTCTTTTGTTGAATCATTCTCTGATATTGTTCTGTTGATAGATGATAAAGTGAATCATACTGTTATTCTTAGTTGTAAAGGTGTTTTGGGTATTGGACCCTTATTATGTGGGGCAAGTGCTAGGTAAGAAAAGTCATATTTATTTATATTCTCAGACATGCATTCATTGAAAATGAAATTAGATGTAAGTTTTTTTTGTGAAATTGTAGGATAGGCAAGTCAGAAGAACCATAAACATTTGCTGTGAGTTGGTAAGGAATTTTATTGATACTTAATTTAAGTAATTCATTGGGCTAAGATTGATCACAATTCATAAGGTGGTTATCTCCTCTTTACCCAAGTTGATGTTTTTTGAGAGAAGCTCAACATGCATGTGTGTGTATAAATGGAAGTCACACTTGATTGGAAACAGTGTAAATTATGTAGTTACATGAGCAACTATATTCAATATCCAATTAGCCACTCGGAATTAGTGCAGTCAAGGAATACTCAGATATTCTTATGATAAATCGTACTTGAGTGTAAGTCTAATTATAGACTTACCCAAACACATTCAATGTGGTTGGTGTATTCAAACATGTATATACTATAGACAAAGGCTTATTGGAATGTTGACTTTTTTCCTCTTTGTGCTTAATATTTTCATCTCCTCTCTTGTGAATGTTCGTAATGACTAATCTCTAACTCTCTTCTCAACTTCTCTCTTACATCCGCATAACACATTGTTTCTGCATAAATAATTAGGAAACCCTATTTATTTACATGGTAGCAGAGCGTGAGCTTTCAAAATAGCTCATCTATCTATAGTGTTCATTTGCTTGAGATGTCCATGTCAAACTAACCATCGCCATCATAGTGATGCTACATAGCATGTGTACATGATAGAAGAAAGAAGTTGAGAAGCCAAAAGTCTACACCAACAATGAATACACAAACGAGTAGTTCACTTCCCATGGAGAAGCTTGATCACAATAACTTTGCATCTTACAAGTACAAGATGAACTAGAACCTTGTCAGACAAGGTTAGGGTTATTGGGGGTTACATCGACGGAGCACACGACAAAGTCTAACCTGGCACACATAGACTACCCTACATGGGAGCAAATGGCATGTCAGATCTTATATTATTTAGCCACACATGCTCATCTACTTCTGAGACGTGAAGATGCCTAATGAAGCGTGGGACAACTTGAGGACGATCATCATAGTAGTACCATTGTTTGGAAGCTCCAATTTTAACAAGAGCTCAACAACATTCAGCAAAGACATATGTTTGTGACTAGCAAAATGTGAAGTTCAAGGAGCTTATGATTCCCTTGGATTCATAAACATATCGATGAAGATAAGATGGTGCAAGTATGCATTAGTGACTTGCTGCACAACGATTCAGGTAGAGTTTCGGATGAGCATCTACATGAATCCCTTGTCCTTCTTCAATTGACAATCAATGCTATTGCTTGAAGAAAACCACATGAAAGTTGTGAAGAATGCAATGAATGACGTCCAGACGCACTACACATGAATGTGGAAAAAGAGGAAGACCTGTTTGACAAAGTAGCATACGAGGTTCACAATAAGTAGAGAATTCTCAAATCTGACATGAGAGTGGACCCCATTAAGAAACCTTTAGTAATGGCTTGAGTGGGCAAAATAATCTAATAAATTATTGGTATGGAGGCAAGCCCGATCATTACGAAGAAGATGGCCGAAAGAGGAAGAGTGATTCAGCAAGCATGAGCCAACAACACACGAACTACACTAAGAATGTTGACTATGGAGACGATGGTTCAATACTCTTCATGAATCACATGGTGAAGACGATGTTGGCTAGCACCACAAAGTCAAAAGATGTGTGGTTTGTCAACTTGGGAGCCTCCAACCACATGACCTGAGCTTGAACTACCCGGCTATGTCGAGACAGGAGAGGACTTGACACACCTGATGCAACACATCGTAGATGTGCCCTTCAACCATTATGGTAAAAAGCGATACATGAAGAACTTCTTGAATGTTCCGAGATCACAAAAAAACTGAAGTTGTTGAAAGAATTATCAAGCAAGGAAATGAAGTTCGGTTCAAATGAGGAGGTTGCTGCATCGAGCATATGGTTGGACTCATCGGTCGAGGATGTAGAGAAGTTCGAATCTTCATCGTTCATGGACATGAATAAGCTGAAATCGGCCATGTACGCAGAAGGACTCAAGACCAAGTACGACATCGACATGGTGGCGTTGAAGAATTGGCCACATCAACCTTCACAAACTTCGGAAAGAAATGAATTGGAAGATTCAATGCTTACGATAAGAATAGTTCTAAGACGAGTTAGTTTATGACATACCAACAAAACAAAGGGATATGCTAACAATTCACTTGTCGGCACACACCTCAACAAAATCGAGGTAGTATGGGCCATGTTGCACGAAAAGAACATGCTCAACTTCTACTTAATGAATCTATCTATGATGGAGGGATTTCGTTCAGGACATAACCCCACCCTTCGGGAGAAAGCCGAACCTTTCGCACATGAATGTCTTCGGCAACATCGCATACATCATGTACCGAACGAGAAGGGGTGAAGGCTTGACCCATAATGAGAAAAGTGTATCCTCATTGGATACTTTCTCGAACAAAAGGGATACAAGTGCTTCAAACCCACGATTCGACTAGATCGGGTTAGCCGAGATATAATTTTTGACGAGACGACATCATGGTATGCCCCAACATTGAAGTCTTGCACGTGGTATTGCCATGAACCCAAGCTCGACAAGATAAAGGCAAGTCAAAGAAAAATATGAAGTTGGGAACATGTGCTTTAACAATAGCATTTCAAAAAACTCATCTGATCTATCGAAAGTGAGTTTGGTGTACCCATCATGCACACACTAGGAGATAAGAATGCCCTAGAATCGGCAAACGTGAAGCTTCACTGATCAACTAGATAGAAGAATATGATTAGGAGGTTCGATAACAACGAGTACATGGCAAATCATTACATGCGTTGATGATGAAAGCAACAATTGTCCAAAAACCTTTGTTGAAACAATGGAAGATCCCCGATGGATCGAAGCCATAGAGGAGGAGATGCAAACATTGGTCACCAACGACGCATGACACATTGTCCCATTGAGGAAGAAGGAAATTGGTTGCTGATGGGTGTACAAAGTTAAGTACAATATTGATGCCACCATCAATTGATACAAAGCCTGACATGTAGCAAAATTACTTTCTTTACATCACCTAAAACTCAATAATAAGCTATATATAAACAAAAATGGTTAGTTGCAGTGACCACCAATGCATGGATTGAGTTTTATTCTACTGCTTGAAATTATAATTCTATGCAAAATCTACTATTGAGATAACTACATCATTAGGAAAATTGGATATACTAGTCAAAATCCCTTGGTTTAAGCAACTTTCTAACTAATCATTTCTTTTATCCACTTTCCTTTCGTAAGTTGTGTGCACATTTTCAAACAGCTTAATAGGGATTAAAATTTCACGAAACTCTTTTGGACACCACCTACATCTAGTAGGTCCACAGTCTGAACATATACCCATGGTACATTTGTAATTGTGGAAGAGAGCCTCAAATCCTCTCGGATACAATACTGAATCTAAAAGACCACTCATTGATCTGTAAACATCCTTTGATGACGTAAATTGTTATGTATGGTTAGATTGACAAATTGGGCAGTTACAAGTGCATACCACATCCTATAGTGAGGAGCTATGGTGACGGAGTAGATGAACAAAATCCTTGAGAAAACCCATTTGTATGTGATAAATGCAACAACATGTGAATCAATCATTCAAGCGTTTCACAAAAAATGGTTTAAGAGACTTGTCAAATGTTCGTATTTGAACTTTGATCGTTGGATGCATTTGCTTAAACATAATAAATCAATCAACCTGCATAAAAAGAAGCGTATCTTATTAGGTATTTGTAGCAAATTAGTTATGGCCAGTAGTTCATATAGTTAACTAGTTTGCAATAATTGATGTAGCTAGTTAGCTATGGCTACTACCTAATGTAGCTAATTAGCTATATGAAGTCTCTAATGTAGCTAATTAGCTATGACAACTACCTAATATAGGTAGTTAATTATCTATGGCCATTCCTTGATGTAGCTAGTTAGCTATGGCCACTACTTGATGCAACTAATTAGCTATATGAAGTCTCTAATGTAGCTAGTTAGCTATGGTCACTACCTAATCTAGATTGTTATCTATGGCCACTACTTGATGTAGCTAGTTAACTATAGCTATTACATGATGTAGCTAGTAAGTTATAGCCACTACTTGATGTAGCTAATTAGCTATAACCATGCTCTGATGTAGCTAATTAGCTATGGCCACTAGATGATATAGCTAATCAACAATGCCCACTCCTTGATGTAGCTAGTTAGCTATGGCCACTCCTGATCTAGTCTAATGCTTATTAGGTATTAGATGCTAACTACTTGTGGCTATAAGCTTAATAATTAATAGATAATTAAATATTTGTGGCTAATAAGTAACAACAAGAACTACTAATACTAGGTGATCTTAGTTTCTTGCCATTGATACAAGATGTAGATAAATGTAAATTCTTGGGGTACATCAAGAAGATGAATGGAATGCTCCTCATATTGACTCCTTTCGAAACGTTTTCTACACAAATCCTTCTTATTGAATGAAACCCTACTCTCGTTAGTCCAAAATATGGTGATTATATCATTGATTTATGATGTTATGGGCGTCATTGGCTTACATCTTGTGGTTAGCTTTAGTAGACTACTTCTTTCACCTCAACTTAAGCGGTTCATTGTATTGTACATGCTTTGTCTACTATCACCAATTAACTTAGATAAACACATTCATGTTCAGAAGTGGAAGGATCACGCATTCCACTTTTTAGATTCCTTTCACAATTGTGCAAATTTATGCAATGTATCGAAACTTGTTACACCAACGTCACACGTTCCTCAACCCATATAGAATTTGCTCAATTATTAATATTTAACAAGTTTCAAAGTAAAATACATGTATTTTTTGAACATTGTTAAAGTTGATGATCTCCAAATACGAAACTTATTTAAAATTATATCATATGACAATTCTTTATTCAATTGACAATCGTTAAACTTTCAGACTGTATGATGCAATTTGCAAAGTTGGTTGAAATGTTGTGAAAATCATGATCTTCAGACATAAAATGTAGTTACAGACTATGAACATGGTCAATACAACAATTGATCTCCAGGTTTAACCATCTTGTGGAGGTGTAGCGAGAAGAAATGGAAGTGATAGCTATAGTTAGTGATTATGTGTTATGCATTCTAATACTTAGTGAATGTTGCCCGATATACACACCCATGAGAGAGTTTCCCCAATACACACCTATGAGAGAGGACTCCCATATACATGTATCATATAATGGATACACTTGGACACGCATTATGGTCACACGCCCAAAAGTAAGGTGGGTCTAACAATCGACAACGGTTCAGTTCGGTTCGAAAGTCTCAAACCCAAACCGGTTCAAACTGAACTCTTAAGAAAAAGTTGTAACCTAAACCGAACTTAACCGAACACAAAACCGTCTAAACCAAAACCATTGAAACCGAACCGTGTACACAAAATTCAAACCTGAACCAAATGGTTCTAGAAGTAATACTAGAACCGTTAAACTGTTGAACTGCGGTTTCGCAGTTTGGTTTTGGTTTTGGTATTAAACAAATTATTAATGTTTTTTCTCAATGCATTATGAATCATTATGGCATATAACAATAAATAAAAGGTTCCATAATAAAGAATGGTACAAAACTTAATTGGAGTTTGGAGACCTAAAATAAACTTCACCAATTTTTTCACAAAAATTACAAAATGTTAGCAAAGACGTATCTCATGGAGGAAATCTTACTATAATAGGAGCCAAAACTATATAACTTACACAAATGTATTTACGAATTTTGCTTTTTCATAATCTCCATTATAGGAGCTCAATGTAGTATGAACTCTACCTTCTAGATAATTGCAAGTTGTACAACTTGTACAACTTGATGTGATTCACATTTAGGAAAGTTGGCGATTCCACGATCAACCTGAGATTGTACATTTGAGTTAAGCCACACATTGAAAGCCTGAATCAACTTTTAAAATTCACCTATCTAAAACCTCAATTAAGTTAAATTGTCAAATAATTAAATAAATAACTAAATACGAAGCTTTAAAAACATTAAAATTCATAAAAAATGTAGACTTTAAAAAATACCAAAAAATCCCATGATATTTTATAAATATGAATGACAATAGTATGAAAGTATAATGTTCGAAATTAAAAAGAAATATATGGGCAATTAAGCACATGTTCTAATTTGACTCAACATATAGGCCACTACATCATCCTCCATAGCAATATCTTCCACATCTATATCCAACTTATTATACGCTTCACTAAAGTCTTCAAGTAATGAAACATTTGCCTCATTAAGGACATCCAACCATGACCTAATGCACATTTCAGCCTTGAAATTGCATGAGTGTAGACAAATTGTATCTTGAAAGTTATATTTTGCTTTAGAATTAGCCTCCTTTGAAGGCACTGATGATGTTGGTATTGCTAAATAGTCACACTCCATCTTGTACATTCGAGGTAAAGCAAACCTGGTTTAGATGTAAACAAACATTTTGAAACTGGTTTTGCACAAAATTGATGAAAAATGTTAAATTTATTATTGAGAAATGTGAAGCAAACCTGTTGTTGAACCACCATTGAAGTGGATCAATATCTGTTGTGCTTGAGGAAATCTCATAAATTGTTCCATTTCTAATTGTGAAGTTGTCATTGATTCTTGAGAAGGCTTATTGACACGTAGGATTTCCCAAAGATCTTCACGTTTTGTAAGATTTCTTTCACATGTTTCATCAATAGAGTTGTTACTGTATCTAACATTGAGGGGGAACTAAAAGCTTTATATTTGCTATAGTCAAACAATTTTAGTTCTCTTAAGCATGTAGGCAGTATGTTATTAACAGTCAACACAAAACACGAATGGGATTCAGATTTTGTGATAACCATAACCATCATTATAACTGATGATGCTACGATCTCGCTCTGAGATGTAAACCCCTTTAGTCTCAGTTTACTTTTGAAACTGAAAGCAATATTCATCATCCAATGTACATTTCTTCCACAAGATTGGTTCTTTTTTTGCCAAAGCTTGATCTCTTATCAAACACTATTTATGTATCATGGTTATGACTTCACTAGTGAATCTCTTGAAAAACCTTATCATTGGGAGGATATCATTCATTAGGGCATCAAACATTATAGTGTTATGAAGCTCTAAAAGTTAAACAGTGTATACATGCACAACATTTTTTTATTGAGGCATTGACAAAAATACATAGTGGTCATTGCTTATTGTTTTCCAGTATCATGGTGCAAATTCATAATGCTTGGTTTGACCTATGTTCCAGATGATAGTATACATAAATTATCCATATGTATCTGTATGTAAAGTAGGAAATAAAGATATGCTCTATAGATGGTTGGATCAGGTGGCTTTTGTCCTTGCTTGTGCGCTGCGATTAATGTAGCCTTTTTGCTCATGCTTGTGTTGTGTGTACAGTTTTTGGACAAACATCAAAACATGAAAGGTCTCATTGCTAGGTTTCGATTTTCTGAGAGCTTATTTAACTAGGTAAAAACTTTGGCATACTCATCAAATAATAGATGATGTCTATACCGAAGGAATGAGATTAATTAACCATGGGTGAGGGGCATGAAATGATAGGGAAAGGTCCTCGTAGGTTCATAAGGTTTGTGTAGGTAGGAAAACATCATATGCTACTAATCTCCAAAAGGTATGTTGAAGGTACGGAAATCTTGGATGATCTTTATTTTCCTGAAGGGGTTTAGATAGGGAAGCCTTGGACGATGAACTCATTTCAATGCTGGTACCTTTTCACAAAGCTATTGAGATAATCCTTCTGTGTGCAATTATCATTGGGAAAACACATGCCCAAAAAGAAAATACACATTAACATGGAATATTTATAAGTGAACATAGATCTTGATTGAAAAGAGTACAAAATCCAATGCTACAATTATAGGACCCACCCACAAATTTGAGCAATGTGCTCATCTATGTCACATAAGTATGTACGATTACACTAATATAAATACTTCTTTGAGTCAAAGAATTGGGATGAGAAGTACAAATACTTGTGTAACTATTTTCAGGAAAAATACCTGATTCGTCTTTGCACTCACAAGCTAGCCTGACCACTGCAGAAGAAGAAGGAGAGGGAGAAGAACCGCTGCAGTCTGCAGAAAAAGGAGAAGAGAATTGAGACTCGTTACTATTTGATAAAGAAATAAAAGGAAAACATGTGTACAAACTAGGTTTTTGAAAAGCTAGGTTAAATTTCATTGAAAGAATGATCACTTTTCCCTAAATTGATAGAACTGACCTTCAAAAAATGTGTTGAGAGAAAAAATTTATAAAAGTATCTCACCAAACCACCGTTTTAATCGTTAAGCCATTAAGCCACGGTTTCACGGTTCGGTTTGGTTCGAACCGAACCGTTGCCGATTGTTAGGTGGGTCCGATTCGTAGAACATACTCGATGATCAAAAGTGAAGCTTAGATTAAAACGATTATAACAAGTACATCCATTAAAACAGGTAGCTTAGTAAAGCTTAGTAATGTTATAACGTTGATAACAACAACACAAATGTAACAATATAAACATTGGTAGACATATTTAAAAAAACAATATAAACATGGAATCAAAGTTACTTTACAGAGAAAAAAAACTTTGGTTACAATGCTTTTTATAAAATACAAAGTTCTTTACATTGTGTTGAGCGGACAAGCTCAATTGTATCCAAATTGTCTGAATAAGCCAGAGCCAGATCAGTATCTAGAATGGAGAACCGGATCAGTGTTCGGAACCAGGAGCCGGATCAGATTGTAACCGGTAGGCTGTTAGAGGCCTACGAATCTAGCCTAATACGTAGGCACATTTTTGGGAGTTAGTGTGAGTCGCTCCTATGAGCATTGAAGTACTTGTCAGTACTTCTGTCAGTCCTTTTAAGGACTTGTATAAAAGTGCTCATTGAGCACATTGTATGTTCAGAGTGTTATTATTTTGAATTGAGTTTTATTGTTCTGCTCTCTTTGTCTCTCATGTGTAAGGTTTCCATTAAACCTGTGTCTATCTTCTTTTGCTATCCGAACAAGCCGATTTTGTCTTAGCTTCCGCATGTATTCTTTCACATGGTATCAGAGCATGAGGGTTGAGAACCTCTCCAGCCGACAAGCATTTTTTGAAGACAAACCCTAACACCCGGTAAAGAAAAGATAGAAGAAAAATACGGATCGAGGAATGACGAGCTTGCTTCCAAAAGAAAAGCTTGACTAGAGCAACTATGCGTCCTGGGCGTATAAAATGCACCAGTACTTGTTGGGGCATGGATATTGGAGCTACGTGGAAGAAGCGAATGTAGCAGCGCCAGATTCGGCACACAAGGACTTCCTGGTATGGGAACAAGGAGCGAGCAAAATATTGTACTATCTCGCGTCCTGTGTGCATGACCAGATGCTCGACTACATTAGGGATGCAAAAACGCTGAAAGAGGCCTGGGTAAATCTCCGGAAGATTTTCGCCACAAGTACTATTGCTTGGAAGTTGTAGCTCCGACAAGATCTTAACAATATCCGAGAAGGGGACATGTCAGTCACCGACTACACCACCAAGATCAAGGAGATCTGTGACGTGCTCGGGTCCATCAACGTGATGGTGGACGAGGGCGAGATGGTCCAGTTCTGCCTCGGTGGTCTAGCACAATGGTACAGACCAATCCGGACGACAATTTGCACTCGAGAGAGACGATTGTCCTTCATCAAATTGCAATCGATGCTCATGGTCGAAGAAAATCATGCGAGTGGGTCGAGGACCACTCAATTAGACAACCGGATGCTGTACACGGAGGTTGATTGGCCTCATCGGCGTGGAGGACGAGGCGAATCGGCCTCCTTGACATGGAGGATGAGGTGGAAGTGTTGTCCGCCGGAATAGTAACCGACGGACAAAAGCGTAGGAGTAAGAAATTATATAAGAGCATAATGCATGTAACGGTTCACGCAGGAAGCGTGAACGGTGTCGTGTGAATCTTTACATAGTGTGTGAAGATTCACACGACACCGTTCATGCTTCCTGCGTGAACCGTTACATGCATTATGCTCTTATATAATTTCTTACTCCTACGCTAGAACTAGAACTAGAACTATCCCACATAGATAGGAAAGTTAAGGCCCTGGCTATATAAGCACCTTGAGCTCCCTCATTTTTCATTTGTGCTAAGAGCACTTTGGCCACTTTGTCTTAATGGATGATGGTGGCCAAATTCCCTAAAACCGGAAACCGGTTGGTAAACAAATCCGGAAACCGGCCGGTAAGCAAAACCGGAATCGGAACCGGAAACCGGCCGGTATGCAAACCGGAAACCGGCTGGTAAGCAAAACTGGAACCGGAACCGGCTACCGGACGAGGTTGGACACGGATGGACGGAAGATTGGATCATGCAACAAACTAAAGTAAAGTGAAGAGAACTAAAGTAAAGGCCATGTGGATGCAAGCAACTAAAGTTGGAGTGCATGCAAAAAGTAAAGGTCATGTGGACGGTCACATGCAACTAAACGAAAAAGCCATGCAACTAAAAATAGATGCAACTAAAAGAAAAAGCTAAGCAACTAAAAGTAGAGGCCATGCAACAAAAAGTGGAAAGGCTATGATCAAGGGAGAACTCCATATATATTCCATTTGGTTTCCTACACTCGGATGCTCTCTCCATATTATCTTAATTTTCTTTTCCTTCTCAACTCCCTTATCTTAGGGAAGCCATATCTCTCATAAACCCTAATCTTCCCTACGGAAGCCATAACACTAAAAAACGTTAATCTTCCCTACGGAAGCCATAATACTCATATAACCATAATCTCTTATGAAAGCCAAGAACCCTAAATCTCTATGGAATCCATATCTTAGTTTCGCCTAATCTATTATTCTAGCAATCTCCTTAAGATAAAACTTTTGTAATCTCAATCTTGAGATTGATTGTAATCTTTCTTTCCCTTTATTAATGAAATTTGTGAGACTTTATCATTTTATATTAATTGTTTAATATAATCATACGAATCTGATATCTTCCGGTCGGAGGCCCTGGGGTCCTGCCTCAACGTTCACGTATCCTCGTCGTATTTTCGCGACAACGGCTAATTAGACCCTGCATATATAAAGGGCAGAAAACCTTTGATAGAGGTGCATGTAATTTTGGGGAATGTAAAGAAACCCCTTATAATAGAATACTATCTTCTTTGATTTTCTGTGTATAGCTACGGCTAGTTCAGAGTGGGTGTCTTGATTACTTAAGCGTTGTAGTACGTAAGTGTAACCCTGAATAGGGATTCAGTTGTAGCCATCTTCCCTTATACGATGATAGGTTATAGGGGTTCTACCCTTACGCAATACGCTTATACACCTGTTCATTGTTCCACACCCACTTGAGGTCTAGGTCGAAGGACTGACCGCGAACTGTGTTCCTAAACGGCAACACTTTTGGCACGCTTGGTGATCTGTGTTTCCTCACAGACGAGCAACAACGAATGGATGTTTAGCTGCAGACGACCCAGAGAACCAACACGACAAGACCGGCCAATAACAAGGTCCATCATACGCCAGGTAGAAGAACGCGCACGGCAAAGGCCACACCTTAGCGACCTCAGTACTACCTGCCGTGAGTACAAAGGGGATTCTTCACTCCCCAAATACCTCGACGAGACGCGGGGACCACACTCACCACAGCCACCTGGTGGTCTTTCCCGATTCGCCGTAGCTCCCACTATGGCCTTTGCCTATCCCCGATTTAACGGCGAAACCGACGCTGCAACGCATATTCACATGTTCCTGAATGTTTGGAATGCGAACCACATGGCGCAGAATCTCTCCGACATGGTGGCACACCAGTCGAAAATGACAGAGTTTGGATTAACACTAGATGGGCGTGCGGCATTTTGGCATTCAAAGATGGATTTACCAGCCATAACAACCTTCGATCAACTACAGTCCGCTTTCTTGCGATTCTTCCATCGGAGGGTCCCACAACGCAAGATTCTCGGGCAGTTTTATACAATTAAGCAACTACCGACCGAGACGATAGTGAACTTCAGCTTACGTTTCCAAAATTTACGACGGAAACTGGAACGAAGCCTCACGGAGGAAGAGGCTCGGGAAACATTTCTGGCAGCCTTACGCTGGCCCATCCGGGCAACGCTCAACAACAATAGCGTGAAAGTGGAAACGACGGATATGGTAATTGAACGAGCGTTACAGCTCGAGTTGGATGACGAGGAGGAACGGTTTTCTATGTCCTCCTTACGACAAGCGTTACCTCAGGATGAGGAACGCCAATTTCGTCAAGCAATCCAGTGCACGATTTGCTTGAACTCAGGGCATTCCGTAGTGGAGTGCAATATGCGAATCCACTGCCCAATCTGCCACTCGAAGGCTCACACAATCGACCAATGCGAGTACAATATGTTAAACAGAGCCACTCCCGCAGTCCGCAGCATGGAGACACAGCGTCAACCGCACCGGGCTGAACAAAGGAGGCAAGAAGACCGACCCCGGTATAAGGATCACAACCCGCGGGAGGATCGGTACAATTGGAATCGCCAGAATCACAACGATTCCGAGGAGGACGACCCAGAGGATGAGGATTATCGTGGAAATCCGAGTTACGCCAAAGGGGGTCAGCGCTACGAGAATCAACGGCCGACAAACAAACGGGGCGGCTTCAATGGCTATCGGGGTAAGCCACGGCAATACAGGGATCAATGACATTATGATGAAAGCTCGGGGGATGAGCGGCACCAGGAACAACGACGGGACCAACAACAGCCACCGCGTACGTTCCAACAAACAAGGCTGGACCGCGAAGAGCAAGTCGCACCCGGAGAGCAGCACACACCACCTGGAGCCGAGAAGGGAGAATCAAGCATCCATTGTTTTATTTGTCAGCAACCCAGACATTATGCCATGCAATGCCCAACACGCAAGGGAAAGGGGCCCGTTGTCAATACGATTACGACGGAGGTGCAACAAGTCATGACATGCTAGCAAACAAAAACGGTGGATTGGGCTGCGCAAGACGAGGTATGCCGACAAGCCCAAGCGTGGGTGGAAAAAGCAAACGCGACCAATACGAAACGTATGCGGCAAGAGTCCGCGAAGACAATGGAGCGAACAGAGAATGAAAGACCGGGTCCGGACCCCATTTGGCAGGTGTTAGCAGGCTGTGAAACTGCTACAACTAGTTCCACGTTTCCGCCACACCATGGAAGCATAGGCGGCAGGCATACACGGTGTCGTGAAAATTTTCGGCAATAGTGTGAAAATCCCATAAAACGTACAAAATCGAGTATGAATCACGTAATACAATAATTGTGAAGATAACATTTTTAATATCTAAGTACAAAATGATGGAGGTTTCGAATGCACTTTATTACACGAGAAATGGACAACTAAATGTCAAGATATGAGGGTATAAAGTTTGTGAAAAGAAAAGAGAAAATTGTGAGATATCCCACATAGGCACGACAAATACGGCTCTCATCATATATAAGGTGGAGCAAAAGATATTATCTTTGTGTCTATGTGTGGAGCATAGAGAGTTCAAGGTAACTTGAACTTAGAGTGGAGGTGGCTAGCTACTCGAAAAAGGTTTTGGCCAACCAAAACCAGACCGGCGATGGAGCCGGTGATCCGACGGCATCCGACCGCAATCCGGCGGCGGCATGCGGCACCGGTATCCGGTGGCGGCGTCGGCATCCGGCGAACCGGCGACTAGATAAAATAAATATATAAAAATATATACATATAGAAGGAGGGCAAGTATGGATTTGAACCTTGCACCTCCAAGTTAGGAGTCAAATGGCTTACCATTAAGCCATGGTATTTAGTTTAAATTATATTTCTATCATTGTACTTTTACATGTAAATTCTCATCCATGAGTGCTAAAATGAGTGACATGGTTAGCATGCACCACATCTAATACTTAAGCGCCGAATGGCAAACATGCAATTTATGCATGTCTTGTACCCTCACATGCATCATATGCATGAGAGCATCTATAAAAGAGGGAAGGGGGAGGAGAAAAAGATGGTTTTTTTTTATGAAAATTAAGAAGAAGAAATTCGTTATCAAATCAATCGTGTAATCTCATCTTCTCTCTTTCTCAATATATCTTAAGTACTTTCTCGCCAAAGCTTGTATCGACTCTAAATCCTTTTGGTCCAGAACCCCAGCGGTTTCGCCTCACGATCCGCGCATAGTGACGGATCTTCAGGACATAATTAAGTGGTGAACCCGACGTGAAAGAGGCGGTAGGAAGGATCAAGTCGAGATTAATACTTGGAGATGGCGTCCTCAAGCAACCAAGCAGGAGAGCTCGAAAGGATGATGCTAATCGTCGAGCAAATGATGAGATCTCGGGACAACGACGCGAGCGTGGAGAAGGCTATCGATCGTGTCGTAGAGCTCGAGGGCCAATTCGATGGAAGGAACGTTACGAAGTTCCTTGATGCATATAAGAGGGAGATGAATCAAAGGGACGTGTCCGAGGCACGTCAAATCGCAAGCTTCAAGAGAGTTGTCGCCAACAATATCCAAAGACGCGTCATCGAGCTTCAAGAAGGAAAGACAACATGGTCCGAGTTCGAGAAAACGATACTAGCGGAGTTCGTGACTGAAGACTCAACGAGGATGACTCGACATGCCCTGATGAAGTGGATAGAGAAGAAGAATAAGAAGATGAGCGTCTCGAGGGTGTACGACGAATTCGACCAGATGTTTAGTCGTCTCCCCAATACGGACCAAGTGTTGCTTGAAGAGGACAAAACTTTGTACTTCTTGAAGGCCGTGGACATAAAGGATAGACGGGAGTTGGGGACTCTTCTCGAAGATGATACCCAAGCAAATGGGCTCGTAGCGGACTGGATCGCGGTGAAGCGGGCATGCAATAGGCTCGACAAGCGTCGCCAATGGGTTGATGACACCGACATGACGGGACCGACTACCACGGAGAAAGCAAGACCACCGAAAGTAGCTGAGCCGCCAAGACAAAGTAACGTGGAAGAAAAGAAGATTGATGACGACATCATCGAAGAGCTAGCGAAGAAGTTCGAGAAGGTCACGCTAGCCAACATGAATCGTCGGGGCCCTAAAGGAAAAGAACCCTTTAGATGCGTGTGGTGCGATAGCATGGACCACATGAGAAGGGATTGTGCGAGCCTTCGAGAGGCGATTCGACAAAATATTGTATACATAGAGGACAACATGATCTGCTCAAGCGAGACTAGAAGACCCCTATGGGTGAATTTCGGAAGAGGAGGAATGAAGAGATCTATGGAGGATGCCGATGCGACTCATGTGGATGCGATGCACTATGCTGCGTCGGCCGGAATAAGAGTCGGGAAAGACAAGACTGAAGCTGCTAGAGCGAGGGCAAAGTTTTGGACTTCCGTTCTCGAATATGAGAAGAAGGGAAAAATCACATCGAACGAGGTAGAGCTTGCGGACCGAAGCGTGCAAAGCATAACCGGGTGGTCGGATCCGGTGGACGACAACACCATACTCGCAGAGGTGATGTGCGACAACCACGAGGTGTTCGTCGAAGAAAAGAGAAAGAGAATAGAAGAGCAAGGGCCATCAAAAAGACATGAAACAAGGAACGCGAAAAAGAAGGACGATGCGGAGACAAGTCGACCTTTACAAACGGAGGAACGAGAATCAAGCCGAAAAGGGGAGCCGAGCATACGAGTTGAAGAAATGGTTCGGCCTGTGAAGGTTGGTGTCGAAGACCCCGCTCGGAGGACAAGGACCATACCTACCTATAAGCTAAGGTCGGACATAGAGCAGACGACGGACCTAAAGAAGATTCTCGAAGAACGAGTTCTTGATAGCCACATAACTTTGTCCTTGAGGGAATTGCTTGGCATTACGAAGAAGGAGTTCCATGACACGATCGTGGACCTTGTAAAGAGAAAGAAACAACAATCGGACGAGGAAGAAGAGAAGCCGCAGAAAGCAAAAACGAATGCCATAACGATGGCAAGAGACGAAATCGATGAAGATATGGTGGACAACCACTACACTCGACCTCATTGGGCACGAGCGACAACGGAGACGCCGGTAAAGATCGGGGAGAAGAAATAGACCGTCGTAGCCTTGATCGACCACGGCTCGGAGATCAACCTCATGTCAACCGACTTCTACAAAAAGGGAAGATGGCCAATCAATACAAACCACGGATGGAAGATTCGCGCGGCAACAAAGTCTACGGAGGACTTGTACGGAGCTTGTCCCAATGTCAAAGTCACGATCGGGGATGTGGAGATGGATCAACACTTCTTCGTACAAGAATCGGCGTCGCATCCTGTCATCCTAGGGCAACCTTATATCACATCATCTCGGATGGAGACCAAAGTGTTCGATAATGGAGCAGCCTTCGCACGAATAAAGAGTCTTGACAACCAAAGATCGGTCCAATTCCTAACGGTGCGAGCCAATCATGAAAGGAATCGAGATAGTCTCGGAGGCGAATCCTCGGATTTTTAGAGCGGACTATTGAAGCACGGGGCACTAATAGTCCGAGCAATCACAAGACCCCACAAGAAAGAAGAGCGCGTGGATTGCAAGGAGAAGCAATATGTGTCACACCTAGTGGCGCATGTAAACTAGTACTACCCGAGAAGAAGCACAAGCACCGGATACAAGAATTCGAGAAGATGCTGAAAGAAGAGAACATAATAGAAGAAGGAGAGTTCGTGACTCATATTATGGAAGAAGCCTCATTTAACGACACCATCGGCGAAATCGAGGACGTCGTGGACTTGAGCTATCTTCACAACCAACGCGTGATTTCGGTTAACTCCGTCAACATGTACGCTATCATCGATGAATACCGTCGTGGCATCTCGATGAAGGAAGCTGACATCAACACGAAATATAAAACGGTGGATAAGAAGATCAAGCCAGTTGCGGTTCTGCTACCGGAAGATAGCTGGCAAAAGATGAAGGAAGTCGCTAACGATCCAAGCTTAAGAGATCCGAAGAAGATAGGTCATGACTTCACCAAAGAGACGAAGGGGAAGCTACGAGTTGGAAAGGAGGATTTCCTTCTCCCTGAAGAGGAGCGAATGTTTCGCGATATGCTTGAGAGACATGGGAAGGCTTTCACATTCTTCCCACGAGAAATCGGATGCGCCGACCCAAAGGTTATAGAGCCAATGGTGATCTTCACGGTGCCTCATGTGCCTTGGAATTTGAAACCGATACCGGTTCCGAGAGCACACCTTTCGAAGCTGATCGAGCTCTTAAAGGAGAAGGTGAGTATGGGAATTCTAGAACCGTCGAATGCTCCTTATTCCAATAGGTGGTTCACGGTGCCGAAAAAGAATGGATCATTGCGATTCATCCAAGATCTTCAACCCGTCAACAAGGTGACAATTCGAAATGCCGGAATCGGTTTGAGCGTGGACGAATTTGCCGAAGCGTTTGCGGGCCGGTCCATCTACTCCATTGGCGATCTCTACTCCGGATATGACCAATTCCAGTTGGCGATCGACAGTCGGGACATTACAACCATGAGGACTCCGATCGGGCTTGTGCGGATGTGTACCTTACCCCAAGGCGCAACGAACTCGGTGGCTCATATGGTGAATGCCATGAATAAAGTCTTGAAGGATTGCATTCCGGACATCACGATGCCATTCTTGGATGATATTCCGATAAAAGGATGTTCGGATGAGGAGAAAGATGAATCGAAAGATAAGGAAGGTTGTAGAAAGTTTGTTGCGGATGATATGAAAGATTGCGAGAAGGTGCTTCAAAGGCTCGAAGATGCGAATTTGACATTTTCGGGAGAAAAATCCGCATTCGGGCAACCAGAGATCTTGGTGGTAGGTCACTTGTGTGGAGCATACGGCCGGAAGCCCTCGCCATCCAAAGTGAACGCAATCCAAGACATGAAAGAAGAATGCGAAAACCAAACGGAGGTTCGAAGATTCCTTGGAGCGTGCGCCTTTATCATATATGGATTCCTCACTACGCTCATGTCGCCGAACCGTTATATGGACTACTAAAGAAAAGAATAAAGTTCGAATGGCGAGACGAGCACACAGAGGCGATGCGAAGATTAAAGAAACTGCTTCTTGAAGCTCCGGCACTAAGGAAGGCCGACTATGCCGAAGGGAAACCAATTTACGTGACCGTAGATACGAGCCCAACCGGAATCGGGTGGGTCATCAATCAAGAAGGTGAAGATAATGCGCGATATGCCGTCCGGTTCGGAGCAAAGGTTCTTAGCGAACGGCAACAAAGATATGCCCAAGTCAAGCGGGAACTTTGGGGTATTGTGTCGGCAGTGAAGACGGACAAAGATTACCTGATCGGGTCAGAAGTGATAATAGAGACAGATTGTCTCCCAATTCTCGGAATGATCTCGGGATGTGCGACCCCAGATCTTGCTATGCTAAGGTGGATCGCCTACATCAAGTCTTTAAACCCAGAGATCCGTCACATCGCAGGGAAGAAGAACGCCATGGCTGACATGCTGTCAAGGGCAAGATTTTCAAATGGAAGTAAAATGGTTTCGGAAGATGAAGATGTCGCCCTCGATTTCTTCAAGATGGCTCGATTGTCGGCGGAAGACCAGGACACGCAAACCCTCCACGCCTTCCACGAGAACGAGTACGAAGGAGAATGGTTACTCATCGGTAGATTCCTAAGAACATTGACGACCGATGCTTCGTTGACAAAGGAGGAGGCCCTACGAATCCGGAAGAAAGCTTATCGATACTTCTTGAAGAGAGTATTCCTTTGGCGACATCCAAAAAGAAGGACAGGAATACCACGTCGAGTGGTGGTAAAGAAAGAAGAGCAAGAGACGTTGATGACCGAATTCCACGAGAGTGCTTGGGCAGGTCATAGAGAAACATGGGCGACGTTCGAAAAATTGAAGGAGAAGTACTGGCGGCCAAGCATGTACAAAGATGTACTCCATTTCGTTTCCACATGTGAGACTTGCCAAATATATTCAAATATACGTCATCGTGATGAGTTAAAGCCGACATACCCACTCACCATTCACTTCAAATGGATGGTGGATCTGGTCTCGATGCCAATGGGAGTGGGACAAATGAAGTACTTAGCGCTGGCAAGGGAAGACTTGACAAATCAAGTGGAAGGACGAGCCTTGACAAATAAGACGACTTCAGCCGTTTGTAAATTTTTACTTGAAGATGTTGTTTGCCGATATGGATGTGTAGGGAAGATAGTGGCCGACCGAGGGGAGTTGGACGCTGTCGTAGTGTATTTTGTACACTACGTGAAAAACTTATAAAGTACCAATTTAATAAATATGAATAAATAGTAGAAAATATTAAAATTTATATAACATGCATAGGGCAAGATTCGAACCTTGCACCTCCATGTTAATAATGTAATGTCTTACCATTACACTAGCATTTCATTTGTGTTTAAATATAGATGTTCCACATAGAAACCTTAGTTCACCTAGGATAAACTTTAGTTAAAAGAAAACGCATGCTAAAAGAAAAAGCTACACATGCACATCTAGCGTGCATGAACGCTATAGTTGATAAAAAAAAACGCACAAGTTAGAAAAAGCATGATCACTTTAGATAAAGCATATAGTCTATCTATAGGAAAAGCATGGAGTCTATAGTTAGGAAAAAAAAAAAAAGCATGGACTCCCTCATCACTACATAAGGATGGGGAGCACAATGTAATGTGTGTGTGAAATATTTGGGAAATTGGATATATTTCCTAAAAACACCAATTAATATAATCGTGGGATTCACGAAGTTTTATATAACCTATCTCTTTCAATCTAAATTCATATTCTTACATAAATATTGATTAACGTAATACTTGTGGGATTCACAAGCTTCTAATAATCTATACATAATTAAAATCGCCTTAAATTATTCCTCTTCCTCCTAGTCCAAAACCTCGGCGGTTCCCACCCGACTCACGCAACGATCCGGAGCCGAAAGGCACGACAACGCGCACGAAGCGACGGAGCTCTTTGAAAGACTAGGCGTGAAGCTCTCCCTCACGACTGCCTACAATCCGGAAGCAAATGGGAAGATCGAGCGAGGGCATGGACCTATCGTTAAAGCCATCGTACGGGCATGCAACGGTCGAGTCGGGAATTGGCCACGACTATTACCCTATGCCTTGTGGGCCGATAGAACGACACATAGCTCGGTGACAGGGTATATGCCGACAGAGCTTATGTATGGACAAAAGCCGATTATGCCCATCGAAAGGACGATCGCCTCATGGGTAGCGATACCATGGGAGAACGAGATGAGCCGAGAAGAGTTATTAGCGGCGCGGATAAGGCAACTTGAAAGAAGACCTGAAGATTTAGAAAAAGCGCGAAAGATGATGAAGGCAGCCCGAGTAAAGAACAAAGTTCGGTTCGACAACACGCATCGACTTCGTCCCAAGAAGATTGAAGAAGGGGATTGGGTTTTGGTTTACGACAACACCCTTGACACATAGCTCGGTGACAGGGTATATGCCGACAGAGCTTATGTATGGACAAAAGCCGATTATGCCCATCGAAAGGACGATCGCCTCATGGGTAGCGATACCGTGGGAGAACGAGATGAGCCGAGAAGAGTTATTAGCGGCGCGGATAAGGCAACTTGAAAGAAGACCTGAAGATTTAGAAAAGCGCGAAAGATGATGAAGGCAGCCCGAGTAAAGAACAAAGTTCAGTTCGACAACACGCATCGACTTCGTCCCAAGAAGATTGAAGAAGGGGATTGGGTTTTGGTTTACGACAACACCCTTGACACATAGCTCGGTGACAGGGTATATGCCGACAGAGCTTATGTATGGACAAAAGCCGATTATGCCCATCGAAAGGACGATCGCCTCATGGGTAGCGATACCGTGGGAGAACGAGATGAGCCGAGAAGAGTTATTAGCGGCGTGGATAAGGCAACTTGAAAGAAGACCTGAAGATTTAGAACGACACATAGCTCGGTGACAGGGTATATGCCGATAGAGCTTATGTATGGACAAAAGCCGATTATGCCCATCGAAAGGACGATCGCCTCATGGGTAGCGATACCGTGGGAGAACGAGATGAGCCGAGAAGAGTTATTAGCGGCGCGGATAAGGCAACTTGAAAGAAGACCTGAAGATTTAGAAAAAGCGCGAAAGATGATGAAGGCAACCCGAGTAAAGAACAAAGTTCGGTTCGACAACACGCATCGACTTCGTCCCAAGAAGATTGAAGAAGGGGATTGGGTTTTGGTTTACGACAACACCCTTGACAATCAACATAGTACAACAAGGAAGTTCGCAACAAGATGGTTCGGGCCGTATGTGGTGAGAAGTGCCAACGATAATGCCACATACCACCTTGCAGAACTAGACGGATCAAGGTTGGCCGTACCCATTGCGGGAAAAAGAGTAAAGCTTTTCAAGAAAAGACAAGACAAGGATCCTGACCTCGATTACCTCGACGATGAACATAATAGGCCGGATGAAAATGAAGACATGGAGGGATCTAATTGATCATCGTAGCCGAAATCTCACTTCTTCTCTTCTTGGCACGTACCGGAGGACGTGCGGTTTGGTGGGGGTGGATGTCGTGAAGATTTTCGGCAATAGTGTGAAAATCCCATAAAACGTACAAAATCGAGTATGAATCACGTAATACAATAATTGTGAAGATAACATTTTTAATATCTAAGTACAAAATGATGGAGGTTTCGAATGCACTTTATTACACGAGAAAGGGACAACTAAATGTCAAGATATAAGGGTATAAAGTTTGTGAAAAGAAAAGAGAAAATTGTGAGATATCCCACATAGGCACGACAAATACGGCTCTCATCATATATAAGGTGGAGCAAAAGATATTATCTTTGTGTCTATGTGTGGAGCATAGGGAGTTCAAGGTAACTTGAACTTAGAGTGGAGGTGGCTAGCTACTCGAAAAGGGTTTTGGCCAACCAAAACCGGACCGGCGATGGAGCCGGTGATCCGGCGGCTTCCGGCGACGGCGTCGGCATCCGGCGAACCGGCGACTAGATAAAATAAATATATAAAAATATATACATATTTACATATACAAGGAGGGCAAGTATGGATTCGAACCTTGCACCTCCAAGTTAGGAGTCAAATGGCTTACCATTAAGCCATGGTATTTAGTTTAAATTATATTTCTATCATTGTAGTTTTACATGTAAATTCTCATCCATGAGTGCTAAAATGAGTGACATGGTTAGCATGCACCACATGTAATACTTAAGCGTCGAATGGCAAACATGCAATTTATGCATGTCTTGTACCCTCACATGCATCATATGCATGAGAGCATCTATAAAAGAGGGAAGGGGGAGGAGAAAAAGATGGTTTTTTTTTTATGAAAATTAAGAAGAAGAAATTCGTTATCAAATCAATCGTGTAATCTCATCTTCTCTCTTTCTCAATATATCTTAAGTACTTTCTCGCCAAAGCTTGTATCGACTCTAAATCCTTCTGGTCCAGAAGCCCAGCGGTTCTGCCTCACGATCCGCGCGTAGTGACGGATCTTCACGACACCGGGGCAAGCGTCGCCACAAACCTAACAGACATCAGCGATGGACCACCGGTGGTGGATCAACACAACCCGACTATTACAGTAATATTGCACGGACAGGAAGTTCCTGGATGCGTAATCGAAGGTGGCTCAGGCGTCAATGTAATTAGTGCGAAAACTTGCGAGTAGTTAGGCATTTCCGAGTGGGAGGCGTGTCCATTTTGGCTCCGCATGGCAGATACCCGCTCAGTGCGACCGTTGGGGTTAATTCGCAAAATAGGCATCATCGTGGGTGGACACCGCTTTGACATCTCGACGGTCGTCCTCATTTTGGAGGCCCCAGGAGCATACCCAGTGCTTCTGGGCAAACCATGGTTTCAGACAACAAATATCAAGCAGAGCTGGCAACACGAGTGTATCAGTTTCCGGCATGGACGCACCAAGGTTCGCGTACCTACGGAAGGCAGCACGCCGAACCTAAGGGTATAACACCTAAGAGAATCACGATGATCGCACTACTCACGGAATATAAAGATGTGTTCACTTGGGCTGACGAGGACATGAAGGGGTTAGATCCCAAGTTCTATCAGCATAAGATCAATTTAGCAACTGATGCGAAACCCATCTAGCAGCGCCGCTACCGCATGAACCCCAATTACGCGACCCGAGTGAAAGAAGAAATTGACAAGCTCCTGAAGGCGGGGTTCATACGACCACTTAAACAAGCGACATGGCTAAGCCCGATAGTGGTCGTCCCAAAGAGAAACGGCAAAATACGGGTATGCGTAGATTACCGGAAATTAAACACCGTAACCATTACGGACACATTTCCCTTACCCTTCACCGATAGCGTGTTGGACGCCGTCGCAGGCCATGAGATGTACAGTTTCTTAGATGGCTTGAGTGGCTATAACCAGGTATGCATGCACCCCGAGGACCAGGAGAAGACGACGTTTGTCACGGACTGGGGAGTCTATGTGGCAGTCGTCATGATGTTCGGGCTAAAGACACCGCTGGCAACATTTCAACGAACGATTACAGAGATCTTTGGGGAATAAATTCCGGTGTTCATGCAAGTTTTTCTAGACGACTTTGTGGTATATGGGGAAACAATAGACCATTTTATGCACTTACGACTGTGCCTGGAACGTTGCCGCACCGCACGCTTAAGCCTGAATCTCGCGAAATATGCCTTCGGCGTGACCAACGGGACTCTCCTAGGCCACATATTCAGCAAAGAGGGAATAGCGGTCGACCCAAACAAGATCTCCGCGATTATGCAAGCCAAAACTCCGACAAACGCCAAATCTCTTAGCTAGTTTTTAGGACAAATACGGTGGCATAGTTGGATGATACGGTATTTGGCGGACTTCGCCACGCCGCTACACGCTACCGTACATCGGACTCCTTTCCAATGGACTGCAACGGAGGATAAGGCCTATGAGGCACTTAAGATAATGCTCACATAGGCTCCCGTCATACAACCACCAGTTTGGGCAAAGCCATTCCACGTGTTCGTTGATGCCTTGGACATAGCAATAGGAAGCGCACTAATGCAGCTCACCGAACCAAACTGGTACAGGCCAGTATACTACGCGAGTCGTAAATTGTCAGCAGTAGAGCGTAACTATTCCACAACTGAGCGGGAGGCGCTAGGGATGATATATAGCATCAATAAATTCCGACACTATTTATTAGGAAGGAAATTCAAGTTCCACGTGGATCATTCGGCATTATTGTATTTGGTAGAGAAACAAGCCCTGACAGGGAAATTGGCGCGGTGGATGCTGCTGCTCCAGGAATTCGATTTCGTAATTCATGTTGGGAGACAGGTCCCTCCGGATGGGAAGGGAGAAGAACAGTGCTGATGAGCAAACTCGGCCGAGGCCGAAACCGGATGAGGAGTACCAGGCTTCGGAGAGCCGGATGGTGCAGACCCGGTGAGAACCGGATGAGGAGTACCCGGCTACGGAGAGCCGGATGGTGCAAACCTGGTGAGAATCGGATGAGGAGTACCCGGCTTCGGAGAGCCGGATGGTGCAGACTCGGTGAGAACCGGATGAGGAGTACTCGGCTACGGAGAGCTTGATGGTGCAGACTCGGTGAGGAGTGCTCACCGGATGGAGAGACATATTCGTAAATATGTTTCTAAGAGTCCATCGAGGCTATATTTGTAAATAGCTGAAAAGTCATACTAGTATAAATATGACTTAGGGCAAACTTATTGAGTGTGATGTGGAGTTGTTGTTATTTTTTGTCTGCGCGAGATCTGAGCACGTAACTGTGTACAGAGAGAGAGAGAGAGAGGAAGAGGTCGTTGCCACTGTTGTAACCGCCGCCTGTGGCGAAGATAGAAAGCTCGAGGTTGTTGCCTCGGTGCTTTACTGTTGTACACTGTAACATAGTGATAGTTTGCAACCTGTGGGCTGCCGTGGTTTTTCCCCTAGTTTGGGTTTTCCATGTAAACATCCTGTGTACTCTTCTCTTCACTGTGTCATGCATTCTTACCTGTTTTTCTGTGTTTGATTTTAGACTCGGTTGTGGCCGAGCGTCATTCATCGGAGCGTGTAGTTCCTGTCAATTCAGCACCGACCAGGAATGCAACATGCAGTGGCGGATTTTTTGAGCAGACTTGAGAATGGAGAAACAGTACAGAAAGACGACAACGATTTTCCAGACGCCGACTTCTTGTGAGTAGCGATATTTGCAGAAAAAACGGAATCTAGCTTTCTGGACCGATGGCTTATGGAAATGACGTACTTTTTAACTACAGGACTACCTCCACCACAATTAGGCACGAACGAGAAGAAACGACTAGCCGTCCGAAGCCGTCACTTCTGCCTCGTCGAAGGCATTTTATATCATAAAGGAAGTGACGGCATTTGGCGACGTGGGGTCCGTCAGGATGAGAAGGAAGTAGTTTTACGGGAGGCACACTGCGGCACGGCAGGCGACCATTACGTGGGCGACGTGAGAGCCTGGAAAGTATGGCAGGAGGGCTTATGGTGGCCAACAACGCAGAAGGACGCATCCGAGTATTGTAGAAAGTGTGATTTGTGTCAGCGGATGGGTCAACCCTCGGAGGACGCAAGGATGCCACACCAGCCCGTATTACCGTTAGACCCCTTCCAAAAGTGGGGATTGGATTTTGTAGGGCCCTTCACACCAGCGGCGGCCCGTACGGGCAACTGTTGAGAGACAAGCTCAACATCGTCCGGATCGGCTAAAGAAGCCGAGGACCGGATCGGTTGGGACTGATCGGTTAGGCCAAATGCGTAAACCGGTATGCAAACCGGTGCGTAGGTAGGGCCGGATCGGTGCATAAACCGGGAGGCCGTTAGGAAAGATATTCTGTGAGGAATATATTTGGGAGTTAGTGTAGGAGCTCTTAATGAGCATTGAAGTACTGTCAGTCCTTCTAGGACTTGTATAAAAGTGTTCATTGAACACACATAAGTATAGCGTGGTGAATAGAGATTGAGTACTGTTGTTGAATATAGTTCTTGTGTTTTCTCTCTCTCTCTCACTGTCTCTGTCTCTCCCGTGTATACTGCGTAAGCTCAAGCTCTCCATTAAACCTGAGTTTCCTTCCTTCTGTTCGGTCTTCGTACTTGCTTCCGCACGCTACTTTCTACATGGTATCAGAGCGCGAGGGTTGAGAACCTCCCTGCAGCCGACATAGCTTGACGAAGAAGAACAAGAAGAACGATGGATAGAGGCATGGTGAGCTCGCTTCTAACAGAGAAGCTCGACAGAACCAACTACGTGTCTTGGTCCTACAAGATGCACCAGTACTTGCTCGGGCACGGCTACTGGAGTTATGTCGAAGGAGCTAATGACGCGGCACCCGAATCGACACACAGAGACTTCCCGTCGTGGGAGCAATCGGCGAGCAGGGTATTATACTGCTTCGCGTCGTGTGTGGGCGAACAACTATTGAGCTATGTTCGGGATGCAAAGACGCTGAAGGGTGCGTGCGAAAATCTGAAGAAGATTTTCGCCGCGAGCACCACAACCAGGAAGCTTCAGCTCCAACAGGAGTTGAGCAACCTACGACAACGCGACTTGTCGGTGGCGGACTATACCTCGAAGATCAAGGATATCTGCGACTCCCTCACCTCCATAGAGGTGAACATCGAGGAGAGCGAGATGGTCCAGATCTGTCTCGGAGGTTTGGCGTCGAAGTTCAGAGCGTTCCGAACGGCTGTGTGTACCCGGGAGAATACGCCGTCCTTTTTTGACTTACAGTCAATGCTCCTGGTAGAGGAGAACCACGCGGGTGCGTCTACAAGCACACAGACCGACAATAGAATGCTGTACACGGAGGGAGATAGGGCCCGTGGACGTGGAGGACGAGGCGAGTCGGCGCGCAATGGAGGCGGTCGACGAGATCAAGGAAGAAGGCACCGAAGTGATGCCGACAGCAACTCCGGACCCTCCGGAAACAGGGGGAGTCGAAGCGATGAGAACCGGCAAGGGAAGGCCATTGCAGAGTGCTGGTACTGTGGCAAGAAAGGCGACAGGGAAAGTGAGTGCTGGAAGAAGCGCGCCGATTCGGAGAGAACCGGTTCCGGAAATGGCTCCGGACATACCGACAAGGGAAATCGGCAGCGATCGCACTACGCCGAAGACTCCGGGAGAGCCGGAGAAGGGTCTGCCTTCATGACGAGACACGAAGCAAACTCAATGAAACAAACTACCCCGAGATCGGACGAGGTGTGGTACGTAGACTCCGGCGCGTCAAACCACATGACGAGCCATAAGGAGTGGTTCTCGTACCTTGAAAAACCGATACATCCTGGAGTAGTCGCAACTGGAGACGACACTCCGCATCCGATCGCGAATGTCGGAGAAGTTCCCCTTAGCCATGTTGGGCAGAAAGGGAAACTCATGAACGTGCTGCACGTTCCGACAATCACGAAGAACTTGGTCTCGGTCGGACAGATCGTCGACCAAGGGATGGAGGTTTGGTTTACACACCTCGGGTGCTTCATTGAGGAAGAAGGCCATGTGATTGCGCAAGGGCGCAGAGACGAGAGGATGTTCAACCTCAACTCCACTGACGGCGGCACCGCAATGTTCGCAAAGGGAAGAAAAACCGAGTCGGACATCGACTTGTGGCACAAGCGGATAGGCCACGTCCACTACCAGTGGCTTCAAGATCTGCAATCGAAACAGGTAATGTTCGGATTGCCCAAATTTAGTGGCTGAAAGGCACAAATTTCTGAAGCCTGCCAGCTCGGGAAGGAACACTGACTTCCTTTCCCCAACGAGCGAAACCGGAGCCGGAACAAGCTCGACCTTATACACTCCGATGTGTGGGGGCTGGCACAAAACGTTAGTCTTGGCGGGAGCCGATATTTCGTCTCCTTCATCGACGACCACACGTGGCACACGTGGATCTACCTCATTGAGAGGAAGAGCGAAGTCTTCGACTGTTTCCGGGACCTCAAAGGGTTCGCGGAAACGGAAACGGGACGAAAGATCAAGTGCCTGCGGTCGGATGGCAGGAAAGAGTACTTTTCTGGTCAATTCAACGGTTATCTACAACAAATGGGAATTCAGCGCGAATTCAATTGTAGATACACGCTGGAGCAGAATTGCGTGGCTGAGAGGAAGAATCGGTCAGTTGTGGAAGCGGCACGGGCAATGTTGGAGGAGAAGAGCTTGCCCAAGTTCTACTGGGCTGAGGCGGTAAGGACCGCGGTATACATCCAGAACCGGATCGGAGACAAAGTGTCGGCGTACGAGCTATATTTCGGAATGAAGCCGAACTTGCGACACTTGAGGGTGTTCGGTAGCATTGCGTATGTGCATGTACCGAAGGAGAAAAGGAGGAAGCTGGACGCAAAGGCCGAGAAATGCATCTTGGTTGGTTACTCGGACGAGCAGAAGGGTTATAAGTGCTATAACCCTCGCACCAAACAAGTGCGTGTTAGCCGCGATGTTGTGGTTGACGAGTCCGCATCCTGGTACCAGCCCCCGACTCCGAACCCCGACTCCAATCCGAGTTCTGACGATGAGGTCAGCGAGGCCGAGATGCCTCCGGATGAGCCCGAAATCGAGACCCGCGAAGAGAGTCCGATTTCACTCCGTTTAAGTGGACCGATTGGATGACTGAGTCGGTACGACGAGTCCGATGAAGAGCCGGCGAGTAGTGGAGACTCGGCCGTGCATTCCCCGCGCAGGAAGCCGAGGAGACGGCTTACGCGCAAAGAGAAAGGGAAGAAGAAGGTGTCGGATTCCGGCACGGATAGGAACGAGTCAGACTGACGCGAGTTCGACTCCGAGGGAACCGGTGACGGGTCTTTAAAGGTGAAGACCGCGTCGACCGAGAAGGCCTCAACATCGGCTAATGTGAGATTATGCCGGTCTATCCGCCAGAAGAATCCTGTTTTGCGGTTCGGATACAACGAGTACATGGCGCATCATTATGTGTACATCACCCGTGTAGCGGAAGTGCGTGAGCCAAAGAGCTACGCAGAAGCGGCTAAAGACGCGATGGAGGAAGAGATGCACACATTGGCGGAGAACGAGACCTGGGACCTGGTTGACGCACTAAGGGGGGTAAAAACGATCGGGTGTAGGTGGGTGTACAAGGTCAAGTACAACACTGATGGCTCGGTCAACCAGTACAAGGCTCGGCTAGTGGCAAAGGGCTACGCACAGAAACACGACATCGACTACGATGAGACGTTTGTGCCGGTCGCGAAAATGACGACCGTCTGTGTTTTGCTCGTAGTAGCTGCGGTGAAGGGGTGGCACTTACATCAGATGGATGTAAAGAAAGCATTCCTACAAGGTGACCTTGAGGAACAGGTGTACATGGTACAACCCCCCGGATTTCACTCCGGAACGAACTCCTCGGCAGTATGCCGACTGAAGAAGTCCCTTTACGGACTGAAGCAAGCCCCGCGTGCCTGGAACGCGAAGATCACGCAAGAACTGCATCGGATGGGCTTCGTCACGTCAAAATCGGACTCTTCCCTATTCATCTGGAAAGGTCGACTTGGACTGGTTAGTATTTTACTATATGTTGATGACTTGGTCATCACCGACGCCGACCTAGGTGAAATCGACCGCGTGAAGCTCCAGCTTGCGGCATCGTTCGACATGAAGGATCTGGGGGACCTTCATTACTTCCTCGGGATCGAAGTGATCCGTACCCCCGAAGGCATATTGATCAACCAACGTCATTATGTGCTGAGTATGCTCTTCAAATTCGGGATGGCCGACTGTAAGTCCGTCTCGACTCCTCTAGACAGAACCGTCAAGCTTCATCCCGATACGGGAAAGGTATGCGACCCGACGAGGTTCCGACAAATTGTCGGAAGCCTCATATACTTGACCATCACCCGTCCCAACCTCAGTTATCCGGTCAGAGTGATCAGTCAGTTCATGGCACGACCTACCGAGGAGCACCTTCAGTGTGCGCAACGCATACTTCGGTATGTCAACGGCACTAAGGACCAGGGACTGCTATATCGGACCGGTGCAACTGTGCAGTTAGTCGGCTACACCGATGTTGATTGGGCTGGCAACGCTGCCGATCGCCGATCCACGTCCGGATACGTGTTCTCCCTCGGGAGTGCCGCGATCGCGTGGAGCAGTAAGAAGCAGCCGACAGTTGCACTGTGGAGCACCGAAGCTGAGTACCGAGGAGCAGCTGTCGCGACATGCGAAGCCATATGGTTGAAGCGGCTACTTAGGGACCTGCAAGAGGAGGTGTCAGATCCGACGACGATCTACTGCGACAATCTCAGCAGCATCCAGCTCGCGAAAAACCCGTTTTCCACGCACGGACCAAGCACATTGAGGTGCACTAACATTTCGTCCGTGAGTGTGTCCTTTCCGGTGAAATCGAACTTCAGTACGTGCCGATGGATCGGCAGACTGCCGACATCTTCACCAAGCCTCTTGGTCCGGACAAGTTGCGGAAATTCTCAGGTGCGCTCGGGTTGCGTCACCTCTACGTGCCAAACTTGAGGGGGAGAACAGTCCCGAACGACCAAGACTGCGACACCGAGTCGGTTGACTAGGTTGTCGAGTTCGACTTCGGATCGGCTGAAGAAGCCGAGGGCGGACCCGCGGAAAAGTCCGGAAGCGGACAGAAGGGGAACCGCCGAAGGAGAGAGCCGAAGCCAACCACGCATGGGGAAGATGACGCCATCGAGGGTGAGAAGACCGAAGACAAGTTGGAGACAACCAACTCGGACGAGAGCGAAAACCGATCGGAGGTAGCCGAGTCGGTTCGGATGTTTGATTCAGATACGCTGAATCAACCGAGGCCCAAACGGAAGAAAAGGCAGTAGGAGAAGCGTCAACACCGCAATAGCAGAAGAGCTGATAAGGGCCACATGAGCAGACAAGCCGACCGGAAGGGTCGAAGCGCTCGGAGTCGAACAGGTCGTGGAGTGCGAGTGAGGCGTGAAGCCAGGAGGAACTGAAGCTATGTGCCCGAAGATCCCGAAGAGCCTCAAGTTGAGCTTGAGGGGGAGTGTTGAGAGACAAGCTCAACATCGGTTGGATCGGCTGAAGAAGCCGAGGACCGGATCGGTTGGGATCGATCGGTTAGGCCGAATGCGTAAACCGGTACGCAGACCGGTGTGTAGGTAGGGCCGGATCGGTGCGTAAACCGGGAGGCCGTTAGGAAAGATATTTTGTGAGGAATATATTTGGGAGTTAGTGTAGGAGCTCTTAATGAGCATTGAAGTACTGTCAGTACTTCTGTCAGTCCTTCTAGGATTTGTATAAAAGTGTTCATTGAACACACATATGTATAGCGTGGTGAATAGAGATTGAGTACTGTTGTTGAATATAGTTCTTGTGTTTTCTCTCTCTTTCATTGTATCTGTCTCTCCCGCGTATACTGCGTAAGCTCAAACTCTCCATTAAACCTGAGTTTCCTTCCTTCTGTTCGGTCTTCATACTTGCTTCCGCACGCTACTTTCTACAGCAACAAATACATATTGGTAGCCACGGATTACTGCACCAAATGGGTAGAAGCAAAGGCACTACGTGAAAATACGGCGGCCGTCACAACCAAATTCCTTTACGAGCACATCTGGTGCCGGTTCGGCTGTTCGATTGAGCTCATCAATGACCAAGGGAGTCACTTTCTCAATACGGTGGTTCGAGAACTAACAAATCATTACGCCGTAGTCCACAAGAAGAGCACGCCATATTATCCACAAGCGAATGGATTAGCAGAATCCACGAACAAGACATTACAGACCATTTTGAAGAAAACTGTCAATGAAAATAGAACGGACTGGGATACCAAACTACAGAGTGTGTTATGGGCGTACAGAACTAGTTACAAAACAAGCATACAGTCAACACCGTTCAGACTAGCGTTTGGACTGGAGGCTGTGATGCCGGTCGAATTTCAGGTACCGAGTTTGCGCATTCAGGTACGGAACCGATTATCAGAAACCAAGTCGGAGGAGGTACAACTCTACCAGCTCCTCGAACTAGGGGAAAAACGCGTCCACAACATGGCTGTGTTGGAACAGGAACAACGACGGCGTAAAGCATTTGTGGATCGACATTGGAACGCAAGGGAAAAGGTGTTCGCCGTGGGCCGAGCGGTGCTAGTTTTTCAAACGCGCATGGGCCATATGCCGGGGAAGTTACGTTTCCATTGGACCGGCCCATACTGGATAATTGGAGCGGAACAAGGCACGTTCCAACTAGGAACGCTGGCTGGGGAAGAATTACGGCAAAAGGTGAATGGATATCGGCTCAAACCTTACCTGGGCCCTACGCCACCTAACCCATTCACCCCCGAACGGGACAGAGTCGGGGAACCCGCAACGTAAAATGGACAACCCCATTTGTACTATAATGTAAAAATAGGTGGTTAATAACCGTTACAAAAAAAAAAGAAAAAAAAAGGAAAAAAAAAAGAAAAAAAAAGGAAAAAAAAAAGAAAAAAAGAGAGAGAAGATAGTAACTATTAAAACGACTAAAGGCATGCACAAACTCCTAGTTCAAGAACACGCGGCACCACGATGCCTCACCACCCAATGAACCCTAACCCTAAGACATTTCGAAATACCTCTTGCAGAGGCGTTGTAGCGGTATTTTGGGCCATATTCCTCCTCTGCCAAGGCCTATAGAACAAAACAAATTCCGGATCCCTTCTTCCGTGAAGTTGCCAAGTTCCTGCTAGAAGTCAGCTGCGTACATGTCAACGCATATGGGATGCCTAAGCAGAAAGCGGGCATCATCATCGATACCTTTGAAGGGCGTGCCGTCGACTGGGGGGTCATCACAGGGCCAACGTTAAGGGAAGGCTTGCATGCGTACCAAGCAAGCAAAAAGCTCAGGCTAATCATCCAACAATACCTTACGGTACTATTTCCACCCTGAGGCCTACCAGCACCGCAACCCAACCAACCCACGACCCCGCACCGAGAGTGGGAAGAGGAACCCCAATCGGCCTAGCCAGACCCAAGGACAACACCTCCTACCGACTAGCCGGACACATGGACAACGCAGGAGGAACAACCGAGACGCTCCAGGGAAGTAGCCCCAGAACCAGACACCGAAACACGACGGGAAAGCCCCAGACCAAAACGGCGCAGATTGGACAGGAAAGATTGGTGGGGGTTGGTAAAAAACGCCCCCACGGCAACGGAGACATCGACCGAAGGCAAAGGCACCACAACAGCGGAACCGAATACCACCTTCGAAATCATCCGGGAGCCACGACCGATTATTACAATTCCGTCCCAACGACGGAAAGCCGTATTGATGGTGGAAAGCGAGGTTTTTGCATATTCGGATATCCTGGATACGGCCCACGAGTTCAGCGCCCTCTTGCAGTTCGGTACTTCTTTTGAGCTCATGGAGTTCCTGGCAACACAACAGGTCAAAGCCGCCCAATGAATGGCCGCGGAGCATGCGGAACGCCAGATGATCGAGCGCGCCCTAACACAAACAACGGAGAGCGACGATGAGGACCGGCTAGCCAGGGTCGGCAGACAGAGGAACGCCAGGGGATGGAGATACCACCCTTAAACATGGCCCTAGTCGAAGTCCATCTGGAACTGGCAAAGGTCAGCACGGGCGCCAAGCAGATGGCCAAAGAAAATAAGAATGTTTGGAAGAAGGTTAAACTGACCGAAGCCGAACTGCAAAAAGCCAACGCATGCATCGCCATGTTGGAAGCTCACGCGACTACGGTGCAACACGCAACCCCGCCACCGAACCATGTCATCGACGCTCTAAAAGAAGAAATCGAGGCTCAGACCGCGATTGCCTCAAAAGCAAAAAGGGCCGTGCAGCTAGCAGAATCCGAAATTGACTGTCTTCGCGCAGAACTACGCCAATCCTCAAACAGAGAAAAGGAGATACGGGCTAACGGACGGAAGGCAGTAAAAACTCTTGAAGAAAAACTAGCTACGGAGGTAGCTCGGCACATCCGGACAAAGGACAACAACGCACAATTACAAGAGGACGCGAAGAAATCAGAGGCGCAAATAACAGGACTTCGGGCCTTATTAGAAAAAAAGAAGGTATGGTTCGATGAGCAGTTGGTGGTCGAACAAGACAGAAGGCATAAGCTCGAAATCCGCCTAAACAATGAGATGGGGAAATTAGAAGAACAACATGCAAAGGAATTTCAGCTGTGGGCGGGCCTAAAGGCCACGTATGAGGAAGCGGTAGCCATTAAACAGCAGGAAATTGCAAATCTCCAGAAGTCGATGGAAGACGCACACAACCGTTGCCATTCGCTTCATCCCGTAATTGGGCGTTTTCGTCTTTTGTCCGGGTGTGCTGAGCTACCTCCGTAGCGAGTTTCTCTTCAAGGGTTTTCTCCAATAAGGCCCAGATATCCTTTTCTCTGTCTGAGGATTGGCGCAGTTCAACTTGAAGGCGGTCAATTTCTGATTCCGCTAGTTGCACGACCCTTTTCGCTTTTGAGGCGATGGTGGTCTGAGCCTCAATTTCTTCCTTCAAAGCGTCGATGGCGTGGTTTGGTGGCGGAGTTGCGTGTTGCGCCGTAGTCGCGTTGGCTTCCAACTCCGCGATGCGTTCGTGTGTCTGGCTGGGCGGGTTGGGGTTCCTCTTCCCACTCTGGGGACGCTAACTCCGCTAACCTACGCTTCGCGGATCGGAGCGGGGGCGTGGGTCGCCTGGGCTGCGGTGTCGGCAGGTTTCGGGGTGGGAATAGCACCATAAGGTATTGTTGTATGATAGGCCTGAGCTTTTTGCCTACCTGATACGCATGCAGGACTTCCCTTAACGCCGGCCATGTGATCACCCCCCAATCGACCGCACGCCCTTCAAAGGTATCGATAATGATGCCCGCTTTCTGCTTGGGCATCCCATATGCGTTGACATGTACGCAACCGACCTCTAATAGGAACTTGGCAACTTCACGGAAGAAGGGATCTCGGATCTGCTTCGTTCTATAGGCCTTGGCGAAGGAGGAATATGGCCCGAAATATCTCTGCAGCGCCTCTGCAAGAGGGATTTCAAAATGACTTTCGCCTAGTGATGATAGGTTCAACTTTTTCCGGATGGAAGAGTTGGTGACCGTGTCGATGTTAAGCTTTTTGGTGATGTCCATGGTATCCGGGTGTGGGGGTGCCTTTGCGACCCGGATGTACCCATCAAGGCGTTTCTCCACGAACCATCGGTGTAAAGCAGTAGAGATGAAGATCGGCATCGCTAGAGTAGGTTCGTGGGAAGGAGGCTGGTGGTTGTGGTGGGCTGGAGCTCTATGATAGGATGGGGGAGAAAGTGAGGGGGAGGAGTGATGGGAGCGCTGATAGTTAGAAGGTGGGTTTCTGTTTTGTGCAGAAGATCTTCTATTTCCTTCTTTTTGTGGCTTAGGATTCATTGGGCGGTGAGCCATCGTGGTGCCGTGTGTTCTTGAAGTAAGAGTCTGTGCATGCATTTAGTCCTTTTAATAGTGTCGCTATCTTCTCGTTTTTTTTTTGTAACGGTTATGTACAACCTATTTTTACATTATGGTACAAGTGGGGCCATCCATTTACGCCGCAGATTCTCCGGCTCTGTCCTGTTCGGCGGTGAATCGGTTAGGTGGCATATGGCCCAGGTAAGGTTTGAGGCAAAACCCATTCACCTTTTGTCGTACTATTTCCCCGGCCAGCGTACCTAGTTGGAATGTGCCTTGTTCTGCTCCAATTATCTAGCATGGGCCGGTCCAGCGGAATCGTAACTTCCCTGGCATATGGCCCATGCGGGTTTGGAAAACCAGCACCGCTCGATCGACGACGAACTCCTTTTCCCTTGCATTCCGATGTCGATCCACAAACGCTTTACGCCGTCGTTATTCCTGCTCCAACATAGCCATACTGTGTACGCGTTATTCCCCGAGTTCGAGTAGCTGGTGGAGCCGTACCTCCTCCAATTTGGCTTCCGATAGTCGGTCCCGTACCTGAATCCGCAAACTGGGTACCTGAAATTCGACCGACATCACAGCCTCCAGCCCAAACGCTAGTCAAAACGGTGTTGACTGTATGCTTGTTTTGTAGTTGGTTCTGTATGCCCATAACGCACTCTGTAATTTGGTATCCCAGTCTGTTCTATATTCATTGACGATTTTCTTCCAGATAGTCTGCAACGTCTTGTTGGTGGATTCGGCTAACCCATTCGCCTGTGGATAATATGGCGTACTCTTCTTATGGACTACGGCGTAATGATGTGTTAGTTCCTGAACCACCATATTGAGAAAGTGACTCCCATGGTCACTGATGAGCTCAATCGGATAGCCGAATCGGCACCAGATGTGCTCGTAAAGGAATCTCGCTGTGATGGCCGCCGTATTTTCTCATAGTGTCTTTGTTTCTACCCACTTGGTGCAATAATCTGTGGCTACCAATATGTATTTATTGGCCATACAGGCTGTTGCCGGTGTGAAGGGCCCCAGAAAATCCAATCCCCACTTTTGGAAGGGGTCTAGCGGTAATACGGGTTGGTGTGGCATCCTTGCGCCCTCCGTGGGCTGGCCCATCCGTTGACACAAATCACACTTTCTACAATACTCAGATGCGTCCTTCTGCGTTGTCGGCCAGCATAAGCCCGCCTGCCATATTTTCCGGGCTGTAACATCGCCCGCGTAATGGCCGCCTGCCGTGCCGCAGTGCGCCTGCCGTAAAACTATTTCTTTCTCATCCTGACGTATCCCACGTCACTAAATGTCGTCACTTCCTTTGTGATATAAAACTCCTTCTACAAGGCAGAAGTTACGTCTTCGGACGACTAGTCGTTTCTTCTCGTCCGTGCGTAATTGTAGTGGAGGCAGCCCCGTAGTAAAAAAGTATGTCATTTCCATAAGCCACCGGTCTGGAAAGGTCGATTCTGTTCTTTTTGCTAGTGTTGCTACCCGCAAGATGTCGGCGTCCAGAAAATCTTTGTCATCATTCTGTACTGTTTCTCCATTCTCGAGTCTGCTCAGAAAATCCGCCACTGCATGTTGTGTCCCTGGTCGGTGCCGGATTACGAAATCGAATTCTTGAAGTAGCAACATCCATCGCGCCAATTTCCCTGTCAAGGCTTGTTTCTCCACCAAATACAACAGCGCCGAATGATCCATGTGGAACGTGAATTTCCTCCCTAGTAAATAATGTCGGAATTTATTGATGCTATAGATCATCCCTAGTGCCTCCCGCTCTATTGTGGAATAGTTACGCTCTGTTGTTGATAATTTGCGACTACCGTAGTACACTGGCCGGTACCAGTTTGGTTCGGTGAGTTGCATTAGTGCACTTCCTATTGCTATGTCCGAGGTGTTGACGAACATGTGGAATGGCTTTGCCCAAATTGGTGGTTGTACGACGGGGGCTTGTGTGAGCATTATCTTAAGTTCCTCATAGGCCTTGTCCTCCGTTGCGGTCCATTGGAAGGGAGTCCGATGCACGACAACATGTAACGGCGTGGCGAAGTCTGCCAAATATTGTATCATCCGACTATGCCACCCTATTTGTCCTAAAAACCGGCCGAGTGATTTCGCGTTTGTTGGAGTTTTTGCTTGCGTAATCGCGGAGATCTTGTTCGAATCGATCGCTATTCCCTCCTTGCTGACTATATGGCCCAGGAGAGTCCTGCTGGTCACGTTGAAAGCACATTTCGTGGGATTTAGGCTTAAGCGTGCGGTGCGGCAACGTTCCAAGCATAGTTGCAAGTGCGTAAAATGGTCTATTGTTCTCCCATATACCGCAAAGTCGTCTAAAAAAACTTGCATGAATGCCGGAATGTATTCCCCAAAGATCTCCGTAATTGTCCGTTGAAATGTTTCCAACACCGTCTTTAGCCCGAACATCATGACGATGGCCACAAAGACTCCCTAGTCCGTGACAAATGCCGTCTTTTCTTGGTCCTCGGGATGCATACGTACCTGGTTATACCCACTGAAGCCATCTAAAAAATTGTACATCTCATGCCCTGCGACGACGTCTAGTACGCTATCGGTGAATGGTAAAGGGAATGTGTCCGTAATGGTTACGACGTTTAATTTTGGGTAATCCACGCATACCTGTATTGTGCCATTTTTCTTTGGAACGACAACTATCGGGCTTAACCATGTGGCTTGTTTAACTGGCCGTATGAACCCCGCCTTCAGGAGTTTGTCAATTTCGTCTTTTACGCGGGTCGCGTTGTCGTGAAGATTTTCGGCAATAGTGTGAAAATCCCATAAAACGTACGAAATCGAGTATGAATCACATAGTACAATAATTGTGAAGATAACATTTTAAATAGATTTAATATCTAAGTACAAAATGATGGAGGTTTCGAATGCACTTTATTACACGAGGAACAGACAACTAAATGTCAAGATATAAGGGTATAAAGTTTGTGAAAGGAAAAGAGAAAATTGTGAGATATCCCACATAGGCACGACAAATATAGCTCTCATCATATATAAGGTGGAGCAAAAGATATTATCTTTGTGTCTATGTGTGGAGCATAGAGAGTTCAAGGTAACTTGAACTAAGAGTGGAGGTGGGCTAGCTACTCATAATGGGTTTTAGCTCATCATATATAAGGTGGAGCAAAAGATATTATCTTTGTGTCTATGTGTGGAGCCGGTGATCCGGCGGCATCCAACGGCAATCCGGCGACGGTGATCCGACGGCAATCCGGCAACCGATGGCATCTGGTAACCGACGACATCCGGCGGTGGCACCGGTATCCAGCGACGGCATCCGGCGAGGCACCGGTAACCGACGGCATCTGGTGGCGGCACCGGCATCCAGCGAGGCACTGGTAACCGACGGCATCTGGCGGCGGCACCGGCATCCGGCGAGGCACCGGTAACTGACGGCATCCGGCGACGGCAACCGACGACGGCACCGGTAACGGTATCTGGTGAACCGGCGTCCGGCGACTAGATAAATAAATATATAAATATATATACATATTTACATATACATATGCAAATTGGCTTACCATTAAGCCATGCTATTTAGTTCAAATTATATTTCTATCATTGTACTTTTACATGTAAATTCTCATACATGAGAGCTAAAATGGGTGACATGGTTATCATGCACCACATGTAACACATAAGCGCCAAATGGCAAACATACAATTTATGCATGTCTTGTACCCTCACATGCATCATATGCATGAGAGCATCTATAAAAGAGGGAAGGGGGAGGAGAAAAAACACGAGTTTTTTTATTATTATGAAATTAAGAAGAAGAAATTCGTTATCAAATTGATGGTGTAACTTGTTTCATAAATCCAAAGATAAAAAGTTCAATCGATCTTTCTCAATCGTTTAATCTCAACTTCTCTCTTTCCCAATCTATCTTAAGTACTTTCTCGCCAAAGCTTGTATCGACTCTAAATCCTTCCGGTCCAGAACCCCGGTGGTTCCGCCTCACGATCCGCGCGTAGTGACGGATCTTCACGACATAATTAAGTGGTGAACCCGATGTGAACGAGGTGGTAGGAAGGATCAAGTCGAGATTAATACTTGGAGATGGCGTCCTCAAGCAACCAAGCGGGAGAGCTCGAAAGGATGATGCTAATCGTCGAGTAGATGATGAGATCTCGGGATAACGATGGGAGCGTGGAGAAGGCTGTCGATCGTGTCGTAGAGCTCGAGGGCCAATTCGATGGAAGGAACGTTACAAAGTTCCTTGATGCATATAGAAGGGAGATGAATCAAAGGGACGTGTCCGAGGCACGTCAAATCGCAAGCTTCAAGAGAGTTGTCGCCAACAACATCCAAAGACGCGTCATCGAGCTTCAAGAAGGTAAGACAACATGGTCCGAGTTCGAGAAAACGATACTAGCGGAGTTCGTGACTGAAGACTCAACGAGGATGACTCAACATGCCCTGATGAAGTGGATAGAGAAGAAGAATAAGAAGATGAGCGTCTCGAGGGTGTACGACGAATTCGACCAGATGTTTAGTCATCTCCCCAATACGGACCAAGTGTTGCTTGAAGAGGACAAGACTTCGTACTTCTTGAAGGCCGTGGACATAAAGGATAGACGGGAGTTGGGGACTCTTCTCGAAGATGATACCCAAGCAAATGGGCTCGTAGCGGACTGGATCGCGGTGAAGCGGGCATGCAATAGGCTCGACAAGTGTCGCCAATGGGTTGATGACACCGACTTGACGGGACCGACTACCACGGAGAAAGCAAGACCGCCGAAAGTAGTTGAGCCGCCAAGACAAAGTAACGTGGAAGAAAAGAAGATTGATGACGACATCATTGAAGAGCTAGCGAAGAAGTTCGAGAAGGTCACTCTAGCAAACATGAATCGTTGAGGCCCTAAAGGAAAAGAACCCTTTAGATGCGTGTGGTGCGATAGCATGGACCACATGAGAAGGGATTGTGCGAGCCTTCGAGAGGTGATTCGACAAAATATCGTATACATAGAGGACAACATGATCTGCTCAAGCGAGACTAGAAGACCCCTACGGGTGAATTTCGGAAGAGTAGGAATGAAGAGATCTATGGAGGATGCCGATGCGACTCATGTGGATGCGATGCACTATGCTGCGTCGGCCGGAATAAGAGTCGGGAAAGACAAGACTGAAGCTGCTAGAGCGGGAGCAAAGTTTTGGACTTCCGTTCTTGAATATGAGAAGAAGGGAAAAATCACATCGAACGAGGTAGAGCTTGCGGACCGAAGCGTGCAAAGCATAACCGGGTGGTCGGATCCGGTGGACGACAACACCATACTCGCAGAGGTGATGTGCGACAACCACGAGGTGTTCGTCGAAGAAAAGAGAAAGAGAATAGAAGACCAAGGGCCATCAAAAAGACATGAAACAAGGAACGCGAAAAAGAAGAACGATGCGGAGACGAGTCGACCTTTACAAACGGAGGAACGAGAATCAAGCCGAAAAGGGGAGCCGAGCATACGAGTTGAAGAAACGGTTCGGCCCGTGAAGGTTGGTGTCAAAGACCCCGCTCGGAGGACAAGGACCATACCTACCTATAAGCTAAGGTCGGAGATAGAGTAGACGACGGACCTAAAGAAGATTCTCGAAGAACGAGTTCTTGATAGCCACGTAACTTTGTCCTTGAGGGAATTTCTTGGCATTACGAAGAAGGAGTTCCATGACACGATCGTGGACCTTGTAAAGAGAAAGAGACAACAATTGGACGAGGAAGAAGAGAAGCCGCAAAAAGCAAAAACGAATGCCATAACGATGGCAAGAGACGTAGTCGATGAAGATATGGTGGACAGCCACTATACTCGACCTCATTGGGCACGAGCAACAACGGAGACGCCGGTGAAGATCGGGGAGAAGAAAGAGACCGTGGTAGCCTTGATCGACCACGGCTCGGAGATTAACGTCATGTCAACCGACTTCTACAAAAAAGGAAGATGGCCAATCAATACAAACCACGGATGGAAGATTCGCGCGGCAACAAAGTCTACGGAGGATTTGTATGGAGCTTGTCCCAATGTCAAAGTCACGATCGGGGATGTGGAGATGGATCAACACTTCTTCGTACAAGAATCAGCGTCGCATCCTGTCATCCTAGGGCAACCTTATATCACATCATCTCGGATGGAGACCAAAGTGTTCGATAATGGAGCAGCCTTCGCACGAATAAAGAGTCTTGACAACCAAAGATCGGTCCAATTCCTAACGGTGCGAGCCAATCATGAAAGGAATCGAGATAGTCTCGGAGGCGAATCCTCGGATTTTTAGAGTGGACTATTGAAGCATGGGGCACAAATAGTCCGAGCAATCACAAGACCCCACAAGAAAGAAGAGTGCGTGGATTGCAAGGAGAAGCAACATGTGTCACACCTAGTGGCGCATGTAAACTAGTACTACCCGACAAGAAGCACAAGCACCGGATACAAGAATTTGAGAAGATGCTGAAAGAAGAGAACATAATAGAAGAAGGAGAGTTTGTGACTCATATTATGGAATAAGCCTCATTTAACGACACCATCGGCGAAATCGAGGACGTCGTGGACTTGAGCTATCTTCACAACCAACGCGTGATTTCGGTTAACTCCGTCAACATGTACGCTATCATCAATGAATACCGTCGTGGCATCTCGATGAAGGAAGCTGACATCAACACGAAATATAAAACGGTGGATAAGAAGATCAAGCCAGTTGCGGTTCTGCTACTGGAAGATAGCTGGCAAAAGATGAAGGAAGTCGCTAACGATCCAAGCTTAAGAGATCCGAAGAAGATAGGTCATGTCTTCACCAAAGAGACGAAGGGGAAGCTACGAGTTGGAAAGGAGGATTTCCTTCTCCCTGAAGAGGAGCGAATGTTTCGCGATATGCTTGAGAGACATGGGAAGGCTTTCGCATTCTTCCCACGAGAAATCGGATGCGCCGACCCAAAGGTTATAGAGTCGATGGTGATCTTCACGGTGCCTTATGTGCCTTGGAATTTGAAACCGATACCGGTTCCGAGAGCACACCTTCCGAAGCTGATCGAGCTCTTAAAGGAGAAGGTGAGTATGGGAATTCTAGAACCGTCGAATGCTCCTTATTCCAATAGGTGGTTCACGGTGCTGAAGAAGAATGGATCATTGCGATTCATCCAAGATCTTCAACCCATCAACATGGTGACAATTCGAAATGCTGGAATCGGTCCGAGCGTGGACAAATTTGCCGACGCGTTTGCGAGCCGGTCCATCTACTCCATTGGCGATCTCTACTCCGGATATGACCAATTCCAATTGGCGATCGACAGTCAGGACATTACAACCATGAGGACTCCGATCGGGCTTGTGCGGATGTGTACCTTACCCCAAGGCGCAACGAACTCGGTGGCTCATATGGTGAATGCCATGAATAAAGTCTTGAAGGATTGCATTCCGAACATCACGATGCCATTCTTGGATGATATTCCGATAAAAGGATGTTCGGATGAGGAGAGAGATGAATCGAAAGATAAGGAAGGTTGTAGAAAGTTCGTTGCGGATCATATGAAAGATTGCGAGAAGGTGCTTCCAAGGCTCGAAGATGCGAATTTGACATTTTCGGGAGAAAAATCCGCATTCGGGCAATCGGAGATCTTGGTGGTAGGTCACTTGTGTGGACCATACGGCCGGAAGCCCTCGCCATCCAAAGTGAACGCAATCCAAGACATGAAAGAAGAATGCGAAAACCAAACGGAGGTTCGAAGGTTCCTTGGAGCGTGCGCGTTTTATCATATATGGATTCCTCACTATGCTCATGTCGCCGAACCGTTATATGGACTATTAAAGAAAAGAATAAAGTTCGAATGGCGAGACGAGCACACAGAGGCGATGCGAAGATTAAAGAAACTGCTTCTTGAAGCTCCGGCACTAAGGAAGGCCGACTATGCCGAAGGGAAACCAATTTATGTGACCGTAGATATAAGCCCAACCGGAATCGGGTGGGTCATCAATCAAGAAGGTGAAGATAATGCGCGATATGCCGTCCAGTTCGGAGCAAAGGTTCTTAGCGAACGACAACAAAGATATGCCCAAGTCAAGCGGGAACTTTGGGGTATTGTGTCGGCAGTGAAGACGGACAAAGATTACCTGATCGGGTCAGAATTGATAATAGAGACAGATTGTCTCCCAATTCTCGGAATGGTCTCGGGATGTGCGACCCCAGATCTTGCTATGCTAAGGTGGATCGCCTACATCAAGTCTTTAAACCCAGAGATCCGTCACATCGCAGGGAAGAAGAACGCCATGGCTGACATGCTGTCGACGGCAAGATTTTCAAATGAAAGTAACATGGTTTCGGAAGATGAAGATGTCGCCATCAAGTTCTTTAAGATGGCTCGATTGCCGGCGGAAGACCAGGACACGCAAACCCTCCACGCCTTCAACGAGAACGAGTACGAAGGAGAGTGGTGACTCATCGGTAGATTCCTAAGAACATTAACGACAGATGCTTCGTTGACAAAGGAGGAGGCCCTACGAATCCGAAAGAAAGCTTACCAATACTTCTTGAAGGGAGGATTCCTTTGGCGACATCCAAAAAGAAGGACAGGAATACCACGTCGAGTGGTGGTAAAGAAAGAAGAGCAAGAGACGCTGATGACCGAATTCCACGAGAGTGCTTGGGCAGGTCATAGAGGAACATGGGCGACGTTCGAAAAGTTGAAGGAGAAGTACTGGTGGCCAAGCATGTACAAAGATGTACTCCATTTCGTGTCCACATGCGAAACTTGCCAAGGATATTCAAATATACGTCATCGTGATGAGTTAAAGCCGACATACCCACTCACCATACACTTCAAATGGATGGTGGATCTGGTCTCGATGCCGATGGGAGTGGGACAAATGAAGTACTTAGCGCTGGCAAGGGAAGACTTGACAAATCAAGTGGAAGGACGAGCCTTGACAAATAAGACGACTTCAGCCGTTTGCAAATTTCTACTTGAAGATGTTGTTTGCCGATATGGATGTGTAGGGAAGATAGTGGCCAACCGAGGGGAGTTGGACGCGCACGAAGCGACGGAGCTCTTCGAAAGACTAGGCGTGAAGCTCTCCCTCACGACTACCTACAATCCGGAAGCAAATGGGAAGATCGAGCGAGGGCATGGACCTATCGTTAAAGCCATCGTACGGGCATGCGACGGTCGAGTTGGGAATTGGCCACGACTATTACCCTATGCCTTGTTGGCCGATAGAACGACACATAGCTCGGTGACAGGATATATGCCGACAAAGCTTATGTATGGACAAAAGCCGATTATGCCCATTGAAAGGACGATCGCCTCATGGGTAGCGATACCGTGGGAGAACGAGATGAGCCGAGAAGAGTTATTAGCGGCGCGGATAAGGCAACTTGAAAGAAGACCTAAAGATTTAGAAAAAGCGCGAAAGATGATGAAGGCAGCCCAAGTAAAGAACAAAGTTCGGTTCGACAACACGCATCGACTTCGTCCCAAGAAGATTGAAGAAGGGGATTGGGTTTTGGTTTACAACAACACCCTTGACAATTAACACAGTACAACAAGGAAGTTCGCAAAAAGATGGTTCGGGCCGTATGTGGTGACAAATGCCAACGATAATGCCACATACCACCTTGCGGAACTAGACGGATCAAGGTTGGCCGTACCCATTGCGGGAAAAAGAGTAAAGATTTTCAAGAAAAGACAAGACAAGGATCCTGACCTCGATTACCTCGACGATGAACATACTAGGCCGGATGAAAATGAAGATATGGAGGAATCTAATTGATCATCGTAGTCGAAATCTCACTTCTTCTCTTCTTGGCACGTACCGGAGGACGTGCGGTTTGGTGGGGGTGGATGTCGTGAAGATTTTCGGCAATAGTGTGAAAATCCCATAAAAGTAACGAAATCGAGTATGAATCACATAGTACAATAATTGTGAAGATAACATTTTAAATAGATTTAATATCTAAGTACAAAATGATGGAGGTTTCGAATGCACTTTATTACACGAGAAACGGACAACTAAATATCAAGATATGAGGGTATAAAGTTTGTGAAAGGAAAAGAGAAAATTGTGAGATATCCCACATAAGCACGACAAATATAGCTCTCATCATATATAAGGTGGAGCAAAAGATATTATCTTTGTGTCTATGTGTGGAGCATAGAGAGTTCAAGGTAACTTGAACTAAGAGTGGAGGTGGGCTAGCTACTCGTAATGGGTTTTGGCCAACCAAAACCGGACCGACGACCGGCACCGGCATCTGGTAACCGACGGCATCCGGCGAGGCACCGGTATCCGGCGACGGCACCGGTAACCGACGGCATCCGGCGACGATATTCGATGAACCGGCGTCCGGCGACTAGATAAATAAATATATAAATATATATACATATTTACATATACAAGGAGGGCAAGTAAGGATTCGAACCTTGCACCTCCAAGTTAGGAGTCAATTGGCTTACCATTAAGCCATGCTATTTAGTTCAAATTATATTTCTATCATTGTACTTTTACATGTAAATTCTCATACATGAGAGCTAAAATGAGTGACATGGTTATCATGCACCACATGTAACACATAAGCGCCAAATGGAAAAATGCAATTTATGCATGTCTTGTACCCTCACATGCATCATATGCATGAGAGCATCTATAAAAGAGGGAAGGGGGAGGAGAAAAAACACGGGTTTTTTTATTATTATGAAATTAAGAAGAAGAAATTCGTTATCAAATTGATGGTGTAACTTGTTTCTTAAATCCAAAGATAAAAAGTTCAATCGATCTTTCTCAATCGTTTAATCTCAACTTCTCTCTTTCCCAATCTATCTTAAGTACTTTCTCGCCAAAGCTTGTATCGACTCTAAATCCTTCCGGTCCAGAACCCCGGTGGTTCCGCCTCACGATCCGCGCGTAGTGATGGATCTTCACGACAGCGTAGTTCGGGTTCATTTGGTAGCGGTGCTACTGGACGGGTTTTGCGTTGGTTGTTAAATTGATCTTATGTTGATAGAACTTGGGATCTAACCCCTTCATGGCCTCATGAGCCCAAGCGAACACATCTTTATATTTCTTGAGTAGTGCGATCATTGTGTTTCTCTGGTCCGGCCTTAATTCCTTGGCGATGGAGAGGAAACGGGGTTCCGACTCCGTACCCACATTTACGTCTTCCAGGGCGTAGGCGGTGACTCGTCGTAAAATTTCCATTTCCCTTTCGAATGCCGCCCTTGCTCTGCAGAGTTCCAATATGGACTCCGGGTTTGGTTCGTAAGCCTCCTCCTGGAGAATAGTGGCTGTGGCATATTCTGCCACGGTTGCGGTGACGTTGATTTCGAACAACGGAATGATACGAGGCTGCTCATCTAGGTATGCCTCTAATTTTGCATCCTCCACCTAGCCAACATATTTATATCTTCTGTGTATAATGGTGTTATACCCTTGGGTTGTGGCGTGCTTCCTTCCGTAGGTACGCGAACCTTAGTGCGTCCGTGTCGGAAACTGATACACTTGTGTTGCCAGCTCGGCTTGATATTTGCTCCCTGAAGCCATGGTTTGCCCAGAAGCCCTAGGTACGCCCCTGGGGCGTCCATTGCGAGGATGACCGCAAAGATGTCGAAGCGATGTCCGCACACGATAATGCCTATCTTGCGAATTAACCCCAATGGTCGTACTGAGCGGGTATCTGCCATTCAGAGCCAGAATGGGCAAGCCTCCCATTCTGAAATGCCTAATTACATTGACGCCTGAGCCGCCATCGATAACGCATCCAGGAATTTCCTGCCCGTGTAATATTAATGTAATAGCCGGGTTGTGGTGATCCACTACAGGCGGTCCGTCGCTAACGTCTGTAAGGTTTGTAGTGACGCTCACCCCTGGTATGCCCGTCACCCGTTCTTCCATGGTCTGGCGGAATCGTATTGACTTGCTGCACTTCCACCGTAATCGTATTGACGGCGTGCCCCTTGCCCTTGCGTGCTGGGCATTGCGTGGCGTAATGTCCGGGCTACTAACAAATAAAACAATGGATGCTTGATTCGCCCTTCTCGGCTCCCGGTGGTGTGTGCCGATCCCCTGGTGCGACTTGCTCCTCACGGTCCGGCCTTGTTTGTCGGAACGCACGTGGTGGTTGTCATTGGTCCCGTCGTGGTTCTTGGTGTCGCTCATATCCCGAGCTTTCGTCATAACGCCGACGATCTCGATATTGCCGCGGCTTCCCACGATAACCATTGAAGCCGCCACGTTTGTTTGTCGGCCACTCATTCTCATAGCGCCGGCCCCCTTTAGCATAACTCGGATGTCCACGATAATCCTCATCCTCTGGTTCTTCTTCCTCGGAATCGTTGTGATTTCGGCGATTCCGGTGGTGCCGGTCGTCACGTGGGTTGCGATCCGTATACCAAGGTTGGTCTTCTTGCCTCCTTTGTTTAGTACGGCGTGGGGGACGTTGTGTGTCCATGCTGCGGACTGTGGGAGCGGCTCTATTCAACATATTGTATTCGCATTGTTCGTTTGTGTGAGCCTTAGAGTGGCAGATTGGGCAGTGGATTCGCATGTTGCACTTGACTGCGGAATGCCCCGAGCTCAAGCAAATCGTGCACTGGATTGCTTGACGAAACTAGCGTTCCTCGTCCTGGCGTAACGCTTGTCGGACATAGAAAACCTTTCCTCCTCCTCGTCCAACTCGAGCTGTAATGCTTGTTCAATGACCATATCCGCCGTTTCCCCTTTCACGCTATTGTTGTTGAGCGTTGCCCGTATGGGTCAGTGTAATGTTGCCAGAAATGTCTCTCGAGCCTCGTCCTCCGCGGGGCTCCATTCTAGTTTCTGCTGTAAAGTTTGGAAACGTAAGCTGAAGTCTGCGATCGTTTCGGTCGATAGTTCCTTAATCGTGTAGAACTATCCGAGAATTTCGCGTTGTGGAACCCTCCGATGGAAGAACTGCAAGAAAGCGGACTGCAGCTGATTGAAGGTTGTGATTGCTGGTAAATCCATGTGTGAATGCCAAAACGCCGCCCGCCCATCCAATGTTAACCCGAACTCCGTCATTTTCGACTGGTGCGCGACTGCCTCCGAAAGGCTCTGCGCCATGTGGTTCGCATTCTAGACATTAAGGAACATGCGAATATGGGTTGCGGTGTCAGTTTCACCGTTAAAACGGGGATAGGCAAAGGCAATGCTGGGGGCTACGGAGGGTCGTGAAAGACCACAGGGTGGCTATGGTGAGCGTGCTCCCCGCGTATCGTCGAGGTATTTGGAGAGCAAAGAATCACCTTTGTAATCACGGCATGTAGTACTGAGGTTGTTGAGGCGAGGCTTTTGATGTGCGTGTTCCTCTCCCTGGCGTGTGACGGACCTTGTGATTGGCCAGTCTTGTCGTGTTGGTTCTCTGGGGCATCTGCGGCTTAACATCCATTTGTCGTTGTTTGTCTGTGAGAAGACACAGATCACCAAGCGTGCCAAAAGTGTTACCGATTAGGAACACGGTCTACGATCAGTCCTTCGACCTAGACCTCCAAGTGATTGTGAAACAACGAATGGTGGCATCTATGCGTTATGCGTAGGGGAATGTTCCCCGTAACCTATTAGCGTACAAGTGAGACGACTACAACCGACTACTTATCAGTGGTTACACTCACGTTCTTACACGCTCAGGTATTCTAGACACACAGTAAATTAGCTGTAGCTATACACAGACTTTAAGAGAAAATAAAATTCTATTACGATACGCTTCTTTACATTCCAAAATACACGCTCCCTCTATTAGAGGTTTTCTGCCCTTTATATACGCAGGGTCTATTTAGCCGTTCACGCTTCTAGTGTGAACGGTTACATGCGTTATGATCTTATATTATTTCTTATTCCTATGCTCTTGTCCGTCGGTTACTATTCCGGCGGACAACATCCCCATATGACATAATAGTTGGACTGATTGTGTTTTCATATGCTCTTGTCCGTCGGTTACTATTCCGGCGGACAACATCCCCCAATGACATAATAGTTGGACTGATCGTGTTTTCATACGCTCTTGTCCGTCGGTTACTATTCTGGAGGACAACATACCCCAATGACATAATAGTTGGACTGATCGTGTTTTCATACGTCATTCTTTCAATCGCACTAGGAAGGGGTTGAACCTTCGGCCTTCTGCGTAGGAAACAAACGCTCTATACATTGAGCTACATGTGCTAAATCTTCGCTCCAAAAGAAAGGGTAGACTGTCCTATTAACTTTTCTAATTACTAATCAATGCGTCTAAATTGGCGAATAAATAATCAATGTATGTTAAATGGCTAATTATAGCTCACAAATTAATCACTGCAATCTATTTTTGAGGAAGTACTTAACATCTACACCAATCTCTAAATGCAAAATCATTTTGGTCACATGGGAAGAATCACAGTATGAGTTTTTACTTCCATGGTAAACCCTTAATGTATAATACATCTCTAGAGTTTTGCATTTGTTGAGTCTCAAAGCCACCTCTAGTTTGTGCAAATTCTAATTCACTATGCTAGACCATAAACGTGTAGTACCTCAGTAGAGTTATGCACATGAGATTGGTTAAACCTCAACCTTCGACACATAAACCAAATCCACCATTGTGATTATAGAGGAAGTGAATGGTCATTCTTTCAGTCGCACTAGGAAATGGTCGAACTTCGGCCTTCTACTTAGGAAACAGACACTCTATCCATTGAGCTACAAGTGACAAATCTTGGATCCAAAAGAAAGGGTCGACTATCCTATTAATTTTTCTAATTGCTACTCTATGCGTCTGAATTGGCGAATAAATAATCAATGTGAAATGTCCAATTATAGCTCACAAATTAATCACCACAATCGATTTTTGAGGAAGTAGTGAACATCTATACTAGTCTCTAAATGCTAAATACCTCATAAGTTTTGGTCACTTCGGATGCATCACAATATGAGTTTTTGCGTCCATGGTAAACCCTTAACGTATAATACGTCGTTAGAGTTTTGTAATTGTTGGGTCTCAAAGCCAAATCTAGTTTGTGCAAATTTGAATTCAATATCCTAGACCATAAATGCGGAGTATCTCAGTAGTGTTATGCACATGATATTGGTGAAACATCGATCTTGGACACATAAACCAAACCCAACATTGTGATTCTAAAGGAAGGGAATGGTCATTCTTTCAATCGCACTAGGAAGGGGTGGAACCATCGGCCTTTAGCTTAGAAAACAAACCCTCTATCCATTGAGCTACAAGTGCCAAATCTTAACTCCAAAAGAAAGGGTCAACTATCCTATTAATTATTCTATTTACTAATCAATGCCTCTGAATTAGCAAATAAATAATCAACTCATGTGAAATGGCTAATTATAGCTCACAAATTAATCACCGCAATTGATTTTTCAGGAAGTACTGAACATCTATATGAGTTTCTAACTACAAAATACCTCATTCATTTTGGTCACTTGGGACTCATCACACTATGAGTTTTTGCTTCCGTGGTAAACTGTTAATGTATAATACATCACTAGAAACATATTTACAGATATTTCCCTGGATCCGGTTCAGACCGGATTCGTCCAGTCCGGTTCCTTCCTTCACCATCGTCTGATCCGGCTCCTTTGGTTTTGATCTAGATCCCATCCAAAGGGACCGAACATGGATTATCATGTCAATCCGATCGGTCTCCTGCACATGTCTAGCTTGTCGACTGACAACACCTTGGTCAACATGTGCGACCCGTTCTCCTTCATGTGGATATTCGTTAGTAAGAACTCTTTATTTTCTACCTTCTCCCAGAGCTAGTGATATCACCTCTAGATGTGCTTGGTTTGGGAGTGGTAGACCGTGTTCTTTGTGAGGTGGATGGCACTTTGACTGTCACAATGGAGCTGGAATTCCTCCTGCTGAATCCCTAGCTCTCTAATGAAGTCCTTCATCCAAATTACCTCTTTACCGGCTTCTACAACCACCATGTATTCCGCTTCCGTTGTGGATAGTGCAACGAACTTCTACAGCCTCGACTGACACGATAAGGTTCCCCCTGCATAAGTCATGACATATCCGGATGTGGACTGGCTAGTATCCACATCAGCCGACATATCCGAATCTGTAAAGCCTTCTAGTTGAGGTTTACCTGAGCCGAATCGAAGGCACATGCTCGAGGTGCCTTTCAGGTACCAGAGTATCCATTTGACTGTTGCCTAATGCTCCTTTTCCAGATTGCTCATAAACCGGCTTACCACTTCGACTGCATGTCCAATATCTGGTCGAGTGCACACCATCGAGTACATTAGGCTTCCAACAGTAGAGGCATATGGTATCTTCATCATATCCGACTTCTCTGTCTTTGTCTTCAGGCACTGCTTTTTGGACAACTTGCATTTTGCCTGAAGTGTCGGCCCTATGAGCTTTGCCTCTGACATGTTGAACATTTCAAGCACCTTTGTCAAGTACTTCTCCTGTGACAGCCACAACAAATTCTTCGACGGATCCCGACAGATTACTAATTTTGATCCGGTCTGGTCCGATGATCAACATGTCATCCACATACAACAGGAGTATCAGGAAGTCTCCTCCGTCGCACTTCTTCACAAATACGAATTGGTCGATCAGGGTCTTGTGGTATCCTTGGTCCGTCATGAAGGAGTCGAACTTCCGGTACCATTGCCGGGGAGCTTGCTTCAATCCGTATAAGCACTTCTTCAACCGGCATACTAGGTGCTCCATCCCTTTCTTGACAAATCCCTCTGACTATTGCATGTACATCTCTTCTTCAAGGTAACCGTGTAGGAACGTCTTCTTGATGTCTAGTTGCTGTCAGGATCAGTACTAAGACAGAGAAGGAATTAGTACTAAAAGACGTGTAGAACTCTCGAGAGAAGGAAAGAGTGAGCGAGAGAGAGATAGAGAGAGAGAAAGGGTGAGAGAAAGATGATAAAAGATATATATCGACGAGAAATATGCGGAATAATCTCCGGCCACAACCGAGGCGTAGATCACTTGATGACAATTGAACTCAGAAGAAATGGGAATGGAGGTAAGTACACGAACAGAAAAGAGAATACACAGGATGTTAATGTGGAAAACCGTCGAGAGGGAAAAACCACGGGAGTCCACGGACTTCGAACTATCACTATGTCAATGAGTACAACAGGGAGCGCAGAGGCAACAACCTACTGCTCACGATCTTCGCCTGGTGGCGGTTACAATAGAGACATCCTCTGTATCGCTCTCTCTCTCTCTCTTTCTCTCTCTACAATCGTTCCACCAAAATTACACTGTATGAAGAAAATAACAGCAACAGTCTTAAACACTGTTTGCCCTAGGTCACATTTATACTAATATGACATTCGGACTATTTATAGATATAGCCCCCATGGGCTCTCCGAAACATATCTACATATATATCCCTTCATCCGGTGAGAGGTTGTCACCGGGCCTGCAACCATAGTATTTCCTTGCCGGTTTCCACAGCCGCCATGTACTCGGCTTCCGTGGTTGACAACGCAACCGTCCTCTACAGCCTCGATTTCCACAAAACAACTCCTCCCGCATATATCATGACATATTCGGATGTTGATCGGCTGGTATCCGCATCAATTGACATATCCGAATCGGTGAAACCGTCAACTTGGGGTTTATCGGAGCCGAATCGGAGGCACATACTTGAGGTGCCTTTCAAGTATCGGAGTATCCATTTTACCGCATTCCAGTGCTCTTGTCGGGATTGCTCATAAACCGGCTCACCACTCCGACTGCATATCTAATATCCGGTCGGGTACACACTGTTGCGTACATTAGGCTCCCGACGGCAGAGGCATATGGTATCTTCATCATATCCGCCTTCTCTACCTTCGTCTTTGGGCTTTGCTTACCAGATAACCTGCAGTTTGCCGGAAGAGTCGATCCGACCGGTTTCGCATCTCACATGTTGAACCGCTGAAGCACCTTTGTCGCGTACTTCTCCTATGATCGCCACAATTCCTTCGTTGGCCAGTCTCGGATGATATGCATCCCTAACATCTCTCTTGCCGGACCCAAGTCTTTCATTGAGAAGGTCCAGTTCAGGGCCTTCTTCAACATCTGTATCTTGATTTGGTCTCGTCGGACGATCAACATGTCGTCCACGTACAAGAGGAGTATAAGGAAGTCTCCACCTTCGAACTTCTTCACAAATATGCAGTGATCGGCCTGCAACTTGTGGTACCCTTGATCGGTCATGAAGGAGTCGAACTTCCGGTACCATTGCTGGGGGGCCTGCTTCAACCCGTAGAGGTTCTTTTTTAACCGGAAAACCAGGTGCTCCTTCCCTTTCTTCACAAATCCCTCCGGTTGTTGCATGTAGATCTCCTCTTCTAGTTCGCCATGGAGGAACGTCGTCTTCACGTCTAACTGCTCTACCTCGAAGTCCATGCTTGCCGTTATGCTCAGCACCGTCCGGATGGAAGTCATCTTTACTACCGAGGCAAATATCTCGTCGAAGTCCACGCCCTTCTTCTGCTGGAACCCCTTCACCACGATCCTGGCTTTGTACCTTGGAGGGTTGCCGACATCTCCCGGTTTCAACTTGTACTCCAACTTGTTTCGGAGTGCCCTCTTTCCTTTCGGCAACTCCACCAATTCATATGTGTGGTTCTCATGCAGGGAATCCATCTCATCCTGAATGGCACTCAACCACTTGCGGTTATGGGTGTCATCCTTCGCTTCTTTGAAGCTTTCCAACTCCTCAATTTGTTCTTCATCCGAATTTGATTCGGGGTCTTGACCGGTTCCGGTTTCAGTTTCCTTTACTTCTTCTTCTGCCGGTTCGGTATTCTCACCGTAACCGACTGGTTCCTCGAGTGTCAACCGGCTCTTAGCCGGGTGGGTCCGAATCTCATCAGAGTTTATTATCTTCTTCTCCGACTCCCAGTCGGCAAGAGTCTTGTCCTCCATGAAGATAATATCTCGGCTCCGGAAAACCTTCTTATCAACCGGATCGTACACTAGGTAGCCGAACTCATCATCGCCATATCCAAGGAATATGCATGGCCAGGTCTTTGGATCCAACTTTCCTCTCTGGTCCTTAGAAACATGCACATACACGAGACACCCGAACACCTTCAAATGCCGGTAGGACACTTCCTTACTGGTTCACACCTTTTGCGGGCATGTCTCCATCCAAGGGCACTGAGGGTGATCTGTTTATCACATACGTCATTGTCGACAACCCCTCAACCCAGAACATCTTGGGTAGTTTAGCATGTGCTAGCATACTCCGGACCCTCTCCATTATGGTCTGGTTTATACTCTCAGCTAGCCCGTTTGGTTCTGGCATCTTCGGCACGGTAAATTTGAGCCGGATTCCCTTCGAGCGATAGTACTCCTCGAACTGCCCCCAGTATTCCCCTCCGTTATCTGCTCGAACCGCCTTTAGATTCCGTCCGGTTTCTCTTTCCACTCTTGCATGGAGCTCCTTGAAGACGGATAACACTTGATCCTTCGTCTTCAACGGCGTGGCCCACAACCTCCTGTTGTGGTCATCTATGAACGTCACGAAGTACTGCGCTCCAGCATGGGACTTTCTGTCCACTTGACACACATCGGTGTGCACCAACTCCAATGGTGCATTACGTCTCATCGGTGGCCTTGATTGGAAGGAGGTCCAGTTTTGTTTACCGGCTAGGTAGTCGGTGCACCTCTCAAGATGCACGTTCTTGCTTGGAATTAGGTTGTCATCGGCAAGCCTCTTCATCCCCTTCACCCTCATGTGACACAGTCTCTTGTGCCACAGCTCACTGGCAATGTCAGAAGCCACGTTCACTTCTTCCGGGCATAACCGGGCATTCATCAGGTACAACGTGTTGACCTTCCGGGCCCGAGCCACAATCAGGCTCCCTTTGCTGAACTTCATAACACTGTTCCGGATGCTACCCGTGTAGCCTTCATCATCTAGCCGACCGACTGATATAAGGTTCACTCGAACCTCCAGAACATGTCGGATATCCTTCAACAGCAGCTTGCATCCGGTTGGTGTTGTCAACCACACGTCTCTTATGCCGACAATTCGGCATGTACCTTCATTCCCCATCCAGACACAGCCGTGATCACCGGTTGTGTAGGATGAGAAGTATTTTTGGTCCGGGGTAAGGTGGAACGACGCTCCGGAATCAACAACCCACGTTGTCTCGTCGTCGCCAAGGTTCAACTCACTCTCCTCGGTGATGAGCATCAACTCTTCTTCACTTGCCGCAATTGCCGTCATTCCCTTCCGATTCGGTGCCCTCCGGTCTTTACCGTTCTGGTCCCGTGTCCGCTTCGAATCGGTACCGTCGGTTTCCTTGTCTTTTCGGAAGTGCCGACAGTTCTTCTAGAAGTGTCCCGACTTGCCGCAACAGAAGCAAGTAAGACTCCCCCTTGACTTTGACCGTGTCCCCGACTTTTCCCGGTTCTGGGGACTACGGTTCCTTTGTCTTCCGCATTCCGATTCGGTAAGAAGAACTTTGGAGTCGGAGCTCGTATCCTTGTCTTTCCGATGCGCCTCCTCATCTAGCAAGCTCTACTTCACTCTTGCTAGGGATAACCATTTCCCTTCCGGCCCGGCGTTGCCCAAAGTGACAACCAACGTCTCCCAGCTATCTGGGAGGGAACCGAGCGGGAATAGTGCTAGTACCTCATCGGCGAGAGGTAATTCGAATGATGTTGCCTGGTGGATCAGCCCCTGGAAGGCATTCATGTGCTTTGCCATGCTGGAGCGATCTTGGTACCGGAGTCTTACTAGCTTCGGAAATACCGAAACCTGATTAACAACAGTTTTGTTCTAAAACATAATGCCGATCTTCTCCTAGAGCTCATGAGCCTTGCTCTCTTCATTGAAGTTGTTGTATAAACTCATGTTGATGAAGCACCGTATGTATGCCGTTGTCTTCATGTGCATCACCTCCCATATCGTGGGATCGATTTTGTCCGATCTCTTGTCCCCGAACTGAACCGGCAGCCAAAGATCTTTAACCACGAGCATGTCCCTCATCTTTGACTTCCACAATGAGTAGTTGGAGCCGGTGAGCTTGAATATGCCTCCCAACAAATCGTCCATTTTCTTGTGTCGTTTTTCTCTGATACCAGTTTGACGAGAAATATGGGGAATAATCTCCGGCCACAACCGAAGCGTAGCTCACTTGATGACAATCGAACACAGAAGAAATGGGAATGGAGGTAAGTACACGAACAGAAAGGAGAATACACAAGATGTTAACGTGGAAACCCCCGAGAGGGAAAAACCACGGGAGTCCACGGACTCCGAACTATCACTATGTCAATTAGTACAACAGGGAGTGCAGAGGCAATGACCTCCTGCTCACGATCTTCGCCTGGCGGCGGTTAGAATAGAGACATGCTCTGTATCGCTCTCTCTCTCTCTCTCTCTCTCTCTCTCTCTCTGTACAGTCGTTCCACCACAATTACACTATATGAAGATAATAACAGCAACTGTCTTAAACATTGTTTGCCCTAGGTCACATTTATACTAATATGACATTCGGACTATTTATAGATATAGCCCCAATGGGCTCTCAGAAACATATCTACATATATGTCCCTTCATCCGGTGAGAGGTTCTCACTGGGCCTGCAACATCCGGTTCTCACCAGGTCTGCATCATCCGTTGCCGGGTACTCCACATCCGGTTCCCATGTAGCATAAGGTCATGGGTTCGAGTCTTGCCATATCATGACAATTGCTCTACCTCGAGGTCCATGCTTGCTGCAATGCTCAACACAGTCCGGATGGACGTCATCTTCACTACCGGGGCAAAGATCTCACACTATCCCCCCTTTAAAACGACTAGTGTCACGAGTTGTTTTGGATTGAGGACCCGCTTTGTTTGGATATTGACGATGGAAGTCTTCAAGAAGAGCACGAGCATTGGTCACATTCTCTATCGGTTCCCAAGTACGCTCGCTGGGACTATATCCTAGCCAATCGACTAGATAGTAGAGCTTGTTGCAAACAATCTTGGAATCAAGGATGGCAGCAACCTCGTACTCAGGTCCATCTTCAAGCTCGATCGGGGGTGGAGGCTGTGTAATACGTCCTGGGATGGTGCTCTCTTGATAGGGTTCGAGGAGAAAACTATGAAACACCGGATTTATCCGAAGTTGCGGAGGTAGATCGAGACGAAAAGCGACATCATTAATCTTTCCTATAATACGGAAAGGACCTAATCGTCGATAATCCAACTTCTTGCATGGATGAGTAGTCTTGATGTGTCGTCGTAGTAGTCATACCCGATCTCCAATGTTAAAACTAGATGGAAGTCGATGATGATCCGCGTAAACCTTGTGTGTTTGTTGAGCTTGTTGGAGATGAGTAGATAAATTGGCTTGTATATTGCGTAACCGCTCTAAACAATCCTCTACGCAAGGATTTGTGGACAACTCTAGGGTTTCAAATACACACCACTGGGGGTGAGAACCCATATAAGCATAAAATGGCGTAACTTTAGTCGATGTGTGGACAGAGTTAATGTGGGCAAATTCAGCGAAGTAGAGAATATCTGCCCAGTCATCCTGATGATAGCTTAGAAAACACTGAAGATACTACTCCAGCATTTGATTTGTTCGTTCTACTTGACCATCTGTTTGTGGGTGGTAGCTGGAGGAGAGGTTACAAGTGACCTTGAGCATTTTAGAAAGGTGCTTCCAGAATTTCGATACGAACTGGGGTCCACGGTCGCTGATGATACTATCGGGAAGGCCATGATGTCGACATACTTCACGCATGACAATTTCAGCGGTTTCTTCACTAGATATTTCCTTAGTACATGGCAAGAAATGAGTCATCTTCGTGTATCGATCTACGACTGTTAGAATCGCATTGAACCCCTTAGAGGCTGGAAGATCTATGATGAAGTCTAGAGCAATGGATTGTCACGGCTTTCTTGGAATTGGTAATGTTTCTAATAAACCATATGGATGATGCCTTGGCATTTTCGCTCTACAGCATGTATCACAAGTTCGAACAAAATCTTCGACAAATTGTCGCATACGGGCCACCAAAATGATCGTTGTACTAAATCTAATGTTATAGTACTTGTTGTCCGCCGGAATAGTAACCAATGGACAAGAGCATAGGAATAAGAAATAATATAAGATCATAACGCATGTAACGGTTCACGCAGGAAGCGTGAACGGCTAAATAGTCCCTGCGTATATAAAGGGCAGAAAACCTCTGATAGAGGGAGCATGTAATTTTGAATTGTAAAGAAGCGCATGGTAATAGAATTCTATCTTCTCTGAAAGTCTGTGTATAACTATAGCTAATCTACTGTGTGTCTGGAATACAAGAGCGTGTAAAAAACGTAAGTGTAACCATTGCTAAGGAGTCGGTTCTAGCCGTCTCCCTTATACGTTGATAGATTATGAGGAACATTCCCCTACGCATTATGCATAGATGCCCCATTCGTTGTTCCACAACCACTTGGAGGTCTAGGTCGAAGGACTGACTACAGACCGTGCTCCTAATCGGTAACACTTTTGGCACGCTTGGTGATCTGTGTCTTCTCATAGACGAGCCATGAAGAATGGATGTTTAGCTGCAGACGCCCCAGAGAACCAACACGACAAGACCGGCCAATCACAAGGTCCGGCACACGCCAGGCAGAAGAACGCGCACAGGAAAAGCCTCGCCGGACCTTAATACTACCTCCCCCACGCCGTACTAAACAAAGGAGGCAAGAAGACCGACCATGGTATATGGATCGCAACCCACGGGAAGACCGGCATCACCAGAATCGTCGAAATCATAACGATTCCGAGGAAGACGAACCAAAGGACGATGATTATCGTGGAGATCTGAGTTATGCTAAAGGGGGCCGACGCTACGAGAATCACCGGCCTACAAACAAACGTGGCGGCTTCAATTCTTAGCGTGGTAGGCCGCGGCAATATCGAGATCACCGGAGTTACGACGAATGCTCGGGAGATGAGCAACACCAGGAACAACGACGGGACCAACAACAACCACCGCGTGCGTTCCGACAGACTAGGCCGGACCGCGAGCAGCAAGTCGCACCAGGGGATCAACACACACAACCAAGAGTCGAGAAGGGTGAATCAAGCATCCATTGTTTTATTTGTCAGCAGCCCAGACATTATGCCACACAATGCCTAGCACGCAAGGGCAAGGGGCCCGCCGTCAATACGATTACGATTACGACACGCTAGCAATAAAAATCGGCGGATTGGGCTGCGCAAGATTAGATACGACGACAAGCCCAGTCATGGATGGAAAAAGAAAATGCGACCGATACAGAGCACATGCGGACGGAGTCCGCGAATGCGAGGGATCGAGCAAAGAACGAAGGGCCGGTTCCGGATGCCATTTGTCAGGCAATAGCAGGCTGTGAGATAACGTTAACCATAAAGAAGCTGTTGCAGCTAGTCCCACGCTTCCGCCAGACCATGGAAGAATGGGTGACGGGCATACCCGGGGTGAACGTCACTACAAACTTTACAGACGTTAGCGATGGACCGCCGGTAGTGGATCAACACAACGCGTCGATTACATTAATATTACACAGACAGGAAATTCCTGGATGCGTAATCGATGGAAACTCAGGTGTCAATGTAATTAGCGCGAAAACTTGTGAGCAGTTAGGCATTTCAAAATGGGAGGCATGCCCATTCTGGCTCCGAATGGCAGATACCCGCTCAGTACGACCATTGGGGTTAATTCGCAAGATAGGAATTATCGTGGCCGGACATCGCTTCGAAATCTCAGCGGTCATCCTCGCCTTGGACACCCCAGGGGCGTACCCAGTGCTTCTGGGCAGACCATGGCTTCGGGCAGCAAATATCAAGTAGATCTGGCAACACAAATGTATCAGTTTCCGACACGGACACACCAAGGTTTGCGTACCTACGGAAGGAAGTATGCCACAACTCAAGGGTATAACACCATTATATGCAGAAGATATAAATATGTTGGCTGGGGTGTGACGAGAACTGAACACTCTCTATACGCAACGCTCGGCCACAACCAAGCTTAGATCATACACAGAAAAACGGGAAGTAAATTCACGACACAAAGGAGAGAAAAGGTACACAGGATGTTTACGTCGAAAACCCAAACTAAGGGAAAAACCATGGCAGCCCACAGGCTGCAAACTATCACTATGTTGGAATGTACAAACAGTGAGTTCACAGAGGCAACGACCTCGTGCTCACGATCTTTGCCACAGGCGGCGGTTAAAACAGAGGCAGCGACCTCTTTCTCTCTCTCTCTTTCTCTGTACACTATTACACGCTCTAATCTCGTGCAAAACAGGAATGACAACCACAACTAAAAGTTTGCCCTAAGTCATATTTATACTAATATGACTTTTCGGCTATTTACAAATATAGGCTCGATGGACTCTCAAAAACATATTTACGAATATGTCTCTTCATCCGGTTCTCACCGGGTCTGCACCATCCGAATCTTCGTAGCCGGGTACTCCTCATACGGTTTCCCAACAAACTCCCCCTTCACTCCGGCATGGGGTGTCTTACAAGTCCGATCCTCTTCCGGCATGCGTCCAGCTTGTCGGGTGTCAGCACTTTGGTCAGCATATCTGACCCGTTCTCGGCCGTGTGGATCTTCGTCAGTGCGAACTCCTGGTCATCTACTCTTTCCCGGATCCAGTGATACCTCCGCTGGATATGCTTCGTCCGGGAATGGTAGGCCGCATTCTTAGCAAGGTGGATGGCACTTTGACTGTCGCAATAGAGTCGGTATTCCTCTTGCCGGATACCGAGCTCTCCGATGAAGTCCTTCATCCATAATATTTCCTTGCCGGCTTCCACAACTGCCATGTACTCCGCCTCCGTGGTTGACAATGCAATCGTCTTCTATAGCCTTGACTGCCACGAAACAACTCCCCCTGCATATGTCATTACATACCCGGATATAGACCGGCTGGTATCCACATCAATCGACATGTCCAAATCGGTAAAACCGTCAAGTTGAGGTTTTCCGGAGCCAAATCGGAGACACATATTTGAAGTGCCCTTCAAATATCGGAGTATCCATTTGACCTCCTTCCAGTGCTCCTTGCCGGGATTGCTCATAAACCGGCTCACCACTCCGACTGCGTATCCTATATCCGGTCGGGTACACACCATTGCGTACATCAAGCTCCTGACGGCAGAGGCATATGGAATTTTCACCATATCCGCCTTCTCTGCTTTCGTCTTCGGGCTTTTCTTACCGGATAGCTTGCAATTTGCTGGAAGTGTCGATCCGACCGGTTTCGTATCTGACATGTTGAACCGCTGAAGCACCTTTGTCACGTACTTCTCCTGTGACAGCCATAATTGCTTCGTTGATCGGTCCCGAATGATGTGCATCCCCAACATCTGTCTTGCCGGACCCAAGTCTTTCATTGAGAAGGTCCGGTTGAGAGCCTTCTTCAGCATCCGTATTTTGACTTGGTCACGTCCGACGATCAACATGTCATCCACGTACAGAAGGAGTATCAAGAAGTCACCTCCTTCAAACTTCTTCACAAACACGCAGTGATCAGCCTGCGTCTTGTGGTACCCTTGATCGGTCATGAAGGAGTCGAACTTCCGGTACCATTGCCGGGGGGCCTGCTTCAACCCGTAGAGGCTCTTCTTAAACCGGCAAACCAACTGCTCCTTCCCTTTCTCCACGAATCCTTCTGGTTGCTGCATGTAGATCTCCTCTTCGAGGTCACCGTGAAGGAATGTCGTCTTCACGTCTAGCTGCTCTACCTCGAAGTCCATGCTTGCCGCCATACTCAGCACCGTCCAGATGGAGGTCATCTTTACTACCGGGGCAAATATCTCGTCGAAGTCCACGCCCTTCTTCTGCTGGAACCCCTTCACCACGATCCTAGCTTTGTATCTCGGGGGGTTGCCGGCATCTCCCGGTTTCAACTTGTACACCCACTTGTTTCGGAGTGCCCGCTTTCCTTTCGACAACTCCATCAATTCGTACGTACGGTTCTCATGCAGGGAATCCGTCTCATCCTGCATGGCACTTAACCATTTTTGGCTGTGGGTGTCTTCCTTCGCTTCTTCGAAGCTTTCCGGCTCCCCCTCATCGGTCAGCAGAACATGCTGTGCATCCGAAAATCTCCGGGGGGCCCTTCTCTCTCTGAGAGGATATCTCCGTCTCTGGGCTTCGGTGACCGGCTCATCCATCTGCTCTTCATCCAAATCCGATTCGGGGTCTTGGCCGGTTCCGGTTTCAGCTTCCTCTACTTCTTCTTCAGCTTGTTCAGTATCCTCACCGTAACCGGCTGGTCCCTCGAGTGCTAACCGGTCTTTTGCCGGTTGGGTCTGCTCATCGTAGTGTCGATCCTTACCGGTTGACTCAGAGTTCATTATCTTGTTTTCCGACTCCCAGTCGGCAAGCGTCTTGTCCTCCATGAAGATAATATCTCGACTCCGGAATACCTTCTTGTCGACCAGGTCCCACACTCGGTAACCGAACTCATCGTCACCGTAACTGAGGAATATGCATGGCCGGGTCTTTGGATCTAACTTTCCTCTCCAGTCCTTAGCTACATGCACGTACGCGAGACACCCGAACACCTTCAGATGCCGGTAGGATACTTCCTTACCGGTCCACACTCTCTGTGGCATGTCTCCGTCCAAGGGTATTGAGGGTGATCTATTTATCACGTATGTCGCCGTCGACAATGCCTCAGCCCAAAACTTCTTGGGTAGTTTTGCATGCGCTAGCATACTACGGACCCTCTCCATTATGGTCTGGTTCATCCTCTCGGCCAGTCCGTTTAGTTCCAGCGTCTTCGGCACGGTAAATTCGAGCCGAAATCCCTTCGAGTGGCTGTACTCCTCGAACTGCCCCCGGTATTCTCCTCCGTTATCTGCTCGAACGGCCTTCAGCTTCTAGCCGGTTTCTCTTTCCACTCTCGCGTGGAGCTCTCTAAAGACGGATAACACTTGATCCTTCGTCTTCAATGGTGTGGCCCACAGCTTCCGGCTGTGGTCATCTATGAACGTCACGAAGTATTGCGCTCCGGCATGTGACTTCGTGTCTACTTGACACACATCCGTATGCACCAACTCCAATGGTGCATTACGTCTCATCGGTGGCCTTGGTCGGAAGGAGGTCCGGTTCTACTTACCGACCAGACAATCAGTGCACTTATCTAAGTGCACGTTCTTCACTGGAATGAGGTTGTCGTCTACAAGCCTCTTCATCCCCTCCTCGCTCATATGACACAGCCTCTTGTGCCACAGCTCAACGGCAGTGTCGGAAGGCACGTTCACTTCTTCCGGGCATAACCGGGCACTCATCAAGTACAGTATGTTCAGCTTCCGGGCCCTAGCCACAATCAGGCTGCCTTTGCTGAACCTCATGACACCGTTCCGGATGCTACCCGTGTAGCCCTCATCATCTAGCCGACCGGCTGATATCACGTTCAGTAGAACCTCCGGAACGTGTCGGACATCCCTCAACAGCAACTTGCATCCGGTTGGTGGTGACAGCCACACGTCTCCTATGTCGACAATTCGGCATGTACCTTCATTCCCCATCCGGACACAGCCGTGATCACCGGCTGTGTAGGATGAGAAGCATTTCCGGTCCAGGGTAAGGTGGAACGACGCTCCGGAGTGTACCACCCAGGTCATCTCGTCGCCGACAAGGTTTATCTCACTCTCCTCGGTGATGAGCATCAACTCCTCTTCACTTGCCACGATTGCCGTCGTTCCCTTCCGGTCCGGCCCCCTCCGGTCTTTACCGTTCCGGTTTGGGGTACGCTTCGAATCGGTACCGTCGGTCTCCTTATCTTTTCGGAAATGCCGACAGTTCTTTTGGAAGTGTCCCGGCTTGCCGCAATAAAAGCAAGTGGGCCTCCCCCTTGACCTTGACCGTGTCCCCGACTTCTCCCGGTTCTGGGGACTACGGTTTCTATATCTTCCGCGTTCCGATTCGGTAAGGAGCGCTTTTGAGTCGGAGCTCGTATCTTTATCTTTCCGACGCGCCTCCTCATCTAGCAAGCTCGACTTTACTCTTACTAGGGATAACCGCTTTCCTTCCAGCTCGGCGTTGCCCAAAGTGACAACGAACGTCTCCCAACTATCCGGGAGGGAACCGAGCAGGAGTAGCTCTAGTACCTCATCGGCGAGAGGTACTTCCAATGAAGTTGCCTGGTGGATCAGCCCCTGGAAGGCATTCATGTGCTCCGCCATGCTGGAGCCATCTTGGTACCGGAGTCTTACTAGCTTCCGGAATACCGAAACCTGATTAACAACATTTTTGTTCTGAAACATTATGCCGATGTTCTCCCAGAGCTCATGAGCCTTGCTCTCTTCATTGAAGTTGTTGTACAGGCTCATGTCGATGAAGCACCGTATGTACGCCGTTGTCTTCATGTGCATCACCTCCCATATCGCGGTGTCGATTTTGTCCGATCTCTTGTCCCCGAACTGAACCGGCAGCCAGAGGTCTTTAACCACGAGCATGTCCCTCATCTTCGACTTCCATACCGAATAGTCGGAGCCGATGAGCTTGAACATGCCGCCAAACTATTCGTCCATATTTCTGTGTTGTTTCACTCTGATACCACTTGACGAGAACTGAACACTCTCTATACGCAACGCTCGGCCACAACCAAGAAAAACGGGAAGTAAATTCACGACACAAAGGAGACAAAAGGTACACAGGATGTTTACGTGGAAAACCCAAACTAAGGGAAAAACCACGGCAGCCCACAAGCTACAAACTATCACTATGTTGGAATGTACAAATAGTGAGTTCACGGAGGCAACGACCTCGTGCTCACGATCTTCGCCACAGGTGGCGGTTACGACAGAGGCATCGACCTCTTTCTCTCTCTCTCTTTCTCTGTACACTATTACACGCTCTAATCTCGTGCAAAACAGGAATGAAAACCACAACTAAAAGTTTGCCCTAAGTCATATTTATACTAATATGACTTTTCGGCTATTTACAAATATAGGCTCGATGGACTCTCAAAAACATATTTACGAATATGTCTCTTCATCCGGTTCTCACCGGGTCTACACCATCCGACTCTCCGTAGCCGGGTACTCCTCATCCGGATCTCACCGGGTCTGCACCATCCGGCTCTCCGTAGCCGGGTACTCCTCATCCGGATCTCACCGGGTCTGCACCATCCGGCTCTCCGTAGCCGGGTACTCCTCATCCGGTTCTCACCGGGTCTGCGTCATCCGGCTCTGATTAGCCGGGCACTTCTCATCCGGTTCTCACCGGGTCTGCGCCATCCGGCTCTCTGTAGCCGGGTACTCCTCATTCGGTCTTCACCGGGTCTGCACCATCCGGTTCTCCGTAGCCGGGTACTCCTCATCCGGTTCTCACCGGGTCTGCGTCATCCGGCTCTCCGTAGCCGAGTTTGTTCATCAACACTGTTCTTCTCCCTTCCCATTCGGAGGGACCTGTCTCCCAACAGGGTGGAGGATGCAGAATTAGAGGCATACCTAGATCAGCACCCACGGATCATTCCGTTGTTCGAAATCGATGTCATCGCAACCGCGACAGAATATGGCACAACCACTATTCTCCACGAGGAGGCTTACGAACCAAACCCGGAGTCCATATTGGAACTCTGCAGAGCACGGGCGGCATTCGAAAGGGAAATGGAAATTTCACGACGAGTCATCGCTTCCGCCCTGGAAGAAGTAAATGTGGGTACGGAGTCGGAACCCCGTTTTCTCTCTATCGCAAAGGAATTAAGGCCAAACCAGAGAAACATGATGATCGCACTACTCAAGAAATATAAAGATGTGTTCGCTTGGGCTCATGAGGACATGAAGGGGTTAGATCCCAAGTTCTATCAGCATAAGATCAATTTAGCAACCGACGCAAAACCCGTCCAGCAGCACCGCTACCAAATGAACCCGAACTACGCGACCCGCGTAAAAGACGAAATTGACAAACTCCTGAAGGCGGGGTTCATACGGCTAGTTAAACAAGCCACATAGTTAAGCCCGATAGTGGTCGTTCCAAAGAAAAATGGCAAAATACGGGTATGCATGGATTACCGAAAATTAAACGTCGTAACCATTACAGACGCATTCCCTTTACCCTTCACCGATAGCGTATTGGACGCCGTCGCAGGACATGAGATGTATAGTTTTTTAGATGGCTTCAGTGGGTTTAACCAGGTACGTATGCATCCCGAGGACCAGGAAAAGACGACATTTGTCACGGATTGGGGAGTCTATGTGGCAGTCGTCATGATGTTCAGGCTAAAGACGACTTCGGCAACATTTCAATGGACAATTACGGAGATATTTGGGAATACATTCCGGTGTTCATGTGGTATATGGGAGAACAATAGACCATTTTACGCACCTGGAACTGTACCTGGAACGTTGTTGCACCACACGCTTATGCTTGAATCCCGCGAAATGTGCTTTCGGCGTGACCAACGGGACTCTCCTAGGCCACATAGTCAGCAAGGAGGGAATAACGGTCTATCTGAACAAGATCTCTGCGATTACGCAAGCCAAAACTCCGACAAACGCGAAATCACTTGGCTAGTTTTTAGGACAAATACGGTAGCATTGTCGGATGATACGATATTTGGCGGACTTCGCCTCGCCGTTACATGCTGCCGTACATGTGACTCCCTTCCAATGGACCACAACGGAGGACAAGACCTATGAAGCACATAAGATAATGCCACACAGGCCCCTGTCATACAACCACCAGTTTGGGAGAAGCCATTCCACGTGTTCGTCGACGCCTTAGACATAGCAATAGGGAGTGCGCTAATGCAGCTCACCGAACCAAACTGGTACCGGCCAGTGTACTACACCAGTCGCAAATTGTCAACAGCAGAGCGTAATTATTCCACAACGGAGCGGGAGGCGCTAGGGATGATCTATAGCATCAATACATTCCGGCACTATTTACTAGGAAGGAAGTTCACGTTCCACGTGGATCATTTCGCGTTGTTGTATTTGGTGGAGAAACAAGCCCTGACGGGGAAATTGGCATGATGGATGCTGTTGCTCCAAGAATTCGATTTCGTAATCCAGCACCGACCAGGGACGCAACAAATAGTGGCAAATTTTTTGAGCAAACTCAAGAATGGAGAAACAGTACAGAAAGATGACGACGATTTTCCAGACGCCGACATTCTGCGGGTTGCAGCACTAGCAGATAGAACGGAATCGACTTTTTGACTACGGGACTGCCTCCACTACAATTACGCACGGACGAGAAGAAACGACTAGCCGTCCGAAGCCGTAACTTCTGCCTCGTAGAAGGAGTTTTATATCACAAAGGAAGTGACGACATTTGGTGACGTGGGGTACATCAGGATGAGAAAGAAGCAGTTTTACAGGAGGCACACTGTGGCACGGCAGGCGGCCATTACACGGGTGACGTTACAGCCCAGAAAATATGGCAGGGGGGCTTATGTTGGCCAACGACGCAGAAGGACACATATGAGTATTGTAGAAAGTGTGATTTGTGTCAATGGATGGGCCAACCCACAGAGGGCGCAAGGATGCCACACCAGCTCGTATTACCATTAGACCCCTTCCAAAAGTGGGGATTGGATTTTGTGGGCCCCTTCACACCGGCAGCAGCCCGTACGGGCAATAAATACATATTGGTAGCTACGGATTATTGCACCAAGTGGGTAGAAACAAAGGCACTACGAGAAAATATGGCGGCCGTCACAACGATATTCCTTTACGAGCACATTTGGTGCCGGTTCGGCTGTCCGATTGAGCTCATCAGTGACTGGGGGAGTCACTTTCTCAATACGGTGGTTCGGGAACTAACACATCATTACGCAGTAGTCCACAAGAAGAGTACGTCATATTATCCACAGACGAATGGGTTAGCGGAATCCACCAACAAGATGTTGCAGACCATCTTGAAGAAAATCGTCAATGAAAATAGAACGGACTGGGATACCAAATTACAGAGTGCGTTATGGGTGTACAAAACCAGCTACAAAACAAGCATACAGTCCACACCGTTTTGACTAGCGTTTGGGCTAGAGGCTGTGATGCCGATTGATTTTCAGATACCCAGTTTGCGGATTCAAGTACAGGACCGACATTCGGAAGCCAAGTCAGAGGAGGTACGGCTCCACCAGCTACTCGAACATGGGGAACAACGCATATACAACATGGTTGTGTTAGAGCAGCAACATCAACGGCGTAAAGCGTTTGCGCATCGACATCGGAACGCAAGGGAAAAGGAGTTCGTCGTTGGTTGAGCGGTGTTGGTTTTCCAAACCTGCATGGGCCATATGGCAGGGAAGTTACGATTCCGCTAGACCGGCCCATACTGGATAATTGGAGCGGAACAAGGCACGTTCCAACTAGGTACGCTAGCCGGGGAAGTAGTATGGCAAAAGGTGAATGGGTTTCGCCTTAAACCTTACCTGGACTCTACGCCACATAACCCATTCACTGCCAAATAGGATGTTGTCTGCCTGGCCGGACTAGCCTCAACACAGGTGTCTATCCGACACTTCTCCAAAGGGGTGGTAAGGATTGGATGCTAGGTTACACGCGTAAGATGATTACACTAAGCAGAGACGGTAAAACAATACAAAGATAAAGATAAACACGCAATAATTATATTTGTATTACTTCCGTCAAGCATTTACAAATCATCGGATCCTTTTATAGGCATCCGACAAGGTTACAATCGGTGCGCTTAGGTAACCGGCATCCGAATCGGTCCAGATCCGGATCGGTACAACTGTATCGGATCCGTCCCTCCGAATAATAATTATACTATTATTTACTTCCTATTATCCGATCCGACTCCGCCTTCCCACTTGTGCTTGTCTTCTGACCGGTCAACACATGGCACGCCCGTGGGAAAGTGCCTTGCACTTCGAATCCACTCCCGGCCTCATTCTTCCTCCAAAATATCGAGCACACTCCGCTCGAAGGTGTCAAGTGGAGCTTCTTCCTCCAATTCCTGTTCCTTGCCTGCCTGGTCTCCGACCTCCGGTTGGTTTGGCTGTTCCGTAAAAATTTGCTGCTCCGGCTCTGCTTGATTCTGTGGTGCCGGTGCTTCCTCACCACTCCGTCCGGGTTCTTCCTGTGCTTCCTCCGTTCCAGGCTCTGTTTTGTTACCAGTGTCGCTTTCTCCGGTCTCGACTAGTCGGTTCGGTGCGCCTTCTTCCTCTGCTCCGGTGTTTTCCGGTGTCAGCTCTTTGTCTTCCCCGGCATCGGTTTGCATCTGCTCTTCTTGATTTTCTTGGAACGGAAGTTCTTCTTCGGGTATTCCTTGTCGGGGTTGTTCGGTGTCAATTGGTTCAGCTTCAGCCGGTCGCTCTCCCTCACTTATAGTGATTGGCGTCGTTCTTCCCTTGGCTTCCTGTCGTAACCGGTCCTGCTCGTATTTCTCCAACTCCAACTGAGTTGCGAGCTGCCCATCATCCAACCTCTCTACCAACCCTCGGATTTCTTTGAGATGTTCTTCCGCTAAAGCGTAGAAATCCTCCGACAATTCTTCCTGAATGGCGACGATACTTTCTTCATCCATCTTGTAGAACTTGTCACCGGTCTTCCTCCGATTCTCGGCATCAGCTCGGAGTGTCTGCAGCTCGGCTGCCTATTGTGACCACTCCTTCCATAGCTTTTCTGTACTTTCGTTGATGCTTGCCTGAGCTCGGGTACTCCAACATGACATGATGAGCTTGATCCGGTCAACCCCCACCTTAGCATGCGCATAAGCTTCTTGCTTTTCCTTCCTTGCCCGTTTTATAATGTCGGCCATTATCTGAGCCTGGGCCTCGTAATCCGCTTTCTGCTTTTCATAGGCACTTTGCAGTTTGTTGATCGTGAAGGTTGATCTTTCCTTTTCTTCATTCCTGATCTTGGTCAGATCCAGTTTTTCCCGCCTTAGCGCCTCTAATTCCTTCCTTCTCTCCGTCGCTTGGGTTATTTCCTCCGACAATGCTTCCTTTTTGGCACTGACCTCGTCCATTGTCTTAGCCAGGTCTAATCGGGTCTCTTTGAGCTATTCTTTCAGCTTCTCTATTTGCCGGTCGTAGTCTGTTGCCCGTTTCTTGTTGTCCGACTCGGCCTGCTTGTCATCTCGGTAGAGTCAGTCGAAGTCCTCCGTCTTCTGCTTCAGGCGTCGGCTTACCTGAGCTCTTAACCGGTCGTCCCGGTCCTTCTGTTGTCGGAGTTCTTCCTGCAGTCGTTCTATCTCCTGCTCAGCCTGTTGACGCAGTCGGTCCTTCTCCTTTTGCAGCTTCTCTTTTTCTTCTTGCAGTCGGTCATTAGTGGCTCGGCCTTTCCGGAGGCCTTCTTCCATTTTTCGTCTATCGTCCTCCACCGCTTTCCGCTGCTCCCTTTCTTTTTCCCTTAATGCCTCCTGAGCTTTTAACTCCTCTCGCAAGGTTTCTATTATTTTCTCGGTCTCAGGGCCGATTTGCAAGGCTACCGGTTCCGGTTCCGGTTCTGGTTGCTTCCTTGTTGTCCCGACCGGCTCGGTGACAACTTGTGCTTGTTGAATTCCTTCCCTCGCCTGCAACAGCTCCCCTTGCAATGCCTGGATCTGTGTTCGGAGCGCAACCAACTCCTGGGTTGTTGTATGCGTCAGGTGTTGCCTACACGTTTCTTCTTCCTCTAACTGGTCTGTTATTCCCGATACCTGCTCCAAAAGCCATCTCAGCCATTGTGGCTTTGTGCTTCCTGTGTCGGAGTAGCATTGCTCACTTCTACTCCTTAACTCAGGCTGTTGTTCTGGCCTTTTCTCTGGCTCCGGCGCTTGTTCATTCCTCTTCTCTGGATTGACCGGTTCTCTGAAGTCCGGCAAAACCGGTGTCGGTACTGCTTCCCTCGGTACGGTTTCCGGTACTGCTTCCGCCCCGGCTACTGGAGGTGGTCCTTGCGCCCTCTGCTGAGTTTTGTCAACTGGTGGAGCCGGTCCTCTCGCTCGTCTCTCCCGACTTTGTCTTGTTGGGAGTCTTACCAGTGGTTCAGATGAGTCTTCAGCTTCAGCTTCCTCCTCCGGTGCGGCTACGAGACGGACCTTTTGTATAAAGACCTCTAGTTCCGGTTCTGGCCGTCGCAGCGTTATATTGATTGGTTTGAGCGCTACCGGTTCCTCCTCGGTCGGTTTTCCTTTGCCTTTTCCTGCTGGTTTTGCCTTTGTTGCCGGTTCCTGTTGCTGTCGGGATGGTCCTTCCTCCCGCTGTTCTGCTTCTTCCTGGGTCCATCCGGGGGTGTGTTTCTCCAGGATATGTCGGCGCTTTGTGACCTTTTTCGGCGTCGTCTCCTGCCGAACTCTTTAATTTTGTTTGATGGGGAGCACCGGTGGGACTAACACCGTTAGCCATTGTGCTATCCCGGCCCATGGCTTTTTTCCTTCCATAAGGTTCTTGATGGCCTCCTTCAATCCTTCGGTTATGAAATGGAGCCAGTCCACTTGTAATCCTTCGTACGTTGCAATTAGGAATGCTGCCCGGTACCTGGCTATGGCCGGGGGACGAGGATTCACGAATCCGTATTCCATCATGGCACGGGCCACTTCTCCGAACAGCAGGTTCTCTCCGCCCTGTGTTCGGTACGCCTTGCTGCTGATGGAATACTCACCGAAATATTCGAACAGGATTTGACTTGAAGGGTTTTCGATCGTTTGAAGTCCTCCTGCTTTTATCCCTGTGAGCGCCTACACCGCTCCTTCCGTGATTTCTGATAAATCAATCGGTGCTGCTACCTGCTCTGGTTCTGCGTGTGGTGGAGCGTCGGCGATCCGCAGCAATCCTTCTAACCCGTTCTCCATCATCGATTGGCGTGCCTCTTCCGACAGTGCCATTGGTTCGAATTCTTCTTCTGCTGTCTGTTGTTCGGGATCGGGATGTGTGTGCGTTGTGCGTCGGATCGCTCTTCTGTGCTTCTGCGCCTGTGTGTAGGAAAATTCGTAAAAAGTAAGTCCTTCGTAGGCCTGTGTCTTATATAGTGGCTTTTGCCTCGAGCCGCCCTTTTTCGTTTCCCGCGCATGTCTATCTCCCGCCATAATTAGTATGTCCTTTCTTGCTTGCCGCGTGTGAGTAATACCTCGTACGTCGGTGCCCACGTTCTATGCTTTAAATAGCAAGTATGCGCACGTCCTCCTTTACTGCATGGCGCCTCTTCGTTGCATGGTGGCGCTCCCACCTCTTGTGATCTCCCCATCATTACTATGATTTTTATTTTTTTTTATTTTTTATTTTTATTTTTCTGTTTGTTTGGACCACGTCATTTTCTGGTCCCCCCCGATTTGTTCGGGTCGGTTCGCGCTGATACCTTATCCTTCTGTCGGTTTTCCGGGATAGTCTTCGTCAGTATCGGTGTCGGGTCTTCCTCGGTCCGGATATCTGCAGCAGCGTCTGTCGGTGTCGGTTCCTCATCGTGCCGGATTTCCGGGTCTTGCTTGAACGGGTTGGCTGGCATATTTCCCTTATACGGCTTTAGCCGAAACCCATTTGCCCACTTACCGATGACTTCTCCAGACAACGTGCCGAGCTGATACGACCCATTGTACTCCTTGGTGATCCAGAACGGTCCGGTCCACCGAAACCGCAACTTTCCCGGCATGTTCCCCATCCGTGTCTGGAACAGTAGCACCGGTTTCCCGACTTCGAACTCCTTTTCGTTGCCACGCCGGTGTTGGTCCACGAAAGCTTTTCTCCTCCTTTGCTCCAGTTCGAGTTGTAGTAAGCTGGCTATTTGGTTTTCTTCTAATTCCAACAATGTCGCCAGCCGGATTCGTTCGGACTCCTTCTGACTTAAGCGCTCCTTTACCTGGATCCGTAAGCTGGGGATCTAGAACTCTACCGGCATGACCGCTTCTAAACCGAATGCTAGTCGGAACGGGGTTGTCCGGATGCTGGTTTTGTACGTTGTTCGGTACGCCCATAGCGTGCTCTGCAATTTCGTATCCCAGTCGGTCCGGTTCTCGTTGACGATTTTTCGTAGGATGTTCTGCAGAGTTTTGTTCGTCGATTCCGCTAGTCCATTGGCTTGAGGGTAGTAGGGAGTACTCCTTTTATGTACCACCGCGTAAAATGACGTCAGGCTTTCTACTACCTGCCCGAGAAAGTGTCCTCCTTGGTCACTTATAAGCTCGATCGGGCATCCATACCGGCACCATATGCACTCGTACAGGAACTTTGCCGTGGACACGGCCGTGTTGTCCCGTAAGGCCTTCGCTTCTACCCATTTGGTGCAATAGTCGGTCGCCACTATGACATACCGATTTCCGGTTCGCATTGCCGGTGGCTTGAAGGGACCGACAAAGTCCAAACCCCACTTTTGAAACGGTTCCAATGGAAAGACCGGGTGGTGTGGCATCCGGGCCTGCTCCGTGGGTTGGCCCAGTCGTTGACACAAATCGCATTCTCGGCTATACTTCACGGCCTCTTTTAGGGTGGTGGGCCACCACAGTCAGCTCTGCCATATTTTCCGAGCGGTTGCGTCGCCGGCATAATGCCCGCCGACAATTCCACAGTGGGCTTCCCTGAGGATTAGATCCTTCTCATCGCTCCACACTGCTCGTCTCCAGATGCCATCTGCCCCCTTGTGATAGAGGGTGTCTCCAACCAAGCAGAAATGTGTGCTTCTTACTGCTACCCTTTTCCTTTCATCGCGGTCCATGTTCTCCAGGGGTACTCCGGTGCTCAGGAACTGATGCATCTCAGTTAGCCACGTGTCTTCATCGGCTACCGTTGCATCCGTTGCCGGTTCCGTCGTGATCCAGAACAACTCGGCGTCGGGGAACTCATCTTGGACGCCGTCCCCTGCTTCTTCGGATTCGAGTCTGCTTAGGTAGTCCGCTACCGCATGCTGCGCCCCGGGTCGGTGGAAAATGTCGAATTCAAATTCCTGTAACAGCAGTGTCCATCGTGCAATTTTTCCCGTCAGGGATGCCTTCGAGACCAGGTAGAGTAGTGTTGAATGGTCGACGTGGAAGGAAAACTTCCTTCCGAGCAGATAGTGCCTGTACTTTGTGACACTATACACCATTCCTAATGCCTCGCGTTCCGTCGTAGAGTAGTTCCGTTCGGCTTTTGAGAGTTTCCGGCTTGCGTAGTACACCGGCCGGTACCATTTCGGCTCCGTGAGTTGCATCAGAACGCTGCCGATTTCTACGTCCAACGCGTCGACGAAGACGTGAAAGCTTTTACTCCAATCTGGCGGTTGCACCACCGGAGCTTGCGACAGCATAACCTTCAACGCTTGGTAGGCTTTCTCCTCTGTCTCTGCCCATAGGAAGGGTACCATGTGTACGGCGGTATGCAATGGTGTAGCGAAGTCTGCGAGGTGCCGTATCATCCGGCTATGCCACCTTAATTGGCCCAGGAACCGGCTTAAAGCCTTTGCGTTATTTGGTGCTGGTGCCTCGAGAATCGCCTTTACTTTATCCAGATCTACCGCGATTCCTTCCTTACTCACCACGTGCCCTAGTAAGTTGCCGCTTGCCACTCCAAAGACGCACTTGCCCGGGTTCAGACTCAATCGGTACTCGCGGCACTTCTCCAAGCATAGCCAGAGATATATTCCGTGCCGGTTGTAGACCGCGAAATCGTCAAGGAAGACCTGCATAAAACCGGGGATATATTCCCCAAAAATTTCCATTATTATCCTTTGAAAGGTCGCTTGGGCCGTCTTTAGTCCGAACATCATCACGACCGCGACGAACACTCCCCATTCCGTAACGAACGCTGTCTTCTCCTGGTCGGCCGGGTTCATTCGTATTTGGTTGTAACCGCTAAATCCATCCAGGAAGCTGTAAACTTCGTGGCCGGCTACCGCATCTAACACCCCGTCCGTAAATGGTAGTGGAAACACATCGGTCACTGTTGCGGCATTTAGTTTCCGGTAGTCTACGCATACCCGGATTTTGCCGTTCTTTTTCGGGACCACCACTATCGGACTCAGCTAGGTTGCCTGCTTGACCGGTCGGATAAATCCGACCCGGAGGAGCTTATCAATCTCCTCCTTCACCTTCGCCGCATAATTCGGATTCATCCGGTACCTGCGTTGAGCGATCGGTTTCGCGTCTGTACTTAGGTGAATTTGGTGCTGATAGAGCTGGGGGTCCAACCCTCGCATGTCTTCGTACGACCATGCGAACACATCCTTGAAGTCTGTTAATAATGCTACCATTGCCTTCTTTTCTTCCTTTGGCAATTCCTTTGCGACATTTACCGGTCAAGGCTTGTCTGTTGTGCCGAGGTCCACCTCCTCTAGTTGGGATGCTTTTACCCTCTGGGATATCGTCATTTCCCTCTCTAGGGATTCCTGTGCTTGTCGCAGTTCCCGGATCGCCGCTTGGTCCGGTTCGTCCGGCGTCGTGATGTACGGTTCTACTACCGCCGTGATATCCACCTCAAATAGTGGGACGATTCGTGGGTGTTCCTCGAGGTACCGATCGACTTCCTCATCCGGTAATCCCTCCAACATGTTGATGCTTTCCACATACAATGGAGTTGCTTCCTTACTGGCGATCACCCGTGGTTGCGTCGTTACTCGTACCTTTGTTTTCCCTCGCCGGAATGTGATCATGTTCTTTTGCCAGTTCTGCTTGATATGCGCCGTTCGCAGCCATGGTCGTCCTAGCAGTAGGGGGTACGCGCCTTGTACATTCAGCTGCAGCACCACGGCCGATATCTGGAATACGTGGCCTCCGATCGTTACTTCCAAATCCCGGATAAGCCGGGTCGGTCGGACTGACCTGGTATCCGCCATGCGTCACCAGAAGGGGCATGGTTCCCATTCCCGGATGCCCAGGTTGTCGCATGTCTGTCGGCTGATGACATTTACCCCGGAGCCTCCGTCAATAATCGTTCCAGCAATGTCCTTTCCTTTCACGATTGTCGTGATCGCCGGGCTACTTGTATCGACCATAGTTGGTCCTTCCTCCGGGTTGGAGAAGAATGCCGGTGCTGGCGTCGGCTTCGGTTTGCTCACGGATGCCTGTAAGTCTGCCGTAAACCGTGGCACCAACTGTAGTAGCCGTGCTAACGGCAACACGATTTCACAGTCTTGTAGCGCTTGCCACGTCGGGTTTTCTCCTGGCTGTATGATTTCTTCGTCTTTTGGCATATTTTGGTCTCTTACTTCTGCCGCATTCTGTTCATTGGCCTCCATGATCCCTTGCGCCACTTGTTTTCTGATTGCCTCCTGGGCTTCCCACTCGGCGGTCTTTCCCTTTGACCGGGTTGTGACCTGCTGTACTTCTGTTATTTCGGCTGTAACCATGTTGACTGCCGGCTGCTTGTCATTGGTTTTGCTTGGGCATTGGTTACTATAATGGCCCTCCTTACGGTAGTAATAACAGTACACCTTGTGACTGTTGCTCGTTTCTCCTTTGTCCCCGGTTTGGAGGGTGGGTATACTTCGGCGGTCGTCTTCGGTTTTTCCGTTATCTGGTACCGATACCGGGTTGTCATTCCTTGCTGCCTCCCGACGTTCCTCTCTTCGGAAAAATCCACGCTTCTGATTCTGTCGGAAATTTCGGTTCCCTTGTCGCCTCTCTTCTCTGCGTCATTCGTATTCCGGGGATTCGTCTCGGTCGTACCAGTCCCGGGGGTAGCTATCTCTGCGTTTCTCCTCTCGGTCATAGTTATCGCGTCTTCTATCAGCGTATCTGTTACCGCGTTCGCGTTGGTAGCGGTCGTCTCTCCGGAATCGATCCTCATCCGGGTTCTGATTGTGCGGTTCTATGTGTCGAACCGGTGCTGCCTGCCGATTTAACAGGTTATATTCGCATTGGTCCGTTGTATGGGCTCGAGAGTTGCAGATCATACATTGTGTCCGCAGGGTGCAATCTACCGTTGAGTGGCCCGAATTTAGGCATGTTGTGCATTGTAAGACCTGTCGGAACCTCAAGTCTTCCTCCTTCGGGAGTGCCCGATGTAACATCCCCATCGACAAGAAGGAGCTAGTCTTGTCCATTTCTAGGACCCGATCAATAACTTGGTCCATTGTGCTGGTGCGGAAATCAAGGACTCCGCACATTGTTCGAAGTGGCTCTTCCAGCGCGGCCAAAAAGACTGCTTTGGCTTCGTCTTCGGGTGGTGCTCTCGTCAGTTGGTTGTGCAGGGTCTGAAACCGAATGATGAATTGTGGCACAGTCTCGTTCTCTTCCTGCCGGGTGGTGTAGAACTGCCCGACCAATTCCCTTTGCTCAACTTGTCTGTGAAAAAGCCTGAGGAATTTGGCCTTCAAACCATCGAATGTGGCAAAGCTGCCCGGTAAGTGTTTTGCGTGCCATCGGGCCGCCGGTACTTCTAAGGTCATGCCGAATTCGGCGACTTTGGATCGTTCGGCTTCGGGCTCCGTCAGTCTTTGGGAGACATGGTTGGCTTCCCATGTTTGGAGGAATGCGCACACGTGTGCCTCCGCGTTGGGCTCATCCCGGTACTTTGGGTATGGGTACGGCATCGTGTCGTCCAACTGACTCTCCTGCTTTCTCCGCTCTCTGTCCGTTGTTGGCGTCGGTGTGAGAACCTTTGGTTCCTCCGCGGTTGGTGCCGGTATCCGCTCCTTCAATTCCTCCGCGGGTGTTGTCGGTATCCGCTCCTTCGGTTCCTTCGCGGGTGTTGTCGGTATCCGGTCAGCCTCCCTCGGCGATTGCCGGTCACTGAACTCCAAGGTTATTTCTTCCTCTGGCTCCGGTGTTACTGAGTCTTCCGACTCCTCTTCCCCCGGGTCGTTTGGTGTGTCGTGGCTACTTTTATACCGGGACGCAACGCTTCCGTCGCTTTTCGACTCCGCCTCAAGTATTGCGAATGCTTCCGAGTCCCCGTCGCCACCGGCGAGCGTCTGTAGTATCGTTTCCGCCTCTTGCAGGCTTGTTATGCTACTACCTTCGTCGGGGACTTGCAGAACCCGGAACTACAGTGCTTCTTCTGCGACTCTCCGAAGAGTTGTGGAGAATGACCGATCTCGCGGGATCTCGTCGACGGCTTGCTGGAGGCCTTCCCGTTCATCTCCCTGGTTCGGTGTATCATCTCCCTGGTTCGGTGATGTGGTCGTCGTTTGGTCTAGACATCCATCCCCCGGTTGTCCTCTGCACTTTGCAGGAATCGTGGTCGCCAAAATAGTGTTGTCTGCCTGGCCGGACTAGCCTCAACACAGGTGTCTATCCGACACTTCTCCAAAGGGGTGGTAAGGATTGGATGCTAGGTTACACGCATAAGATGATTACACTAAGCACAGACGGTAAAACAATACAAAGATAAAGATAAACACGCAATAATTATATTTGTATTACTTCCGTCAAGCATTTACAAATCATCGGATCCTTTTATAGGCATCCGGCAAGGTTACAATCGGTGCGCTTAGGCAACCGGCATCCGGATCGGTACAACTGTACCGGATCCGTCCCTCCAAATAATAATTATACTATTATTTACTTCCTATTATCCGATCCGACTCCGCCTTCCCACTTGTCCTTGCTCTTCTGACCAGTCAACATAGGACAGAGCCGGAGAACCTGTGGCGTAAATGGACGGCCGCACTTGTACCATAATGTAAAAATAGGCTGTATATAATGGTTATGAGAAGAAAAAAGAAAATAAAGAAGAAGAAGAAGAAGATAGAGACACTATTAAAAGGACTAAATGCATGCATAGACTCCTAGTTCAAGAACATGTGGCACCACCATGGCTCACCGCCCAATGAACCCTAATCCACAAAAAGAAGAAAATAGAAGATCTTCTGCACAAAACAGAAACCCACCTTCTAACTATCAGTGCTTCCATCGCTCCTCCCCCTCACCTTCTCCTCCATCCTATCACAGAGCTCCAACCCACCCGTCTCCTTCCCACGAACCTACTCTAGCGATGCCGATCTTCATCTCTACTGCCTTACACCGATGGCTCGTGGAGAAACGCCTGGATGGGTACATCCAGGTCGCAGAAGAACTCACCAAACCCGGACCGCCCACACACGATGACTGCAACACCGGGAGAAACCATGCCGACCAAACAGGGGAGCTGCACCACGATGCAAATACGGGCCCTATGTCGCCTCCGGACGTGGACACCGTAGCAAAGCTAAATATCCGGGCCATTTTGGAAGAAGATTGACGGGGTGGGTCCGACGTGCCAGGGCACTGTCCCATAGGCGTGCCAGGTGTTGTCCACCGGAATAGTAACCGATGAACAAGAGCGTAGGAATAAGAAATAATATAAGATCATAACACAAGTAATGGTTTGTTAGAAATTGGCGCTTTCAAAACCTTCACCTCTCGGCCACAACCGAGGAAACACGAGTCAATGCAGCTGTAAATCGAAAACACAGAGAGAGACTCGAATGCACAGGGTTTAGCGTGGAAAACCCTAGACGGGAAAAACCACGGGAGTGCAAGACTCCAACTATCACTATACGCAGGGAATGTACAATGGCGAGCTGCAAGGCGACGACCTTGAGCTCGCTGTCCTCGCCACAGGCGGCGGTATTACACAGAGGCGTCGACCTCTTCCTTTCTCTCTCTCTCACTCTCTCTCTCGGCTGCTCTCACTTCGCTCCCTCTAAGTGGAAAACAGAAAAATGAGCAACAACGCCAAAACTGTTTGCCCTAAGTCATATTTATACACATATGACTTTCGGGCTATTTACAAATATAGCCTAGAGGGCCCTTGGCAAACATATTCACAAATATGTCCCCGCATCCGGATCTCTCTCCGGGTACATTCGTCATCCGGCTCCATAGCCGGGGTCTTCATCATCCGGATCCGAAACCGGGTCTTCATCATCCGGATCCGAAACCGGGTACTCCTCATTCGGGTCTTCATTCCCGATTCCCGGACATCTGACCATCCCATCCGGAGGGACCGTAATCCCAACAAACTCCCCCTTCACTTCGGCATGGGATGTCTTTCCAATCCGACCCTCTTTCGGCACGCTTCCAGCTTGTCGGGTGTGAGCACTTTGGTCAGCATATCTGACCCGTTCTCGTCCGTCTGGATCTTCGTCAGCACGAACTCCTGGTCTTCTATCCTTTCCCGGATCCAGTGATATCTTCGCTGGATGTGCTTCGTCCGGGAATGATAGGCCGCATTCTTCACAAGGTGGATGGCACTCTGACTGTCGCAGTAGAGTCGGTACTCCTCCTACCGGATACCGAGATCTCTAATGAAGTCCTTCATCCATATTATTTCCTTGCCGGCTTCAACAGCCGCCATGTACTCCGCCTCCGTGGTTGACAACGCAACCGTCTTCTGCAGCCTCGACTGCCACGAAACAGCTCCCCCTGCATACGTCATCACATACCCTGATGTGGACCGGCTAGTATCTGCATCAACCGACATATCCGAATCGGTAAAGCCGTCGAGTTCGGGCTTACCGGAGCCGAATCGGAGGCACACGTTTGCCGTGCCCTTCAGGTATCGGAGTATCCACTTGGCCGCGTTCCAGTGCTCTTTGCCGGGATTGCTCATGTACCGGCTCACCACTCCGACTGCATATCCTATGTCCGGTCTTGTACACACCATTGCGTACATCAAGCTTCCGACGGCAGAGGCATATGGTACTTTCATCATGTCCTCCTTCTCAGCCTTTGTCTTGGGGCTTTGCTTGCTGGACAGCTTGCAGTTTGCCGGGAGGGTTGACCGGACCGGTCTTGCTTCCGACATGTTGAACCGGTGAAGCACCTTTGTCACGTACTTCTCCTGTGACAGCCACAACTGCTTCTTCTTCCGGTCCTGGATGATGCGCATCCCTAGTATTTGCCTCGCCGGACCCAGGTCCTTCATTGAGAAGGTTCGGTGAAGCGCTTTCTTCAGCATCCGTATCTTGCCCTGGTCCCGTCCGACGATCAACATGTCGTCCACGTACAGGAGGAGTATTAGAAAGTCTCCTCCTTCGAACTTCTTCACAAACACGCAGTGATCAGATTGCGTTTTGTGGTACCCTTCGTCGGTCATGAAAGAGTCGAACTTCCGGTACCATTGCCGGGGAGCCTGCTTCAGTCCGTAAAGGCTCTTCTTCAACCGGCATACCAGGTGCTCCTTCCCTTTCTTCTCGAATCCTTCCGGTTGCTGCATGTAGATCTCTTCTTCGAGGTCACCGTGAAGGAATGCCGTCTTCACGTCCATCTGTTCTACCTCGAGGTCCATGCTTGCCGCTATGCTCAGCACCGTCCGGATGGAGGTCATCTTCACTACCGGGGCAAATATCTCGTCGAAGTCGACGCCCTTCTTCTGCTGGAACCCCTTCACCACGATCCTGGCTTTGTATCTCGGGGGGTTTCCGGCATCTCCCGGTTTCAGCTTGAACACCCACTTGTTTCGAAGTGCCCGCTTTCCTTTCGGCAACTCCACAAGTTCATATGTGTGGTTCTCATGCAGGGAATCCATCTCCTCCTGCATGGCACTTAACCACCTGCGGCTATGGGTGTCAAGCTTTGCTTCTTCAAAACTCTCCGGCTCCCCCTCGTCGGTTAGCAACACGTGCTCTGGTTCCGGAAATCTCCGGGGGGCCCTTCTCTCTCTTAGAGGATATCTCCATTCCAGAGCTTCGGTAAACGGCTCCTCCGTTTCCTCTTCATCCGAATCCATTTCGGGATCGGGGCCGGTTCCGGTATCAGTTTCATCTTCCTCGGCCGGTTCTGTTTCTTCACCGTCTTCGGCCGGATCCTCGAGTGCTAACCGGTCCCTTGCCGGTCGGGACTGCTCCTCGTAGAGTTGATCCTCACCGGTCGACTTGGAGCTCTTCATCTTCTTCTCCGACTCCCAGTCGGCGAGTGTCTTGTCCTCCATGAAGATGATATCACGACTCCGGAATATCTTTTTGTCGACCGGGTCCCATACTCGGTAGCCGAACTCGTCATCGCCGTAACCGAGGAATATGCATGGCCGGGTCTTTGGATCTAGCTTTCCTCTCCGGTCCTTTGCCACATGCACATATGCGAGACACCCGAACACCTTCAGATGCCGGTAGGATACTTCCCTACCGGTCCACACTCTCTGCGGCGTGTCTCCGTCCAAAGGTACTGAGGGTGATCTGTTTATCACGTATGTCGCCGTCGACATTGCCTCAGCCCAAAACCCCTTGGGTAATTTCGCATGCGCCAGCATACTCCGGACCCTCTCCATTATGGTCCGGTTCATCCTCTCGGCCAGCCCGTTCAGTTCCGGCGTCTTCGGCACAGTAAACTCGAGCCGGATTCCCTTCGAGCGACAGTACTCCTCGAACTGCCCCCGGTATTCCCCTCCGTTATCCGCTCGTATCGCTTTCAGCTTCTTGCCGGATTCCCTTTCCACTCTCGCGTGGAGTTCTTTGAAGACGCACAACACTTGGTCCTTTGTCTTCAACGGTGCCGTCCACAGCTTCCGGCTGTGGTCATCAATGAATGTCACGAAGTACTGGGCTCCGCCATGTGACTTCGTTTCTACTTGACACACGTCAGTGTGCACCAACTCCAATGGTGCGCTACGTCTCGTCGGTGGCCTTGAGTGGAAGGAGGTTCGGTTCTGCTTACCGGCCAGGCAATCGGTGCACTTCTCCAGGTGCACATGCTTCACTGGAATAAGGTTGTCTTCTGCAAGCCTCTTCATCCCCTTCTCACTCATGTGGCACAGTCTCTTGTGCCACAGCTCACCGGCAGTGTCGGCTGCCACGTTCAACTCCTCCGGACACAACCAGGCATTCATAAGGTACAGTGTGTTGACTTTCCGGGCCCGAGCCACTATCAGGCTCCCCTTGCTGAACTTCATTACGCAGTTCTGGATGCTACCTGTGTAGCCTTCATCGTCTAGCCTCCCGGCCGAAATCAGGTTCAATCGAACCTCCGGAACGTGTCGGACATCCTTCAGCAACATTTTGCATCCGGTCGAGGTTGTCAACCACACGTCTCCTATGCCGGCAATCCGGCACGTACCTTCATTTCCCATCCGAACGCAGCCATGCTCACCGGCTGTATAGGATGAGAAGTATCGTCTTTCCGGGGTCAGGTGGAACGATGCTCCGGAATCGACGACCCAGGTAGTCTCATCGCCGGCAATGTTTAGTTTACCTTCTTCGGTGATGAGCATGATCTCCTCTTCACTTGCCGCGAGTGCCGTCGTTCCTTTCCGGTCCTTCCCTCGCCGATCCGAACCATTCCGGTCCGTGGCTCCCCGGTAAGCACCGTTCCGTTCCGAAGACTTCTTCGAATCGGTGTCGTCGGCTCCGTTGTCTTTTCGGTAATGCCGACAATTCTTTCGGAAGTGCCCCGGCTTCCCACAGTGGAAGCATGTGGGCCTTCCTCTTGACTGCGACCGGGTCCCCGACTTCTCCCGTCTTTGCGGACTCCGGTTCCGTTGTCTTCCCCGATCCGATTCGGTAAGCAGCATCTTCAGATCGGAGGCCAGTTCTTTATCTCTCCGACGCGCTTCTTCGTTCAAAATGCTTGTCTTTACCGTTTGTAAGGACAAGTTATCTTCGGTGCAGGAGGTGTTGAGAGTCACCACCAAGTTCTCCCAGCTTTCCGGCAATGTACACATCAGCATGATGGCTTGCATTGCATCCTCCAACGGGAACTTGATCGCCGCAAGCTGGTTCACAAATCCCATGAACGCGCTTACGTGTTCCACCATACTCTCGCCGTCCCGGTACTTGAGGTTCACTATCTTCCTCATCAGGGAGGTCCGGTTCAACGCATTCTTCCTCTCATAGAGGCCCGACAGCTTCTGCCACATCTCATATGCGTTGGTGTCGTTCGCCACATGTTGTAGAACGCTCACGTCGACGTATTGCCGAATGGTTGCAACGGCTTTCCGGTTCAGAAGCCTCCATTCCGTCTCAAGTACCCCCTTGGGTATTTCCGACCTGTCGATCGGTTCATACAGGTCCCGAACAATGAGCAGATCCTCCATCTTTATCTTCCAGTCGGCTTAGTTCTGCGCATTCAGCACCATCATCCCCGGCTGCCCGCTGCTGCCGCCTTCCATTTTCTGCACTGCAGTCGCTCTGATACCAGATTGTTAGAAATTGGCGCTTTCAAAACCTTCACCTCTCGGCCACAACCGAGGAAACACGAGTCAATGCAGCTGTAAATCGAAAACACAGAGAGAGACTCGAATGCACAGGGTTTAGCGTGGAAAACCCTAGACGGGAAAAACCACGGGAGTGCAAGACTCCAACTATCACTATACGCAGGGAATGTACAATGGCGAGCTGCAAGGCGACGACCTTGAGCTCGTTGTCCTCGCCACAGGCGGCGGTATTACACAGAGGTGTCGACCTCTTCCTTTCTCTCTCTCTCACTCTCTCTCTCGGCTGCTCTCACTTCGCTCCCTCTAAGTGGAAAACAGAAAAATGAGCAACAACGCCAAAACTGTTTGCCCTAAGTCATATTTATACACATATGACTTTCGGGCTATTTACAAATATAGCCTAGAGGGCCCTTGGCAAACATATTCACAAATATGTCCCCGCATCCGGATCTCTCTCCAGGTACATTCGTCATCCGGCTCCATAGCCGGGGTCTTCATCATCCGGATCCGAAACCGGGTCTTCATCATCCGGATCCGAAACCGGGTACTCCTCATTCGGGTCTTCATTCCCGATTCCCGGACATCTGACCATCCCATCCGGAGGGACCGTAATCCCAACATGGTTCCTATTTTGGCTCCTATTTTGGCTGGACTTAGTCGTTTAATTCTTCTTCTAACTGACTAAGGACATCAAATTTCTTCGCTAGTTTTGGGCTATTAGTACTATTGGGACTATCAGATATCCCTACTGAAATAGACTTAGGTTTAGTACAATAAGAACTAGCAACTATTTGGTTTACTTGCCGTCTTGGCCTATGGGGACAGTTGACCGCGATATGCCCTGGTCCACCGCAATAAAGACATAGTCGGTTTGCTCGACGTTGTTGCTTTTCTTCTTGTGATAGCAGTCCACGACGACGTGTGGTGTCAATTTCCATCGGAGTTGGAGTACTTACTAGAGGCACATTATATGACTCCCTCGGAAAAGGTTTCGCTACCACTGAGGCATAGGTAGGCTCAGATCTTGCCCTTGGCATCTCAAACTGACGTTCCGAACGCCGTTCGAAGAGGCGATTGTCGCATCTCACTGCGCGACTGATTGCTTCTATTAATGACTTTGGTTCTTCGGGAAAGGTCAAGAGTAAATCTTTGACATCGTTATGTAGACCATAACGAAATTGTTCCATTAACGCTTGATCATCCCAGGGGATATCGGAGGCGAGTAGACGAAAATCTGCAGTGTATGCGGAGGTTGGACGATCACCTTGACGTAGTCGTTGGATTTTGTTGATTGTTGTCCTTATGCTGTGAGTATCTCCAAAATAGGCTTTAAATTCACTTATAAATTCTTCAAAAATTGTTTAGTACTGGAGATTCTTTTTCTAACAGCGGAGCGAACCATGCCAACGTGGAGCCACTTAACAACGTGCCTACTAAACCCACTCGTGATGCATCGGTGGGATATTGGGAAGGATGCATTTGAATAACTAGTCGTTCCTGATTAAGGAACCTTGTAAACTACGATCGCGTTCCATCGAATTTCATGGGAAGGCCAATCTTGGGTTCTTTATGAATCCCTTGTGTTCCGGGTCCTTGTTGTTTCATTGCTACAATGGTTGCTTCGAGTTGTTGCACACGTAACGTCAGCTCCCCGTGTTGTTGTTGTTTTTCCTGCGCTATTTGTTGAAGATCCCCCAACAAATGGTGATTTTCTTGTTCTAGTGCTACAAATTTCTCCTTTAAGCAATGGAGCTCCGAGAAAACAGATTGGTATTCCTGAGTGCTAACAATTTCCATTTTACTAGGGAGGATAAGAGGATTAGTATGAAAGGAAGAAAGGGGTAAGAAGATGTGGGAAACCGAAAAGAAGACCGGAAAAAGGGGATATGTAAGAAGATAAAAGGAAGAGGAGGAAAGGAGGAGACGGAAGGAGGACGCCAAAAATCGGTTCAAACTATCAGGATCAGTATTAAGACAGAGAAGGAATTAGTACTAAAAGAGGTGTAGAACTCTCGAGAGAAGGAAAGAGTGAGCAAGAGAGAGATAGAGAGAGAGAAAGGGTGAGAGAATGATGATAAAAGATATATATTATGTGAAGAGAGTATACAATAGTAGCTAGGAGGCTTAAGACTGGCGTTGAACCGATTTGGTTTGAAATAATGCCTTGTGCCTCCTTTTATAGTGTTCTCAGGAGTACTCCTGAAGTTTCTAGAATGTTCCAGAGAAATCTAGAATATACATCAATTTTCTATAATAAAACATAATGAAAATAATATTTTATGTATTACAATGTATGGGCTAATGGTCAAGAGCTCAACCCATGTAGCATAAGGTCATGGTTTCGAGTCTTGCCATATTATGACAGTTGCTCGACCTCGAGGTCCATGCATGCCGCTCAACACAGTCTGGATGGACGTCATCTTCTCTACCGGGGCAAAGATCTCATCGAAATCCACTACCTTTTTCTGTTGGAAGCCCTTCACCACGATCCGAGCTTTGTATCTCGATGGATTTCCGGCGTCTCCCGGTTTCAGTTTGTACACCCACTTGTTCCGGAGCGCTCTCTTTCCTTTAGGAAGCTTTGTCAATTCATATGTGTGGTTCTTATGCAGGGAATCCATCTCATCCTACATGGCACTCAACCACCTGTAGTTGTGGATGTCTTTCCTTGCTTCCACGAAGCTTTTCGGCTCCCCCTTTTCGGTCATTAAGACATGATCTGCATCTGGAAATCTTCGAGGGGGCCCTTCCCTCTCTAAGAGGATATCTCCATCCTTGATTTTCGATCACCGGTTCCTCCATTTGTTCTTCATCTGAATCTGTTTCAGGGTCTTGTCTGGTTCTGGTGTTTGATTCTTCTTCTTCGATTGGTTCGGTTTTTTGTCCGAATCTGGCCGGTTCTTCGAGTGTCATTCAGTTTCCGCCCGTATGAGTCCTTGTTTCTTCTGACTGATCTATGTCGCTTGACCCAGAGTCCACTATCTTCTTCTGTGATTCCCAATCGGTAATGTTCTTGTCTTCCATGAAGACTATGTCTCGACTCCGGAACACCTTCTTGTCGACTAGGTCCCACACTCGATACCCGAACTCATCATCGTCGTATCCAAGGAATATGGATGGCCGGACTTTGGAGCTAGTTTCGCTCTCTTGCCATTTGCAACATGCATGTAGACAAGACAACTGAACACCTTCACATGCCAGTAAGACATGTCTTTACCGGTCCATACTCTCTATGGTGTGTCCCCGTCGAAGGGTGCTGAGGATGATGTGTTTATCATGTACGTTGCCATCATCAACGCCTTAGCCCAAAATGTCTTCAGTAACTTGGCATGTGGCAACATACATTGGACTCTCTCCATACGGTTCGGTTCATCCTTTCGGCCAATCCGTTGAGCTCTGGTGTCTTTGGCATGGTGAATTTGAGCCAGATTCCCTTTGGCCGACAACACACCCCAAACTGCCCCTTGTATTCTCCTTTGTTGCCCACTCGAACCATCTTTATGTTTCGGCCGGTTTCCCTTTTCACTCTCACGTGGAAGTGTCCTTGAAGATGGATAATACTTGGTCCTTCTTCTTTAGCGGTGAGACCCACAGCTTCCAGATGGGGTTGTCTATGAACGTCACGAAGTAACGCGATCCAGCATGTGACTTCGTGTCCACTTGGCATACATCGGTATGCAGAAGTTCCAATGGTGCATTCCGTCTCGTCGGTGGTCTCAACTGGAAAGAGGTTCGGTTTTTCTTGCCGGCCAAGCAATTGGTGCACTTCTCAAGCTACACATCCTTCACCTCTGGAATGAGGTTATCTTTGGCAAGTCTTCTCATCCCTTTTTGGCTCATGTGACACAACCTCTTGTGCCACAACTCACCGGCATTATCAGATGCCACGTTCACTTCTTCCTGGCATATCCGGGCATGCATAAGGTACAATGTGTTGATCTTCTGGGCTCGAGCCACGATTAGGTTTCCTTTTCTGAACTTCATGACTCCGTTCCAGATGCTACTCGTGTAGCCTTCATCATCTAGCCAACCGGCTGATATAAGGTTCAACCGAACCTTAGGAACGTGTCATACGTCCTTTAGAGAGATGGGGAAGTTGATGACAATGAGTAAGAATGTGTTGGGATTTTGGCCCCTCCAGATGGGAACTTGAGAACCGGATGATGAGAACCCAGTGAGAACCGGATGTAGAAGACCCGATGAGAACCGGATGTAGAGGACATTTGTAAATATGTTTTTTAGTAAGCCCATGGAGGCTATATTTGTAAATAGTCCTAAAGGAATATTAGTATAAATATGACCTAGGGCAAACATTTAGTAGTAGATGTTTTCATATTGTTGTAACTGTTGTATAGAGAGCGATAGAGAGAGAGAGTGTGTGTGTAAGATATAGAGAAATACTCTATTGTAACCGCCGGCTGGCGTAGATACAGAGGTCGAGGTCGTTGCCTCCGAGGCTTTGAGTGTACCTTTCTCATACAATGATAGTTGGAGTCTGTGGGCTCCCGTAGTTTTTCCCATTAGGGGTTTTCCACGTAAACATCCTATGTATTTCCTTGTGTACTCTCTCTTATTCCATTTCTGTGTTTCGTTCCTAGTGAAGTGTTCAAGACTCGGTTGTGGCCGAGCAATATTCCATGCTATTCTCTACAATTTGGTATGAGAGCGAACAACACAAGAAATGGAAGAATCGTTTGGGGGCATGTTCAAGCTCACCGGCTCCAACTACTCAGTGTGGAAGTCGAAGATGAGGGACATGCTGGTGGTTAAAGATCTTTGGTTGCTGATTCAGTTCAGGGACAAGAGACCGGATAAGATCGACGCCACATTGTGGGAGGTGATGCACATCAAGACGATGACATACATTCGGTGCTTCATCGACATGAGCCTGTACAACAACTTCAATGAAGAGAAGATCGGCATCATGTTCCAGAACAAGAATGCTGCTAACCGGGTTCCGGTATTCCGGAAGCTAGTGAGGCTCCGGTACCAAGACGTCTACAGTATGGCAGAGCACATGAATGCCTTCCAAGGAATGATACATCAGGCAACCTCGTTGGAGGTACCTCTCGCTCATGAGGTACTTTCTCTACTCCTGCTCGGTTCCCTCCCCGATAGCTGGGAGACGTTAGTTGTCACGGTGGGCAACGTCGGGCCGGAAGGAAAACAACTTTACCTAGCAAGAGTCAAGTCGAGCTTGCTAGATGAGGAGGCGCGTGGGAAAGACACGGAGGTGATCTCCAATGCCAAGGCCCTCCTTACCAAATCGAAACGCGGAAGACAAAGGATTCGAAGTCCCCAGAACCAGGAAAAGTCAGGGACACGATCAAAGTCAAGGGGGAGGCCCACTTGCTTCTATTGCGGCAAGTTGGGGAACTTCTAGAAGAACTATCGGCATTTCCAAAAAGACAAGGGAACCGACAGTACCGATTTGAAGAAGTCACCGGACCCAAATGGTTCGGATCGGCGAGGCCCAGACCAGAAGGGAACGATGACGATCGCGACAAGTGAAGAGGAAGTAATGCTCATCACCGAGGAGAGTGAGTTGAACCTTGCCGGCGACGAGACAACGTGGGTTGTCGATTCCGGAGTGTCGTTCCACCGTACCCAGGACCGGAAATGCTTCTCATCCTACACAGTCGGTGAGCACGGCCGTGTCTGAATGGGGAATGAAGGTACATGTCGAATTGTCGGCATGGGAAACGTTTGTTTGACAACACCAACCGGATGCAAGTTGCTATTAAAGGATGTCCGACACATTCCGGAGGTTTGATTGAACCTAATATCAGCCGGTTGGCTAGATGATGAAGGCTACACGGGTAGCATCCGGAACGGAGTCATGAAGTTCAGCAAGGGGAGCCTAATAGTGGCTCGGGCCCGTAAAGTCAACACATTGTACCTGATGAACACCCGGTTATGACGGGAAGAAGAAGTGAAAGTTGCTTCCGACACTTCCGGTGAGTTCTGGCACAAGAGATTGTGTCACATGAGCGAGAAGGGGATGAGAAAGTTTGCAGAAGACAATCTCATTCCGATGAAGGACATGCATCTTGAGAAGGGCACCAACTGCCTGACCAGTAAGCAAAACCGAACCTCCTTCTGGTCAAGACCATTGATGAGACAGAATGCACCACTTGAGCTAGTGCATATCAATGTGTGTCAAGTGGACACAAAGTCACATGCTGGATCGCAGTACTTCGTGATGTTCATAGACGACCACAGACGGAAGCTATGGGTCTCACTACTAAAGACAAAGGATCAGGTGCTATCCGTCTTCAAGGAGCTCCACACGAGAGTGGAAAGAGAAACCGGCCAGAAGCTGAAGGCGGTTCGAGCAGATAACAGAGGAGAATACCAGGGACAATTTGAGGAGTACTGTCGGTCGAAGGGAATCCGGCTCGAGTTTATTGTGCCGAACACGCTGGAACTAAACAGGCTGGCCGAAAGGGTGAAACGGATCATAATGGAGAGAGTCCAGAGCATGCTAGCACATGAAAAATTACCCAAGACGTTTTGGGCTCAGGCGCTGACGACAACGACCTATGTGATAAACAAATGACCCTCAATACCCTTGGGAGGAGACTCACCTCAGAAAGTATGGACCAGTAATGATGTGTCTTACCGGCATCTGAAGGTGTTCTGGTGTCTCGCATACGCGCATGTGGCAAAGGACAAGAGAGCAAAGCTGGATCCGAAATCTAGGGCATGCATATTCATTGGATACGACAATGATGAGTTCGGTTACTGGGTGTGGTATTTGGTCGACAAGAAGGTGTTCCGGAGTCGGGACATAGTCTTCATGGAAGACAGGACCATTGCCGACTGAGAGTCGGAGAAGAAGATGATCAACTTCGGATCATCCAATGAAAACCAGTTTGAGGACACAAGGACCTACCCGGTTGAAAACCGGATGTTGGCCGGTAACCGGATGACACTCGACAAACCGACCAGATACAGATAGGAAACTGAACCGACCAAAGAAGAATGTAAAAGAATACGTGTGGAGAAGCGTGTGCGTAAACACATGTGCGGAAGCGTGTTCGGTAAACGCAAAAAACACAGAGATGGAAATAGAGAGGGAAAGACAAAGAGAGAGCAGACACACAACTTTATTCAAAATAATTCTTAGTCTGTACAATTGGGTTGACACAAGTACTAATAGTACTTGACTTCTGATAAATGAGCCAACTACACACACTCCCAAAATTATTCCTTACGAGCAATAACTTCCTAACGGCCTCTCGATTTACACACCGTTACGGCCTATTGTGGGCACGGTTTTACGCACCCAATTTACACACTAGGTTACGCACCCAATTACGCACCAAATGTTGAGCTTGTCTCTCAACACTCCCCCTCAAGCTCAACTTGAGGTTCCGTCCGCTCGTCTGGATCTACGCTCCGGTTCCTTCGGGCTGCATGCCTCGCTCGCGCTCCTCGACCCGTTTGATTCCGCGTGCTTTGACCCTTCTGGTAGGCCTGTCTGCTCATTTGGCCCAACTCAGCTCCCTTGCTGTCATGGTGTTGGCGCGTCTTTCGCTGCCCTTTTCTCCACTTGGCCCTTAGTCAATTCATAATAGCCGAATCGAACATTTCGATTGAATCGAACGTTTCCGATTCAATTCTGCTTCCATCTAAATTGGTTGTCTCCAATTTGTCTTCAGTCTTGAGGCCTTTGACAACTTCCGACCACATCTTCATCTTGGCCTTATCTTCCCCTGATTCGGCTGTCTTCGACTCTTTCCTATGATTACGGCCCTTGCTTCTTTCTTCGGCTTCTTCCGCCGGTTCGAAATCGAATTCTTCGTCCGGTTCACGGTCACTTCCGCCGTGATGAACACCTCCTCTCCTTTCATGTTCTTCTTCCTATTGTTCCTTTCTTCCCCTCAAGTTCAGCGTGTTGAGGTGACGCAACCCTAGCTCACCCGAGAAATGTCATAACTTGTCGAGACCAAGAGGCTTGGTGAAGATGTCAAGAACCTAGCAATCCGTCGGAACATACGCTAGTTCGACTTAACCTGAAAGGACCCACTCACGGACAAAATGGTAGTGCACCTCAATGTGTTTGGTCTGGGCGTGAAATATGGGGTTCTTCGCAAGGTGGATATAGCTGAGGTTATCGCAATAGATCGTCGTTGGATCAGACACCTCTACATGTAGATCCCGTAATAGCCGTTTCAGCCAAATGACTTCACACGTAACAACAGTCGCCCCTCGATATTCGGCCTCCGTGCTCGACAATGCCACTGTCGGCTACTTTCTGCTGCTCCACGCGATCGCCACACTTCCCAGTGAGAATGCGTATCCAGATGTGGATCTACAATCGTGGGCATTTCCGGCCCAATCGGCATCTGTGTAGCCAACTCACTGTTCAGCTATGCTTGCTCAATATAGCAACGCCACGTCTTTCGTGCCACTTACATATCGCAATATCCTTTGCACGCACTGAAAGTGTTCGGCCGTAGGCTACGACAAAAATTGATTGATTAAGCCGACCGGGTAGCTAAGATCTGGCCGAGTAATCGTCAAATAGATGAGGCTTCCGACAATTTGTCGAAACCGTTGTCGTGAAGAAAACTGGCTGTTGAGATACAAGCTCAACATTGATTGGATCGGCTGTGCAAACCGAGAACCGGATCGGTTGGAACCGATCAGTTAGGCCAGACCAGTGCGTAAAACGGATACGCAAACCGGTGCATAACGAGAGGCCGTATCGGTGCGTAAACCGAAAGGCCGTTAGAGATATATTCCTCGTAAGGAATAGTTTTGGGAGTAAGTGTCGAGGCTCATTTATGAGCAGTCAAGTACTATCAGTACTTGTGTCAGCCCATTGTCAGGGCTTGTATAAAAGGTGCTCACTGAGCATGATGTAAAGTAAGTGTTACTATTTTTTGAATTGAATTTCTTGTGTGTTCTGTTTGTCTCTCCCGCGTACTGTGCATACTCAAGCTCTCCATTAAACCTGCATATTTTCTGTGTGTTTGGTTTTCTATTGCTTCCGCACATAATCTTTTTCATGGTATCAGAGCGCGAGGGTTGAGAACCTCTACAGCCGACATAGCTGGAAAGAAAAAACAACCAAGAAGAACAGGCAAAACCGATGGATGGAGGCATGGCTAGCTCACTTCCAACAGAGAAGCTCGACAGAAACAACTACGCGTCTTGGTCTTACAAGATGCACTAGTACCTGCTCGAACATGGTTACTGAAGCTATGTCGATGGAGCAAATGAGACAACACCCGAGTCAACACACAAAGACTTCCCGACTTGGGAACAGTCGGCGAGGAGAGTATTGTACTGCTTCGTGTCTTGTGTGGGCGAACAACTCTTAAGCTACATTCAGGATGCGAAAATGCTGAAGGATGCTTGGGGAAATCTGAGGAAGATTTTCGCGGCAAGCACTACAACCAAGAAGCTTGAACTCCGGCAGGAGCTGAGCACCCTACGACAACGCGACTTGTCAGTGGCCGATTACACCTTGAAGATCAAAGATATATGCAATTCCTTAGCCTCCATCGATGTGAACGTCGAGGAAGGCGAGATGGTGCAAATCGGTCTCAGGGGACTGGCATCGAAGTTCGGAGCATTCCGAACTGCTGATGTACACGGGAGAATACGCCATCGTTTTTCGACTTACAGTCGATTCTCCTTATAGAGGAGAACCACGTGGGTGCGTCGACGAGCACATATGCCGATAGCAAGATGATGTACACGAAGGGAGATAGGCCCCGTGGTCGTGGCAGACAAGGTGAGTTGAGTGCACAATGGAGGCGGTCGACGGGATCAAGGAAGAAGGCACTGAAGTCATGCCGACAGCAATTCCGGACCCTCCGGAAACAGGGGGAGTCGAGGCGATGAGAACCGGCAAGGGAAATCCGTCGCGGAATGCTGGTACTGTGGCAAGAATGGCCATAGGGAGAGCGAGTGCTGGAAAAAGCGTGCCGATTCGGAGAGAACTGGGTTTGTATCAGGTTCCGGACATACCAACAAAGGAAATCGGCAACGTTCGCACTACGCCGAAGGATCCGAAGAAGCAAAAAATGGGTTAGTCTTCGTGACGAGACATGAAGCAAACTCGATGAAGAAGATCACCCCGAAGTCGGGGGAGGTGTGGTACATCGACTCCGGTGCGTCAAACCACATGACGTGGCACAAGGAGTGGTTCTCGTACCTAGAAAAACCGATGCAACCAGGACTAGTCGCAACCGAAGACGACACTCCGCATCCGATCGCGAATGTCAGTGAAGTTCTGTTGAGCCATGTCGGGCAGAAAGGGAAACTTATGAACGTGATACACATCCCAACAATCACGAAGAATCTGGTGTCAGTCGGGCAGATCGTCGACCAGGGGATGCAGGTCCGGTTCACGCATCTCGGGTGCTTCATCGAGGAAGAAGGCCGAGTTATTGCGCAAGGGCGTAGAGACGGGAGGATGTTTATCCTCGACTCTAGTGACGGTGGCACCACAATGTTCGCGAAAGGACAAAAAGTCGAGTCGGACATCGACTTATGGCACAAGCGGATATGCCACGTCAACTATCAACGGCTTCATGACCTGCAATCAAAACAGGTGGTGTTTGGATTGCCCAGATTTAGTGGCCGAAAGCAACACTGACTTCCCTTCCCTAACGAGCATAACTGGAGCCGAAACAAGCTCGACTTGATACATTCCGATGTATTGGGGCCGACACAGAACGTTAGTCTTGGCGGGAGTCAATATTTCGTCTCCTTCATCAAGGACTATACGCAGCACACGTGGATCTACCTTATTGAGAAGAAGAGTGAAGTCTTCGACTGTTTCCAGGACCTTAAAGGGTTCATGGAAACGGAAACAGGACAAAAGATCAAGTGCCTGTGGTCGGATGGCGGAAAAGAGTACTTTTCTGGTCAATTCAACCGGTATCTACAGCAGATGGGAATTCGGTGCGAATTCAGTTGTAGATACACGCTGGAGCAAAATGGCGTGGCTGAGAGGAAGAATTGGTCGATTGTGGAAGTGGCGCGGGCAATGCTAGAAGAAAAGAGCTTGCCCAAGTTCTATTAGGCCGAGGCAGTACAAACCGTGGTATACATCCATAATTGGATTGGAGAAAATGTGTCGGCGCATGAGCAGTATTTCGGTAGGAAGCCCTATCTGCGACACTTGAGAGTTCTCGGTAGCATTGCATATGTGCATGTGCCAAAGGAGAAACGGAGGAAGCTAGACGCGAAAGCCGAGAAGAGTATCTTGGTCGGCTATTCGGACGAGCAGAAGGGTTATAAGTGTTATAACCCACACACGAAACAAGCGCGCGTGAGCTGTGACGTTGTGTTTGACGAGTCCGCATCCTGGTACTTGCCTCCGACTCCGGACCTCACCTGCAATCCGAGTTCTGATGATGAGGTCAGTGAGGCTGAGGTGCCTCTAGATGAGCCTGAAATCGGAACCCGTGAAGAGAGTCCGATTTTGGTTCGCTTAAGCAGACCGCATGGACAACTGAGTCGGTTCGACTAATCCGATGAAGAACCGGCGAGTAGTGGAGACTCGGCCGTGCATTCCCCGCGCAGGTAACCGAGGAGACGGCTTACGCGCAAAGAAAAAGGGAAGAAGAAGGTGTCGGATTACAGCACAGATTGAAACGAGTCAAATCGACGTGAGTCCAACTCCGATGGAAGTGACGACGGGCCTTCGAGACCGAAGTCCGCGTCGGCCAAGAATGCCTCAACATCGGCTAATGAGCAATTACGCCAATCAACCCACCAGAACAACCTTGTTGTGCGGTTCGGTTATAATGAGTACATGGCGCACCATTACGCGTACATGACGCGAGTGGCGGAAGTGCGTGAGCCAGAGAGCTACGCAGAAGAGGCAAAAAGGCACGAACTAGCATCCCGCGATGGAGGAAGAGATGCACGCGTTGGCGGAAAATGAAACCTGGGACCTGGTTAACGCACCGAAACGTGTGAAGCCGATCGTATGTAGGTGGGTGTAAAAGGTCAAGTACAACATCGACGGCTCGGTCAACCGATACAAGACCCAGTTAGTTGCGAAAGGCTACGCGCAGAAACACGGCATCGATTACGATGAGACATTTGCGCCAGTCGCGAAGATGACGACCATCCGTGTTTTGCTCGCGGTAGCTGCTACAAAGGGGTGGCAGTTACATCAGATGGATGTAAAGAATGTGTTCCTGCAAGGTGAACTTGAGGAACGGGTGTACATGGTACAGCCTCCCAAATTTCACTCCGGAATGAACACTTCGGCGGTGTGCCGATTGAAGAAGTCCGTTTACGGACTAAAGCAAGCCCCGCGTGCCTAGAACGCAAAAATCACGGAACGATTGCGTCGGATGGGTTTTACGACGTCGATATCAGACTCCTCACTGTTCATCCGGGAAGGTCGACTCGGGCCGGTTAGTATTTTACTTTTATGTTGATGACTTGGTCATCACCGGCGCCGACCTAGGTGAGATTGACCACGTGAAGCTCCAGCTCGCGGCATCATTCGACATGAAGGATCTGGGGGACCTTCATTACTTCCTCGAGATCAAAGTGATCCGTACCCCCGAAGGCATACTCATCAACCAATGTCATTACGCGCTGAATATGCTCTTCAAATTCAGGATGGCAGACTGTAAGTTCGTCTCAACTCCTCTGGATAGAACCGTCAAGCTTCGCCCTTAGTCCGGAAAGGTATGCGACCCGACGAGGTTCTGACAGATAGTTGGCAGCCTTATATAGTTGACCATCACCCGACCAGATCTCGGCCACTCAGTCGGGGTGATTAGTCAGTTCATGGCGCGACCGACTGAGGAACACCTTCAATGCACACGACGCGTACTCTGGTACATAAGTGGCAATAAGGACCGGGGGCTACTATATCGGTCCAATACAGCCCCACAGTTGGTCGACTACACCAATGCCGACTGGGCCGGCAACGTCATCGATTGCCGATCCACGTCCAGTTTTGCGTTCTCTCTCGGGAGTGCCGCGATGACGTGGAGTAGCAAGAAGGAGCCAATAGTTGCGCTGTCGAGCACCGAAGCCGAGTATAGAGGAGCGGTTGTCGCGACATGCGAAACCATATGGTTGAAACGGCTACTTAAGGATCTACAGGAGGAAGTGTCCGATCCAACGACTATCTACTACGACAACCTTAGCAGCATCCAACTCGCCAAGAACCCCGTTTTCCACGCCCGCACTAAGCATATTGAGGTGCACTACCATTTCGTCCGTGAGCGTGTTCTGTCCAGTGAAGTCAAACTTCAGTATGTTCCGACAGATCGACAGACCGCCGACATCTTCACCAAGCCTCTTGGTCTAGACAAGTTTCGACAATTCTCGGGTGCACTTGGGTTGCGTCATCTCGACGTGCCGAATTTGAGGGGGAGAGATGTCCCGAATGACCACGGAAGGGGGAGAGAAGACCGCGACGCCGAGTCAGATGACGAATTCTATTTCGGATCGGCCGAAGAAACCGAGGGCGGATCCCCGGAAGAGTCCGAAAGCAGACATAAGGGGAGCAGTCGAAAGGAAGAGCCGAAGCCAACCAAGCGTGGACGAGACGACGCCATCAAGGGCGAGAAAACCGAAGACGAGTTGGAAAATATCAACTCGAAGTAGAGCGAAAACCGATTGGAGGAAGCCGAGTTGGTTTGGGTGTTTGATTCGGATACGTTGAATCAACCGAGGGTCAAGCGGAAGAGAAGGCAGCAGAAGAGGTGCCAACACCGCAACAACAAGGAAGCTGAGAAGGGCCGTGTGAGTAGACAAGCCGACCGAAAGGGTCGAGGCGCCCGGAATCGAACGGGTCGAGGAGCGCAAGCAAGGAAGAACCAGAACATAGATCCGGAAGAGCGGATGGAACCTCAAGTTGAGCTCGAGGGGGAGTGTTGAGATACAAGCTCAACATTGACCGGATCGGCTGTGCAAACCGAGAACTGGATCGGTTGGGACCGATCGGTTAGGCCGGACCGGTGCATAAAACGGATACGCAAACCGGTGCGTAACGAGAGGCCATATCGGTGCGTAAATTGAAACGTCGTTAGAAAGATATACCCCGTAAGGAATAGTTTTGGGAGTAAGTGTCGAGGCTCATTTATGAGCAGTCAAGTACTGTCAGTACATGTGTCAGCCCATTGTCAGGGCTTGTATAAAAGGTGCTCACTGAGCACGATGTAAAGTAAGTGTTAGTATTTTTTGAATTGAATTTCTTCTTTGTTCTCTCCCGCGTATTGTGCATACTCAAGCTCTCCATTAAACCTGCGTATTTTCTGTGTGTTTGGTTTTCTATTGCTTCCGTACATAATCTTTTTCCCCGGCCTTAGGTGGAACCGGTGAAAAAGGCACGGGAACCGACCCTACGCGCGGGCACAAGTATTGATAAAGGATACGCAATTAGGAATAGGTAGGCTAATGAAAATATCCTAGGAAGATTATTAACAGGCTAGTGAATCGAAGAGGATCTCTGTCCGAAGGGACAGAGAATAAAGGTGATTTGACCAGGGTGTAATGGTCCCTCCCCGATGGCCTATAAAAGGGAAAGGAAGAAGACTAAGAAGAGGGAATTTTTTATTGGGTAAGGACGAGGTGCTATTGGACTGGGAACCGAGCTCTCTCCTCCTTCGTTCTGATCTGTAGGATTTTTGTGTTGGTTGCCTCTGTTTCGAGGAAAGCCGTGTGCCTTCCGGCAAGGCTCTACTGTGTGGGTGAGTGACTATCAGGGTTGTGTTTGTCGTCGGCTAGTCGGCTGTAATCTTGCAAACACTGTAATCGTTACTGTTATAGTAATTGAATCTCCTGTTCTCGTCTATCTGTGTTCCTGTGAGTCTCCCTTTCCTTTTCCTTTCCAGGAGCGTGCTCCTTGTTCAGTCGGTATACGCGTTGGTGGCTCATTGTGAATAGCCGAAAAGTCATATTAGTATAAATTTGACTTAAGGCAAACTTAGAGGTTGTTGTTGTTGTCTTTCTTGTTGGCGCAAGATTAGAGTGTAACAGTGTACAAAGAGAGAGAGAGAGAGAAAGAGACGAAGAGTTCGTATCTTTGTTGTAACCGACGCCTGTGGCGAAGATAGTGAACAAGAGGTCGTTGCCTCTGCGTTCATCTATTGTATATTGTTACATAGTGATAGTTAGCAGTCAGTGGACTGTTGTGGTTTTTCCCGTGTTTGGGTTTTCCACGTAAACATGTTGTGTACTCTTCTCTCAATTGTGTTGTGCATTCATTCCTGTTTTCTATGTTTGATTCTAAGCTTGGTTGTGGCCGAGCGTTGTTCAGGAGGAAGCATGTACTTCCTGACAAAGTGGTATCAGAGCAAAACGACACAGAAAATGGACCAATCGTTGGGAGGCATGTTCAAGCTCACCGGCTCCAACTATTCCGTGTGGAAGTCGAAGATGAGGGACATGCTCGTGGTTAAAGATCTTTGGTTGCCGGTTCAGTTCAAGGACAAGAGACCGGACAAAATCGACGCCACGATATGGGAGGTGATGCACATGAAGACAACGGCGTACATAAGGTGCTTCATTGACATGAGTCTATACAACAACTTCAATGAAGAGAGCAAGGCTCATGAGGTTTGGGAGAAGATCGGCATTATGTTCCAAAACAAAAATGTTGTTAATCAGGTTTCGGTATTTCGGAAGCTAGTAAGATTCCGGTACCAAGATGGCTCCAGCATGGCGGAGCACATGAATTCCTTCCAGGGGCTGATCCACCAGGCAACATCATTGGAAGTACCTCTCGCCGATGAGGTACTAGCACTACTATTGCTCGGTTCCCTCCCAAATAGCTGGGAGATGTTGGTTGTCACTTTGGGCAACACCGGGCTAGAAGGGAAACGGTTATCCCTAGCAAGAGTGAAGTCGATCTTGCTAGATGAGGAGGCGCGTCGGAAAGATAAGGATACGAGCTCCGACTCCAAAGCGCTCCTTACCGAATCGGAACGCGGAAGACAAAGGAACCGTAGTCCCCAGAACCGGGAGAAGTCGAGGACACGGTCAAAGCCAAGGGGGAGGCCTACCTGCTTCTATTGCGGCAAGCTGGGACACTTCCAGAAAAACTGTTGGCACTTCCGAAAAGATAAGGAAACTGATGACACCGATTCGAAGCGGACACCGGACCGAAACGGTAAAGACCGAAGGGGGCCGGATCGGAAGGGGACGACGGCAATCGCGGCAAGTGAAGAAGAGTTGATGCTCATTACCGAGGAGAGTGAGCTAAACCTTGCCGGCGACGAGTATTGAGTATAGCAGCAAGCATGGACCTCGAGGTAGACCAGCTAGACGTGAACACGGCATTCCTTCACGGTGACCTCGAAGAGGAGATCCACATGCAGCAACCGGAAGGATTCGTGGAGAAAGGGAAGGAGCACCTGGTATGTTGGTTGAAGAAGAGCCTGTACGAACTGAAGCAGGATCCCCGACAATGGTACCGGAAGTTCGACTCCTTCATGACCGATCAAGGGTACCACAAGACGCAAGCCGATCACTGCGTGTTTGTGAAGAAGTTCAAAGGAGGCGACTTCTTGATACTCCTTCTGTACATGGATGACATGTTAATCGTCGGACGCGACCAAGCCAGAATACGGATTCTGAAGAAGGCTCTCAACCGAACTTTCGCAATGAAAGACTTGGGTCCGGCAAGACAGATGTTGGGGATGCATATCATCCGAAACCGGCCAACGAAGCAATTGTGGCTGTCACAGGAGAAGTACATGACAAAGGTGTTTCAGCGGTTCAACATGTTAGAAGCGAAACCGGTCGGATCGACACTCCCGACAAATTGCAGATTATCCGGTAAGCAAAGCCCGAAGACGAAAGCAGAGAAGGCTGATATGATGAAGGTTCCATATGCGTCTGCCATCGGGAGCTTAATGTACGCAATGGTGTGTACCAGCTAGGATATAGGATACGCAGTCGGAGTGGTGAGCCGGTTTATGAACAATCCCGGCAAGGAGCACTGGAATGCAGTCAAATGGATACTCCAGTACTTGAAGGGCACTTCAAATATGTGTCTTCGATTCGGCTCCGGAAAACCTCAACTTGACGGTTTTACCGATTCAGACATGTCGGCTAATGTGGATACCAGCTGGTCTACATTCGGGTATGTAATGACATATGCAGGGGGACTTGTTTCGTGGTAGTCGAGGTTGCAGAAGACGGTTGCGTTGTCAACCACAGAGGCGGAGTACATGGCTGTTGTGGAAGCCGGCAAGGAAATATTATGGATAAAGAACTTCATCGGAGAGCTCGGTATCCGGCAAGACGAATACCGGCTCTATTGCGACAGTCAAAGTGCCATCCACCTTGCTAAGAATGTGGCTTACCATTCCCGGACGAAGCATATCCAACGAAGGTATCACTAGATCCGGGAAAGAGTAGATGATCAGGATTTCGCGTTGACGAAGATCCACACGGCCGAGAACGGGTCAGAGATGCTGACCAAAGTACTGATACCCGACAAGCTGGATACATGTCGGAAGCAGATCAGACTAGTAAGACATCCCATGTCGGAGTGAAGGGGGAGTTTGTTAGGAAACAGGTCCCTCCGGATGGGAAGTGAAAAGAACCGGATGACGATTACCCATCAACGGAAGACCCGGTGAGAACCGGATGACGAGTACCCGGCAAGAGTTGGATGGTGAAGACCTGGTGAGAACCGGATGTGGAGTACCCGGCAACGGAAGACCCGGTGAGAACCGGATGACGTGTGCCCGGCAAGTGCCGGATGATGCAGGCCCGGTGAGGAGTGCTCACCCGATAAAGGGACATATTCGTAAATATGTTTCTAAGAGTCCATCGGGGCTATATTTGTAAATAGCTGAAAAGTCATATTAGTATAAATATGACTTAGGGCAAACTTAGAGGTTGTTGTTGTTGTCTTTCTTGTTGGCGCAAGATTAGAGTGTAACAGTGTACAGAGAGAGAGAGAGAGAGAGAGAAAGATGAAGAGTTCATATCTCTGTTGTAACCGCCACCTATGGTGAAGATAGTGAATAAGAGGTCGTTGCCTCTATGTTCATCTATTGTATATTGTTACATAGTGATAGTTAGCAATTAGTGGACTGTTGTGGTTTTTCCCGTGTTTGGGTTTTCCACGTAAACATGTTGTGTACTCTTCTCTCCATTGTGTTGTGCATTCATTCCCGTTTTCTGTGTTTGATTCTAAGCTTGGTTGTGGCCGAGCGTTGTTCAGGAGGAAGCGTGTAGTTCCTGACAAAAACAAGGTGACAGAGGAGTCAAAAATGAGGGGATCGGAGTTTGCCGAAGCCATGGCGGCAGCCGTTAATTGGATAGTAAGTGCTCGTGAGGGCACAGGCACCCTCGAAAGGGCCATTGAAGCAATTGTCAGCACAATAGGCCGGTTTGGTTGGAAGGATGCCACGAGCTATTTCGTGTCCTACCGAGCCAAGATGGTGATGGGGGACATTCCGGAAGACAGGCGGTTGGCTGGATTCCCTCAGGTGGCAATGCCGGGCATTCATGCGGAGGTGCTTGAGGTGTAGGCCGGATGCCGGACCTGGGAAGAGTTCGAGGGGTGGATCCTCGAAAGTTACGGGCTCGATGATGCGCTTCAGCTATCGAAGCGAGATTTCATGGCTTGGGTGGAGATCCCCGGAAAGGGGAGGAACGCGTTGATGCTTCTCTGGGAGTTTCAAGAATGCTTCGCGCGTCTCTCAGCACTGGACAAAGTCGTGCTGGACACAAGCTATGTCTTGTTGTTTGTCAAAGTTGTGGATGCGCGGGATAGAGATCAGGTGGGTCTCCTACTAGAGACAGATGACGGGCTGACGGCCGACTGGGGCATGGTGAAGAGAGTCTGTGGCCGTTTTAACAAACGTCATGAGTGGGGCGACGAGGGATCGTCAGCGGTGAGACTTGTACCGGTAAGGAAGTTCGTTGAGCCTTCGCCGACACGAAAGGAGGTAACAAGGGATTGGCTCGAGAGGGGCTGGACCTCGACCGGCGTGGTCAAGGGCCCATCCGGAGGAGTGACTCTTGAGGAGCTGACACAAATGGTTCGCGACCTACAGATCGCTTAGGCCCAGAGAGACAATGGAGGGCAGCCACGCGATCGGAGGCCACCGATTGGACAACGATGTATGTGGTGGGACGCGGTCGGACACATCCGGCGAGACTGCGTGGAGTTTTCCGAGGCCCTCAGGGGTAATGTGGTGTACTTGTGGAACGGACGGGTGCACGTTGGTGATACCCGGAGAGCCGTGGAGACAAATTTCAAACGCAATAGGATGAAGCGGCTAATCGAAGAAGCGGAAGCACGCCATGCAGAGGGCGTCCATTATTTGGCATCGGCCGGGATCCGGGTAGGAGGTAACGAAGATCAGAAAACGAAAGACTCTAGCTTCTAGCCCTTGGTGCTAGAAGGCCTCTCCGGCGCATGACTGAAGAGGGAAGAAGCAGACCGTGCGGAGCAGCAGGTCCGGGAGGTCATCGGGTGGGACCACCCGGTAGAAGAGATGACCGGCTTCGTGGAAGCTGCGTGCCAGAACTATGAAGTTCTAGTGATTGTTAAGAGGGTAGGGAAGGCTGGAGGGGCCTCAGCCCCGAATCGGTACGAAACCCGGTTCGGGCCGAAGAGGAATGAAGCCGACAATTCTGGCATGGCAGACAAAGCAAGGCCGACCGGTTACCAGCTGGGCACCGAAATCGAAAGGACGACGGACCTGCGGAAGGTTCTCGAGGAGCGCATTCTCAACAACAACGTGGAGTTGTCGCTAAGGGAGGTGCTTGGGATCGCCAAGAAGGACTTGCACGACTCCATCATGGACTTGGTGAAGCGGAAACGAGTTTCGACGAAGCCAGAGCCAGAAAAGCCGGTGGAGGTGCGAACGACACACCTGGAAGATATGGCCCTGGAGGACGAGTTTGCGGAGATCCATTATTCGAGGCTGCATTGGGCTAGAGCCACAATAGAGATCCCCGTTCGGATCAGAGACGTCCAAGAGCTAGTGGTGTCGTTGGTAAACCACGGTTTCGGAGATCAACCTGACTTCTACAAGAAGGGTAAATGGCCGATCTGACGGGAACTCAACGCTCCTTATGCGCAACGCTCAGCCACAACCGAGCTTAGAATGATACACAGAAAACGGGAAATAAAACACGACACAAAGAAGAGGAAGATACAAAGGAGGTTTACATGGCAAAACCCCAAACTAAGGGAAAAAAACCACGGCAGCCCACAGGTTGCAAACTGTCACTATGTAAGAATGTACAATAGTGAGTTCACTGAGGCAACGACCTCGTGCTCACAGATCTTCGCCACAGGCGGCGGTTACAACAGAGGCAACGACCTCTTTCTCTCTCTCTCTCTCTGTACAGTTACGCACTCTCTCTTCTCTTGCACCAACAAGAAACGACAACAACTACAACACACACTAAAAGTTTTCCCTAAGTCATATTTATACTAATATGAGTTTTCGGCTATTTACAAATACAGCCTCGATGGACTCTCAGAAACATATTTACGAATATGTCTCTTCATCCGGTTCATACTGGGTCTGCACCATCCGGCTCTCCGTAGCCGGGTACTCCTCATCCGGTTCATACCAGGTCTGTATCATCCGGCTCTCCATAGCCGGGTACTCTTCATCTGGTTCATATCGGGTCTGCACCACCTAGCTCTCCGTAGCCGGGTACTCTTCATCCGGTTCATATCGGGTCTGCACCATCGGGCTCTCCGTAGCCGGGTACTTCTCATCCGGTTCATACCGGGTCTGCACCATCCGGCTCTCCATAGCCGGGTACTCCTCATCCGGTTCATACCGGGTCTGCACCATCCGGCTCTCCGTAGCCGGGTACTCCTCATCCGGTTCATACCGGGTCTGCACCATCAGGTTTCGGCCCCGGCCGAGTTTATTCATCAGCATTGTTCTTCTCACCTCCCATCTGGAGGGACCTGTCTCCCAACAAACTCCCCCTTCACTCCGGCATGGGGTGTCTTACCAGTCCGATCCTCTTCCGACATGCGTTCAGCTTGTCAGGTGTCAACACTTTGGTCAGCATATCTGACCCGTTCTCGGCCGTGTGGATCTTCGTTAGCGCGAACTCCTGGTCATCTACTCTTTCCCGGATCCAGTGATATCTTCGCTAGATATGCTTCGTCCGAGAATGGTAGGCCGCATTCTTAGCAAGGTGGATGGCACTTTGATTGTCGCAATAGAGTCGGTATTCTTCTTGCTGGATACCGAGCTCTCCGATGAAGTCCTTCATCCATAATATTTCCTTGCCGGCTTCCACAGCCGCCATGTACTCCGCCACTGTGGTTGACAATGCAACCGTCCTCTGCAGCCTCGACTGCCACGAAACAGCTCCCCCTGCATATGTAATTACATACCCAGAGTTAGACCGGCTGGTATCCACATCAGCCGACATGTCCAAATCGGTGAAATCGTCCAGTTGAGGTTTTTCGGAGCCGAATCGGAGACACATATTTGAGGTGCCCTTCAAATACCGGAGTATCCATTTGACCGCCTTCCAGTGCTCCTTGCCGGGATTGCTCATAAACCGGCTCACCACTCCGACTGCGTATCCTATATTTGGTCGGGTACACACCATTGCGTACATCAAGCTCCCAACGGCAGAGGCATATGGAATCTTCATATCAGCCTTCTCTGCTTTCGTCTTCGGTCTTTGCTTACCGGATAGCCTACAGTTTGCCGGAAGTGTTGATCCGACCAGTTTCGCTTCTAACATGTTGAACCGGTGAAGCACCTTTGTCACGTACTTCTCCTATGACAGCCATAATTGCTTCTTTGACCGGTTCCGAATGATGTGCATCCCCAGCATCTGTCTCGCCGGACCCAAGTCTTTCATTGAGAAGGTCCGGTTGAGAGCCTTCTTTAGCATCCGTATCTTGACTTGGTCACGTCCGACGATCAACATGTCATCCACGTACAGAAGGAGTATCAGGAAGTCGCCTCCTTCAAACTTCTTCACAACCACGCAGTGATCGGCCTGCGTCTTGTGGTACCCCTGATCGGTCATGAATGAGTCAAACTTCCGGTACCATTGCCGGGGAGCCTGCTTAAACCCGTAGAGGCTCTTCTTCAACCGGCATACCAGGTGCTCCTTCCCTTTCTCCACAAATCCCTCCAGTTGCTGCACGTAGATCTCCTCTTCGAGGTCGCCGTGAAGGAATGTCGTCTTCACACCCAGTTGTTCTACCTCGAGGTCCATGCTTGCCGCTATACTCAGCACCGTCCGGATGGAGGTCATCTTTACTACCGGGGCAAATATCTCGTCGAAGTCCACGCCCTTCTTCTGCTGGAACCCCTTCGCTACGATCCTGGCTTTGTATCTCGGGGGGTTTCCGGCATCTCCCGGTTTCAACTTGTACACCCACTTGTTTCGGAGTGCCCGCTTTCCTTTCGGCAACTCCACCAATTCGTACATATGGTTCTCATGCAGGGAATCCATCTCGTCCTACATGGCACTTAACCATTTTCGGCCGTGGGTGTCATCCTTCGCTTCTTTGAAGCTTTCCGGCTCCCCCTCATCGGTCAACAGAACATGCTCTGCATCCGGAAATCTCCGGGGGGCCCTTCTCTCTCTAAGAGGATATCTCCGTCTCTGGGCTTCGGTGACCGGCTCATCCATCTGCTCTTCATCTAAATCTGATTCGGGGTCTTGGCCGGTTCCGGTTTCAGCTTCCTCTACTTCTTCTTCAGCCTGTTCGGTATCCTCACCGTAACCGGCTGGTTCTTCAAGTGCTAACCGGTCTCTTGCCAGTTGGGTCTGCTCATCGTAGAGTCGATCCTTACGACTCCCAGTCGGCGAGTGTCTTGTCCTCCATGAAGATAATATCTCGACTCCGGAATACCTTCTTGTCGACCAGGTCCCACACTCGGTAGCCGAACTCATCGTCATCGTAACCGAGGAATATGCATGGTCGGGTCTTTGGATCTAACTTACCTCTCCGGTCCTTAGCTACATGCACGTACGCGAGACACCCGAACACCTTCAGATGCCGGTAGGATACTTCCTTACCGGTCCACACTCTCTGTGGCGTGTCTCCGTCCAAGGGTACTGAGGGTGATCTGTTTATCACATATGTCGTCGTTGACAGTGCCTCAGCCCAAAACTTCTTGGGTAGTTTTGCATGCGCTAGCATACTCCGGACCCTCTCCATTATGGTCCGGTTCATCCTCTCGGCCAGTCCGTTTAGTTCCAGCATCTTCGGCACCGTAAATTCGAGCAGAATTCCCTTCGAGCGGCAGTACTCCTCAAACTGCCCCCGGTACTCTCCTCAATTATCTGCTCGAACCGCCTTCAGCTTCCGGCCGGTTTCTCTTTCCACTCTCGCGTGGAGTTCTTTGAAGACAGATAGCACCTGATCCTTCGTCTTCAGCGGTGTGGCCCACAGCTTCCGGTTGTGGTCATCTATGAACGTCACAAAGTACTGCGCTCCGACATGTGATTGCGTGTCTACTTGACACACATCTGTATGCACCAACTCCAGTGGTGCATTACATCTCATCGGTGGCCTTGGTCGGAAGGAGGTTCGGTTTTGCTTAACGGCCAGACAATCAGTGCATTTCTCTAAGTGCACGTTCTTCACTGGAATGAGGTTGTCGTCTGCAAGCCTCTTCATCCCCTTCTCGCTCATATGACACAGTCTCTTGTGTCACAGCTCACCGGCAATGTCGGATGCCATGTTCACTTCTTCCGGACATAACTGGGCATTCATCACGTACAGTGTGTTGACCTTCCAGGCCCGAGCCACAATCAGGTTCCCTTTGCTGAACTTCATGACACCGTTCCAGATGCTACCTGTGTAGCCGTCATCATCTAGCCGACCGGCTGATATCAAGTTCAGTCGAACCTCCGGAACGTGTCGGACTTCCCTCAGCAGCAACTTGCATCCGGTTGGTGTCGACAGCCACACGTCTCCTATGCCAACAATTCGGCATGTACCTTCGTTCCCCATCCGGACACAGCCGTGATCACCGGCTGAGTAGGATGAGAAGCATTTCCGGTCCGGGGTGAGGTGGAACGACGCTCCGGAGTCTACCACCCAGGTCATCTCGTCTCCGGCAAGGTTTATCTCACTCTCCTCGGTGATGAGCATCAACTCCTCTTCACTTGCCGCGATTGTCGTCGTTCCCTTCCGGTCCGGCCCCTCCGGTCTTTACCGTTCCAATCCGGGGTCCGCTTCGAGTCAGTATCGTTGGTCTCCTTATCTTTTCGGAAATGCCGACAGTTCTTTTGGAAGTGTCCCGGCTTGCCGCAATAGAAGCAAGTGGGCCTCCCCCTTGACTTTGACCGTGTCCCCGACTTCTCCCGGTTCTAAGGACTACGGTTTAGGGTTCCTCATTCCGATTCGATAAGGAGCACTTTGGAGTTGGAGCTCGTATCTTTATCTTTCCGACGCGCCTCCTCATCTAGAAAGCTCGACTTTACTCTTGCTAGGGATAGCCGTTTTCCTTCCGGCCCGGCGTTGCCCAGAGTGACGACCAACGTCTCCCAGCTATCCGGGAGGGAACCGAGCAGGAGTAGTGCTAGTACCTCGTCGGTGAGAGGTACTTCCAATGATGTTGCCTGGTGTATCAGCCCCTGGAAGGCATTCATGTGCTCCGCCATGCTGGAGCCATCTTGGTACCGGAGTCTTACTAGCTTCCGGAATACCGAAACCTGATTAAAAACATTTTTGTTTTGAAACATTGTGCCGATCTTCTCCCAGAGCTCATGAGCCTTGCTCTCTTCATTGAAGTTGTTGTACAGGCTCATGTCGATGAAGCACCGTATGTACGTCGTTGTCTTCATGTGCATCACCTCCCATATCGTGGCGTCGATTTTGTCCGGTCTCTTGTCCCCAAACTGAACCGGCACCCAAAGATCTTTTACCACGAGCATATCCCTCATCTTCGACTTCCACACTGAATAGTTGGAGCCGGTGAACTTGAACATGCCACCAAACGATTCGTCCATTTTCTGTGTCGATTTTGCTCTGATACCAATTGACGGGAACTCAACGCTCCTTATGCGCAACGTTCGGCCACAACCGAGCTTAGAATGATACACAAAAAACGGGAAATAAAACACGACACAAAGAAGAGGAAGATACACAGGAGGTTTATGTGGAAAACCCCAAACTAAGGGAAAAAAACCACGGCAGCCCACAGGTTGCCAACTGTCACTATGTAAGAATGTACAATAGTGAGTTCGCTGAGGCAACGACCTCGTGCTCACAGATCTTCGCCACAGGCGGCGGTTACAACAGAGGCAACGACCTCTTTCTCTCTCTCTCTCTCTGTATAGTTACACACTCTCTCTTCTCTCGCACCAACAAGAAACGACAACAACTACAACACACACTAAAAGTTTGCCCTAAGTCATATTTATACTAATATGAGTTTTCGGCTATTTACAAATATAGCCTCGATGGACTCTCAGAAACATATTTACGAATATGTCTCTTCATCCGGTTCATACCGGGTCTGCACCATCCGGCTCTCCGTAACCGGGTACTCGTCATCCCGTTCATACCAGGTCTGTATCATCCGACTCTCCGTAGCCGGGTACTCCTCATCCGGTTCATACCGGGTCTGCACCATCCGATTTCGGCCTCGGCCGAGTTTATTCATCAACATTGTTCTTCTCCCTTCCCATCCGGAGGGACCTGTCTCCCAACACGATCAACACCAAACACGGGTGGAAAATACGAGCAGCGACATGCACCACGGAGGAACTACACGGGGCTTGCCCAAATGTATGAGTAAAGATCGGCGATGTCGAGATTGATCAGCGCTTGTTCGTGCAGGAGACATCCTTGCACCCGGTGATCCTCGGCGAACCGTACATCACGGCGGCACGCATGAAGACGAAGGTGGTGGATAACGGTTTGGTGTACGCCTGAGTGAAGAGCCAAGATGGGCGGCACTCTGTCCAATTTCTAACGGTACGACCGAACCACGAGCGCAACCGCGAGACCCTCGGCGGCGAAGGTCAAGGGGATTTTTAGAGTGGGCTACCAAGGTGTGGGGTCACGATAGTCCGGACATCCCGGAAAAACCCCACAAGTGTACCGTAGGAAGGAAACCCTATACTATAGACAAGAAATTTTGGTTCTCCGACAACGGAAGTTGTACAATAACCTGCATTAGCGGCCACGAGAAGAAGCGGGCGGAGGAACGTCTCAGGGCGTGTGGAGTCCTAGGCCCCGACGAAGTGATAGGCAGTGGCGTGGCGGTCTCTTTCGACGACACCTTGGGAGATCTGAGGAATGTGCTCGAAGAAGGCCTCAGTGAAGACCGGAGGGTGAAAGCATGCAAATAGAAACACTATTATAGCTATTTAGCTGGTAAATTGACCACAGTTAAATAGTTTTTTTTTTATAGCTAATTTTTAGTAGGAAGATCTTAAAGATACGTATCATTTATGATGGGGATGGAAATATTACCATTTATGGTCCACCGTTTAGCTAGTCTTTATTTGAGATCAAATTCTAATCATCCCTAAAATTGCCAAAATATACAGATTACGTGTAGCTAATTAGATAGCTAATTAGCTATGTCAAGGACATAGCTAATTGTTCCCATTCCCATGCTTTCACCCCGGACGATTCCGGTTAGTTTGGAATGGATGTACGAAGTCATCGCCGACTTCGGGAAAGGGGTCGAGTCGGATCGGACGGCCCGTGTGGATACAAGGTACAAGACTATGCACTGGAAGGTGAGGCCAGTCACGACACCCTTGCTGGAGGGCAGCGGTAAAGGGGGTCGCGTCGGACCCAAGTTTACGAGATCTGGCCAGCATAGGACACCGGTTCACCGACATAACGCTACGGGAGCTCAAGGTCGGTGGGCTTGGCTTTCTACTGTCGGCGGAGGAGGAATGGTTTTGGAGAATGCTCGGGAGGCACGGGAAGGCCTTCACATTCTCGGCGGAGGAGATCGGGTGCATAGACCCAATAGTCATTGAACCAATGGTTATCTTCATGCTACCGCATGTATCGTGGAATCTCAAGCCAATTCCAGTACCTAGAGCTCACATCCCGAAGTTGATGGAGCTACTAAAGCAGAAGGTGAAGATGGGCATCCTCGAGCCATCGAATGCCCCATATTCAAATCGATGGTTTACCATGCCGAAGAAGAATGACACGTTGTGCTTTAGGACCTGCAGTCGGTCAACAAGGTAACCATTTGGAACGTCGGGATCGAACCGACCATTGACGAGTTCGCAGAGGCCTTCGCTGGAAGGTCGATCTATTCGGTTGGGGATTTCTACTCGGGGTACGATCAGTTCCAACTAGCCGTGGAAAGCAAGTACATTACGACGATGCGGACACTTCTTGGGCTAGTACGGATGTGTACCCTGCCACAAGGAGGGACCAACTCGGTGGCGCACATGGTGAACGCAATGAACAAGGTGCTGAGGGACTGCATCCCGGACATCACGATGCCATTCTTGGATGATATCCCGATAAAAGGGTGTCCGGTGGGAGAGAAGAACGAAACGGTTGGGCTGGAAGGGTGCCAAATATTCGTAGTGGACCACATCGGCGACTGCGAGAAGTTGTTGCAAAAGCTAGATGATGCGTCACTCACCTTCTCCGGAGAGAAGTCAGCTTTTAGGCAGTCGGAGATCCTAGTGGTTGGACACAGTCACCAGAACTGGGAAAAGTCGAGGACATGGTCACAGTCAAGGGGAAGGCCCACGTGCTTCTATTGTGGGAAGCCGGGGCACTTCCAGAAGAATTGTCGGCATTTCCAGAAAGAGAACGAAACTGACAGTACCGATTCGAAGCAGTCACCGGACCGGACGGGAAGGACGGCAATCACGGGAAGTGAAGAAGAGTTTATGGTCATCACCGAGGAGAGTGAGTTGAACCTTGTCGGCGACGAGACAACGTGGTTTGTCGATTCCGGAGCGTCGTTCCACCTGACCGCGGACCGAAAATGCTTCTCATCCTACACATCCGGTGATCACAATTGTGTCAGGATGGGGAATGAAGGTACATGCCGAATTGTCGGCATAGGAGACATGTGGCTGAGAACATCAACCGGATGCAAGCTGCTGCTGAAGGATGTCCGACACGTTCCAGAGGTTCGATTGAACCTGATATCAGTCGGTCAGCTAGATGATGAAGGCTACACGGGTAGCATCCGGAACAGTGTCATGAAGTTCTGCAAAGGGAGCCTAATAGTGGCTCGAGCCTGGAAGGTCAACACACTGTACTTGATGAATGCCCAGATATGTTCGACACTGCCGGTGAGCTGTGGCACAAGAGACTGTGCCACATGAGCGATAAGGGGATGAAAAGGCTTGCCGATGACAACCTCATTCCAGTGAAGGATGTGCATCTTGAGAGGTGCACTGACTGCCTGGCCGGTAAGCAAAGCTGGACCTCTTTCCGATCAAGGCCACCAATGAGATTTAATGCACCACTGGAGCTGGTGCATACCGATCTGTGTCAAGTGGACACGAAGTCACATGCTGGATCGTAGTACTTCGTGATGTTCATAGACGACCACAGCCAGAAGCTATGGGCCACACCGTTGAAGACGAAGGATCAAGTGTTATCCGTCTTCAAGGAGCTCCACGCGAGAGTGGAAAGAGAAACTGGCCAGAAGCTGAAGGCGGTTCAATCAGATAACAGAGGAGAATACCGGGGGTAGTTCGAGGAGTATTGCCGCTCGAAGGGAATCCGGCTCGAATTTACCGTGCCGAAGACACCAAAACTCAATGGGCTAGCCGATAGGATGAACCGAACCATAACGGAGAAGGTCCGGAGTATGCTAGCACATGCAAAGTTACCGAAGACATTTTGGGCTGAGGCGCTGACGACAACGACGTACGTGATAAACAGATCACCCTTAGTACCCTTGGACGGAGACACGCCGCAAAGAGTGTGGCCGGTAAGGAAGTGTCTTACCGGCATCTGAAGGTGTTCGGGTGTCTCACGTACGTGCATGATGCAAAGGACCGGAGAGCAAAGTTGGATCCAAAGTCCCGGCCTTGCATATTCCTCGGATACAGCGATGATGAGTTTGGCTACCGAGTGTGGGATCTAGTCGACAAGAAGGTTTTCCGGAGTCGAGATATTATCTTCATGGAGACGAAGATCCACATGGAGGAGAACGGGTCGGATATGTTAACCAAGGCGCTAACTCCCGACAAGCTAGACGCATGCCAAAAGCGGATCGGATTGACGAGGCATGCCATGCCGGAGTGAAGGGGGAGTTTGTTAGGATCTCGGTCCCTCCGGATGGGATACGAAGGCCCTGCAAGGAAGACCCGGTGAGAACCTCTCACCGGATGAAGGGACATATATGTAGATATGTTTCTGAGAGCCCATTGGGGCTATATCTATAAATAGTCCTAATGTCATATTACTATAAATATGACCTAGGGCAAACAGTGTGTATAATGATCATAGTTGATGTGATTATCTTTGTATAGTGTTATTGGTGTAACCATTGTATAGAGAGAGAGAGAGCGATACATAGCATGTCTCTGTTTCAACCGCCGCCAGGCGAAGATTGTGAGCAAGAGGTCGTTGCCTCGGTGCTCCCTATTGTACTCCTTGACATAGTGATAGTTTGGAATCTGTGGACTCCCGTGGTTTTTCCCTGTCAGGGTTTTCCACATTAACATCTTGTGTATTCTCTTTCTGTTTCTGTACTTACATCTACTCACATTTCTTCTGTGTTTGATTGTCATCAAGTGATCTACGCTTCGGTTGTGACTGGAGATTATTCCGCATATTTCTTGTCAGATATGATGAAAATACCATATGCCTCTGCCTTCGGGAGCTTTATGTATGCAATGGTGTGTACCCGACCTGATATCAGATACACAGTCGGAGTGGTGAGCCGATTTATGAGCAATCCCGACAAGGAGCACTGGAATGCGGTAAAATGGATACTCCAGTACTTAAAAGGCACCTCAACTATGTGTCTCCGATTCGGCTTCGGTAAACCCGAACTTGACGGTTTCACCGATTCGAATATGTCAGCTGATATGGATACCAGCCGGTCAACATCGGGATATGTTATGACATATACAGGGGGAGTTGTTTCATGGTAGTTGAGGCTGCAGAAGACGATTGCATTGTGAACCACGAAAGCGGAGTACATGGCAGCTGTGGAAGCCGGCAAGGAAATATTATGGATGAAGGACTTCATCGGAGAGTTAGGGATCCGACAAGAGGAATACCAGCTCTACTGCGACAGTCAGAGTTTAATCCACCTTGCAAAGAACGCGGCCTACCATTCCCGAACGAACCACATCCAGCGCAGGTACCACTGGATCCAGGAACGAGAAGAAGATCGAGAGTTTGTGCTGATGAAGATCCACACGGAGGAGAACGGGTCGGATATGCTGACCAAGGTGCTGACACCTGACCAACTGGACGCATGCCGGAAGCGAATTAGACTAACCAGACATCCCATGCCGAAGTGAAGGGGGAGTTTGTTAGGATTTCAGTCCCTCCGGATGGGATGATGAAGGCCCGGTGAGAACCGGATAATGGGTACCTGGCAAGAAAGACCTGGTGAGAACTGGATGACGCAAGCCCGATGAGAACCTCTCACCGTATGAAGGAACATATATGTAAATATGTCCTCTATTAGCCCATTGAGGCTAGATTTGTAAATAGCCCGAAAGTCATATTAGTATAAATATGACCTAGGGCAAATAGAGGGGTGTAGTTATGATCTTGTATAGAGTTATTGGTGTAACTGTTGTACATTACATAGCAGAGCGAAAGAGAGAGAGACAGAGTGTGTCTCTGTTGTAACCGCTGCTAGGCGAAGATTGTGAGCACGAGGTCATTGCCTCTGTGTTCCCCTGTTGTATTCCTCTTAGACATAGTGATAGTTTGGAGCTTGTGGGCCCCCGTGGTTTTTCACATTTAGGGTTTTCCACGTAAACATATTGTGTACTCTCTTTCAGTGTTTCCTTTTTTTTTGTATACGTGCATCTATCTCCACATTCCCATTTCTGTGTTTGTAATTCTCAACGAAGTAATCGAAGACTCGGTTGTGGCCGAGCATTATTCCGCATATTCTCAACAAGATGGGCCTGTTGAGTAGACAAGTCAACCGAGGAGGACGAGGAGTGCAGAACCGAACGGGTCGCGAAAGGAGGAACCGGACCGGACGAGGAGCGCGAGCGAGGCGGGAGGAAGCCAGAAGGAACCAGACGAAAGAACCAGCTACCCTAGACACTAGCACCACAATGCAACCTCAAGTTTGTTGAGAAGCAAGCTCAACAAAGGTATGTGATGCTTATTGAGAAATAAGCTATAGTAGCTATAGCTAATTAGCTACTAGTGGACATAAAGGTGAAACAACAATTTAGCTACTAACAGCTAATTAGCTACTGACAACTAATTAGTTGCATATATAAGTCACTTATATACTGAGGTAAAAAGTCGTAGCGTAGCGCCTTCGTAACATGGTATCAGAGCAGAGTTGCTCGTAAAGAAGATCGAAACAGTACAGATCTGAGAAGTTTGTTTCTAGTTGTTGATCTGAATCAAAGAGAGAGTTTTCTATGAAGTTAACCCTAATTGAAAGAGAGAATGGTTTTTGAGAATGGAAGCCAAATAGTCACAGAAAAGCTGGATAAAAATAATTTCCCGGCGTGGAAATTCAGAATGACAAATTTCCTAATGGGAAAAAGATATTGGGATTACATTGAAGGAGACCTAGAAGAGGCTCCAGAGATCCTTGAAGAAAATGTAACCGTTGTACAGATTAAAGCATTTAAGGAATGGAATCAAGGGGCAAGGAAAGTATTGCATTGGCTCTCATTTAGCATCTCAGATTCGATGCTTGGATACATACAGGATGCTATGCTTCCAAAAGAAGCTCGGGACAGTTTAGTAAAAATGTTTGCAGTGAACATAAAGGCTAGAAATCTTCAGTTGAAGACTGAGCTAAATACCTTGGAAAAAGGTAAGATGTCAGTGAATGAGTATGCTCTGAAAATAAAGAGCATATGTGAATCACTTGCTTCTATGAATGTGAAGGTACAAGATGATGATAAGGTGGAAATATGCTTAAGAGGTTTAGGACCTCAATATAAAAGCTTCAAAACTTCTATTCTCACAAGGGATAACATCCCAAGTTTTCCAGATCTAGTTTCAATGCTTGTAGTGGAAGAAAGAAATCAAATGGATGATGTAAACAAAGGAAACTCTGAGACTGAGGGGCAAGCCCTCTACAATAGTGCTGGAAGAGGCCGAGTAAGAGGCCATGGAAGATTTGGTTCAGCGAAAACCAACAACAATTATCAAGGAAGAGGACAACAGGTTGTAAGTGGAAGTAACAACATCAAAGGCATGGGGAATTAGAATTAGAATTAGAATTTTATCGTCCATAAAGAGGCCAATTTTGACCTATGGGACCAGAGTATACATGTGTTCTTGATATATGTCTCCTTCCTAAAAAGGGGTATTCATATGTTGAAGCACAAAGTCTCTATGTGTTAATAAAGCATACACATATGAGCTCAACCGTCTAGGTGGTGTCTTAAGTATGGATCTTAAGTTATCACTGGCTCTTACTATGTCAACATATCTTGAACGAATTGCACTATATGTTGAGCATGTGAAGAGCAAGTGACATTCATCCTCTACCATGCCTTCATTGCATACTTTACATGTCTTCAAATTCGTTACATTTTGATACCATGATGCAACTTCAATACCTAACTTGTGAGATCGAGTGCGAAGTAGTGTAAGGTCTCTACGAGCATTGCTACTCATATTGGTAATGAGACAAGGTTGGATACGATCAATAGACATTCTTGCTTTATATTGAGACCAACATTCAGGGTTGACATTTGCAATGTAGTATTCTAGCTTTGTCCTCTTAGCATCCTCCCACTTCATGCTTAATGATTCCACCAACCTTTCCTCAATCATTACATATTTCATAGCATTGCCAGAAAGCTCTAAAAGATCATCCACACCCCATCTTCTAAACCATTTCTTTATGTCAACAACCCAACCAGATGAGAGAATCTTACTTTTATGATTCTTTTGTAGCTGACATCCAACATTCCAAGAAAGATGTGGTAATCGATGATTCGGCATATTCTTGACTTTTGTAATGTATTCTTGACTTTGGAGTGCCAATAGTTCTATGGGTCGAACACCCGTTTCCAAGAGCATAACCTGGTAAGAGGTAGTGCATTTAACTCCTAATTGCCTCCTTAAAAACATCTTTTGAATTTTCTCAATCTTGTTCCATGCATTAAGAGAGATGGTGCCACCCCATACTTCTACTCCATAAAGCAATACTTGAATTACCATGGCATTGAACCTTAATTTTACTTCCCATCCACAAGTATCAGGTTGCATTGGTTCTCCAAAAGGTAATATGATTTCCAACCGGCTTGGAGTCTAGAATCAAAGCATGCACTACATTTATTTGTGGCGGGTACATCAATACCAAGATATTTAAAGCTTTTAACAAATTGTATATGTTCACCTTTATATGTGAGCAGAGGGTAATGATGAGGTTGGATGGTTTGCACTACCATCATTTTTGTTTTCTCCACATTCACTGCTAGTCCACTACTATGGCAAAATTCTTCTAATACCCCAAGTAAATGTTGCATACTATCAACATCATATGAGAAGAGTACCACATCATCTGCATAAAGAAGCAATAAGATAACATGTTGCATCAAATTGGGGTCATTCCTTCCTTCTTCTCTTGCAACCTTATTCACCACTTCTTCTAATTTATCAATACATAAGCCAAAGAGTGTGGGTGATAATGGACATCCTTGCTTTACCCCCATGTTACTTAAAAAGCTCTTTGAGAATCCACTATCTATTTTTAGTTGTCATTTAACTTGTTCATATTGGCGTGCAACCGCAACTCGGTACTCCAATGGCATGTCAATGTCTACCATTCTATTCCAAAGCTCATTTCGTGGTACGGTATCAAAAGCTTTCTTGAAATCAACAAAACAACAATAAAGTGTTTTTCCTTGAAGTCGACTCTCTTCCATGATTACTCTTAATGTGACCAAGTGATCCACGATGGACTGTTTTGGTCTAAATCCAGCTTGCCCAAGTGCTCTTTTGCTTGTACTCTCAGCCCATGTGCTTATCTTTTGCTCCATAATAGTACTATATAATTTAGCAATAGTTGAGCTCACCATTATTGTACGATAATTTTCTACTTGATTCTTATCTCTGCCTTTAAATATTGGTTTAATCCAATTCATAAGCCACTCATTTGGAAATCCTTGTTTTATAGCTTGCTCTAAAATTGTCATTATCCAATAACGAGTGTGTGGCATTGTCCATTTTAAAAGCTCACTTGAGACGTAGGTTGAATCTGCTGCTTTCCCACTTGCCATCTTCTTTGTCCCTTATTGACATCATCAATATCAATACATGTAGTGCATGGAGTTTCAATTTTCTCAACCATAGGAGCCACACCTTCATGCATATATAACATTTGTACATATTCTGGCATCTCTTCATTTGTAAAGTGACCTTTCACATCTTCTTTCTTACCCTTGAGTTGTCCCCATGCTAATTTTGGTTTGAGCTTAAACAAGTTTTTCTTTTTCATCTCTTGCATTTGGAAATATCTTCTTTTCTTTCTCCTCACTACTTTCTTATATATGTGCCATGCAACAATATTTTCATTCCCCCCTTCTATGGACTTAAACCATTTGAGATACATCTTACATTCATCGTCGAACCAAGAATTACATGGAAAACTACACACCTTATGCCCACCCACATGTCTCTTAAAGCATTGATATCCAACCTTAAGGATTATATCCTTCAAATGTTGCCAATTTTCTTTAACATCATTGCTTAGAGAAAAATTTAACAAATGGTTCTCCACTTCATTTGCATACATCTTAGCTTTTTCGTAGCAAGGTCGGATGATACATCTCTTTTCGTCTTTCACTTCACGACATCTAGTGGAATGTGGAATTGCACGCTCTAAGTACAATGGCTTGTGGTCTGAGTCCGGAGATAGAGAACCAAGTTTAAACACATTCACCAATGATAGATCACATGCCAACATTAACGCATAATCAACCACACTTCCTCCACCCGAGGATGGTAAACATGTGAGCACATTTGTCAATGGGAATGCCTTTATACCATTTAGGATAATCATGTTTGTGCAATTTAGCATATGTATCAAAGGTTTTCCATAATCTGACATGATACAATCCTCTGAGTCACACAATAGACAATGTTCTACTACATTTTCTTCAAATGTCTCTACGTTTTGGAAATTTCCAACTCTTGCATTGAAGTCTCCCATAATTAAAACTTTACCAAGCTTCTCAAATGAAAGTATATCGTGGCATAACTCTGTAAAGGATCATCACAATCTAACCCAAACCTACTATAGTAGTTTGAGTCTTTGTGAGGAATGTAACATGCAACTATATACAACTTCTCTTTCCCCAAATTAACCTCTATCCATATGTATCTCTTATAGTCATCATATTTGCATACTTTGATAGAATTATCTAAGCTCTCATGGTAGATACATGCTATCCCGGCACGCCCAATATTCCCTTTGGAGTGAGGCCATATCAATTTTATGAGGTAACCCGTCTATCTTAAGTATACGTTTTGCCTCATGCTTCCATGTTTTAGCCAAAAATATAATATCCATACCTTGAGCTACATCATTGAATCCTAAACCCTTATTCCATGGATATCCTCTACAATTCCAAAACATTACTTTCAATCGTGAAGCACTTATAGTCCCATAGGTCATTGCTTGCTATGCATTTTGATTTGCTTTGCGAGATGCATATGCTTGCCTTCTACGTTCTTGCTCTTGTGGAGTTCTATCTTCCGTTACAAAATAACTTGTCCCTTTTAAGTGCACCTTACTACTATCTAGAATCATTGCCCTTTTACATTCATCGAGGATTGTACAAACAATAGCTCGAGATGTCTTTCCCTCTTGTTGCTTTTTGCCAACCCGATGTGCGGCATATACAATACCATCTCGCATAGGAAAGTGATCCTCAAAGAATTTCGTAATATTTTGTCCAAGAGATAATGTATTCTCTATTTCATTCTCTTGCATACCTCTAATGACAATATTATTCTTTCTTCTTTCGATTTCATATTGCTCCTTTACATCTAACACATCCATGGTATTAGGATGTTTTTGCATGATTTTTGGTGTTTCTTTCAAGAGAACATCTTTCCACCTTGTCATGATCACATCTTCCTTCCCTTCAATTGTAGATTTTATTTCGGCATTTGCCTTCACTAAAATCTCTTTTTCTGCTTCAAGACTCAACATTTTTCTTTCGATTTCAAGCATCCTATTATCTTGCATTTGAATAGTCATGTTCTTCATTTCATGTAGTTCTTCACGCAAAGCTTTCATCTCTAACTTTTGCATTTCCAGTGTTAATTCCCTCTCCTTACAAGCATACAATTCGCTTTGCATATGCATCACTATCTCTTGCAATGAGATATACATAGTTGCGATCTTTTCCATTGACAATGTATGCATTTGATTGTTTGGGCTTTCAATCACATCATCATTGGCTTTTACTCCTCTTGGCATATTTATTATTAATAAAATGATAGAAGAAGTAGAATGTACCTTTCAATCGATTTAGGGTTTCAAAATCTACCTTCAGTTTGAGGAGCCGCGGGGCAAAGAGGGTTGCAGATGAAAATGCTATAACTCCTCACTTCGGCAACAGAATTCAGCAAATAAAAATTCGTTAGAGCTTATTGAGTTTGAGGAGCCGCGGGACAAAGAGGGTTGCAGATGAAAATGCTCATAACTCCTCACTCTGGCAACAGAATTCAGCAAATAAAAATTCGTTAACGTAGATAATGATGGAGGGAGAGAAACAGACGCACAGAAAGAAAGAAAACGCTAGGAGAGAGAGAGAGAGAAAGAGAAAGAAAGAATGATATATTAACGTCTTCTAAGGCCAAATTTGGCCCATGAGACAATTGGTTTACAACAAAAATGAGTGTTTATCCAATCATCAAAACTAAAATAAAAGAAAATAGCTTTAGCTAAGAGAGTTCTAGTAGTGTACAAAACTTTGCACTGAGCCTAATCTCATTTCTACCCAAGTCTCTCAAAAAGAAGTGGGAGGTCAAAAGTTTTTGGTGTGGGTGTGACCCATGGTCCCGGTGTATAGAGTGCCCTAGCCATGGCTTCTAAGTGGTGTAGTTCACGTTCCCTTATTTTCTTTATTGCTTCTACATCTCGTCGAGTTGCTTTGAAACCCGGCATACAAGGGCATTTGGTTCTTCTTTGATTTTCTGCTTCATCAAGGAAAAACCCGAGTGGTGCAGGTGTGTCGACATTCATTGTCTCCCCCTGTTCCTGAAAAACTTCATTTGTTACATGTTGGTAAACATTAGCAACATTATTATCAACGTTTTGTAACTTATTCTCTCTGTGTTGTTTCAATTCTAAGATGTATCTACCTAATTTCTTTATATCTAGTGTATCTAATAGTTTAGGGAGGGTGGGAGAGGAACCAAGTATGTCTTGGGGCATTTGCATGTAAAATGGTACTCATCCTCTATCTCTATGTGGCATAACCTACATATCCTTTCCTCCCTAGGGACTTCATTAGTATGTCCATTCTCAATCTCAAGTTGGTGAGATGATATTCTAAGTTGACCAATGGCAACCCTTAGTGCATGTGGTAAGAATACATCTAGATATCTTGGCCGCGTAATAAAACCTAACTTAGAGAAGTGCATAAAGTGTTCCTTATAGTACGACATTTTAGATGGGAGTGGCTCTAGTGGGGTGATCCATTTATACCGAGTATAAATTTGCCATATTTCTTGGCGTATTACTTTATTACGGTCCTCATGAGAGATTAAAGTGTTATCAGTCGTGTGGTCGTACTTAAGGGGGGGGGGGGGGGGGGGGGGGTTATTAATGTCTAGACCGTTGGCAAGAAGCCAACTCGCCATCATGCCATACCATGAGCTAGTATAGTCGGACTCATACAATGCTCGAGAAGCCTTAAAGGCTTGATGGGATATTCTATCAAGTGGTTGGTTATGTATCCTGTGGATAAAGACTACAAGTTGAAAAAGTGCTTCTACTAACATAGGGGGTAGAGTGAACTCAGCCCTAATAATGTCATGTGGGACCGACGATTTGCTTCGGAGTTGGCGTGATAACATCATCACCAATGGTCTCTCTAATTGCATCCACATGAAAGATGGTAGTCCTGGAGCCCAAACTGTTGATGCATACATGAGAGAGGGAGTCACTAATGAGTCAAAGAGTCACCCTTTAGTTCATGGCTCTTGGAAGTATGCTTGGTGGCATTGTCTCTCGAGGAGTGAGAGGGATGCATGTCCTCTTGTAAGTCTATCCTTCGCTACTTGTGTCATCGAAAATTTACCTAAGCGGGCACTGACAGTGACTCCGAGATAGACATATGATCCAACCACCTCAACTGGGCTATGGGAGATAGTTAGGTGACACTTAGCTCTAACTTGGGCCGACATGTGGAAGATAAGGACTTTAGTTTTCCCTAGATTCACTACCAATCCTGGTTGTGTGCAAAAGTCATCTAAGGCATTAAGGTGCCTTTGTAGGTCGTGTTCGGATTCAGAGAGCAAAACTATGTCGTCTGCATAGAGCAAGATACACACCTGCGCATCCCCAAGGACTACTCCATTGCCTCCCTTACGAGCAATAAAATCTATGATCTCATCAATGTAGACCCCAAAAAGAGTCGGAGATAAGGGGCAACCTTGTTTTACACCAATAGTGCTAGTGAAACTATCGGATATGCCACCTGGGCATCGAACACACCTGGACACTTGTTCATATAGTGCATAGATGGCCCAAACCATGTCATCTGCTATCCTCAAGCTCTTAAGCCTATCAAACAACCGCTCTCTAGGGACCGTGTCAAAGGCTTTGCGAAAGTCCACAAAACAACAATATAGTTTCTTCTTGCGAGCCTTAGTCTAGTCAATTAAGCATCTAAGTGTGAAGATATGATCAATAGTGGAGAAGGCTCGTCTAAAGCCAGCCTGTTTAGGTGCACGAAGATTTAAGGTCTCCATATAATCGCTAAGCTCTGCCTCCATTACTACACCATATAATTTAGCAAGGGTATGACCTATCATAATGGTCCTATAAGTATTTGGGTTCATGGGGTCCCCTCCTTTATGTATGGGGGCCACTGTGTTCATGGTCCATTGTGGTGGAAAACCCTCTGTGAGGACGCGATTGAAGATTAGAGTTAGCAAGGGAGCTAGGCACTCTCTCGCATATATGATGTGTTCTGCTCACAATCCTGTGTGGTCCATGGACTTCCTATGTTGTAATTTCTTTATGACCTTCGTGACCCTAGAGGTCGTGAAGAGTATCCCCATAGTAGGTCGGGGTGTAGAAGGCATTGGAATGGGTGGTTGGTTTGGGATTTGGTAAACTCTCTCTATATAAGTGTGCCAAGTTTCGGGATCTTCGATAGGTGTTTGTGGTCTTGGTTCCCGTAATATCTTCAATGCAGTGGCACAATCGCTACTCATGAGCATATGGTAGAGTTCCCAATATTGGGATGCCTCCCATGCTCGTCTCTTACGACGTGTCAACTTGCGCATTTCTTTACGAGCTTGTACTGAGGTAATAGTACCACTGAGTTGCGATATTGTAAGTTGTCTATGTAAGCACCTACAATCCTCATCATACCATCTATTTTGTGGCATAGATCCTACTTTACCTTGATTGGAGTGTTTCGTGTATGGGAAACTGCTAACTGCTGCAGAGTGAAGGATGTGTGGGAGTTTCGTACTAAGGCTCTCTAAAGGTATGGAGGGATCAAGGGAGGAGAGATGGGCTTGAACATGTCGAGCATATATGTCAGAGAGCTCATGTGTGAAATGTATTGTGATGTCATGGCGTGGTTGACTAGAGTTGGTGACGTTAGAGATATCGCATTTTAGCTCGAAGTATAAGAAACTATGGTCCGCGCCAATAGGACATGGGGCCACTCGGAAGGAGTTAATCATGTGGGTAGCTTCAGGGCGTCCTATTAGATAATCAATTGTGCTTTCCCCTCCTCCATGTGGGAAACATGTGAGCTCTTCTGAACCTGGCCACTTGGCTAAACCATTATATATGACCATCTGGTGCCGACTGCCAAGTTCGAGCAAATGATGGCCAAAACTCGTGGCGTCCGCACCTTGATCCTTTGATCTACGTGTGGTGCCTATGTCTAAAGGATCGACATTTACCATTTCTAGGTTTCTATTCATTTGAAATATTGTGCATTGTCGGGATTGGGTTCTCGCATTAAAGTCTCCTACAAGGAATACTTCTCCTTGGGAAGAATATTAGATTATGTCATCCGATAGAGGTTCATATGGGGAAGGCCCATGTGGCACTCCTTCATCAACTAATCTCACCTCGCCAGCCAGATTATAACGAGAGACTTTCGGGAGGAAGTAACAAATGGCGAAAAATATTGCCTTGTCCTTGCATGTGGAGACTTTCACCCACATAAAACGAGCTTCTAGGTCTGTGCTCAGTATTTCTATCCTATTATGTAGCTCCCTCCGAAACAATATTGCGACACCTCCAGATCCCCCGGTAGTGCATCGACGTGAGGTTTGTCTAAAAGTTGACTCCCAACGAAATCCTTCGACTCGTGGGAGTCCCCTATTTGGGCTTTGGTGTGTTTCTACTAGGCAAACTATATCTGATTCCTTTGATATCTCCTCTAGGTGGCCAGGGTGTGTCCAGAGTGTGCCATTACAATGCCATAAGGTCATCCTAAGTGTGTTTTCTATCACATGGGCCACACGTCGTCAATTAGTAGTGCGATCATTTATGATCTCTCGCCCATCTCGATAAAAGGCGCGATGCCCTTCTTTACGAGCTTGCATAACCTTTGGCATACAACTCTTGCGATGCTCAATTTGCATCTTGGTGAGGTCTTGATCGAGATAGATAGGGTCCCCACCCAATCCTCAAAGAATTGGTCTATTCCTAAAGAAAGTGATTCTAGAGTCTAAGTCTTTAAATTGAAGAACTAAGGTTCTCTTCCTAGTTGTGTAGAGAGAGAGAGAGAGAGAGATTATACACAATGAAAACCTTTGATTTTAGTTAATGCCAAAATGTCAAAACAAGTTATTCGAATAATGTTTATAATGCAACAAAATTGGGAGCAATCGAGGTAGAGGTAAGCAAACTCATCTGAATGATGATGGTTGTCGGTATTGTGGAAAACTAGGCCATACGCAAGTTGAGTGCTATAAAAAGCAAACTGATGAAAAAAGAGGGAAGAGACAGCAAAATAACTATGCTTCAACCAGTGAAGACTATGATAAAGATGGTGCATTTGTGGTGCAACATGAAACAGCAGCAATGGCTAAATGTTCACATAGATGCAATGAAGAGTTCATGTGGTATGTAGATTCTGGGACATCTAATCATATGACAAGACATGCAAATTGGTTTGAAAGTCTAAGAGAACCAAAGATTCCTGGTTATGTACAAATAGGTGATAATACTACTCACCAAATAGAGCATGTTGGAGATATCCCATTGTGGGAAGAAAAAGGAAAAACAAAGTATATGCTTAATGTTATGCATGTATCAAACCTTGCAAAAAATCTTATTTCTGTTGGACAATAGTAGAGCAAGGAATGCAAGTTAAGTTCAAGCAAAGTGGATGCTTTATAGAGAAACAGGGAAAACTTATTGCAAAAGGAAAACATCAAGGAAGGATGTTTGTGTTAGATGTGGATATGCCTAATAAGATTACAGCCATGTTTGCAGAAGGAATGAGTGTAATCTCAAATGTGGAAATGGCATAAAAGAATCGGTCACATAAGTATGCAAACCTTGAAAAATATGTTGAGGAGAAATGCAGTGGTTGGACTACCTAAGTTGAAAGATTGTGAGATGAGCAAAATATGTGAGGCATGTCAGGTTGCCTTTCCCTCATGAAAGACATGTAAGCAAAAATTTGTTGGATTTGGTACATACAGATGTATGGGGACCAACAAAAAATGCATCGATTAGTGGATGTAAGTTTTATGTAACTTTCATTAATGATTGCTCAAGGAAAACATGGGTTTACTTCATGAAAGAAAAAAGTGAAGTATTTGATTGTTTCCGTAAGTTTAAATGCATGGTAGAAAAGTAGGTTGGAACTAGAATAAAATGCCTAAGATCTTATGGAGGAAGAGAATACTTCTCAAATGAGTTTTCTGATTTTCTATGTAATCAAGGAATAAGGAGACAGTTTACATGTAGATATACTCCACAGCAAAATGGAGTTGCTGAAAGAAAAAACAGAACTCTGGTGAACATAGCAAGAGCCATGATGACAGAAAAAAATATGCCATTGTATTACTAAGCAGAAGCTGTAAACACAGCAAACTATATCCTAAATAGATGTATAACATCTGGAGTACATGAAGTAACTCCTGAAGAATGTTTCTATGGCAGAAAGCCGAGTTTAGGACACGTGTTTGGATGCCTTGCCTATGTTCATGTACCTACTGAAGTGAGAAGTAAGCTTGATCCAAAAGCTCAAAAATGTGTTTTTGTTGGATATTCAAAGGAGCAGAAAGGGTATAGATGCTATAACCCATTGACAAAAAAGATTGTGGTAAGTCGGGATGTAATATTTGATGAGTTGGGCAGTTGTTACAACCCAAAAGAGAATGTAGAAACTGATGAAGACTGTGAAAATGAAGACAGAGAAAAATCTAAAAATGGAAGAAATTTCCATGGAGATGGAAACAATGTTGGACAACAAAGTTCCACATCAATGGAATGTAATGGACCATCTGGAAGCTCAAGTAGTAAATCTGAATCTAATGCATGGAGTGGAAAAAATGCAAGACACAAAAAATATGATTATAAAATGGGAAAACAGAAGATGCCAGAATATGAAATGGTTGATGATGGATCTAGAAACATGGAAGATGTAGATTCAGTACATCATTGGATGATGAGCTTGGTATACGAGCCTTGAAAATCCCTGGTATGGAAAAAGCAATGAAGGATGCAAATTAGAAACTGAGAAGATCAGATAGAGAGAAAAAGACTATTGAAAGATTTGGTTATGACATATATATGGTTATGCATTATGCATACATGTCTAAAGTGGTACAAATCCCTGATCCAAATTGTTTTGATGAAGTAAAATCTGATAAGAAATGGGTGAATGCAATGCAAGAAGAAACAGATGCATTGGCTGAAAACAGAACATGGGATTTGGTGAAGTTACCAAAAGAAAAAAATGTTGTAGGTTGCAAATGGGTCTACAAAACAAAGCATGATTCAAATGGAAATGTTAGTAGACATAAAGCAAGACTTGTGGCAAAGGGATATGCCCAGATGCAAGGAATTGACTATGATGAAACATTTGCACTGGTTGCAAAGATGGCAACATTGAGAACACTACTTGCTGTGAGTGCAGCCAAAATATGGGTTCTGCACCATATGGATGTAAAAAATGCTTTTTTACATGGTAACTTGGAAGACGAAGTATACATGTGTCAACCACTAGGTTTTGACGATAAGAAGCATCCAGAAAATGTATGCAGGCAAAAAAAGGCTCTCTATGGATTGAAACAAGCACCAAGAGCATGGCATAAAGAACTTTTAGAATCTCTGAAAAAATTTGCCTTCAAAATGTCAAAGGTTGATCCATCATTATATTTAAAGAAGATAAATGATTCCATTGTTGTTATCTTGATATATGTTGATGACTTAATCATTGGAGGTAATTCCATGGATGAAATAAGAAAGTTGAAAACAAAATTGGAAATGCAATTTCATATGAAAGATTTGGGAGAGCTGGATTACTTTCTCGGTATTGAGATGATCAGATCTGAAAGTGGTATATATATCTTGCAAAAACAATATGCAACAACTATGTTGAAGAAGTATGGTATGCTTCCATGCAAACCTATTGGTTACCACTAGATAAGAACTGCAAATTGAGGGCTGATTTGGGAGCCAAAATAGAAGATGTAAACATGTACAGGTCTATGGTGGGCAGGCTCATATATTTGACGATAGCAAAACCTGATTTGAGTTATGTTGTTGGATTAGTCAACCAGTTTATGCAACAACCAACAAAGCCACATTTGGACTACATTAGAAGAATTTTGAGGTATGTAAAAGCTACTCAAAATTATGGAGTGTTTTATAGGGCTGATCTGGACATAAAGTTGGAAGGATATACAGATGTTGATTGGGTTGGAAGCCAAACTGACAGAAGATCCACAAGTGGATATATGTTTACATTTGGAAGTGCAGTTATTTCATGGAGTAGCAAGAAACAAGTTATTGTTGCACTATCAAGTACTGAAGCTAAATATAAAGGAGCTATAATAGCTACCTATGAAGATGTATGGATCAGAAGATTGCTTACTAATTTTGGACAATATATAGATGGTGCAGTCACAATTTGGTGTGACAATATGAGCAGCATTTAGCTGGCAAAAAACCCAGTGTTCCATGCAAGAACAAGTGATTGATGGAGAAGTGGATCTGTTGTATGTAAGTACAAATCAGCAAGTTGTTGATATTCTTATGAAGGGATTGAACATGGAAAAACATACACAGTTTAGAGACATGATGGGAGTTATAACCATCGGCATGGTAGTTGAAAAGCATGAAGAAAAGAAGATTGAAGATGATCCCAGAAAGGATATGTTGAGCTTGAGGGGGAGTGTTGAGAAGCAAGCTCAACAAAGGTATGGGATGCTTATTGAGAAATAAGCTATAGTAGATATTAACTAATTAGCTACTAGTGGACATAAAGGTGAAACAACTATTTAGCTACTGACAGCTATTTAGCTACATATATAAGTCACTTATATACTTAGGTAAAAAGTAAGTGTAGTAAGTAGAAAAGAGTAGTAAGTAAGAGCGAGAGTCATAAGAAAACTGAAAATGGAAAACTGACGAGAGTGACTTGAGCTGAGCGTGTAATGAAATAGAAGAAGCTTTTTGGTTTGCTACACAGAGGTAAGTCTCCTTCCCCTTCCTTTTTGTCTTGAGCACTAAACGGACGAGCACATCATGATCCGTTGTGCACACAAAAGAGTCGTAGTGCCTTCGTAAAAAAGTTGAGCTTGAGGGGGAGTGTTGAGCGAGCTCAACCAGATCCAGATCGGCTGGATAAGCCAGAGCCAGATCATATCCGGATCGATGTCCAGATAGTATCCGGAACCAGGAGCTAGATCGGAGATCCAGACCCACGTGTGTACCGGTAGGCCATTTAGAGGTCTACGCTTCTAGACTACAGGGTAGTCATGGTCCTCGTAGGTAGTGTCAACCGCACATATGAGCATTGAAGTACATAGTACTTCTGTCAGTCCCTTGTGGACTTGTATAAAAAGTGCTCACTCAGCACATCCTATGTACAAAGTATTATTTTTTTAATATAGTTTATGCTATTATGCTCTCTCTGTCTCTCCCAGTCTCTTTTTGTGTCTTGTAAGGTTTGCATTAAACTTGTACTCTTTTTGTTGCTATCCGACTAAACCGGTTTGTCAAAGCTTCCGTATATTAACTTTTCAGGATTAAATATACTAAATTTTAGAGCTATGTATGCTCATAGTCTAGATTAAAGAACATTAAAGATTTGTGTGAGAAACAATGTTGCTTATGTTATACACAAGTATGTGTATATTGTAGTTACATTAGACCAAAGCGTGAGTTTATTTATCAAAGCATTAAGAATCGAGAAACAAACTTGACATTCTCCATGTCATGTCTAAAATACAAAGATGGACTACATTGCGGGATGTCTTAGTTTTCGCAAACTTCAACTTGTCTCCGTGATGAGCAGTTGATCAGGGCGAAAAGGTTTCATGTGATGCTACGTTGCAAGATGTCTAGTTTTCGAAAACTTCAACTTCTTTCAGCGTCGAGTAGTCAATCGGCACAACAAGCTTTCTTGTCATGCTATATTGTAGGACATCTAGTTTTTGCAAACTTCAACTTGTCTCGACGTTGAATCTATGGACTACAACTTTCACACTAATTGTGGAAGTGTTTGAATGTACTTCCATTAGAGTCTTTGCAGTTTTTAGGTTTTAGGGATAAGGAAGGAGGTGCAACCATCATGGGAGATATTAAGTAGCAGTACTGCATATACCACCTGGAAGGCTCAGTGCTCTCTCGTTTTTCATCAAGTTATAGTCTCACCAAGTGACATGGTAAATAATATTTGGTTGGACATTGTTCATACTTTGAAGGGTCAACGGGATGGTATTATTGGAGACTCATGCGATACAACTGCTCAATGCCATCAATTTCTTACTTTGTGAAAAGCTACTCCACTTATGTCCATGAGGAATGACACTCCTTTTTGGTGATTTGCAGCCACCAAGTTGGTTGTTCCTTCCGTCGATCACTTAGGAATCAAAACTTTCTAAAATATTTACCCTAATGAATGGATATCTTTTCAAAAAAATCCTGTCCGGATGCCGAGCAGTCGATCAAGATGACAAAATTTCATGATAGATGCTACCTTGCAAGATGTGTAGTTTTTGCAACCTCCAACTTAGACACCAGGATGTCTAGTTTTCGCAACCTTCCAACTTGTCATGGCGAGACGAGTCCATTCCATATTCATACATGTTCAAGAAGACTACTAAAATATGCTCATTTATGTTAGACCTTAGAAACTAGAAAATGCATGCTTCACTATTCCTACCAATAATATATATATATATATAAACACCACAATATGTATGTATGTATGTATGTGTGTGTATGTATTATGTATATTTATGTATATTTATGTATATTATGTATACATACACAGATACATGTTTGATGTAAGATAGAGGCTCCTAATTAGCAACATGACAATTAAGATAAACCACGTTAATGTTAACTAGATTAAGCACGATAATTAGAACTTTAACACATTTGATAATCACCGGGGTCTATGGTGTGATAGATCTAAAATTGCCAGAATGCTAGCACATTCTAATTTATATGAGATTACCAGATAGATAGCTTCTAATTAGGAAGGGGGCCTGTCCATTAGACATTAAATTAAGAAGGATGGTCCGACGGAGAGTTTAATTATAGGAGATATCATCGAGCAGTGACAACATCGTGTTGGTTTCGATGATTCATTGAGAAATTATTTATCTTAACAGATTACTGAATAAAAAAATGGTCATTACAAGAAAAGAGAAAGAGCAGCATTTTCCATCATCATCACCATCATGCGTTTGGATTAAGGGAATGAAGCCTGGTCCGAGATCAGGCATCCTTTTCATTTAGTCATTCATTCCATAATTCATGTCAATGTTATATACTGTAGTCATTTAATCCATAATGTTATATCAATGACATATACTGTAGTCATTTAACCCTAATTAATACTAACTAGCATGTTTCCAAACTATATTAATCGAAACACAAATTAGCTCATTAGGACAGATTCAATAGTTTTGAATCGGTTGCTTCTCGTCCCACGCTGCACTCCCCAAATCCAAAATCCATGAGTATCGTCTGCGTGTGTATGTGCGTTTTTGTGTCTGTTTTATAAATCTAGAGGAAGAGATACAATCGAAGATTAAGGAGAATAACATGAATATTGGATGGAAGATTTAAGCAGGAACCCTAAATGGAATTAAAAGGCTTCAATTAAGCATAATATATATATATATATATATAATGAGAAGATGATGTTGGGAAAATTAATACCTGATGATTAGCATGGATAGAGGCCCAGATGGGATTATATAGGAAGGAGATGAGAGGGTAGAGGTAGAGATTATGGAAGGTATGCATGTAATTACCATGGATTCAATGTTATCTGTTGGAAAGGATAGGGGAAAAGGGTGGTGTGCTTTTAATGTGCAAGTATTGTGATTGATAGATAACCTAACCTAACTACTACTGCTGGATGCTCTGAGTTAGTGGCCATAGATTTCCATTGATTTGCCTTTGCCATTCAAACCAAAACAAACAAACAAAATGAACACACAAGATGTGTGTGGAGGGGTGGGGTCTCCTATTCATTCGTTCATTCATACTCTTACTGTCTCTCTTTTTTTAGCTTACTCTATTGGTAAGTCTCCTCGTCTCCATTGGGCAACCTTACCAACTGAGCTACATCCATGTGGGCTCTTATTCTCTCTCTCTCTCTCTCTCTTCCTTTATTTGACTTATTATGTCTCTTTGCCCCTACTGATGCACACATCCTTGTCGTCCATGCACGCGCCCACCCGTCCAACCCTATGCCCATATATGTCTCGGGTCACACCCAATCCACCACATGTCCCTGCCCACTCCACACCTGACTCATTCATCATCAGGGCTCTTGTGTTGTAATGGGGTCTCCGTTATCTTGCAATGTGCACAATCTGGGGGTGTGTACAACACCTTCTGCACCTAGACCTGGTCGAGCCTCGTCTAGTCGCAACGACGTGTCTACATTTACATACATCCTTGAAAACTTTTGTTGCCTTTGCATTGTTTTTTGGTTTTATGCTCACAAACCCTTGACATCTTCAAGGGTGCATCATGTCCATGAATTGTGTAATCATTACATGTGTGAGCATGTTTGTGTACCCCACCCCTAGAGTTGAAGAGGACGACAAAGTAATGGCCGTTCTTGAGTATTCTTTCGACAAGGATATTTGACCACTATCGCTTCAATGTATCCTAACAAAATCATTTATACTCACTCACCTTAAATGCAGGAAAATGTTTGAATGGGAATTGGATTATTTGAGGTATTGATCCTTTCCTAGATGCAATTCATGGATGAATGAGATACATTTATGATATTGCATCCCTTTCCTTTTGTCTATAATTGTAGGTAGGAGACTTAATTGTGCAAGACCATATGAAGACACATGTGTGTGTGTGAGACTCTCAACCCAAGGGCCAATACATGTCTTACTTGTTAAAGACAAGGTCATTGTGGGTTAAACCAGATCTACACACCCTAGGACACCCCGTAAATCATTGAAGTTTTGAATTGGATAGGCAGGCATGTCTATGAACTACAACAAAAATAAGGCAACAAAAAGATAAAGCATATTAAATGGTGCACACAATGGAAACCTCCAAAAACAAATGTCGAAGCACATTAACGTGAAAGAATTGTCCTTATACATCAAATGCTCGAGTTTTTTTGTTGTTGCATTACCATAAAGGAATGATCATATATTTAAGAGCAAGTCACACTATAGAAATTTGAACATTCAAATACATAAGCATTATTATGTTATAAAATGTGTGCTTTCCAACACTAAATTTACGGCTTTAGACATTGCCCAATGAGTTTGAAGCATATTCATTATAAAAATGTTCTTTAGGTTTTGGTTTGACACCTTGCACATCATAATCAATTTCTCCAACAACCTTAGGTTAAAAATGGTGGCATTGGTCTTTGCCAAATAGTTAAGTTTAATTTGATAGCATGCACAATTAACCATTTAGATGATAACAAATTTGGTCTTTAGAGTATTTATAACGATGTGGATACCATTGCTCTCTTAGAAAAGGAAATGGTAGTAATAAGGACAATGGGACCATGAGGATTGACTAAAAGATTGGAGGTAGAAAAACCGAAATTGTTGAATAAAAAGGGTTGAATAGAATATTCTTGCATCAACTTGCATTTCAAGATACAGGTACATAGTTTAGACTCAAAAGTTGCAGGTAGGTCCATGCATCAACATGGAGGACGAAAGAGGATAGAGAAGACTCCACATAATTTAATATGTCTCCCCAAATAAAGTGCATGCATAGGACTTGTGTGTGTAACACACCTTAGGAACATGGACTTAGGCATGAAAGGGTGTGAATACCTCAAAAAGGTGGAGGTCATCTCCATCCTAAAACAGAGAATAAGGATTTCATGTTGGCTAGACACTTTGTATCGAACAAAGTCTAATCATGATTCATAACATATAAGCATTGGGAAAATATTATTAAGGACCTTCTTTCTCTTGCGTGCTATCAAATTAATCTCCTGGTTTGCTTGCGATCCTTCTTTGCCATAGGCGTACAACCTCATTATCATCTATTTCATTTCGAATGAGTATATAAATGTGCAGAAACTCTAATGGAATTATTATGTTTATAGCATGTGCTTGAGGCATGTCTACAATATATCTTCTCTATATGCATTCTAGTTAGGGCATCATGACTCTTGCTCATGTGTGGTTTTGTATTGGTTGATTTGGTAACCACTTGTCACCATACAAATTGGGTGGAGTAGTTTTTGTGTTTTTTTTTGTTAAGCATTATGTATACTTGGATACTAGTGAACATCCTTCCATTGGATGAAATGTCTCACCAAGTAAACCACATCACATCTATGCTTTTGCCAACTTGTTGATTAGCCAATAGAATAGAAACTAAGTAGTCACTTCTAAGGATATGTATAATATTATTTTATGATCAATGATGTAACTTTCCAACATTTGATGGCTATTCATTTTGAAAACATCACAAAAATCCAATGATTGAGATGGAGCACACTATTACATTAGATTGGACCATCAAATGGTAGTCCGGGAAGACAATATTTAACTTGCCTTCAATGTGGTTGTGCATGGTGTTTCTAATATGCTAGTTGTAAGTTGTAACGGTAGTTATTATATGAATAGAGTATTGAGCTTTTTTATAAAGATCATGATGTTGTAAAGAGTAGGCCAATTCTAGATGCATGTATATACTATAAACTATATACATGGAAGTTTTTATTTGGGTCCAATTACAAATGTATCACCCATTATTTTATGTAATATCACTTTATTAAAGTTCTATAATACTTCCATTTAATGAATGAAATGAGTCTTACATAAGGACAATGTCCTTTATAATTATTATTTCAGTTTTTATTGTAATATAGCAATAAAAACCATCTTTAAAGAGTTTAAATTGAGCACTACGCATACTTTTTTCTCAAAGCATAGGCCTTTCTAGGATCAAGAACAAAGCTGGTCAAATCCAAACAGGATGAGTTGTTATTATGCATATAGAGACTCGTGTGACATGGACTACAGTAAAAGATCTTAACTATAGGTATGCCCCAAAAATAAAAAGTGTCGAATCCATCCTCTACACACTAAATATGGGGTTGTAGGTATGCTCAATATCATAATTCTTGAATTCATTCCAGACCAAGTATGAACAAAGATATTTAGAAAGATAGTCGGCATCAAATGGAAATTAAGATAACATTCACTTAGAGAACTATTCAACCTAACACAAAAGTTTTTATTTAGGGGCTCAATTTTCTATATCTAAATTGGATGATCAAACATGGTTAAGTAAATGTGTGTGTGTGTGCGTGTGCGCGCACACATGTAGGCAAAGATATACATTAGAAAGAGAGATATGTTTGTTGAAGAATGCACATCAAGAGTAAGAATTCTAAAAAATAAATCCTTATTTTTCAAAATATGTACATACATCAACAATATGTTACCTTTTGACAAAAGGGTTGAGCACCACATAGGTGAGCTCTCTAGTGAACATATTTGCTGGACATCATACTTTATGTCCATCATTGTGAGCTCTCTAGTGAACATATTTGTCTCACATCATACTTTATGTCCATCATTTTGGATCACTCTGTTCCTAAAGAAGCCAAGTTATCAAATCTAAGCTAGTGCTTCATATATTTTATACCCTACAAAAATCAACTAGGTTGTAGTGATTAATGTCCTGAAAAAACAATAATATATAGTATCACCTACAAAAACTTGATGCAAATGCTTTTAATTACATCAATATTGTATGCAATAAAGCAAGTTCCCGTACCCATAGATTTTCAATTATAATTTAAATTACTTTAAATCAACACATAAAGGTTCAAAGTCATTAAACCATATGGTGTGATGACCTCTTTGAGGGACTTGTCTTGAATCCCACTATTGTATCCTTGTTGATATTAGGCATGGAACTTTGTATTCACAAACTATGCTTCTCACATTCTTAATGATTAGATAAGTGGGAACTACTGATCGATACCTTCCATACATCATATAATCATCTATTCTCTACCAAGCCATACGCCCACCAACCAATATCATGACTCCACCAACAAGATTTACCGTATCATTCGCATAACATTTTACGGCATCCCATTATCACGTCATGTACCTTCATGCTCATCTTGATATGCATCCCGTTCCACTATAAATTTAAATGAAAAAGCATATATATATGTCATATTTAAGAATTTTTTGAAATGAAAGTTGTCACTCACAACTCATATTTCCTTTTCCTTGAAGGGTCTAATGATATCAAAGCTTTAGGAACCATATTTCTTTTTGTTTTCCCTAGCTCTTACTTATCATTACTTTCATTCAATTGTTACATATGTGATTCTAAGCCCCAAGGTCTCTCTCTTGATTTTCACAAGTATGTTGGAAAAGAGGGGCACCTTATCTTTCATTTCTTGCTTAAGGGACCATAAAATGCATGATTGTCATAATAGTGAACACTTGAAAAGATATGGATCTCCACATAAGCAAATAGTTACACACTACTTTAGGCACAATAGAGTAAAAGTACGAGAGAGAAATATTGTTAATCCCCAATGACAATGATGTATTATCTTACTCCATAGGCACATGGCATGTGGGACACAAAAACTAGAGAGAGTGAGAGACAGTAACAAACATAGAGAGACGGTGTGAGTGTTATTAAGTGAGAGACCATGATGGTGATGTATTATGATCATACGAAAACAAATACCATAACCTATTAGACCATTGAAAAGTATTGAGGAGGACATCTCACATCACCTATAGGACCCACTAGAATTGCTACAATGGAGTCCCCTTTTTCTTAGATGGAGTCCTATGTTTCAGTAGAAAGCATTTATAAGCTTCTATGGGGCAAGAGTGGGTATCCAACTTGGAGAAGTTGTAGGGTTTATGCCTAGGGTAATTCATCTAATTTCCATTGAGAATGAGAGGGAACTACACAATCATTTTATATGACTATTTTTGTGCATTAGCTAGCAAATATCTCTTCTGGATGAAATATTTGTTGGGTGGTTGGGCGAGTAGCGGGGAATCCACTGGTGTAAGAAAATTTCCAAAAAATAGCTTATTTAAATAAGCAATACGTAGGATTTGTAGATTAGTGCATAGAGCACTTTAAGTAGAAGGTCAAGGGTTCAAACCCTTTCTAGTGCATTCACTTTCCTACTATGAATCACAATTGGAGATGCTATTCACTTATAGTTTGCGAATTCATAACCATTTAGTAATAATTCATGAATTCAAAGGTTCACCTGTTGATTTACAATAGAAACTAAGAATAGTAACATAAAAAATCGTCCAATAGAAATTAATAATATTATATAAAAAATAGTTTAAAAAAATATACTTCTCAAGTGTGAATCGATAGGAAGAGTGCATTATGTTTATCTTATACTTGTTTCATGTTTCCAAAACTAATAGATTGTGCTCATTGTTGTACCACTTACTAGTTAAAGCATGTGATTTAGAATTAGAGCATATGTTTTGTGACTAAAAGGTTCACCCATATTTTTAAAGCAATTTTTAGAACTTGTAGCTCAGTGGATAGAGCCTCTATTTCATAACTAGAAGGTTAAATGTCCAACTCCTTCCTAGTGCGTAACAATAGAAGATACTATTTACTCATAATTGGGCAATTTACAATCATTGGTTAATAATTAGTGAATTGAGAGTTTTTGTTTCCTAAGAAAAAGGTTGATAGTTTGATCCCTTCCTTGTGTGAATCAATGGGAGATGTTAATGAATGAAATGAGACCGTTTGCTTCCTAAGCAAATGGTTGAATGCCGAATCCTTTCCTAGTGGAATTTGATAGGAAATAGTGTTCAGTTATACCCAATGCCATTAAATAGTAATTAACTAATCCTCAAGCTTTTTGAAAACCAACATGTGGTAGTTGTAGCCTAGTGAATAGAGCGTTTGTTTCCTAACTAGAAGGTGGACGGTTTAACCCCTTCCCAATGTGACTCAATATGATAGCTAATTGCTTCCAAACCAAAGGGGTGAATCCCCAATGTCGCCTAGTGAAAATCAATAGGCGATGCCGTTGAGTAATAATTAGTATTCAAAGGAGCTTTAGGTGGCATTTATAGCTGAGTGGATAGAAAGTTGGTTTTTTGAGTAGAAGGTCAAAGGCTTGACCCTTTCCTAAGAATCAATAGGATATGTTAAGGTTTGACCCTTTTCTAAGAATGAATAGGATATGTTAATTGCTTCCTAAGCAAGAGGGTTAGCATTCCACCCCTTCCTAGGGGTCGAAGGTTTGACCCTTTCCTAAGAATCAATAGGATATGTTAAGGTTTGACCCTTTTTTGAGAATCAATAGGATATGTTAATTGCTTCCTAAGCAAGAGGGTTAGCATTCCACCCCTTCCTAGGGGTCGACAGTTTGACCCTTTCCTAAGAATTAATAGGACATGTTAAGGTTTGACCCCTTCCTAAGAATCAATAGTGTAAACAATCGATGGTGATTCTTGTGCGGCAGAATAAACTAGAGATATGTGTTGTGAGTGTGTGTGTATGAGAGAGAGAGAGAGAAACACAAGATAGATAGATTTAAAACACAATAGAATTCTCAAGAAGATGTATATTACAAAGGAGATTAACCGAACTAATTACAAAGTAGGAGGAGAGTGCTTTATATAGTCACTCTCTCTCTTCATTAACTATTGAAGCTCATGGGTCATGGGGAATGTGAAAACTCATTAGTTATGTGTCATAGAATATGATTTTATGACACATAGTTAATATGTAGATAAGAGTGGTGACTTTTGACCTTTGAGTGCACACTCTCAAGAGTGTGGTCACACACTAGACTAGGTTGAGCTTGATTCTCAACACGCCCCCTCAAGCTCAACTTTGGTCAGCTACTTCAGTTGATGTTCGCTTCGGCTCATATCTGGTTCGGATGGTATCTGGTTTTCGCTTGTACTCCCCCTCAAGCTTGGCAAGTCAGAGACCGTCAATCCAAGGTCTGACAGGAAATGCTAAAGCTTGCCGGTTTCTAGGGCTTTGGTGAAGATGTCGGCTGTCTGAAGATTCGTAGCGATATGTTGAAGGTCGATATGCTTCGTGCGTGCGTGGAACACCGGGTTCCGAGCCAGATAAATATTGCTCATGTTGTTGCAGTAAAGGGGAATTGGATCTTTGGTGGGAATGCCCAAATCCTTCAATATCCTCTTAAGTCATACAACTTCACATGCAGCCACCGTCGCGACCCTGTATTCGGCCTTTGTGCTTGAAAGAGCGACGGTTGGTTGCTTCTTGCTACTTCAGGATATGGCTCCACTTCCGAGGGAGATTGGATGTGTGGTCCTCACATAGAACACGAACACCAATGGGCATAAGAGACCATGCCGGTCCTCACCGAGAGTTGGAATACAGCCACCAATAGGCGTGAGCGACCATGTGGTCCTCACAAGGAACAAGAACATGAACAACAATAGGCATGGGCGATCATGTCAGTCCTCGCCGGGATGTGGAACACGAACAATAGTTGTAGTGAGGGACCATGTGCGGTCCTCATTGGGGACTGGAACATGAATACCAACGGGCGTGAGTGAGCATGTGAGGTCCTCACAAGGAACATGAACATGTCCAGTCGTCATTGGAGACTAGAACACGAATACCAATGGCCGTGAGTGATCATGTGTGGTCCTCACAGGGAACACGAACAATAGTTGGTGTGAGTGACCATGTGCGGTCCTCACAGGGAACACGAACACCAACATGCATGAGCGACCATGTCGGTCCTCGCTGAGAGTTGGAACACGAACACCAACGGGCATGAGAGACCATGTTGGTCCTCACCAAGAGTTGGAACACGAACACCAACGGGCATGAGTGACCATGCAGCCCTCATCGAGAACTAGAACACGAACGAACGTGAGTGACCATGCGGCCCTCACTGAGAACTAAACATGAATGAGTGTGAGTGACCATGCGGCCCTCACCAAGAACTGGAACACGAACGGACGTCAGCGACCATGTGCGGTCCTCATCGAAAACAGGAACAGGTGTGAGCGACCATGCGGCCCTCACCGAGAATTGGAATACGGACAGACGTGAACGACCATGTGGCCCTACAACCCTCACCGAGAACTAGAACACGAACGGACGTGAGCAACCATGTGGCCCTCACTGAGAACTGAACACGCGCGGACGTGAGCGACCATGCGGCCCTCACCGAGAATAGGAACAACGACGCGCGAAGGAGTGCAAATGAAGTGGATGACTCGACATCTTCTATTATGAGAGTGTAAATAGTGAAGGTTGACCCAAGACACAACACAAACGGTAGCATTAGCGAGAAACCCACACAACCCCACCAGGAAAATGAACAGTTGTAACCCCCACCGAAACAAAAAGGAGAGCAATTGAAATCGGGCCTCGCCAACAGAAAGTGGCGCGAGACTTGAACTATAACGATAATGCAGTGCAAGAGAGCAATGATCCGATCCCCACCAACAAAGTGAGCGATCGAAAGCACTCCTCACCAAAACCTTGATGCAAAATGATACGTAAAAATGATGACATGTAGTGTTGATGACAACGATGGTTTGGTGAAGAGGGGTTGAAAATGATGACGTCGAACACAAGGATGTTGGTGATAATAACTCCAGAAGCAAGGACGGTGATGATGGAAACTGTAGAAGCAAAGGCGATGACGAAGATGGGTGGTCCTCCTAGTTGGAAGGGATTCAAAATGTCACGGACACACCATGCACGGACTAGGACGGAGCACAGATGATGGGGCTACGAGCGACGGATGAACTTGGAGCTAGATGTGATGAGGCTAGGAACTCTAGATGTTGTGAGCGACATCAGGGCATGAAGTTAGAAATAAAGAACAAGGGAACAAGGAGAGAAGATGAGGTGAAATGAGAATACTAGATTGATGTGTGAATGACTGATGTTGAATCCCTTGAAAGGGACCAAGGATGTTACAAATATTTATACAATTTCCGAGATTGAATATCTATAGAATATACTCGAGAAATATCTCGAGAATATACCTGTTTAGAATATACAACAGAATAATTCTAGAATATACTAACGACTAGAATATTCTCGAATGTACTATACACTAGACTCTCCAATATATACAAGTTACAATCAAGGGTGGACAGTTCACTAGAGTTTCCATATGGTTCACACAACACAATGTACTATGTGTTAAAATTCAAAGGTTTGAGTCTAGAATGTGACATTATCCCTCCTCTTACGCTGCCTTCCCAAATCCGTCCTTGGCTTTAGGGGATACTGTTGATGAAAATCTTAGACCACCTCCAAACTATTTTGTAAATCCTAGACAAGGAGTAACCCTTCTAGAAGACAAGGTATTGAACAGCAACGGGAATGAACAATAATGTGCGGTCGTCCCCCAGGACTGGAATATGAATACCAACATGTGTGAGCGACCATGTGCGGTTCTCACGGGGAGCACGAACACCAATGGGCATAAGCGACCATGTGCGGTCCTCGTTGGGAATTGGAACACGAATACAAATGGGCGTGAGAGACCACGTGTGGTCCTCACGGGGAACATGAATGTAAAAAGAATAGCATGCGGAAGCAATAGAAAACCGAACATAGAAACACAGGTTTAATGGAGAGCTTAGAATATACACAATACGCGGGAGAGACAGAGAGAGAGAGCACACATAAATTCAATTAAAAAATATTACTCTTTACATTGTATGTGTTCAGTGAGCACTTTTATACAAGTCCATACGGACTGACAGAAGTACAGTGTACTTCAATGCTCACACAAACGTCTAACACTAACTATGAGAGATTAACTACTAGTAGTCTAGGCTGCTACTTGGCTTTTGGTTACTGCTTGATATGGCTAACCGGCTCCCCAGCACACCGGCTCACTTGCTCACCGGTCTGGCTCATCCTTCCGGATGCCGATCCGGATCCGGTTGAGCTTGCCGCTCAACACTCCCCCTATAGCTCAACTTGAGGTCGGATTGTAGTGTTAGTCTCCATGGTAGTTGGTCCTTCTACACGGCTGCTTCCGGCGTCACTCCACCTCGCTCGCGCTCTTCGTCTGGTCCTGTCCCGTTTGCCGTGACCCTTCTGTTTCTGTGTACCCTGATCTCCTCGGTCGGCTTGTTTGCTCAACAGGCCCAAATAAGCTCCCTCGTTGCTGTGACTTCGGCGCTTGTCGATTCGCCGATTCCTTCGTGTTGGCGTCGACTTTTGCTGCCTTCTTGTCGTCTTGGCCTTGAATTGATCCGGTTCTTCCGAATCCATATATTGAACCGAATCGACTATCTCCAATTCCTTCCAGCTCTTGTCCGAATCGATCGCTCCTGATTCATCTTCCAGTTCCAAGCCCTTCACCACATCGGACCATGTCTAGGTCTTGGCCTTCTTCTTCCGGTCGGCTCTGTCCTTCTTGACTCTGCCACCGATGCCGCTTGTTCCGACTTGTTCAGATGTGTCAACTTCCTTTGTCGACTCGGCTCCTTTCTTCTTCTTGTCTCTCCCTCTGTCGGTTCTTCCCTCACTGATGCAATCGGCAGTTTCTTTGCTTTTCCCTGTTTCAGTGTCTTTGCATGTGTCTTTGCCCATTCTCCCCCTCAAGTGTGGCACGTCGAGATGCTGAACAACAAGAATTCCGATGAAGTGTTGCAACTTGTCCGATCCGAGCGGTTTGGTGAAGATGTTGGCAACTTGCCGATCCGTATGAACATACCGAAGTTCGACTTCACCGCTCAAGGCACTTCTATGTGCTTTGTGTGAGCATGGAATACGGGGATCTTGGCGAGCTTCATGTTGCTTATGTTGTCACAGTAGATCAGGATCAGGGTCGGCATCTCGATCCGCAGGTCTTGCAGCAGTTGTTGAAGCCAAATGGCTTCACAGGTGGAAACCGTAGCACCCTGGTATTTAGCCTCAATGCTCGAAAGGGCCACTGTTGGCTGCTTTTTGCTGCTCCACGCAACAACTGCGCTACCAAGGGAAAACATATAGCCGGAGGTGGATTGGTGATCTGATGCATCGCCAACCCAGTCGGCATCGGTGTAGCCGGCTAGCTTTTCGGTTATACCATGCCGGTATAACAGTCCCCGTTCCTTCGTGCTGCTCACATATCGTAAAATTCGATGCGCGCACAGAAGGTGCTCCATGGTCGGCTTCTGCATATATTGGATGATCACGCTGACCGGATAATTGACGTCGGGCCGGGTCATTGTCAAATATATAAGGCTTCCGACGATTTGTAGGAACCGCTTCTCATCGCAAGCCGGTGCGGAGTTGGGATGGAGCTTCTGGTTCTGGTCCAGGGGTGTGGAGATCGGGCGGTATTCCGTCATGCCGAACTTGTACAACATATTCAACACATAGTTTCTTTGTGAGAGCAATATGCTGTCGGGGGTTCGAATCACCTCGATCCCAAGGAAATAGTGAAGGTCCCCAAGGTCCTTCATCTCAAATGCGTCCGACAGTTGGGACTTGACTCGGCTGATTTCATCGAGTCCGGGTTCGGTGATGACTAGATCATCAACATACAACAAGATGCAAACCGGACCGTCAAGACCTTGCAAGATGAACAACGAAGAGTCAGACTTGGAGGCTACAAACCCCATCTTTCACAACCGGTGCATGATCTTGGCATTCCAAGCTCTGGGGACTTGCTTCAAGCCATAAAGTGACTTGACTAGAAACCGGGGGGTTGGGTCATAAAGACCTCTTCTTCAAGATCGCCTAGAAGAAATGCATTCTTCACGTCCATCTGGTGAAGATGCCACCCCCTTGCCACAACAACCGCCAACACCACACGAACCGAAGTCATCTTCGCTACCGGAGCGAAGGTCTCGTCGTAGTCGATTCCATGGGTCTGCGTTGTCGTAGTGTGAAGCACACACTACGTGAAATATGTAAAATACTATATCCGATTTAACTACGTGAAATATGTAAAATACTATATCTGATTTAAAGTACGTATAATAAATAAAATAAAATATTAAAAATATTCATTACATGCATAGGGCAAGATTCAAACCCTGTACCTCCACATAGACAAACCTTAACCTTACCATTGTACTAACTTATCCTAAGTGTTTTAAATATAGATTTAATACGTATAAGACCTTTATTTACGCCTACCTTTATTAAAAGGTAAGTCATGCAGTTTTTTAGAATGCGTGAATACTTTATTTATAAGAAAAAAGAAATGTACACTAATAAAAAATGACTCGTGCACATCTAACGAACACTATATTTACGAAATAAAAGCATAGTGTAAAAAGGCAACTCATGCACATTTTGTGTGCATGAAAACTCTAGAAAAAGCATGAAGCTATGCTTAGCCTCTTCCATCCTTATATAAGGAGGAGAGAAAGATGTATGGGGGGGGTTGTTGATTATTTTACAAGGATTGATTAATAAAAAAATATTCGTGGGATTCACGATTTTGCCATCTATTTCTCTCTTACATTCGAAGTATCAATTAATACACTATACTCGTGGGATTCACGAGTTTTTCATATCTTTCTTTCGTACCATATATTTCATATTCTTAATTATCTTAGAATTTTCTTTTCTCCTAGTCCAAAACCTCGGTGGTTCCCACCCGATTCACGCAACGATTTGGAGCCGAAAGGCACGACACAAGTGGTGAACCCGACGTGAACACGGGTGGCAAGGAGATGTAAAATCAATCGGAGGCTAACAACATGATGATGATGTTCGAGCGGATGCTTCAGGAACAACGTGCGATGTCGGAGATAGCAGCGGCAGTAGAGGGGCTCGTGCAACGGATCGGGCAATTCAACGGAAAGGACGTATCCCGCTATCTTCGGGACTATAAGGCGGAAATGCTACGGTGCGGGATTTCGGAAGGACTGCAAGTGGCATCCTTCAACCAATGGCTACCAACGGGCTTCAAGCAAGTGTCCACGGGCTACGACAACAAAATCCGACGTGGGAAGCGTTTGAAGAGGCGCTAAAGACCACGTTCAGTATCGAGAACTCCTCCAAGGCAACACGGAGAGGATTCGAGGATTGGGTGGAAACGCCGGACAAGGGTATGAAGGTCCTCGATGTGTTTTCGGCATTCGAAAGTCGGTTCGGGAGGTTGTCTGCGAGAGATCAAGCTATCCTCGTACCAGACAAAGTTATCATGTTCTTACGAGCCGTAGACGTCCGAGACCGGAAGGATCTTGGAGTGCTTCTAGAGGACACGAATACCAAGATCGTGGTATCACCGAAACATGGGAAAGCGTGCGGGATATCGTCGCACGATACACAAAGAGGGGGCAATGGCTTGCCCACGAAGAAAAGAGGGTTTCGGAACCGATTCCGAAACCGAGATCCGGATCGGAAGACCATCAACCGCGGGCTCGGGAAGCTACGACCGAGAAGGGAATCAACACAACTACGGTGGAGCAATTGCTGAAGGAGATGGAGAATCTAAAAATCGTGATGGTGAAGAAGTCGGATGACCGTCCCACAAGTTCGAAGTATATGGACCGTCGGTGCATATGGTGCAATAGCACCGAACATGATCGGAGGGATTGCGACGAGCACAAGGAAGCGCTATGACGGGATCTTATCTACTATGAGGGAAATCGGATTCATTTGATGGACTCTCGGAAGCCGCTCCGATCGAACTTCCGAAAAGGCGGCATGAAGAAGGTCCTAGAGGAGGAAATAGCAGTTAAGAGAAATTACGCGACAACCGCGGGAATACGTGTCGGGGAGTCATCGGGAGCAAAGGTGTCTTTTTGGTTGGAAGTGCTAGAAAACACCGAGAAAACCGACTCCAATGAGATCAGAAGCACCGCGGAAGGCATCCAGGAAGCTACGGGATGGGAGTGCCCCATCGATAAGAATAGCATATACGCCACGCCCTATGTCAATTACATGAGGTGTATGTGGACGAGAAGCGGCGACGCACGGAGGATGCGGCTGGACCATCGAAGACACCGGAGAGCTGGAACTCCGACAAAAGAGGGAAAGGAAAATCGATTCCGACATTCAAACTCGCTTCGGACATCGAGCAACGGACGGACATAAAGAAAGTGTTCGAGGTGAGAATCCTCGACAGACGGGTAGATTTTTCACTTCGAGAACTACTCGGAATAGCAAAAAAGGAGTTCCATGATCTTCTTGTGGATCTCGTAAAAAGAAAAAGACAAACTACAGAGGAAAATGCGTCGATGGTGAATGAAAATACCATTCTGATGAACGACACCGAAGTGGAGGACGAGATTCCGAATTCCCACTATTCAAAGCCACACTAGGCGCGTGCAACTATGGAGACTCCGGTCCGAATCGGCAACATCAAAGAGCCCGTGCTAGCATTGATTGATCACGGATCGGAGATCAATTTGATGTCCAAAGAGTTCTACTGGAAGGGGAAGTGGCCTATTAACACCAATCATGGATGGAAGATTCGGGCGGCCACTAAAGCAACGAAAGATCTATTTGCGGCTTGTCCGGAGTGACGGTGAAGATCGGGGATGTCGAGTTCGACCAAAATTTCTTTGTACAAGACGAGATCTCACATTCTGTGATCCTCGGGCAACCCTTTATCACGACTTCACGGATGGAGACAAAGGTGGTCGATAGCGGTGCGGCTTTCGCACGAATTCAGAGCCAAAGCGGAGGGAAATCCGTCCAATTCCTAATTGTGCCGGAAAATCATGAAAGGAACAAGAGAGAGCTCTTGACCCAAACAAGGATGGATTTTTAGAGCAGACTGTTGCGGAGTGAGGAAGTGATAGTCCGAGAAGCCCTGATACCCTACACAGGAAGAAAACTCTCGGAGCAAAACAAGTACGAATCGGTCCGGATGGGGCATCTACGTACACGGCCGTAGCCAAAGGAATGAAGAAAGAATACCGAAAAGTGGAGGATAAGTTACGGTCAGCATCAATAATAAAAGAAGATGAAGAAATCGTGGGAATAGTCGAAGAAGTGTTCTATGGGAGCACACTACAACGGCTTGAAGAGCTCGAGAAAGACAACGGCCTACATACAGTGTTTCATCGACATGAGCCTATACAACAACTTCAATGAAGAGAGCAAGGCTCATGAGCTCTAGGAGAAGATCGGCATTATGTTTCAGAACAAAAATGTTGTTAACCAGGTTTCGGTATTCCGGAAGCTAGTAAGACTCCGGTACCAAGATGGCTCCAGCATGGCGGAGCACATGAATGCCTTCCAGTGGCTGATACACCAGGCAACATCATTGGAAGTACCTCTCGCCGATGAGGTACTAGCGCTATTCCTACTCGGTTCCCTCCCGGATAGCTGGGAGACGTTGGTTGTCACTTTGGGCAACGCCGGGCCGGAAAGGAAACGGCTATCCCTAGTAAGAGTAAAGTCGAGCTTGCTAGATAAGGAGGCACATCGCAAAGATAAGGATACGAGCTCTGACTCCAAAGCACTCCTTACTGAATCGGAATGCGGAAGACAAAGAAACCGTAGTCCCCAGAACTAGGAAAAGTCGGGGACACGGTCAAAGTCAAGGGGGAGGCCTACTTGCTTCTATTGCGGCAAGCCGGGACACTTCCAGAAGAACTGTCGGCATTTTCGAAAAGACAAGGAAACTGAGGGTAACGATTCGAAGCGGACACTGAACCGGAACGGTAAAGACCGGAGGGGGTCGGACTGGAAGGGAACGACGACAATCGCGGAAAGTGAAGAAGAGTTGATGCTCATCACTGAGGAGAGTGAGCTAAACCGTGCCGGCGATGAGACGACCTGGGTGGTCGACTCCGGAGCGTCGTTCCACCTTACCCCGGACCAGAAATGCTTCTCATCCTACTCAGCCAGTGATCACGGCTGTGTCCGGATGGGGAATGAAGGTAAATGCCGAATTGTCGGCATAGGAGACGTGTGGTTGACAACACCAACCGGATGCAAGGTGCTGCTGAAGGATGTTCGACACGTTCGTTCGTCTGAACCTGATATCAGCCGGTCGGCTAGACGATGAAGGCTACAGGGGTAGCATCTAGAACGATGTTATGAAGTTTAGCAAAGGGAGCCTGAATGTGGCTCGGGCCCGAAAGGTCAACACGCTGTACCTGATGAATGCCCGGTTATGTCCGGAGGAAGTGAACGTGGCGTCCGACACTGCCGGTGAGCTGTGGCACAAAAGGCTGTGTCACATGAGCGAGAAGGGGATGAAGAGGCTTGCAGACGACAACCTCATTCCAGTGAAGAACGTGCATTTGGAGAAGTGCACTGATTGTCTGGCCGGTAAGCAAAACCGGACCTCCTTCCGACCAAGGCCACCGATGAGACGTAATGCACCACTGGAGTTGGTGCATAATGATGTGTGTCAAGTGGACACGAAGTCACATGCAGGATCTGTTAGGAAACAGGTCCCTCCGGAAGGGAAGTGAGAAGAACAGCGTTGATGAGAATGGAGAGTACCAGGTTACGGAGGACCCGGTGAGAACCGGATGAAGAGTACCCGGTTACGGAGGACCCGGTGAGAACCGGATGAGGAGTACCTGACTACGGAAGACCCGGTGAGAACTGGATGACGAGTACCCGGCAAGAGCCGAATGATGAAGGCCCGGTGAGAAGTGCTCACCGGATGAAGGGACATATTCGTAAATATGTTTTTTGAGAGCCCATCGGGGCTATATTTGTAAATAGCCGAAAAGTCATATTAGTATAAATATGACTTAGGGCAAACTTAGGGTGTAGTTGTTGTCATTCTTGTTGGTGCAAGATTAGTGCGTGCAACTATGTACAGAGAGAGTGAGAGAGAGAAAGAGGTCGTTGCCTCTGATTGTAACCACCGCCTGTGGCGAAGATAGCAAGCTCGAGGTCGTGGCCTCGGTGATTTCTTATTGTACATTCTGACATAATGATAGTTTGCGGTCTGTGGGCTGCTGTGGTTTTTCCTGAGTTTGGGTTTCGCACGTAAACATCCTATGTACTCTTCTCTCTATCGTGTTGTGTTTCATTCCCTGTTTTTTCCTGCTTGTTATTCTAGGCTCGGTTGTGGCCGAGCGTTGTTCATCGGGAGCGTGTAGTTCCTGTCAAAGTGGTATCAGAGCAAAATGACACAGAAAATGGACGATTCGTTGGGAGGCATGTTCAAGCTCACCGGCTCCAACTATTCCGTGTGGAAGTAGAAGATGAGGGACATGCTCGTGGTTAAAGATCTTTGGTTGCCGGTTCAGTTCCGGGACAAGAGACCGGACAAAATCGACGCCACGATATGGGAGGTGATGCACATGAAGACAACGGCCTACATACGGTGTTTCATCGACATGAGCCTATACAACAACTTCAATGAAGAGAGCAAGGCTCATGAGCTCTAGGAGAAGATCGGCATTATGTTTCAAAACAAAAATGTTGTTAATTAGGTTTCGGTATTCCGGAAGCTAGTAAGACACCAAGATGGCTCCAACATGGCGGAGCACATGAATGCCTTCCAGGGGATGATCCACCAGGCAACATCATTTGAAGTACCTCTCGCCGATGAGGTACTAGCGCTACTCCTACTCGGTTCCCTCTCGGATAGCTGGGAGACGTTGGTTGTCACTTTGGGCAACGCTTGGCCGGAAGGGAAACGGTTATCCCTAGCAAGAGTGAAGTCGAGCTTGCTAGATGAGGAGGCGCGTCGGAAAGATAAGGATACGAGCTCCGACTCCCAAGCGCTCCTTACCAAATCGGAACGCGGAAGACAAAGAAACCGTATTCCCCAGAACCGGGAAAAGTAGGGGACACGGTCAAAGTCAAGGGGGAGGCCTACTTGCTTCTATTGCGGCAAGCCGGGACACTTCCAGAAGAACTGTCGGCATTTCCAGAAAGACAAGGAAACCAACGGTACCGATTCGAAGCGGACACCGAACCGGAACGACAAAGACTGGAGGGGAACGGACTGGAAGGGAACAACAACAATCGAGGCAAGTGAAGAAGAGTTGATGCTCATCACCGAGGAGAGTGAGATAAACCTTGCCGGTGACGAGATGACCTGGGTGGTCGACTCCGGAGCGTCGTTCCACCTTACCCCGGACCAGAAATGCTTCTCATCCTACTCAGCCGGTGATCACGGCTGTGTCCGGATGGGGAATGAAGGTAAATGCCGAATTGTCGGCATAGGAGACGTGTGGTTGACAACACCAACCGGATGCAAGGTGCTGCTGAAGGATGTTCGACACGTTCGTTCGTCTGAACCTGATATCAGCCGGTCGGCTAGACGATGAAGGCTACAGGGGTAGCATCTAGAACGATGTTATGAAGTTTAGCAAAGGGAGCCTGAATGTGGCTCGGGCCCGAAAGGTCAACACGCTGTACCTGATGAATGCCCGGTTATGTCCGGAGGAAGTGAACATGGCGTCCGACACTGCCGGTGAGCTGTGGCACAAAAGGCTGTGTCACATGAGCGAGAAGGGGATGAAGAGGCTTGCAGAAGACAACCTCATTCCAGTGAAGAACGTGCACTTGGAGAAGTGCACTAATTGTCTGGACGGTAAGCAAAACCGGAGCTCCTTCCAACCAAGGCCACCGATGAGACGTAATGCACCACTGGAGTTGGTGCATACTGATGTGTGTCAAGTGGACAGGAAGTCACATGCAGGATCGCAATACTTCGTGACGTTCATAGATGACCATAGCTGGAAGCTGTGGGCCACACCGTTGAAGACGAAGGATCAGGTGCTATCCGTCTTCAAAGAGCTCCACGCGAGAGTGGAAAGAGAAAACGGCCGGAAGCTGAAGGCGGTTCCAGCAGATAACAGAGGTGAATACCGGGGGCAGTTCGAGGAGTACTGTCGCTTGAAGGGAATCTGGCTCGAATTTACCGTGCCGAAGACGCCGGAACTAAACGGGCTGGCCGAGAGGATGAACCGGAAGACGGAACTTGACGTTCCTTATGCCCTAAGCTCGGCCACAACCGAGATTCTTTTCATACACAGAAAAACAGGTAATGAAACACGACACAGAGAAGAGAAGTGGTACACAGGAGGTTAACGTGGAAAACCCCAAACTAGGGAAAAACCACGGCAGCCCACAGGCTGCAAACTGTCACTATGTATGAATGTACATAACAATGAGTACTCGGAGGCAACGACCTCAGACTCACGATCTTCGCCACAGGCGCCGGTTACAACAGAGGCAACGACCTCGTTCTCTCTCTCTCTTTCTGTACAGTTACGTGCACTCTCTTCTTCTTGCACCAACAAGGAAGAATGACAACAACTACAACAATACTAAAAGTTTGCCCTAAGTCATATTTATACTAATATGACTTTTCGGCTATTTACAAATATAGCCTCGATGGGCTCTCAGAAACATATTTACGAATATGTCTCTTCCTCCGGTTCATACCGGGCCTGCACCATCCGGCTCTCCGTAGCCGGACACTCCTCATCCAGTTCATACCGGGCCTGTATCATCCGGCTCTCCGTAGCCGGGTACTCCTCATCCGGTTCACACCGGGCCTGTATCATCCGGCTCTCCGTAGCCGGGTACTCCTCATAGCCGAGTTTGTTCGTCGGCACTGTTCTTCTCCCTTCCCATCCGGAGGGACCTGTCTCCCAACAAACTCCCCCTTCACTCCGGCATGGGGTGTCTTACCAGTCCGATTCTCTTCCGGCATGCATCCAGCTTGTCGGGTGTCAGCACTTTGGTCAGCATATCTGACCCGTTCTCGGCCGTGTGGATCTTCGTCAATGCGAACTCCTGGTCATCTACTCTTTCCCAGATCCAGTGATACCTCCGCTGGATATGCTTCGTCCGGGAATGGTAGGTCGCATTCTTAGCAAGGTGGATGGCACTTTGACTGTCGCAGTAGAGTCGGTATTCCTCTTGCCGGATACCGAGCTCTCCGATGAAGTCCTTCATCCATAATATTTCCTTGCCGGCTTCCACAACCACCATGTACTCCGCCTCTGTGGTTGACAATGCAACCGTCTTCTGCAGCCTCGACTGCCATGAAATAGCTCCCCCTGCATATGTCATCACATACTCAGATGTAGACCGGCTGGTATCCACATCAGCCGACATGTCCGAATCGGTGAAACCGTCCAGTTGAGGTTTTCCGGAGCCGAATCGGAGACACATATTTGAAGTGCCCTTCAAATACCAGAGTATCCACTTGACCGCATTCCAGTGCTCCTTGCCAGGATTACTCATGAACCGGCTCACCACTCCGACTGCGTATCCAATATCCGGTCGGGTACAAACCATAGCGTACATCAAGCTCCCGACGGCAGAGGCATATGGAATCTTCATCATATCTGCCTTCTCTCCTTTCGTCTTCGGGCTTTGCTTGCCGGATAGCTTGCAGTTTGCCGGAAGTGTCGATCCGACCAGTTTTGCATCTGACATGTTGAACCGGTGAAGCACCTTTGTCACGTACTTCTCCTGTGACAGCCATAATTGCTTCGCTTTCCGGTTACGGATGATGTGCATCCCCAACATCTATCTTGCCGGACCCAAGTCTTTCATGAGTTTGTTCGTCGGCACTGTTCTTCTCCCTTCCCATCCGGAGGGACCTGTCTCCCAACACCGGACCATAATGGAGAGGGTCCGGCGTATGCTGGCGCATGCAAAACTACCCAAGAAGTTTTGGGCTGAGGCACTGTCGACGGCGACATATGTGATAAACAGATCACCCTCAGTACCCTTGGACGGACACATGCCACAGAGAGTCTGGACCGGTAAGGAAGTGTCCTACCGGCATCTGAAGGTATTCGGGTGTCTCGCGTACGTGCATGTAGCTAAGGACCAGAGAGGAAAGTTAGATCCAAAGACCCGGCCATGCATATTCCTCGGTTACGGCGACGATGAGTTCGGCTACCGAGTGTGGGACCTGGTTGACAAGAAGGTATTCCGGAGTCGAGATCTTATCTTCATGGAGGACAAGACGCTCGCCTACTGGGAGTCGAGGCTACAGAAGACAGTTGCGCTATCAACCACGGAGGCGGAGTACATGGCCACAGCCGGCAAGGAAATATTATGGATGAAGGATTTCATCGGAGAGCTCGGTATCCGATAAGATGAATACCGGCTCTATTGCGACAGTCAAAGTGTCATCCACCTTGCTAAGAATGCGGCCTACCATTCTTGGACGAAGCATATCCAGCGTAGGTATCACTGGATCCGGTAAAGAGTAGATGACCAGGAGTTCGCGCTGACGAAGATCCACACGGCCGAGAACGGGTTAGATATGCTGACCAAAATACTGACACCTGACAAGCTGGATGCATGTCGGAAGCGGGTCCGACTAGTAAGACACCCCATGCCGGAGTGAAGGGGGAGTTTGTTAGGAAACAGGTCCCTCCGGATGAGGAGTACCCGGCTACGGATGAACCGGTGAGAACCGGATGATGAAGACCCAGTGAGAAACAGATGAGGAGTACCCGGCTACGGATGACCTGGTGGGAACCGGATGACAAGTACCCGGCAAGCGCCGGATGATGCAGGCCCGGTGAAGAGTGCTCACCGGATGAAGGGACATATTCGTAAATATGTTTCTGAGAGTCCATCGGGGCTATATTTGTAAATAGCCGAAAAGTCATATTAGTATAAATATGACTTAGGGAAAACTTTAGTATAGAGTTAGTTGTTATTCTTGTTGGCGCAAGATTAGAGCGTGCAACTGTGTACAAAGAGAGTGAGAGAGAGAAAGAGGTCATTGCCTCTGATTGTAACCGCCGCCTGTGGCGAAGATAACAAGCTCGAGATCGTGGCCTTGATGATTTCTTATTGTACATTCTGACATAGTGATAGTTTGCGGTTTGTGGGCTGCCGTGGTTTTTCCCGAGTTTGGGTTTTCCACATAAACATCCTATTAACTCTTCTCTCTATCGTGTTGTGTTTCATTCCCTGTTTTTTCTGTGTTTTATTCTAGGCTCGGTTGTGGCCGAGCGTTGTTCATCGGAGCATGTAGTTCCTGTCAATTCTAGAGCCATCAAACGCTCCGTACTCAAATCAATGGTTTATGGTTCTGAAGAAGAATGGGTCACTCCGATTTATCCAAGACTTGCAACCGGTGAACAAAGTCACGATCCGGAACTCCGGAGTCGGTCTGATAGTGGACAAATTTGCGCAAGCATTTGCCGGTCGAGCGATATACTCCATCGGAGACCTATACTCGGGGTATGACCAATTCCAACTAGCCGTGGAGAGCCGAGACATCACTACCATGCGGACACCGATAGGATTAGTCCGGATGTGTACGCTACCACAAGGCGCGACGAACTCGGTCGCACATATGATGAATGCAATGAACAAGGTGCTTCGAGACTGCATTCCGGAGATAACGATGCCGTTCCTAGATGACATTCCAATGAAAGGATACGCGGTAGAAGAAAAAGATGAAACTATGGATGATCGAGGATGCCGAAAGTTCGTAGTCGACCATATTCACGATTGCAAGAAAGTGCTTTGAAAGTTAGAAGATGTGCACCTAACACTTTCCGGGGAGAAATCGGCATTCGGGAAAGAAGAAATATTGGTAGTCGGACATCTATGTGGGCCCTATGGCCGAAGACCGTCACCGACCAAGATCGATGCAATTCAAGCTATGAAAGAAACATGCGAGTCACAATCTGAAGTCCGAAGGTTTCTTGGAGCATGTGTATTCTACCACATATAGATTCCACACTATGCACATATTGCGGACCTACTCTATCATTTGTTGCGGAAGGGTAAGAAGTTCGAATGGAAATCGGAGCATACCAAAGCCGTGAAGAAGCTCAAGAAATCACTACGGAGGGCAAAAGCACTAAAGAAGCCGAACTATGACCAGCCGATCATAGTAACGGTTGACACAAGTCCAACTGGAATCGGATGGGTCATGAATCAAGCCGATCCGGATGGGTCATCAATCTCGATCCGATCCGATTCGGAGCAAAGGTTCTCAACGAAAGGCAACACGGATATGCACAAGTCAAAAGAGAATTATGGGGAGTCGTGTCGGCAATAAAATCGGATCGAGATTATTTGATTGGAGCCGAAGTAGTGATCGAAAAGGATTGTCTTCCGATACTTGGGATGATGCGTTGTTGCATGATACCGGATGTGGCTATGCTAAGATGGATTGCATATGTTAAGTCACTTAATCCAGAGGTACGACACATCTCTGGAAAAGACAACGTGGTAGCGGATATGCTATCAAGGGCGCGGTTCGGAGATGACATAACCGAATCCAATAATGAAGAAGTTTCCGAAGACTACTTTGCTTCGGAGCACAAATGCCGGGTGAACGTAATCCGAGAATTCCGGGAAGAAGAATATGAGGGAGAAAGCTTGTTGATCGGGAAAGTGCTACAAGAAATCAAGAAATCATCGAACAATAAAGAGAAGAGAGCCGGGCTCCGAAGTAAGAAGCGGCAAGTCCGAAAGTTCTTCTTGAAAAATGGATTAATATGGAGGGAGCCGGAAAGACCGGATGGCATACCACTTCGGGTAGTCGGGACGAAAGAGCAACGAAACCGGATAATGTCCGAATTTCACGAATCCGATTGGGCTGGTCATCGAGGAATATGGGCAACTTTTGTGAAAATGAAACAAAAATATTGGTCGAAGAACATATACAAAGATATAGCGGAATTCATGGAAAGCTGCGAGAAGTGTCAAATCTACTCCGGAGTTCAACACCGAGATGAGTTACATCCGACATTCTCACCGACAATCAATTTCAAATGGATGGTCGATATTGTAGCCATGCCAATCGGGATTGGACAAAAGAAGTACTTGGTGTTAGCTCTGGAAGATCTCACAAACCAAGTAGAAGGTCGGGCGCTACGAAGGAAAACATGTTCTACGGTATGCCAATTTCTTTTGGAGGAGGTGTTTTGCAGGTATGGGTGCGTAGGACAAGTGATTGCGGATTGGGGAGAACTCGACTCTGATAAAGCTAAGGAATTCTTCACCAAACATGGAGTTCAGTTAACACTGACAATGCCTTACAATCCGGAAGCCAATGGGAAGATTGAACGAGGACATAGTCCGATCGTCAAAGCACTTGCGCAGGCATGCGATGGAAGGGTGAAGGATTAGCCGCAGATGCTTCCGTATGCACTATAGGCGGATCGGACAACGCATAGCTCCGTAACCGGTTACATGCCGGCAGAACTCATGACCGGATAAGCACCGGTAATGCCAACGGAAACCGCGATCGCGACATGGACAGTGCTACCGTGGAAGGAAGAGATGAGCCGGGAAGAACTACTAGCGGTCCGGATACGACAACTAGAGGGAAGACCGGAAGACATAGCGGAAGCAATATGCCGACAACAAGAAGCACGATTCCAGAATAAAAACCGGTTCGACACAAAGCACCAACTATGACCGCGGAAGATTTAAGAAGGAGATTGGGTGATTGTCTACGACAGTAGTTTGGATCATCAACATACAACGATGCGGAGGTTTGCGAAAAGGTGGTTTGGGCCATACGAGGTTCGGAAAGTTTTCGACAACGGAACTTACTGACTATGCGAGTTGGATGGAACGATGCTACGAGTGCCTATAGCCGGGAAACGGATGAAGATTTTCAAGAAGCGGACTGATGAAGAACCCTATGTGATCCTAGACAAGACCGACAAGAAGGAGCAATCGGACGAAGATCGCGGTGATGCGGAAAGCAAAGAAAGTGGATTACAACTCATAGTCGATTTAAGGGGAGAATCGGAGGAAGCTTCGGATCAAGGTGAATAGCAAGCATCGGGGACTTCGGCACATACCAGAGGATGTGCGGGTTCGGAGGGCTCGAGTGTTGTAGTGTGAATCACACACTACGTGAAATATGTAAAATACTATATCCGATTTAAAGTACGTATAATAAATAAAATAAAATATTAAAAATATTTATTACATGCATAGGGTAAGATTCAAACCCTGTACCTCCACATAGACAAACCCCAACCTTACCATTGTACTAACTTATCCTAAGTGTTCTAAATATAGATTTAATACATATAAGACCTTTATTTATGCCTACCTTTATTAAAAGGTAAGTCATGCATTTTTTTAGAATGCGTGAATACTTTATTTATAAGAAAAAATAAATGTACACCAATAAAAAATGACTCATGCACATCTAACGAGCATGAGCACTATATTTACGAAATAAAAGCATAGTGTAAAAAGGCAACTCATGCACATTTTGTGTGCATGAACACTCTAGAAAAAGCATGAAGCTATGCTTAGCCTCTTCCATCCTTATATAAGGAGGAGAGAAAGATGTATGGGGGGGTTGTTGATTATTTTACAAGGATTGATTAATAAAAAAATATTCGTGGGATTCACAATTTTGCCATCTATTTCTCTCTTACATTCTAAGTATCAATTAATACACTATACTCGTGGGATTCACGAGTTTTTCATATCTTTCTTTCTTACCATATATTTCATATTCTTAATTATCTTAGAATTTTCTTTTCTCCTAGTCCAAAACCTCGGTGGTTCCCACCCAATTCACGCAACGATCCGGAGCCGAAAGGCACAACAACACGTATCCCTTCGCCACTAACCGGGCCTTGTACTGGTTAACCAAACCATCAGCATTGTACTTTACCTTGTACACCCACTTATATACGATAGGTTTATAGTGTCGGGGAGGGTCAACTAGGTTCCATGTGCCGTTTGCATCAAGTGCCTGCATTTCTTCCTCCATAGCGGCACACCAATTTGCGTCCCTTACTACTTCTGCGTAGCTCTCCGGCTCACGCACTTCCGCCACCTTGGTCATGTACTCATTGTACCCGTACCGCTTCACGGGGTTTTTCTGGCATGAAGACCGGCGTAACTTATCGTTACCCGGTTTGAGGCCCTTCTTGGCCGGTTCAGACTTCATTCTCGATGATCCACCTTCATCCTTTCTGGAGTCAGATTCGCTTCGATCCGATCCAACGTTGCCGGTTTCGTATTCCGGCATCTTCTTCTTCCTCTTCTCTTTGCACGTGAACCGTCTCCTCGATTCCTTGCGTGGGGAGAGCACGACAGAGTCTCCATTACTCGCTGGTTCCTCATCTGACTGGTCATCCTGACTCAGCCACTCATTTGGTCCACTTAACCGAAATGAGATTGGACTTTCTTCTAGAGTGCCGAGGTCTTCATCTTCTATCTGGACTGGTTCAGGCTCACTAGCCTCATCCTCCGGTATCGGGTCGGGGTCGGAAGTCAGAGCCATTAAGGCATACCATGATGCTATTTCATCAAACTCAACATCCCGGCTAACTCGGACTTGCTTCATCCGAGGGTTATAACACTTATACTTGTTTTGCTCATTCGAGTAACCGACCAGGATGCATTTCTCCGACTTTGCATATAACTTCCTTCGCTTCTCATCTGGCACATGCACATATGCAATGCTACCGAATATATGAAGGAGTCTCAAATTCGGCTTGCGTCCGAAATATAGCTTATGCGTGAACACCTTGTCACCGATCCGGTTTTGGATATAGACGGTCGTCCGGACCACCTCGGCCCAGTAGAAATGGGGCATGCTCTTCTCCTCCAGCATTGCCCTTGCCACGTCGACAATCGACAGGTTCTTCTTTTCGGCGACACCGTTTTGCTCTGGTGTGTATCTACAGCTGAACTCTCTCCAAATTCGTTTTTGCTGCAGAAAACTGTTGAATTGGCCTGAAAAATATTCTTTTTCCGCCATTCGACCGCATGCACTTGATCTTCCTCTCCGTTTCCCGTTCAACTAGGCTTTGTAGGTTCCGGAAACACTCGAAGATTTCGCTCTTCCGCTCAATGAGGTAGATCCATGTGTGTCGGCTGTAGTTGTCGATGAAGGAGACGAAATACTGACCCCCGCCACGACTAACGTCCTGTGCCAGTCCCCATACATCCGAATGAATAAGGTCGAGCTTGTTACGGCTACGGTTTCGTTCGGTGGGAAATGGAAGCCGATGTTGCTTCCCGAGTTGGCAGGCTTCACATATTTGGGCCTTCTGTCCATTGAACTTCGGCAAACCGAAAGAAACTTGTTTCGTTTGTAGGTCTTGAAGCCTTTGGTAATTGACGTGGCTGATCCGCTTGTGCTAGAGATCAATATCCGATTCAATCTTCTCTCCTTTGGCGAACAAAGCGGTGCCGACGTTATTGGTGTCGTGGATGAACATCCTCCCTTCTCTGCGCCCTTGCGCAATAATTTGGCCCTCTTTCTCGATGAAGCACCCAAGGTCCGTAAACCGTACCTCCATCCCCTGGTCAACGATCTCACTAACTGTAATACGTTCATCAGCTTCCCCTTCTGTCCGACGTGGCTCAAAGGGACTTCTCCGATATGCACGATTGGGTGAGGAGTGTCATCTCTGGTTTCGACGAATCTCGGTTGTTCCGATTTCTCCAAGAAAGAGAACCACTCTTTGTGGCTGGTCATGTGATTCGACGCATCGGAATCAACGTACCACACTTCCTTTGATTCGGAGGTGGTCTTCTTCATCGAGTTAGCCTCGTGTTTCATAACCAAGGCTGGCCCTTTACCGGCTTTTCTGGTTTTGGATCCTCCCGATCCTTCTGCGTAGTGCGAGTATTGCCGGTTCACTCTGCCGGCTTTGCAGGATCCGATCTGTCCGAATCGGCGCACTTCTTCCAACACTTTCTTTCCCTGTGGCCCTTTTTACCACAGTACCAACATTCCGTGTCAGCCTTTGCTTGCCGGCCTCCGGCGCCGCCTTGACTCCCCTTGCTTGTGGAGGGTCCGGAACTGCTGTCGGCATGTTCTCTGCGCCTTCGGTCCTGCTCTTGCCGGCTGCTACCATTGTGAGCCAACCCGCGTTGTCCACCACGCCCACAGGGCCGATCTGCCTCCATGTACAACATCCGGTTGTCGGTGGCTGCACTTGTTGACACACCGGCGTGGTTCTCCTCCACAAGGAGCATCGACTATAAGTTGAAAAATGATAGCATATTCTTCTGTGTACACATAGCAGTTCAGAATGCTCCGAACATCGATGCCAGTCCCCCGAGACAAATCTGGACTATCTCACCTTCCTCAACGTTCACATCGATAGAGGCGAAGGAGTCGCATATCTGTTTGATATTCGAGGTGTAATCAGCCATCGACAAATCCCGTTGTCGTAGGTTGCTCAGCTCCTGTTGGAGTTGAAGCTTCCTGGCTGCAGTGCTTGTGGCCAAAATCTTCTTTAGATTTCCCAAAGCATCTTTCGGCGTTTTTGCATCCCAAATGTAGCTTAGGAGCTGTTCGCCCACACAAGACGCGAATCAGTACAGTACTCCGCTCGCCGACAGTTCCCACACCGGGAAATCTCTATGTGTCGATTCGGATGTTGTGTCATTTGCTCCGTCGACATAGCTCTAGTAACCGTGCCCGAGCAGGTACTAGTGCATCTTGTAGGTCCAAGATGCGTAGTTATTTCTGTCGAGCCTCTCCGTCGGAAGCAAGCTAGCCATGCCTCTATCCATCGGTTTTACCTGTTCTTCTTGGTTGGTTTTGTTTTCAAGCTATGTCGGCTGTAGAGGTTTTCAACCCTCGTGCTCTGATTCCATGTAAAAAAAATAGCATGCGCAAGCAATAGAAAACCGAACACAGAAACGCATGTTTAATGGAGAGCTTAGAATATACACAGTACGTGGGAGAGACAGAGAGAGAGAGCAGACATAAATTCAATTCAAAAGTAATAATCTGTACATCGTATGTGTTCAGTGAGCACTTTTATACAAGTCCATACGGACTAATAGAAGTACGGTGTACTTCAATGCTTACACAAACGTCTCACACTAACTATGAGACATTAACTACTAGTAGTCTAGGCTGCTACTTGGCTTCCAGTTACTGCTTGATCTGCCTAACCGGCTCCCCAGCTCACTGGCTCACTTGCTCACCGGTCCGGCTCATCCTTCCGGATGCCGATTCTAATCTGGTTGAGCTTGCCACTCAACAACAAACACCAACGGGCATGAGAGACCATGTCGGTCCTCGCCGAGAGTTTGAACACGAACACCAATAGACATGAGAGACCATGTCGGTCCTCGCCGAGAGTTGGAACACGACCACCAACGGGTGTGAGCGACCATGTGGTTCTCACAAGGAACTAGAACATGAAAAACAACAGGCATGAGCGACCATGTCGGTCCTCGCCGAGATCTGGAACACGAACAATAGTTGGAGTGAGCGACCATGTGCAGTCCTCATCGGAGGTTGGAACACGAATACTAACTGGTGTGAGTGACCATGTGCGGTTCTCATAGGGAAGACGAACACCAACGGGCATGAGAGACCATGTCGGTCCTTGCCGAGAATTGGAACACGAACACCAACAGGCGTGAGCAAACATGCGGCCCTCATCGAGAACTGAACACGAATGGGCGTGAGTGACCATGTGGCCCTCACCAAGAATTAGAACACGAACGGACGTGAGCGACCATGTGTGGCCCTGATCAGGAACTGGAACGTGTGCCACCATGTGTGGTCCTCATTGAAAACATGACCAGGCTTAAGGCGACCATGTGGCCCTCATTGAGAACTGGAACACGAATGAACGTGAGTGACCATGCAGTCCTCACCAAGAACTAGATACCAACGGATGTGAGCAACCTTGCAGCCCTCACCGAGAACTAAACACGTACAGGCGTGAGCGACCATGTGGCCGTCATTGAAAACTGGAACACGAACGGACGTGGGCGATCACGTGGCCCTCACTGAGAACTGAACACGCACGGACATGAGCGACCATGCGGCCCTCACTGAGAAGTGGAAAGACAATGGGCGAAGGAGTGCAAGTGAAGCGGGTGACTCGACTTCTTCTATTATGAGAGTGTAAATAGTCGAGGTTGACCCAAGACACGGCACAAACGGTAGCACTAGCGAGAAACCCACGCGATCCCCACCAGGAATGTGAGCGGTTTTGACCGCCACGCCACCTAAACTAAAAGGTAAGCGATTGAAATTGGTCCTCGCCAACAGGAAGTGGCGCAGGACTAGAACTATAACGATAATGTAGTGCAAGAGAGCAATGATCCAATCCCCAGCAAGAAAGTGAGCGGTTGTAACCCCCACTAGAACTGGGAAGGCGTGGGATCAAAAGTACTCCTCACCAAAACCGTGATGCAAAATGATACCTAAAAATGATGACAAGTAGTGTTGATGACAACGATAGTTGGGAGAAGAGGTGTTGAAAATGATGACGTCGAAAACAAGGATGTTGATGATGGTAACTCTGGAAGCAAGGACGTTGATGATGGTAACTCTAGAAGCAAAGGCGATGACGAAGATGGGTGGTGCTCCCAATTGGAAGGGATTCAACCTGTCATGGACACACCATGTGCGGAGTAGGACGGAGCACAGATGATGGGGCTACGAGCGACGGATGAACTTGGAGCTAAATGTGATGAGGCTAGGAACTCTAGATGTTGTGAGCGAAATGAGGGCATGAAGACAGAAATAAAGATCAAGAAGACAAGATGGGCGAAATGAGAATACTAGATTGATGTGTCAATGATTGGTGTTGAATCCCTTGAAAGGGACCAAGGATGTTACAAGTATTTATACAATTTACAAGATTGAACATCTCTAGAATATACTCGAGAAATATCTCGAGAATATACTTGTTTAGAATATACAACAGAATAATTCTAGAATATAATAACGACTAGAATATTCTCGAATGTACTATACACTAGACTCTACGATATATACAAGTTCACAATCGAATGTGGACAGTTCACATGAGTTTCCATATGGTTAACACAACACAGTGGACTGTGTGTTAAAAGTCTGTTGTTCACCGGAAGCGGACAAATGTTAATAACGCAAGGGTAAGAAATGTATTATTATATTAGGAGCGTTAAGTAACGTGTGCAGTGGTTCACATAGGAAGTGTAATGGGCTAAGCCCTGTGTATATGAAGGGCAGAAGAACAGTGTAACAACTAGCGCCTTTTTGACCATAATCGTTAATAGAGTTTTGTCTTCTCTAATATTGTATCTCTTGTGTATTCCATGTTATCTCTGTATGAGTGTATAAACGTAAGCATATAAGGTAAGTACCTGGTGCGTAGTTACACACATTAGGAACTCGGTTAAAGACGTCTCTTGTTCACTCCCTTAGTAAATACCCTCTAACAGTATAAGTCACTATGTCCAGCAGGCTGCGCGTATCCCTACCCCCTTGCACCACGATCACCTGGGTACCTACCCCGAAGGACTGAGGGTAGGCCGTGTTCCTAACCGGCAACAAAGTCAGAGGTTCGAGTCTAGAATGTGACAGAGTGTATAATCACAAGGATCGGAGAGGTCCCCATCTGATTGCCAAATAGCAACATGATCACCCTGCATCAAGTTCGGCATGTACTTGATTTGAAAAGGAGTCTGGTCTCTATCGGCATGCTAGCTGAAGACGGGTACCAAACGACTCTCAACGAGTTGGCATGGATGATCAGCCGAGGAAATCTAAGAATTGGAAGCAGGCACAAGTACAATAACTTGTACCCAATGATGGTGATCAATCCTAAAGGGGTCGTGAATGTAGCTAAGAAGACCGACCCAAACTTATGGCATGGATGACTCGGCCATATGTCGGAAGTCAAAATGGATCGACTGATGGCGGTCGGCTATATTCTGAAACTCCAAGAAAAGATGGACTTCCGATTATGAGATGGTATGACAGGCCCTAGAGCTTGTGCACCCAGATATATGTGGGCTTATGCCCGAGCTATCACTAGGTGGCTCCCAGTACTTCATCATGTTCGTCGATGATTGTACACGGAAGGTCTGAACCTATTCGATTACATCCAAAGACGCAACCCTCGAGATCTTCACTCAATGGTTAGTCGAAGTAGAGAATCGGTTAGGACGTAGAGTGAAGACACTCTGATCTGACAACAGAGTCAAATATACCTATCGAGCCTTCAAACAATACCTGTCCAACAAAGGGATCAGACATCAAAAAACCGTTCCTTACACACCCATGCAAAATGGAGTAACAGAACAGATCAATTGCACGATCCAAGAGCGGGTGAAGACAATGCTTCAACAAGCCGGACTGAAGCTGGAGTTTTGGGCTGAAGCATTGCAAACGGTAGTATATCCAATAAATCTATCACCGTCGAAAGAAATCAAGCTTGAAGTGCCACAAACACTATGGTCAGGCAAACAGTTGACCTACGATAGGCTTCAAATTTTTGGATGCGAAGCTTACGCATTTATCCCCAGGGAGAAAAGGACCAAGTTGGCACCCCATGCAACGAAATGCATATTTCTCGGTTATGGAACCAATGGGGATTTCGTCTATCGGCTATGGGACGGGGAGAATTGGAAATTGATGTGATACGGAGACATAGTCTTCAACAAAGAGTCTATCCTCTCAGAGCAAAACTAGCAGAAAATAGTCGACAAAAGGTCTCTTTCGAAGTCAATAGCGATATCGTAGAAAGACCGACCCACTAGGCCGAATTAGAGCTTCGGCGAACAATTGAAATCGACCAAGCCAACAATACACCTACCAACTCCATATCGGTAGAAGCTCCACTAGCCGAACTCGAAGACAAAGCCATCAATGACAAAGTTGAATTGACAAGAGTCGAAAAACCAAAGTCAATAAGGTGCGAGTCGTAAACGAAAAAGTTGAAAGAGACAAATTCGACCCAACCGAAACACCCAAGGCCAAAAAGAATGTTGAGAATCAAGCTCAACTTGGTCTAGTGTGTGAACTCACCTTGAGAGGGAAGAGACACCTCAACGGTCAAGAGTCACCATTATGTCACCACTTTGTATTCTAGCATTTAGTATGAGTCATAGAATCATATTCTATGACACATAACTTATGAGCTTTCACATTCCCCATGCTCCATGAGCCTTGTAGTTAATGAAGAGAGAGGGTGACTACATAAAGCACCCTCCTCCCACCTTGTATAATGTCGAGTCTTTCTCCTTTGCTAAAAAAAAAAACTTTACCTTGCGTATTCTCTGTGTATTACTCCTTGTCTCTCTCACTCTCTCTCTCTCTCATACACACACAGTTCACACCTATTCCGCTTCACAAGAATCCATCTCTTGATTCTTTACATGGTATCAGAGCGATTTGGTAGCCCGATCTAGCCCATTCGCCTCATCGTGATCGTGTGTTGTGCTCCACGCCGACGACCAAGAACCGGCTCATCGCTATCGTAGCTTCGCTACATAGCTCGCATTCACAGAGAGAAGAAGAAGAAGAAGAAGAAGAAGAAGAATCGACATAATGAATATTCAAATGGGGAGCGCTCTCCCTACCGAGAAGTTGGATCAAAACAACTTCGCATCTTGGGAGTACAAGATGCACCAATACCTTGTCGGACAAGGCTATTGGAGCTACATCAAAGGAGCGCATGAAGACCGACCTACCGAAGCAACTCCCGGATACGCAACATGGGAGCAAGCCGCAAGCCGCGTGATGTATTGTTTGGTGACATGTGTTCACGACCACATGCTCGGTTACATTCGAGAAGCCAAGACGCCAAAGGAAGCGTGGGAAAACCTACGAAAGATTTTCACCGCCAACACGACCGCGAGGAAGCTTCAACTCCGCCAAGAGTTGAACAACATTCAACAAAGGGATATGTCCCTTGGGATATCCCTTCACGACATACACCTTCAAGATCAAGGAGCTTTGCGACTCGCTCAGCTCAATAAGCGTAAGTATAGATGATGATGAAATGGTGCAAATATGCCTCGGCGGCCTCGCATCACAGTTCGGCGCGATGCGAACTGCCGTTCTAGCACGGGAGAAATCTCCCTCCTTCTTCGAGCTCCAATCAATGCTATTGGTCGAAGAAAACCACATGCGTAAAAGGAGCAATGAGTCGGAAGGCCACATGCTCTACACGCACTTTAATGGAGGAAGAGGACGCGGACAAGCGAGAGGCCGATTCGGCCAAGGACAAGTCCGACCTACGACAACAACTCCCAATTTCGGCCGCAAAACGGAGGTCAACGAGGAACCTTCGCAAGAAGGGGGATCTTCCACTCCGGCCGGAGCCGTCAAAACGCAACCGAATGCGGATATTGCGGAAAGCTCGGCCACCACGAAGAAGAGTGCCGAAAGAAGATGCGTGAATCGGCTTCCACAAGCCGACAACTCACGAATTACTCACGAATTTCGACTACCAAGAGTATAGCGGAATGTACAGGCACAACTCCGACTACGAGGATCGTGGCGGAATGTACGCATACAACTCCGACCGTGGCGGAATGTTCATGATGAAACATAGAGCAAACTCTATGTCGGCCTCTACCTCAACTAGTGCCCTCAATCCGGAGGACGTATGGTTTGTTGACTCCGGAGCCTCAAACCATATGACATCCCACAAAGAATGGTTTCTCGAATTTGAGAGCCGGAGCGACCCGGTTATGTCGAAACCGGAGATGACACTACGCACCCGATTCGGCACATCGGCAATGTTCTGTTCGGCGAAAGAGGTAAGCAAACATACATTAAAAATGTCTTGCATGTACCCACCATCACAAAGAATTTGGTCTCGGTTGGCCAAATGGTTGAGCAAGGGATGCAAGTACGATTCGACCAAGAAGGGTGCTTCATCGAAAAAGAAGGCCGAATTATCGCACACGGAAGAAGAGAGGGACGGATGTTCATTCTCTATTCGCACGAGATGAAATCCGCCATGTTCGCGAAAAGCACGAAAGCCGACTCCGACATAGAGCTATGGCATAAGCGAATCGGCCACATCAATCTCAACAAACTCAAAGCAATGAAATCGAAAGGAGTCGTCATCGGACTCCCAACATTCAAAGAGAAGGAGATTGAAGGTGTATGCGAAGCGTGCCAATTCGGCAAGCAACACCGGCACCCATTTCCGAAGGAGTGGAATGTCAGCAAAGGCATACTCGACGTAATTCATTCCGATGTATGGGGTCCGGCTCAAACGGCGACATTCGGCGGATGCCGCTATTACGTGCTCTTCATCGATGACTTTTCTAGGCACACTTGGATCTACCCGATGCGGCAAAAGAGCGAAGTGTTCGGACACTTCCAAAATTTCAAGAATGAAGTCGAGAAAGCCACGGGCCGACATGTACGATGCCTTCGATTGGATGGTGGCAAGGAGTACTTCTCGGACGATTTCACGGCGTATATCCGAAAGGAAGGAATTCGGCGAGAATTCACTTGCCGACACACTCCGCAACAAAACGGAGTAGCCGAGCGCAAAAATCGGCACATTCTCGAAGTAGCGCGGGCCATGATGAACGAGAAGCATATGCCCAAGTCATATTGGGCTGAAGCGGCAAATACAGCCGACTACCTAATGAACCGGTGCACAACATCCGGCATGCACGAGGTCACTCCGCACGAAATATTCTTCGGAAAGAAGCCGAACCTATCACATGTTCGGATATTCGGCTCCATTGCGTACGTGCACATCCCCAACGAGAAGCGTCAAAAGCTCGACCCGAAGTCGGAGAAATGTATCCTCGTAGGATACTCACTGGAGCAAAAGGGGTACAAGTGCTACAAACCCTCAACTCGACAATCCCGAGTAAGTCGAGACGTCGTCTTTGACGAGTCTGCATCCTGGTACGCACCAGAGACAACTTCGACTCCGACCCCGCTCGACCCGGAATCCACCGAATAAGAGATAGAGGATGAAGATCACCTTACGTGCATGTTCGAAGAAAGTCCGATCACGACCTAACTGAGCGGACCACAAGAGCCTTTGAGCGATCAAAGCACATCACGGCCTAGCCCGAAGATGGACAAAGGCAAGGTGAAAATGGTGGAATATGAAGACGATCGCTTCACCGACGATGAGTCATTTCACTCACTCGACAGTGAGTTCGGCGGTTTCGAGGTACCAATCGGAGCAAAGAAAGCCCTCATCTCTGCAAATGAAAAGAACCCTGTAAGTCGATTCGGCTACAACAATTACATGGCGTACCATTACGCCTTTATGATGAAGGTAGCGATAGTACGAGAGCCGGAAACCTTCTCGGAAGCCGCGAAGGACCCGCGATGGATCGAAGCAATGAATGAGGAGATGTAGGCACTACGGAAGAACGAGACGTGGGATCTCGTTCCCACCTCACCACACAAAAAGGAGATCGGATGCAGATGGATCTACAAGGTGAAGTATAACGCCGATGGTTTCGTAAACCGCTACAAAGCTCGACTCGTAGCGAAAGGATACGCTCAGACACATGGCGTCGACTATGAAGAAACCTTTGCCCCGGTGGCAAAGATGACGACGGTGCGGACCGTAATTGCGATTGCCACGGCGAAAGGGTGGCACCTCCATCAAATGGACGTCAAGAACGCCTTTCTACAAGGCGAATTAGAAGAGGAGGTGTACATGCTACAACCACCCAGCTTCAAATCGAGCACCCATCCGAAAGTTGTATGCCGACTCAAGAAGCCACTTTACGGCCTCAAGCAAGCACCGTGTGCTTGACATTCGAAGATAATGCAATATCTTCATCAAATCGGCTTCCGTATGTCAAAATTGGACAACTCCCTCCACATACGAAGCGATTCCGCAAGTCCGATCGTCATCATTTTATATGTGGATGACCTAGTCATTGGAGGTGAGCATCTCGTCGAAATCAATAAGGTCAAATCCCTCCTTTCTGACAAGTTCGAGATGACAGACATGAAGGAGCTCCACTACTTCCTCGGCATCGAGGTAATTCGGACTCCGGCCGGAATCATGATCTCTCAACGACACAGCCCACCGTCGCTCTTTCGAGTACGAAGGCGGAATACAGGGGCGCAGCCGTAGCTGCGTGTGAAGCCGTATGGCTCAAGAGGATTTTTAAGGATCTGGGCGTACCCATCAAGGATGCGACTTCCCTTTACTGCGACAACATGACCAGTATCTATCTGGCTCGGAACCCGGTGTTCCATGCGAGGACAAAGCACATCGAAGTGCACTATCACTTCATCCGAGAGCGCGTTCTGGCTGGCGATGTCAACCTACAACACATAAGCACCAATCTTCAAACGGCCGACATCTTCACTAAAGCCTTAGGAGCCGACAAGTTATGGCAATTCATGACTGATCTCGGATTGACGATCCCTGATCTGCCAAGCTTGAGGGGGAGTATTGAAGACACTACGCAATAACGCGTAGATTCCGCAACCACACACTGTAGCAGCAAAGAGCCGATCTACCGCGCAAAGCCGTGAAGAAAGACGCAAGCCGAAGCACAGACTTCGCAACTACACACACAAGCCGAAGCACAGACTTCGTAACTACGCACAACGCAAGCTAGAGCACGGATTCCGCAACTCCTCATAAAGCGAGTCGACGCGGACTCCCGAACGTGAATTGAAGCGGATTTCGGATACCATCTGAAACCGACCCGACTTGAGCTTGAGGGGGCGTGTTGAGAATCAAGCTCAACTTGTTCTAGTGTGTGAACTCACCTTGAGAGTGAAGAGACACCTCAACGGTCAAGAGTCACCATTATGTCACCACTTTGTATTCTAGCATTTAGTATGAGTCATAGAATCATATTCTATGACACATAACTTATGAGCTTTCACATTCCCCATGATCCATGAGCCTTGTAGTTACTGAAGAGAGAGGGTGACTACATAAAGCACCCTCCTCCCACCTTGTATAATGTCGAGTCTTTCTCCTTTGCTAAAAAAATAAAAACTTTACCTTGCATATTCTCTGTGTATTACTCCTTGTCTCTCTCACTCTCTCTCTCTCTCATACACACACAGTTCACACCTATTCCGCTTCAGAATAATCCATCTCTTGATTCTTTACAAAGACAAATACACTCGAGTCGACTAAGTCCCCTACCTCCATGTCAATCAATTCCGAAAATGGGGAGCATGATTACAAGATGCCGAAATCCTACCAAACGAGTGAATCATTGTGCAGGACTCCTAAAGACGGTCTAAGTAATTCTAGTTGGCCAACCGAAATGACTAAAGCAGTGGAATCGATCCATATGGCAGCTAGGACATCCGGACGAGTTCGGAGGCCGATAGAGTTCTATCAACTGGGCCTTGACTATGTCAACTACACCGATGCAGGCAAACCAAGCACATACGAAGAAGCTATGGCCACACCGGATGCCAACACATGGCTACAAGCCATGAAATCTGAGATAGAATTGATTCACAAAAATCAGACGTGGAAATTGGTCGAACTACAAGTTGAAAGGAAGCCACTGCCCTGTAAATGGGTTTTTCTGTTCAAACATGTAAACGATTCGGAAAAACCCAAATACAAAGCTCAACTTGTCACGACGGGCTTCAAGCTAGAAAATGGAGTTGACTATGATAATAAATTTTATCCAGTAGTCAAGATGACCATCCTTCGACTCCTACTCGGGGTCGTGGCAACAGAAGACCTAGAGGTTTGAACTCGACGGAAAGACGACATTCCTACACGGAGACTTGGAAGAGGACATTTACATATCCCAACCACCAGGCTTCTCAATGACGAGGGATGAAAGTCACCTCGTATGTCAATTGAAGAAAAGCCTATACGGCTTAAAACAAGCGCCGAGGATGTGGTACCAGAAGTTTGACTCCTAAACCCGGACAAGTATAAATGCGTTAGAGTCGGAAGGAAGTTCAGACTCGGAGTCGGATGGACAATTCAGATCGATGACTCAGCAGATAGCCGAATAGGATATAGTTAGTTACGAAGTTTTGTAATTCCTGATAAATATAGGAAGTAGGATGTCTTGATGAGAAACGACCTTTGGGTTACCTATAAAAGGAACCGAAGGCATTGTAAAAATCTATCATTGTATTTAGTAATATAAAGTTTAGTTAGGAAACCTCTGTGTACGAATCACTCTTGCTATCTATTTCCTTCTATCTAAGCTATGTTACATAATTCACAATCTCGGAGTCTGTTATCACTGATAAGTTTACAACTAATTCGTATCTACTCGTCTAACCACAACTTCTTGATAGAACGTTTGGTACGAACGTTCGTCTTATACTGTGTCGGCAAAGTAGCAATTGTCGACCGAACAACAGAAAGCTCGACTACAATTGATCCGACTCCAACCCATGTTTATATACTCGGCAATTGGCCGACAAGTCCCGGATTTATCTGATCCTACATGTTGACGACATGTTGATTACATAATGGTATCATAGACACGATGGAATGTAGGGGGTTGAACCCATGACCTCCTGGTCTTATTGGGCAACCTTACCAATTGAGCTACATCCATCTATGCATTATTGTATTGTATAAGTTTCAACTTATTACATTCTATGTAAATCACTAGAAATTTCAAGAAACTTCTAGAGAATGTATCTTCATACACTCTCTAGAAGTTTCCAATCAATCTCTAGATGTTTCCTAGCTTGCATGCATACCACCTCATTCTTGTATAAATACTTCGGTGCACCTTGTTTACAATTAAGGTGAACAACACCAGTTACGGAAGCATAATTTAGTTCTTGTCTACCCTCTCTCTCTCTCTCTCTCTCTCTCTCTCTCTCTCTCTCTCTCTCTCTCTCTCTCTCTCTCTCTCTCTCGTTGGAAAGCTCTTTCAGAGAGCTTTCTAACGAATGTTTATTTGCTGAATTCTGTTGTCGGAGTGAGGAGTTATGAGCATTTTTGTTTGCAACCCTCTTTGCCCCGCGGCTCCTCAAACTCAAGGTAGATTTTGAAACCCTAAATCGATTGAAAGGTACATTCTACTTCTTCTATCATTTTATTAATAGCAAATATGCCAAGAGGAGTAAAAGCCAATGATGATGTGATTGAAAGCCCAAACAATCAAATGCATACATTGTTAATGGAAAAGATCGCAACTATGTATATCTCATTGCAAGAGACAGTGATGCATACGCAAAGCGAATTGTATGCTTGTAAGGAGAGGGAATTAACTCTTCAACATACACTGGAAATGCAAAAGTTAGAGATGAAAGCTTTGCGTGAAGAACTACCTGCAATGAAGAACATGACTATGCAAATGCAAGATAATAGGATGCTTGAAATCGAAAGAAAAATGTTGAGTCTTGAAGCAGAAAAAGAGATTTTAGTGAAGGAAAATGCCGAAATAAAATCTACAATTGAAGGGAAGGAAGATGTGATCATGACAAGATGGAAAGATGTTCTCTTGAAAGAAACACCAAAAATCACGCAAAAACATCCCAATACCATGGATGTGTTAGATGTAAAGGAGCAATATGAAATCGAAAGAAGAAAGCATAATATTGTCATTAGAGGTATGCAAGAGAATGAAATAGAGAATGCATTATCTCTTGGACAAAATATTACGAAATTCTTTGATGATCACTTTGCTATGCGAGATGTTATTGTATATGCCGCACATCGGGTTGGCAAAAAGCAACAAGAGGGAAAGACATCTCGAGCTATTGTTTGTGCAATCCTCGATGAACGTAAAAGGGCAATGATTCTAGATAGTAGTAAGGTGCACTTAAAAGGGGCAAGTTATTTTGTAACGGAGGATAGAACTCCGCAAGAGCAAGAACATAGAAGGCAAGCATATGCATCTCGCAAAGCAAATCAAAATGCATAGCACGCAATGACCTATGGGACTATAAGTGCTTCACGATTGAAAGTAATGTTTTAGAATTGTAGAGGATATCCATGGAATAAGGGTTTAGGACTCAATGATGTAGCTCATGGTATGGATATTATATTTTTGGCTGAAACATGGGAGCATGAGGCAAAACGTATACCTAAGATAGACGGTTACCTCATAAAATCGATATGGACTCACTCCAAAGGGAATATTGGGCATGTCGGGATAGCATGTATCTACCATGAGAGCTTAGATAATTCTATCAAAGTATGCAAATATGATGACTATAAGAGATACATATGGATAGAGGTTAATTTGGGGAAAGAGAAGTTGTATATAGTTGCATGTTACATTCCTCACAAAGACTCAAACTACTATAGTAGGTTTGGGTTAGATTGTGATGATCCTTTACAGAGTTATGCCACGATATACTTTCATTTGAGAAGCTTGGTAAAGTTTTAATTATGGGAGACTTCAATGCAAGAGTTGGAAATTTCCAAAACGTGGAGACATTTGATGAAAATGTAGTAGAACATTGTCTATTGCGTGACTCAGAGGATTGTGTCATGTTAGATTATGGAAAACTTTTGATACATATGCCAAAATTAGCATGGGGACAAGTCAAAGGTAAGAAAGAAGATGTGAAAGGTCACTTTACAAATGTAGAGATGCTAGACTATGTACAAATGTTATATATGCATGAAGGTGTGGCTCCTGTGGTTGAGAAAATTGAAACTCCATGCACTACATGTATCGATATTGATGATGTCAATAAGGGACTAAAGAAGATGGCAAGTGGGAAAGCAGCAGATTCAACCTACGTCTCAAGTGAGCTTTTAAAATGGACAATGTTACACACTCGTCATTGGATAATGACAATTTTAGAGCAAGCTATAAAACAAGGATTTCCAAATGATTGGCTTATGAATTGGATTAAACCAATATTTAAAGGCGGAGATAAGAATCAAGTAGCAAATTATTGTACAATAATGGTGAGTTCAACTATTGCTAAATTATATAGTACTATTATGGAGCAAAAGATAAGCACATGGGCTGAGAGTACAAGCAAAAGAGCACTTGGGCAAGCCAGATTTAGACCAAAACACTCCACCGTGGATCATTTGGTCACATTAAGAGTAATCATGGAAGAGAGTCGACTACAAGGAAAAATACTTTATTGTTGTTTTGTTGATTTCAAGAAAGCTTTTGATACCGTACCACGAAGTGAGCTTTGGTATAGAATGGTAGACATTGACATGCCATTAGAGTACCGAGTTGCGGTTGCATGCCTATATGAACAAGTTAAATGCCAACTAAAAATGGATAGTGCATTCTCAAGTAACATGGGGGTCAAGCAAGGATGTCCACTATCACCCACACTCTTTGGCTTATGTATTGATAAATTAGAAGAAGTGGTGAATAAGGTTGCAAGAGAAGAAGGATTGAATAGCCCCAATTTGATGCAACATGTTATCTTATTGCTTCTATATGCGGATGATGTGGCACTCATCTCATATGATGTTGTTAGTATGCAACATTCACTTGGGGTATTAGAAGAATTTTGCCATAGTAGTGGACTAGCAGTGAATGTGGAGAAAACAAAAATGATGGTAGTGCAAACCATCCAACCTCATCATTACCCTATGCTCACATATAAAGGTGAACATATTCAATTTTTTCAAAGCTCTAAATATCTTGGTATTGATGTACCTGCCACAAATAAATGGAGTGCATGCTTTGATTCTAGACTCCAAGCCAGTTGGAAATCATATTACCTTTTGGAGAACCAATGCAACCAAAGTGATACTTGTGGATGGGAAGTAAAATTAATGTTGTTCAATGCCATGGTAACTCAAGTATTGCTTTATGGAGTAGAAGTATGGGGTGGCACCATCTCTCTTAATGCATGGAACGAGATTGAGAAAATTCAAAAGATGTTTTTAAGGAGGCAATTAGGAGTTAAATGCACTACCTCTTACCAGGTTATGCTCTTGGAAACGGGTGTTCAACCCATAGAACTATTGGCACTCCAAAGAGTATATAAATACATTACAAAAGTCAAGAATATGCCGAATCATCGATTACCACATCTTTCTTGAAATGTTGGATGTAAGCTACAAAAGAATCATAAAAGTAAGATTCTCTCATCTGGTTGTGTTGTTGACATAAAGAAATGGTTTAGAGGATGGGGTGTGGATGATCTTTTAGAGCTTTCAGGCAATGCTATGCAATATGTAATGATTGAGGAAAGGTTGGTGGAATCATTAAGGATGAAGTGGAAGGATGCTAAGAGGACAAAGCTAGAATACTACATTGCAAATGTCAACCCTGAATTTCGGTTTCAATATAAAGCAAGAATGTCTATTGATTGTTGTTGAGCGGCGAGCTCAATCAGATCCGGATCAGCGGAATAAGCCTAAGCCGGATCGGTGAGCCAGTGAGCAAGGGAGCCGGTTAGCCAGATCAAGCAATAACTGGAAGCCAAGTAGCAGCTAGACTACTAGGTAGTTAATATCTCATAGTTAGTGTCAGACGCTCATGTGAGCATTGAAGTACACTGTACTTCTGTCGGTCCTCTTAGGACTTGTATAAATAGTGATGTTGAGGACGTTGTATAGAGAGAGAACTATTATTGTTTGTAATAGATTTTATAAACATTCTGCTCTTTCTTTGTCTCTCCTGCGTATTAATCTCTCTCTCTCTCTCTCTCTCTCTCTCTCTCTCTGTTGCTACCTGGTTAGGCCGGTTTTTCTGACGCTTCCACACATAATCCTTCACATGGTATCAGAGCGCGAGGGTTGAGAACCTCTGTGGCCGACATCAGCATTTGAAGACAAACTCTAAGACTCGGTAAGAATAGAAAGAGAAGTGATGGACAGAGGAATGGCTAGCATACTCCCGGTGGAGAAGCTCGACAGATCCAACTACGCATCTTGGTCATACAAGATGCACCAGTACCTGCTTGGGCATGGTTACTAGAGCTATGTCGACGAAGCTAACGACACAACGCCTGATGCGACACACAAGGACTTCCCAGTGTGGGAACAAGCGGCAAGCAGAGTGATGTACTGCTTTGCGTCTAGTGTCGGAGACCAGCTGCTGAACCATGTTCGAGATGCCAAGACGCCAAAAGAAGCTTGGGGAAACCTGAAGAAGGTTTTGGCCGGAAGCACAACGGCCATGAAGCTGCAGCTCAGGCAAGAGCTCAGCAATGTCCGATAGAAAAATCTGTTTGTGGCTGATTACATTGCCCGAATCAAGGAAATCTGTGACTCGCTGGCCTCGGTCAATGTGAACATCGAGGAGGACGAGATGGTGCAAGTGTGCCTTGGTGATCTAGCGTCTAGGTTCAAAGTGTTCCGAACAACGATATGTACAAGGGAGAATACGCCGTCATTTTTCGACTTATAGTTGATGCTCCTTGTAGAGGAGAACTACGCCGGTGCGTCAACAAGTGCACCCACCGAGAGCGGAATGTTGTACACAAAGGCGGATTGGCCCCATGGGCGTGGTGGACGAGGTGTGTCGGCTCGCAATGGTAGCAACCAACAAGAGCAGGACCAAAGGCACAGAGAACGTGCTGACAGCAGTTCCGGACCCTCCACAAGCAGGGGGAGTCAAGGCGGCACAGGAAGTCGGCAAGCAAAGTAAGAATTCTAAATAATAAATACTTATTTTTCAAAATATGTCCATACATCAACAATATGTGACCTTTTCACAAAAAGGTTGAGCACCACATAGGCGAGCTCTCTAGTGAACATATTTGCTGGACATCATACTTTATGTCCATCATTGTGAGCTCTCTAGTGAACATATTCTTCTCACATCATACTTTATGTCCATCATTTTGGATCACTTTGTTCCTAAAGAAGCCAAGTTATCAAATCTAAGCTAGTGTTTCATATACTTTATACCCTACAAAAATAAACTAGGTTGTAGTGATTAATGTCCTGAAAAAACAATAATATATAGCATCACCTACAAAAACTTGATGCAAATGCTTTTAATTACATCGATATTGTATGCAATAAAGCAAGTTCCCGTACCCATAGATTTTCAATTATAATTTAAATTACTTTAAATCAACAGATAAAGGTTCAAAGTCATTAAACCATATGGTGTGATGACCTCTTTGAGGGACTTGTCTTGAATCCCACTATTGTATCCTTGTTGATATTAGGCATGGAACTTTGTATTCACAAACTATGCTTCTCACATTCTTAATGATTAGATGAGTGGGAACTACTGATCGATACCTTCCATATATCATATAATCATCTATTCTCTACCAAGCCATACGCCGACCAACCAGTATCATGACTCAACCAACAAGATTTACCGTAGATCATTCGCATAACATTTTACGACATCCCATTATCACGTCCTGTACCTTCATGCTCATCTTGATATGCATCCCGTTCCACTATAAATTTAAATGACAAAGCATATATATATGTCATATTTAAGAATTTTTTGAAATGAAAGTTGTCACTCACAACTCATATTTCTTTTTCCTTGAAGGGTCTAATGATATCAGAGCTTTAGGAACCATATTTCTTTTTCTTTTCCCTAGCTCTTACTTATCATTACTTTCATTCAATTGTTACATATGTTATTCTAAGCCCCAAGGTCTCTCTCTTGATTTTCACAAGTATGTTGGAAAAGAGCGACACCTTATCTTTCATTTCTTGCTTAAGGGACCATAAAATGCATGATTGTCATAATAGTGAACACTTGAAAAGATATGGATCTCCACATAAGCAAATAGTTACACACTACTTTAGGCACAATAGAGTAAAAGTACGAGAGAGAAATATTGTTAATCCCCAATGACAATGATGTATTATCTTACTCCATAGGCACATGGCATGTGGGACACAAAAACTAGAGAGAGAGAGAGTAACAAACATACAGAGACGGTGTGAGTGTTATTAAGTGAGAGACCATGATGGTGATGTATTATGATCATTCGAAAACAAATACCATAACCTATTAGACCATAGAAAAGTATTGAGGAGGACATCTCACATCACCTATAGGACCCACTAGAATTGCTACAATGGAGTTCCCTTTTTCTTAGATGGAGTCCTATGTTTCAGTAGAAAGCATTTATAAGCTTCTATGGGGCAAGAGGGGGTATCCAACTTGGAGAAGTTGTAGGGTTTATGCCTAGGGTAATTCATCCAATTTCTATTGAAAATGAGAGGGAACTACACAATCATTTGATATGACTATTTTTGTGCATTAGCTAGCAAATATCTCTTCTGGATGAAATATTTGTTGGGTGGCTAGGCGAGGAGCGAGGAATACACTGGTGTAAGAAGATTTCCAAAAAATAGCTTATTTAAATAAGCAATACGTAGGATTTGTAGATTAGTGCATAGAGCACTTTAAGTAGAAGGTCAAGGGTTCAAACCCTTTCTAGTGCATTCACTTTCCTACTATGAATCACAATTGGAGATGCTATTCACTTATAGTTTGCGAATTCATAACCATTTACTAATAATTCATGAATTCAAAGGTTCACCTGTTGATTTACAATAGAAACTAAGAATAGTAACATAAAAAATCGTCCAATAGAAATTAATAATATTATATAAAAAATAGTTTAAAAAAATATACTTCTCAAGTGTGAATCGATAGGAAGAGTGCATTATGTTTATCTTATACTTGTTTCATGTTTCCAAAACTAATAGATTGTGCTCATTGTTGTACCACTTACTAGTTAAAGCATGTGATTTAGAATTAGAGCATATGTTTTGTGACTAAAAGGTTCACCCATATTTTTAAAGCAATTTGTAGAACTTGTAGCTCAGTGGATAGAGCCTCTATTTCATAACTAGAAGGTTAAATGTCCAACTCCTTCCTAGTGCGAAACAATAGAAGATACTATTTACTCATAATTGGGCAATTTACAATCATTGATTAATAATTAGTGAATTGAGAGTTTTTGTTTCCAAAGAAAAAGGTTGATAGTTTGATCCCTTGTGTGAATCAATGGGAGATGTTAATTAATGAAATGAGACCGTTTGCTTCCTAAGCAAATGGTTGAATGCTGAATCCTTTCCTAGTGGAAATTGATAGGAAATAGTGTTCAGTTATACCCAATCCCATTAAATAGTAATTAACTAATCATCAAGCTTTTTGAAAAATAACATGTGGTAGTTGTAGCCTAGTGAATAGAGCGTTTGTTTCCTAACTAGAAGATGGACGGTTTAACCCCTTCCCAATGCGACTCAATACGATAGCTAATTGCTTCCAAACCAAAGGGATGAATCCCCAATGTTGCCTAGTGAAAATCAATAGGCGATGCCGTTGAGTAATAATTAGTACTCAAAGGAGCTTTAAGTGGCATTTATAGCTGAGTGGATAGAAAGTTCGTTTTTTGAGTAGAAGGTCAAAGGTTTGACCGTTTCCTAAGAATCAATAGGATATGTTAAGGTTTGACCCTTTTCTGAGAATCAATAAGATATGTTACTTGCTTCCTAAGCAAGAGGGTTAGCATTCCACCCCTTCCCAGTGGTTGAATGTTTGACACTTTCCTAAGCATTAATAGGATATGTTAAGGTTTGACCCCTTCCTAAGAATCAATAGTGTAAAGACCGATGGTGATTCTTGTGCAGCGGAATAGACTAGAAATATGTGTTGTGAGTGTGTCTGTATGAGAGAGAGAGAGAGAAACACAAGATAGATAGATTTGAAACACAAGAGAATTCTCAAGAAGATGTATATTACAAAGGTGATTAAACAAACTAATTACAAAGTAGGAGGAGAGTGCTTTATATAGTCACTCTCTCTCTTTATTAATTACCATAGCTCATGGGTCATGGGGAATGTGAAAACTCATTAGTTATGTGTCATAGAATATGATTTTATGACACATAGTTAATATGTAGACAAGAGTGGTGACTTTTGACCTTTACGTGCACACTCTCAAGAGTGTGGTCACACACTAGACTAGGTTGAGCTTGATTCTCAACACGCCCCCTCAAGCTCAACTTTGGTCGGCTACTTTGGTTGATGTCCGCTTCGGCTCGTATCTGGTTCGGATAGTATCCGGTTTTCGCTTGTATTGCCCCTCAAGCTTGGTAAGTTAGGGACCGTCAATCCAAGGTCTGACAGGAAATGTTGAAGCTTGTCGTTTTCTAGGGCTTTGGTGAAGATGTTGGCTGTCTAAAGATTCGTAGCGATATGTTGAAGGTCGATATGCTTCATGCGTGCGTGGAACACTGGGTTCCGAGCCAGATAAATATTGCTCATGTTGTTGCAGTAAAGGGGAATTGGATCTTTGATGGGAATGCCTAGATCCTTCAATATCCTCTTAAGTCATACAACTTCACATGCAGCCACCGCCGCGCCCCTGTATTCGGCCTTTGTGCTTGAAAGAGTGACAGTTGGTTGCTTCTGGCTACTCTAGGAGATGGTTCCACTTCTGAGGGAGAAGACGAAACCATAGGTTGATCATTGGTCAGATTTGTAGCTTGCCCAGTCGGCATTTGTGTACCCCTTGAGTTGAATTGGCGTGGCCGACTTATAGAGAATGCCATAGTCTATCGTTCCGCTCACATATTGTAGCACTCTCTTAGCACAATCCAAATGGATATGTCGTGGCGTTTGCATGAACTGGCTAAGAAGGCCGCCCAGATAGCTCAGGTTTGGTCGAGTGATCGTGAGGTAGATAAGACTACCGATCAGTTGTCGATACTAAGTCGGCTCACACTCTGTGGTGCAAGAATTGGCATCTAGTTTGAGGTTTCAGTCGAGAGGAGTTGCCACAGACTTGCACTCAGTCATCCCGAACTTGTATAACAAGTTGAGAATGTGGTGCCGTTGGGAGATCATAATCCCGGCTCGAGTCCGAATTACCTCGATGCTAAGGAAGTAAGGTTGATCCCGGCTGGAGTCCTCTTTAGTGGCTTCGACAAAGCTCTCTGGTTCTCGAACTGTTGCCACCTTCATCATAAAGGCATAGTGGTATGCTATATACTCGTTGTAGCCGAATCGGCTAACCAGATTCTTCTCTCAAGTGGAGTGACGAAGTTTCTCATTTGCTGATGTGAGTGCTTTCTCAACTCCGGGTGAACTCATATGAGGCACATCAAAGCCATCGAACTCACTATCGAGTGAATGAGTCGATTCATTGTCGTCGAAGTGATCGTCTTCATATTTCGGCATTTTGGCCTTCCCTTTGTCCATCTTTGGACTTGGCCGAGATGTGCTTTAGTTGCTCGGAGGCTCTTGTGGTCTGCTCAATCTGGTTGAGATCAAACTCTCTTTGAGTATTGACCTTAGTTGATCATCGTCTTCTGTGTTGTCGAGGTCGTTCATAGATGGTTCAGGAGGAGTCAGCTCGGGTTTGTACCATGATGTTGATTCGTCAAAGAGGACATCCCGACTTACACGAGTCTTCCGAGTAGAGGGGTTGAAGCACTTGTACCCCTTTGGCTCGAGTGAGTACCCCACGAGGATGCACTTCTCTGATTTTGGGTCAAGCTTCTGCCGCTTCTCATCGGGAATGTGCACGTATGCAATGGAGTCGAATATCATAACAGGGGATAGATCCAGCTTCTTCCCATAGTATTGCTCGTGCAGGGTGACCTCATGCACTCTGGATGTTTTGCACCGGTTCATGAGGTAGACGGCGGTATTTGCAGCTTCTGCCCAATATGACTTAGGCATATGCTTCTCATTGAGCATGGGCCGTCCTACCTCGAGGATGTGCTGTTTCTTTCGTTCAGCTACACCGTTCTGTTGCGGTGTGTGTCGGCAAGTGAATTCTCGCCGAATTCCTTCTTTTCGAAGATATGTTGTGAATGCATCAGAGAAGTATTCCTTTCCTCCGTCTGACCGAAGCCATCGTACATGACGCCCAGTTTTCTTTTCGACTTCGCTTTTGAATTTTTGGAAGTGTGTAAACACTTCACTCTTCATCCTCATGGGGAAGATCCATGTGTATCTAGAGAAGTCATTGATGGAGGTAACATAGTAGCTCAACATCCTCCAAATGTAGCCATTTGTGCCGGTCCCCACACATCTGAGTGGACTACGTCCAATAGGCCTTTGCTCACGTTCCTCTCCTTCGGGAACGGGTGCCGATGTTGCTTGCCGAATTGGCATGCTTCACATACTCCAATCTCTTTCTCTTTGAAGGTCGGGAGCCCGATGACGACTCCTTTCGATTGCATCGCCTTGACTTTGTTGAGATTGATATGGTCGATTCTTTTATGCCATAGCTCTATGTCGGTGTCGGGTTTGAGGCCCTTTGCAAAACATGGCTGATTTTACCTTGTTCGCTTCGGGGAAAAACATTCAGCTTGCCCTTCGACCACAAGCAATTAGTCGGCCTTCCTTCTCGATGGAGCAACCTCCTTGGTTGAATCAAACTTGCATCCCTTGCTCCACAATTTGGCCGACCGAGACCAAATTCTTCGTTATGGTGGGTACATGTAAAACATTTTTTATGCACGTTTGTTCAACTTCTTTCCCGAATGGGACATTGCCGACATGCCAAATTGGATAAGTGGTGTCTTCTTCGGTCTCAACATAACCGCGTCGATCCGGCTCTTGAAGGTTTTTGAACCATTCTTGATGGGATGTCATATGGTTCGAAGCACCGGAGTCGACGAACCATACATCTTCAAGATTGGATGCATTAGTCGAAGTAGAGGACGACATAGAATTTGTTCTATGTCTCATTACAAACATTCCACCATGAATAGTCAAATGGGGAGCGCTCTCCCTAGCGAGAAGTTGGACCGAAACAACTTTGCATCTTGGGAGTACAAGATGCATCAATACCTCGTCAATCAAGGCTATTGGAGCTACATCAAAGGATCACAAGAAAACCACCCTGACCCGAAAGATACTGACGATGCAAGATGAGAGTAAGTGGCGAGTCGAGTAATGTATTGCTTGGCGACATGTGTTCATGACCACATGCTCGGCTACATTCGAGAAGCCACGATGCCAAAGGAAGCATGAGAGAATCTAAGGAAGATATTCGCCACCAATACAACGGCACGAAAGCTTCTCTATTGTGTTTCAAATCTATCTATCTTGTGTTTCTTTCTCTCTCTCTCTCTCATACACACACACTCACAACACATATCTCTAGTCTATTCCGCTGCACAAGAATCACCATCGATTCTTTACATGGTATCAGAGCGGTTTGGTAGTTTGATCTCGCCCATCCGCGTGTGTTGAGCTCTGTGTCGACGTTCAAGAAGAATCGACTCATTGCTATCGTAGTGCGACTACATAGCTCGAAGAAGAAGGAAGAAATCTACATCGAACAACTATAGAATACTCTAAACCCTAAACCCTAAACAACTGCGTCGACGTTTCCATCATTTCTTCTATCATACTCTTTGTGTTGTTTGCTGTGCACATATCCGACAGGTCCTCACTTACTTCCGCGCATTCTTTCCAACAAGTGGTATTAGAGCGACTTGTTGTTCAACAGCAACAAAACAACAGAGAAAGTTGAAAGAAGAAGACAAGGTTAGTAAAAATCTCACCTCCGAAATATGGTTTCAACATCCGAAATAGAAGTTGAAATCCGAAAATTCGATGGCAAAAATTTTGCCTCATGGAAGGAGATGATCAGGGTGTGCTGATCATCAGAAGACAAGTCAAAGCCATTTGACATAGCGAAAAATCCGCTTCGATGAAAAACGAAGAGTGGAGATCCATCGACGAAATCGCGCGCTTCACCATCCAAATGCATCTGGCCAAAGATGTCTACTTCAGCATGGCCAAGGAGACGACAACTTTCTCATTATGGGAGAAGTTGCAAGCACTGTACAAAAAGAAGTCCTCCTCGTCGAATCTCATATTGATTCGACAACTAGTGAATATGAAGATGAGAGAGTTAAACCCAACAACCTCTCACATCAACACCTCAGTCGGGTGTTTTCTGAACTTTACTCCCAAGGGATTAACTTCGAAGAAAAAGTTAACGCCCTTGCCCTCCCATCGAGCTTGCCGGTTTGGGAAGTCTTATGTATGACATTCGCCAATAGCAGCCCTAGGCTGAATCTAGATGAAACAATCGACCAAATCCTCACTGAGGATATTCGGCGAAAATCGATGGGACTCACCATTGACGAGTCAGTAGAAGCCCATCACTCGTTCAACACAATCGATTGAGAGAACAAATCGATAGAACCGGTGGAAAACTGTCATGATAACACTCACATCATGCATTGAAAGGATTATGACATTCGCATTATGACTCGAAAGGATCTGAACCCACGACCTTGTTGTACACATGTCAAATCCTTAACCATTGTATTAATATTCTTATATGTATAGTTTTTAGAATATGAAATCTAATATTATAGGAATATTCTATATTACTCTACATTCTAGAATAACCTAGAATATTCTAGAGTGTTCTATATCACTAGTCAAGAATACTCTAGAGATCTTCTAGATTACTCTACATTCTAAGATAACCTAGAATATTCTAGAGTGTTCTCTATTACTTATAAATAGGGATCTACCACTCATCCCAAACCTAAATTGGTTCAACGCCATTTTGTAGCCTACTCTTTGTAATCCATTTTACTCTTCAATATAATAATTCTCTTTCAATTATCTCTCTATCTCTCTTTCTCTCTCTGTCTATCTTGACAATTTGAAACAATTTTTTCCTTTCATTTCTTCGTCTTCTACAAACCCTAACAAGTTCTCTTCTTCCTTCTCATCTCCCCTCGTAAGCTATGGAGTCTGTGAGCAAACAAGAATACATGCGTGTTCTTTCTGAGCTCGACATGCTCACAAATAAATTTGTGGCATTAGAGCATGAGAATCAAAGGCTACTTGGAGACCTACAACAATTGAGCACCGAGAAAGCTCAACAATATAAAGAGTTATCACAACGGGTTCATCAACTCGAGGCGACTATATTATCATTACGAGAACAATCGTCGGGGGTTCAGAACTCCCCAAGAGAGCCAAAGATCAGCCTCCCCGCCAAGTTTGATGGTACGAGGTCTTTATTTTGAGCCTTTTTTAATCAAGTTCTTCTAGTTATTCAGCTACATCCCAGTCGGTATCCAAGTGATGCTGCTCGCGTGGGATTAGTGGGAACTTTGCTATGCGGTACGACGGTAGCATGGTTCGCACCACTTCTCGAGAAGAAATCACCATTGCTGGAGGATTTCGAGGCATTTGTTAAACAGTTTCAAGCTAGTTTCGGAGACACCGACAACAGTAGGACAACAATAAACAAGATTCGAAGGCCCCAACAAGGAGATCATCCCGTGTCGGCTTATGCAGCCGATTTCCGTCTCTTGGCATGCGATATCCCTTGGGATGAGGCGGCCTTAATGGATCAATTCCGTCAAGGTTTGCGAAATGATGTCAAAGATCTTCTTCTTACTTTCCCCGAAGATCCGAAGTCACTTACAGAAGCCATTAGTCGAGTCGTGTGATGTGATAATTGCCTATTTGGGCATCGTTCTGAGCGCCAACAAATGTTACGCCACCAACTTGAGCAGACTTATGCTTCCGTAGTTGCAACGCCTCCACAAGTTTCTAGACCCATTACAAGGGATGGCCCAACTACGATGGAAATAGAGTCAACAGAACGTCGTGGGCCGTTATCAGATGCTGAGAAGCAACGAGGTCGAGCGCATTGCCTCTGCTTGTATTGTGGTGATCCTCTTCGGTTGTTTGTGGATTATCGAGAGATAAACAAAGTGACTATACGGAATAGATATGCTCTACCATTAATCCCGAATCTTTTGGAACGTCTCAGTGGTGCAAAATATTTCACGAAGTTGGACCTTCGCGGAGCATATAATCTAGTTTGGATTCGCTTGGGGGATGAATGGAAGACAACTTTTCGCACTCGCTATGGACATTTTGAGTATACTATGATGCCATTCGGTCTCACGAATGCACCTGCTATTTTCCAACATATGGCGAATGATATTTTTCGAGAGTTTCTTGATATCTTCACTATAGTTTACCTAGATGATATTTTAATTCTACTCGAAGACCCAAGAGGAGCATGACGAACATGTTCGTCAGGTACTACGTCGACTCTGAGAATATGGTCTCTACACAAAATTAGAAAAGTGTAGTTTCAACCAGAATCAAGTGGAATTTTTGGGGTATGTTGTATCATCAGATGGTATTGTTATGGACCCCATGAAGGTAAAAGAAATTTTAGAGTTTACCTAGATGATATTTTAATCTACTCGAAGACCCAAGAGGAGCATGATGAACATGTTCGTCAGGTACTGCGTCGACTTCGAGAATATGGTCTCTACGCTGTCGTGTGAATCTTCACACACTATGTAAAAAAATAATGAAATAATTATTATAGATTAGATTATTAGCTTACTATAGAAATATGGATATACTCAAGAGCTTCAAAATGTATTTTACTATATACAAAATGGAGAAATACATATCAAGTTATGAGAAAATGAAGTTTGATTAGATAGAGAAATTAGAACTATCCCACATAGATAGGAAAGTTAAGGCCCTAGCTATATAAACACCTTGAGCTCCCTAATTTTTTATTTGTGCTAAGAGCACTTTGGCCACTTTGTCTTAATGGATGATGCTGGCCAAATTCCCTAAAACCGGAAACCGGCCGGTAAGCAAATCCGGAAACGGGCCAGTAAGCAAATCCGGAAATGGGCTAGTAAGCAAATCCGGAAATAGGCCGATATGCAATCTGGAAACGGGCCAGTATGCAATCCGGAAACGGGCCGGTATGCAAAACCGGAACTGGAACGGGTATGCAAACTGGCTGGTAAGCAATCCGGAAACCGGCCGGTAAGCAAAATCGGAACCGGCCGACAAGCAAACCGGAACCGGAACGGGTATGCAAACCGGAAACCGGCCGGCAAGCAAAACTGGAAACTGGCCGGTAAGCAAAACCGGAACTGGTCGGCAAGCAAAACCGGAACCGGAACCAGCAAGCAAACCGGAACCGGAACCGGAACCGGCAAGCAAACCGGAAACCGACCGGTAAGCAAAACTAGAACCGGCTGGCAAGCAAAACCGGAACCGGAACCGGCAAGCAAACCGGAACCGGCCGGCAAGCAAAACCAGAACCGGAACCGGCCGGCAAGCAAATCGGTACCGGAACCGACCGGCAAGCAAAATGGAACCGGCTACCGGACGATGTTGGACGCGGACGGATGAAATATTGGATCATGCAACAAACTAAAGTAAAGTGAAGAGAACTAAAGTAAAGGCCATGTGGACGCAAGCAACTAAAGAAGGGAGTGCATGGAAAAAGTAAAGGTCATGTGGACAGTCACATGCAACCAAAAGAAAAAGCTAGGCAACTAAAAGTAGAGGCCATGCAACAAAAATTGAAAAGGCTATGATAAAGAGAGAACTCCGTATTTATTCCATTTTTTTTTCCTACACTGGAGCTCACTCTCCATATTATCAAATTTTTTTTCTTTTCGTTTGGGAGAGCTCTCTTAAATTATCGAAGCCAATAACCCTAATCTTCCCTACGGAAGCTATCTCTCAAGTAAACCATAATCTCCATACGGAAGCAATCTCTCAAAATCCAAAATTCCTTGTCAAAGCCATATCACTCAAGAATCATAATGTCTTATTTCCTCTAATCTATTATTCTAATCATCTCCATAAGATAAAACTTTTGTAATCCCAATCTTGGGATTGATTGTAATCTTTCTTTCCCTTTTATTAATGAAATTTGTTAATCTTTCTCATTTCGGTTAATTCTTAGTATATAAATACACGAATTTGATATCCTCTAGACAAAGGCCCCGGGGTCTTGCCTCAACGTTCACGTATCCCCGTCGCATTTTACGCGACATCTTTGGTGAACCCGACGTGAAACGAGGCAGTAGGAGGAAATCAAGTACGAAGATGGCTTCGACATGTGGAACTCAAGGAGAAGAATTGACGAAAGGCATGGTGTCCGTCGTCGAATTCATGCTGAAAGAGAGAGATCGGGAGGCTTTAGTCGACAAAGTTGTTGACCGAACTGTGGAGACAGTTGGAAGATTCGGTGGGAAGAACATCACAAATTTCCTTGCTACCTACCGGAATGAGATGCAACAAAGAGATGTCCATGATCCAAAACAAATTTCAAGCTTTAAGCGTGTGGTAGAACCCGGTATCTGTGAGCGCGTGATGGAGATCCAAAACGAGCATGCAACTTGGGCGGAGTTCGAAAGGGCTCTTCTCACTGAATACATGCTTAAAGATGCATCGCGGATGACTCGGCATACGTTAATGAATTGGATCGAGAAGAAAGGGAAGAATCTATGTGCATCGGGAATTTATGCCGAATTCAACCAGAAGTACAACCGACTTCCGAGTGTCGAGCAACGAGTTCTCGACGGAGATAAAGTTTTGCTATTCCTAAAGGCAATGGATGCGAAAGATCGGCGAGAATTGGGTAGTTTCTTTGAGGATGAAACACAACCAAATGGTTTGGTAGCGGATTGGGCGGCAGTGAAGAAGGCTTGCAGCCGTTTTGATAAGCGGCGATAATGGCAAGAGGAAGCTGAGGTCGAGAAGCCACAATTGTGGAAGAAGGCACCTACGACGATTGAGCCTAGTAAGCCGATCAACAATTTCGACAAGAAAGCAATGGAGGAGTCTATAATCGAAGAGCTCTCCAAGAAGTTTGAAGCGGTATCGCTAGCCAACTTAGGTCGACGCGGGCCCAAGGGAAAAGAAGCGTATAGATGTGTGTGGTGTGATAGCTTTGAACACTCACGAAGGGAATGTGCTGACTTGCAAGATGCGATCCACAAGAATGTCGTCTATTTGGACGGCAACATGATTCACTCGAGCGAGACCCGGAAGCCACTACGAGTGAACTTCGGAAGAGGTGGGCTGAAAAAGATTGTAGAAGAAGAAGATGCAAGGCATGTGGAGGCTATGCACTATGCCGCTTCAGTTCGGATACGAGTTGGAAAAGAGAATCTTAAAATGACCAAGCCAGGAGCTGGGTTTTGGCCAACGGTCTTTGAGTGCAAAGAAAAAGGCAAAATCAATTCGGAGGATCTAAAACTTGCTGACCGAAACGTGCGACGAGCAACCGGATGGTCAGATCCAATCGACGAAAACACAAGCTTTGCGGAGGTTGTGTGTGACACCTATGAAGCCCTTGTCGAAGAGAAGAGGAAGGGAACCGGTGAAGAAGATGTCACATCAAAGCGACCTAACACGAGGAACAGAGGGAAAGAAGGGCCACCCCAACCTATCCCAAGAAAAGAGATTGGTGAAACAAACATGAAGCCCGGTGGATCGAGCCAACCTGCTCGGATGGAAGTCGAAGAATCAACGAAGAAAGGAAAAGAACGAGCGGCACCGACTTACAAGCTAAGGTCGGACATAGAACAAACAACTAACTTGCGGAAGGTCCTTGAGGAGAAGGTTTTAGATAGTCATGTCGACCTTACCTTGAGAGAGCTACTTGGGATCGCAAAGAAGGAGTTCCATGATACTATTGTGGACCTTATTAAGAGGAAGTGGCAACAATCTAATGAAGAGGAGGTGAAAACAAGTGCCATAACCATGGCAAGATCGGAAGAGGAGGAGGAAGAAGAAGTGGTGGCGGATAGCCATTACTCGCGGCCTCATTGGGCAAGAGCGACAACGGAGACACCGGTGAAGATCGGAGAGAAGAAAGAGACCGTGGTCGCTTTGATTGACCATGGCTCTGAGATCAACCTCATGTCGACCGAGTTCTACAAGAAAGGAAGATGGCCGATTAATACAAACCACGGATGGAAGATTCGAGCGGCGACGAAGGCTACGGAGGACTTGTACGGAGCTTGCCCCAACGTTAAAGTCACGATCGGGGATGTAGAGATTGATCAACACTTCTTCGTGCAAGACTCAGCTTCACATCCCGTCATCCTAGGACAACCATATATAACATCGTCCCGGATGGAGACCAAGGTGTTCGATAATGGAGCAGCCTTCGCGCGCGTCAAGAGTCTTGATAGTAAAAGATCCGTTCAATTCCTGACGGTGCGAGCTAATCATGAAAGGAACCGAGATAGCCTTGGAGGCGAATCCTTGGATTTTTAAAGCGAACTATTGATGCATGGGGCACAAATAGTCCGAGCAATCATAAGTCCCCACAAGGAAGCAAAGTGCGTGGATTGCAAGGAGAAGCAACATGCGTCACACCTGGCGGCGCATGCAAACTTAGACTACTCAACAAGAAGGAAAAGTGTCAGATACAAGACTTCGAGGAGGTGCTGAAAGAAGAAAGCATAATCGAAGAAGAAGAATTTGTGTCATATATTCTGGAGGAAGCCTCATTTAACGACACCATCGGCGAAATCGAGGAAGTCGTGGATTTCAGCTATCCTCACCATCAACATGTGATTTCGGTTAACTCCGTCAACATGTATACTATCATCGATGAATATCATCGAGGCATCTTGATAGAGGAAGTCGAAGTCAACACAAAATATAAAACCGTGGATAGGAAGATCAAGCCAGTTGCAGTTCGGCTACCGGAAGATAGCTGGCAAAAGATGAAGGAAGTTGCAAAAGATCCGAGCTTAAGGAACCCAAATACAATTGGTCATGTCTTCACTGAAGAGACGAAGGGAAAGCTACAACTTGGAAGGGAGGATTTCCTCCTCCCTGAAGAGGAGCGGATGTTTCGTGGAATGCTTGAAAGACATGGGAAGGCTTTTGCGTTTTTTCCACAAGAAATCGGGTGTGCTAATCCAAGGACGGTAGAACCGATGGTGATCTTCACAGTGCCGCATGTGCCTTGGAATTTGAAACCGATACTGGTTCCGAGAGCACACCTACCGAAGTTGATCGAGCTCTTAAAGGAGAAGGTGAGGCCGGTAGAACAAAGTATTATTTCATGGTTTGCATTGCCATGGCAAGATGAGATAAGTAGAGAAGATCTTCTAGCATTGAGGATTCGACAATTAGAGCGAAATTTGGAAGATGTAGAGGTGGCTAAAGCGTGGCTAAAGAATGCAAGGCTAAAGAACAAGAAAGACTTCGATAAACGACATCGACTTCGGCCGAGGAAAATCGTTGAAGGAGATTGGGTGCTAGTCTATGACAGTAGCCTAGATAACCAACATAGTACGGCTCGAAAATTCTCACAACGATGGTTTGGGCCATATGTGGTGAAGAAAGTGGAAGATAATGCAACATATCATTTAGTAGAATTGGATGGTACACCACTTGCCTTGCCAATTGCCGGTAAAAGAATCAAGATCTTCAAGAGAAGAGATAGAATAGAAATTGGATTCGAAGCTTTTGACGATTCAGTCTTAAACATTGATGAAAAAGTATAGTAAACAAAAATGAATCCTCACCAAAATTGGCACATACCGGTGGATGTGCACGTTTGGTGGGGGCGAATGTCATGTGAATCTTCACACACTATGTAAAAAAATAATGAAATAATTATTATAGATTAGATTAGTAGCTTACTGTAGAAAGATGGATATACTCAAGAGCTTCAAAATGTATTTTACTATATACAAAATGGAGAAATACATATCAAGTTATGAGAACCGGCCGGCAAGCAAAATGGAACCGGCCGGCAAGCAAAATCGGTACCGGAACCGACAGGCAAGCAAAATGGAACCGGCTACCGGACGATGTTGGACGCGGACGGATGAAAGATTGGATCATGCAACAAACTAAAGTAAAGTGAAGAGAACTAAAGTAAAGGCCATGTGGACGCAAGCAACTAAAGAAGGGAGTGCATGGAAAAAGTAAAGGTCATGTGGACAGTCACATGCAACCAAAAGAAAAAGCTAGGCAACTAAAAGTAGAGGCCATGCAACAAAAATTGAAAAGGCTATGATAAAGAGAGAACTCCATATTTATTCCATTTTTTTTTCCTACACTAGAGCTCACTCTCCATATTATCAAATTTTTTTTCTTTTCAATTGGGAGAGCTCTCTTATCTTATCGAAGCCAATAACCCTAATCTTCCCTACGGAAGCTATCTCTCAAGTAAACCATAATCTCCATACGGAAGCAATCTCTCAAAATCCAAAATTCCTTGTCAAAGCCATATCACTCAAGAATCATAATGTCTTATTTCCTCTAATCTATTATTCTAATCATCTCCATAAGATAAAACTTTTATAATCCCAATCTTGGGATTGATTGTAATCTTTCGTTCCCTTTTATTAATGAAATTTGTTAATCTTTCTCATTTCGGTTAATTCTTAGTATATAAATACACGAATTTGATATCCTCTAGACAAAGGCCCCGGGGTCTTGCCTCAACGTTCACGTATCCCCGTCGCATTTTACGCAACGCAAAATTAGAAAAGTGTAGTTTCAGCCAGAATCAAGTGGAATTTTTGGGGTATGTTGTATCATTAGTTGGTATTGCTATGGAACCCATGAAGGTACAAGCAATTTTAGAGTGGCAAATGCCCCTTTCAGTACGTGATGTGCAATGTTTTCTCAGGTTCGTAAATTTTTATCGAAAATTTATTAAAGATTATTCCAAGGTTGGGCTTCCGCTTACTCAACTCACACATAAAGATCAGCCATTTATATGGAGTTCAGATGCATCCGAGGCATTCGAAAGCTTAAAACGAGCATTTACAATGGCACCTATCTTAGCACATGTCGAACCAAGAAAACGCTTCATCCTCGAAGCCGATGCATCCGATTTTACACTAGGGAGTGATCTCTCATAGACTGGAGATGATGGACAACTACACCGTGTCACCTTTCATTCACGAAAGTTTGAAGTTGCAGAGATCAACTATGAGATCCATGACAAAGAGCTTCTTGCAATTGTGGATTCGTTTCCACAATGGCGACATTTTCTAGAAGGTTCGTCTCAGTAGATCATTGTCTACAATGATCATAAGAACCTGACTTGTTTCCAAAATGCTCGAGTCTTGAGTTAGCGACAAGCCCGGTGTCGAGGTTTTCCTCGCGGATGCGTGGAATGAGGCGGGACCTCAGGGGTCCTGTACCGAAGAGCAAGAGAGAAGGGACAAGAGACCCACTACGTGCGAGCGTAGATTCACAGGGACATGGCCCTTCGACACAAAGACGCGAGTGGGACAGTGACATCTCGCGTACGTGCATGTAGCTAAGGAAGTATCCTACCGGCATCTGACGGCGTTCCAGTGCTCCTTGCCGGGATTGCTCATGAACCAACTCACCACTCCGACTGCGTATCCTATATCCGGTCGAGTACAAACCATTGCGTACATCAAGCTCCCGACGGCAGAGGCATATGGAATCTTCATCATATCTGCCTTCTCTGCTTTCGTCTTCGGGCTTTGCTTGCCGGATAGCCTGCAGTTTGCCGGAAATGTCGATCCGACCGGTTTCGCTTCTAACATGTTGAACTGGTGAAGCACCTTTGTCACATACTTCTCCTGTGACAGCCATAATTGCTTCGCTGACCAGTTCCGGATGATGTGCATCCCCAACATCTGTCTTGCCGGACCCAAGTCTTTCATTGAGAAGGTCCGGTTGAGAGCCTTCTTCAGCATCCGTATTTTGACTTGGTCCCGTCCGACGATCAACATGTCATCCACGTACAGAAGGAGTATCAGGAAGTCTCCTCCTTCAAACTTCTTCACAAACACGCAGTGATCGGCCTGCGTCTTGTGGTACCCTTGATCGGTCATGAAGGAGTCGAACTTCCGGTACCATTGTCAGGGAGCCTGCTTCAATCCGTACAAGCTCTTCTTCAACCGGCATACCAGGTGCTCCTTCCCTTTCTCCACGAAACCTTCCGGTTGCTACATGTAGATCTCCTCTTCGAGGTCGCCGTGAAGGAATGCCGTCTTCACGTCCAGCTGCTCTACCTCGAGGTCCATGCTTGCTGCTATACTCAGCACCGTCCGGATGGAGGTCATCTTTACTACCGGGGCAAATATCTCGTTGAAGTCCACGCCCTTCTTCTGCTGGAACCCCTTCACCACGATCTTGGCTTTGTATCTCGGGGGGTTCCCGGCATCTCCCGGTTTCAACTTGTAGACCCACTTGTTTCGAAGTGCTCGCTTTCCTTTCGGCAACTCCACCAATTTGTACGTATGGTTCTCATGCAGGGAATCCATCTCGTCCTGCATGGCACTCAACCATTTTTGGCTGTGGGTGTTATCCTTCGCTTCTTCGAAGCTTTCCCGCTCCCCCTCATCGGTCAGCAGAATATGCTCTGCATCCGGAAATCTCTGGGGGGCCTTCTCTCTCTCAGAGGATATCTACGTCTTCGGGCTTCGGTAACTGGCTCCTCCATTCACTCTTCATCCGAATCCGATTCGGGGTCTTGGCCGGTTCCGGTCTCAGCTTCCTCTACTTCTTCTTCTGCCGGTTTGGTATCCTCACCGTAACCGGCTGGTTCCTCGAGTGCTAACCGGTCTCTTGCCGGTTGGGTCTGCTCATCGTAGAGTCTATCCTTATCGGTCGACTCAGAGTTTATTATCTTCTTCTCCGACTCCCAGTCGGCGAGCGTCTTGTCCTCCATGAAGATAATAACTTGACTCCGGAATACCTTCTTGTCGACTGGGTCCCACACTCGGTAGCCGAACTCATCGTCACCGTAACCGAGGAATATGCATGGCCGGGTCTTTGGATCTAACTTACCTCTCCGGTCCTTAGCTACATGCACGTACGCGAGACACCCGAACACCTTCAGATGCCGGTAGGATACTTCCTTACCGGTCCACACTCTCTGTGGCGTGTCTCTGTCCAAGGGTACTGAGGGTGATCTATTTATCACATATGTCGTTGTCGACAGTGCCTCAGCCCAAAACTTCTTGGGTAGTTTTGCATGCGCTAGCATACTCCGGACCCTCTCCATTATGGTCCGGTTCATCCTCTCGGCCAGTCCGTTTAGTTCTGGCGTCTTCGGCACGGTAAATTCGAGCCGGATTCCCTTCGAGCGGCAGTACTCCTCGAACTGCCCCCTGTATTCTCCTCTGTTATCTGTTCGAACCGCCTTCAGCTTCCAACCGGTTTCTCTTTCCACTCTCGCGTGGAGCTCTTTGAGGACGGATAGCACCTGATCCTTCGTCTTCAACGGTGTGGCCCACAGCTTCCGGCTGTGGTCATCTATGAACGTCATGAAGTACTGCGCTCCGGCATGTGACTTCGTGTCTACTTGACACACATCCGTATGCACCAACTCTAGTGGTGCATTACGTCTCATTGGTGGCCTTGGTCGGAAGGAGGTCCGGTTTTGCTTACCGGCCAGAGAATCAATGCACTTCTGTAAGTGCACGTTCTTCACTGGAATGAGGTTGTCGTCTGCAAGCCTCTTCATCCCCTTCTCGCTCATATGACACAGCCTCTTGTGCCACAGCTCACCGGCGGTGTCGGAAGCCACGTTCACTTCTTCCGGACATAACCGGGCATTCATCAAGTATAGTGTGTTTACCTTCCGGGCCCGAGCCACAATCAGGCTTCCTTTGCTGAATTTCATGACACCGTTCCGGATGCTACCCGTGTAGCCTTCATCATCTAGCCGACTGACTGATATCAGGTTCAGAAGAACCTTCGGAACGTGTCGGACATCCTTCAGCAACAACTTGCATCCGGTTGGTGTCGACAGCCACACGTCTCCCATGCCGACAATTCGGCATGTCCCTTCATTCCCCATCCGGACACAGCCCTGATCACCGGCTGAGTAGGATGAGAAGCATTTCCGGTCCGGGGTAAGGTGGAACGACGCTCCAGAGTCTACCACCTAGGTCATCTCGTTGCCGGCAAGGTTTATCTCACTCTCCTCGGTGATGAGCATCAACTCTTCTTCACTTGCCGTGATTGCCGTCGTCCCCTTCCGGTCCGGCCCCCTCCGGTCTTTACCGTTCCGGTCCGGGGTCCGCTTCGAATCGGTACCGTCGGTCTCCTTATCTTTTCGGAAATGCCGATAGTTCTTCTGGAAGTGTCCCGGCTTGCCGCAATAGAAGCAAGTAGGCCTCCCCCTTGACTTTGACCATGTCCCCGACTTCTCCCGGTTCTGGGGACTACGGTTTCTATGTCTTCCGCGTTCCGATTCGGTAATGAGCGCTTTGGAGTCGGAGCTCGTATCCTTATCTTTCCGACGCGCCTCCTCATCTAGCAAGCTCGACTTTACTCTTGCTAGGGATAACCGCTTTCCTTCCGGCCCGGCGTTGCCCAAAGTGACAACCAACGTCTCCCAGCTATCCGGGAGGGAACCGAGCAGGAGCAGCGCTAGTACCTCATCGGCGAGAGGTACTTCCAATGACGTTGCTTGGTGTATCAGCCCCTGGAAGGCATTCATATGCTCCGCCATGCTGGAGCCATCTTGGTACCAGAGTCTTACTAGCTTCCGAAATACGGAAACCTGGTTAACAACATTTTTGTTTTGAAACATTATGTTGATCTTCTCCCAGAGCTCATGAGCCTTGCTCTCTTCATTGAAGTTGTTGTACAGGCTCATGTCGATGAAGCACCGTATGTACGCCGTTGTCTTCATGTGCATCACCACCCATATCGCGGTGTCGATTTTGTCCGGTCTCTTGTCCCCGAACTGAACCGGCAGCCAGAGGTCCTTAACCACGAGCATGTCCCTCATCTTCGACTTCCACACTAAGTAGTTGGAGCCGGTGAGCTTGAACATGCCGCCAAACGATTCATCCATTTTCTGTGTCGTTTTGCTCTGATACCACTTGACGGGAACTCAACAGTCCTTATGCGCAATGCTCGGCCACAACCCAACTTAGAATGATACACAGAAAACAGGTAATAAGACGCGACACAAAGAAGAGGAAAAATTACACAGGAGGTTTATGTGGAAAACCTCAAACTAGGGGAAAAACCACGGCAGCCCACAGGCTGCGAACTATCACTATGTAAGAATGTACAAACACAGTGAGTTCACGGAGGCAACGACCTCGGACTCACGATCTTCGCCACAGGCGACGGTTACAACAGAGGCAGTGACCTCTTTCTCTCTCTCTCTCTCTGTACAACGTTACGTACTCTCCTCTTCTTCTTGCACCAACAAGAAAATGACAACAACCACAACTAAAAGTTTGCCCTAAGTCATATTTATACTAATATGACTTTACTGCTATTTACAAATGTAGCCTCGATGGGCTCTCAGAAACATATTTACGAATAAGTCTCTTCCTCCGGTTCGCACCGGGTCTGCGTCATCCGGCTCTCATAGCCGGGTGCTCCTCATCCGGTACTCACCGGGTCTATATCATCCGGATCTCCGTAGCCGGGAGGTCCTCATCCGGTTCATACCGGGTCTGCACCATCCGGCTCTCCATAGCCAAGTACTCCTCATCCGGTTCATACCGGCTCTCCGTAGCCAGGTACTCCTCATCCGGTTCATACCGGGTCTGCACCATCCGGCTCTCCGTAGCCAGGTACTCCTCATCCGGTTCATACCGGGTCTGCACCATCCGGCTCTCCGTAGCCAGGTACTCCTCATCCGGTTCATACCGGGTCTGTATCATCCGGCTCTTCGTAGTCGGGTACTCCTCATCCGATTTCGGCCTCAGTCGAGATTGTTCGTCGGCACTGTTCTTCTCCCTTCCCATCCCGAGGGACCTGTCTCCCAACAAAACATACCTGAAGATAGACGGCTAGTGGGGTTTCCCCGGGTCGTAACACCACACATCCATGCAGAGATGGTCGAGATTCAAGTAGGCTGTCACGATTGGGCGGAATTCACCGAGGAAGTTCTCGAGAGGTACAGCTATGATGACTCACTCCGGCTATCGAGAAAGGATTTTATGGACTGGGTCAAAAGCCTCGGCAAGGGTCAGAACGCTTCGGTGCTCCTCCAAGAGTTCGAGTCACGGTTCGCGCGACTCTCTAGATTGGACCGAACCGTGTTCGAAATGTCAAGCTAAGTCCTATTTTTCGTGACATCTTTCGATTCGCGTGTTCGGGAAAGCGTGGGCCTTCTTTTGGAAACCAACCGAGCTCTCACGACCGACTGGGTGACCATCAAAGAAGTATGCAGTAGGATTGACAAAGGCCGGGACTGGAAAGAAAAGGGGTCCTTGTCAGTCGGACCGGCTGTCGAAGTCAGGGTCGAACCAATGCCGACCCAAATGGAAGAAACGAGGAGGTGGCTCGAGCTAGGCCCACCCCCGGCGAACATAGTCGCGGCACCTGCAAGTGGCGCCGAACTAGAAGAACTGACAAGGATGGTGCGCGACCTCCAGATTGCCCAGGCCTGACCAAGCGACGAAGGTCAGCCGCGCGACCAGCGACCACCGGCCAATCCGAGGTGCGTATGGTGCGACGCCACCGGACATGAACGGAGAGAATGCGCTGACTTCAGAGAAGTGTTCAGGAGTAATACAGTCTACCTTTCAAATGGTAGGTTACATGCGAGCGACACACGAAGATTGCTCGACACGAATTTCGGACGAGGTGGCATGAAGAGGCTAAAGGAAGAAGTCGCGGCTTCGCACGTCGAAGCCGCCCACTACTTCAGAGAGGGCCCATCGGGGAGGCATGACACAACCAAAAAGCACGATGCCGCTCCGACCGGATCTGAGCTTCCGCTTAAGCTCAGAGATAGAGAAAACAACGACCCTACAAAAGGTTCTAGAGGAGCGAGTTCTCGATAGTCACATAGAACTCATGCTTAGGGAAGTGCTCGGCATAGCAAGAAGGGAGTTCCACGACAACATCGTGGACCTTGTGAAGAGGAGCGAGTTCTCGACAATCACATAGAGCTCACGCTTAGAGAAGTGCTCGGCATAGCAAGAAGGGAGTTCCACGACAACATCGTGGACCTTGTGAAGAGAAAGCGTCTCGCAACGGAACCGGAGTCCGAGAAGCCAGTTGAGGTAAGGGCGGCACTCCTCGATGAGATAGACGTGGAAGACGAGCTCGCGGAGAGCCACTACGCCAAACCGCACTAGGCAAGAGCTACTACAGAAACCCCGGTTCGTATCGGGAATGTCAAGGAACCGGTGGTGGCGTTAATCGACCACGGGTCAGAAATTAACCTGATGTCCATGGACTTCTACAAAAAGGGGAATTGGCCGATCAATACCAAACATGGGTGGAAGATACGCGCGGCTACAAGAGCCACGGAAGAGCTACACGGGGTTTGCCCGAACGTCAGGGTGAGCGTCGGCGATGCCGACATAAACCAACACTTTTTCGTGCAAGAGACGTCCTCTCACTCGGTTATCCTTGGGGAGCCCTACATCACGGCGGCTAGAATGGAAACGAAAGTGTTGGACAATGGTTCAGCCTACGCGAGGGTAAAAAGTTAGGATGGCCGTCACTCCGTTCAATTTTTGACCGTTCGGAAGAACCATGAACGAAATCGGGACACCCTCGGAAATGATAACAAGCCGGATTTTTAAAAAGGGCTATCAAGGCGTGGGGCCGCGATAGTCCAGATAACCGGAAAGCTCCCCACACCTGTAAAATAGGTAGCAAAAGTTTTGTTCTCTAACAATGGAGGATGTACCATAGTCAGCATCAATGGCCGAGAAAGAAAATAGGCCGAGATACGCTTAAAGGCGTGTGGAGACTTGAGCCGCAACGAAGGAATTGGGGAAGCCGTGGAGGCGGTCTCGTTCGATGACACCCTGGGTGAAATCGGGAAGGTAGTCGAAGGAGGTCTAAGCGAAGACCGAGTCATACCGGTCAACTCTATTGACATGTATGAAGTCATTGCAGACTTCGAAAGAGGAACCCGGGCGCATCGGATCGCCCGAGTAGACACAAAATACAAGACTGTGGACAAGAAGGTGAAGCCCGTCGCGGCTCCCTTGCCGGAGGGTAGCTGGGAACGAATAAAGGGGGTCACTACAGACCCCAGCTTGCGGGATCCGGCCGGCATAGGGCACCGTTTCACCAACAAAATGCTACGAGAGCTGAAGATTGGAGGGGGTGGTTTCCTACTGCCGGCGGAAGAGGATCGGTTCAGAAGGATGCTCGAAAGGTACGGAAAGGCCTTTGCATTCTCACTAGGAGAGATCGGGTGCGTCGACCTGACCATCGTTGAGCCAATGGTAATCTTTACGGTACCGCACGTGCCATGGAGCCTCAAGCCAATCCAAGTACCGAGGGCTCACATGTTGTTGCTGATGGAGCTCCTTAAACAGAAAGTAGAGTTGGGCATCCTCGAACCGCCGAGTGCCCCCTATTCTAACTGAAGAAGAACGGTACACTGCGGTTCACCCAGGACTTACAATCGGTCAACAAAGTGACCATCCGCAATACGGGAGTCGGACCGTCGATCGATGAGTTCGCGGAAGCCTTCGCTGGAAGGTCCATATACTCGATCAGAGACCTTTACTTAGGGTACGACCAATTCCAACTGGCTGTGGAAAGCAGGGACATCACGACGATGCGAACCCCTCTCGGTCTAGTTCGGATGTGCACCTTACTAGAAGGAGGAACCAACTCGGTTGCACACATGGTGAATGCTATGAATAGAGTTCTGAGGGACTACATTCCGGACATTACCATGCCTTTCCTAAAGGACATCCCTATCAAGGGGTGTCCGAAGGACACCAAGGATGAGTCGATCGGTGCGGACGGGTGCTGAAGGTTTGTCGCAGACCACACCTTCGACTGTGAGAAGATACTACAAAGCCTCGAGGGCGCGCGGCTTACCTTCTTGGGCGAAAAGTCGGCTTTCGGACAACCGGAGATATTAGTGGTTGGCCACCTATGTGGGCCGTACGACCGAAAGCCATCACCAACCAAGGTAGAGGCCATCTCGGCAATGAAGGAGGTGTGCGGGTCCATCACGGAGGTCCGGCGGTTCCTGGGAGCATGCGCCTTCTACCACATATGGATCCCTCATTACACGCGCGTCGCTGAACCACTCTACGGCCTGCTGAAGAAGAATAGGAAATTCAAATGGACAAAGGAACATACGGAGGTGGTCCTGAAACTAAAACGAACGCTTGCCGCGGCACCGGCTTTATGCAAAGCGGAATATGCATCGGGAACTCCGGTCTACATCACTGTGGACACCAGCCCGACTAGGATCGGGTGGGGTGTAAATCAAGAGGACGTAGACGGCACCCGCTTCCCTATCCGGTTCGGTGCGAAGGTGCTGAGTGAGTGACACCGAGGGTACGCCCAAGTCAAGCGCGAGCTGTGGGGTATCGTTCCGGCGGTTAAGGTCGACAAAGATTACCTAATCGGGACAGAAGAAATTATCAAAACGGAGTGCTTGCTGATTCTCGGTATGCTCTCCGGATGCGCGACCCCCGACCTGGCCATGCTCAGGTGGATTGCGTACATCAAGTCCCTGAACACGGAGATACGGCACATCTTGGGTAAAGACAACGCCATGGCCGACATGCTTTCTAGAGCAAGATTTGAGGACGAGGACGGCATGGTATTGGAGAACGAAGAAGTCGGCGAGGATGAATTTAAAAAGACGAAGCACTCCGCCAGTGAATGAATTCGATGAAGATGGCTACGACGGAGAATGGCTTCTAATCGAGAAGTTTCTGAAGACAATGATGGCGAACGTCTCAATGACTAGGAAGGAGGCCGGACAGCTCCGGAAGAGCGCGTACAGATATTTCCTACGGAATGGGAAAATCTGGAAGGTCCCAAAAATGCAAAACGACGCGCCGCTCCGGGTAATAGCACGGACGGATGACCAACCGAAGTTGATGTCGGAGTTCCACGAGAGCCCTTGGTCTGGACACCGGGGTACATGGGCTACATTCGAGAAGTTAAAGGAAAAATACTGGTGGTCGGGCATGTACAAGAGCGTGCACGACTTCGTGTCTACATGCGAAAGCTGCCAGATGCACTCGGTGGTTCGGCACCGTGACGAACTACCGTGCACTTCAAGTGGATGGTTGACTTAGTTACGATGCCGATGGGCGAAGGGCAGAAACGATACCGAGTGCTGGCTAGAGAGGACCTAACCAACCAGGTAGAGGGACGAGCACTAACGAACAAGACCACTACGACAATATGTAAGTTTCTGATCGAGGATGTCATATGCCGATACAGGTGCGTGGGGAAAATCATGGCTGACCAAGGAGAGCTAGACGCGGAAGAGGCCGAGGAACTGTTCGATCGGTTAGGCGTAAAACTGTCCCTCACAACGTCATACAACCCGGAGGCAAATGGAAAGCTTGAATGTGGCCACAGTCCGATCGTAAAGGCCATTGTATGCACGTGTGAAGGTCGAGTCGGAAACTAGCCGAGGTTGCTCCCATACGCGTTGTGGGCGGACAGGACCACCCACAGTTCGGTGACAGGGTACATGCCGGCGGAACTAATGTACGGACAAAAACCCATCATGCCAGTTGAGAGAACGATCGCCTTGTGGACGGCAATTGATTGGTCTAACGAAAGGAGCAAAGAGGAGCTGCTAGTGGCACGAATCCGGCAACTCAAGCGAAGACCGGAAGACGTGGGACGAGCCACGACAAAGGTGAAAGAAGAGCGGATCCGAAACAAAGACCAATTCGACCGAACGCACCGACTCCGGCCAAGGAAGATCGAGGAAGGTGATTGGGTGTTAGTCTACAACAGCAGCCTCGACAACCAGCATAGGTCTACACGCAAGTTTGCAAATCGTTGGTTCGGACCGTACATAGAAAATAGCGCCACGTATCATCTCGCGGAGCTCGACGGCACGCGAATAACGACTCCGGTGGCCGGGAAGCGGATAAAAGCCTTCAAGAGACGGAACGAGGAGGAACCGGTCCTGGGAGCCGAAAGCGCCAGCTCAGGAAAGGAGGACGAGTAACCAATGGCCCGGAATCCTCCACTAGGATGTGCGGTTTGGTGGGGGTGGATGTCGTGAAGATTCCGAGCCGTAGGTAGAAACAAGGTGAAACGCGCAAGAACGCCGGTTTACGCAAGTGCATGCCTCGAGAGAATTAACTAGGGAAAGTACTAGGCATGAGTATACAGAGGGGTACTAGGTAGTTAGGGCATTAAAGAAGAAATAGATATGGCATATTTAGGGAGAGTTACGAGGGGAGAGAATCTAGGAAGGGAAAGCGACAGGTCATGAATGCTTGTAACGGTCACTCCTTTTGATATAAAGGGGGCGACCTTCGACTGTCTTGGGGGATGCCATTGAGAAGAGAGGAGTGGAGATACAGAGAAAAGGGGGAGGACCGATCATTGGAAGGTGCTTCCCCTGCACGCGTGGGATGCCCGAGTGCTCCCGGCTAGGGGGATCGATCTTTAGCGTGCCAACCCACCGCACTGTGCACCTGTGTTGTTTACCGAGCTCTACGCTCCATCACCGGCTCTGATCCGGTTGTAATCAGCCACTGCATTGTGCACCTGTGTTGTTTACCGAGCTCTACGCTCCATCACCGGCTCTGATCCGGCTGTAGCCACCCACCGCACTGTGCAGTTGAGGTGTTTAATAGGAACCTTCTTTATCTAACAAACATTGCTCTCAGTGTGTTGCCCATGTTTGCGTCTACGTGTGACTCTTTACACTCTCTTGATTGCTAGCCTTACCTGTTTTCCCGTGGTCTCAAGACCTACACGATTCTCAAACGCCTCCCTTCTTGTTTCCCTGATTCCTCAGTTCAAGACCCCTGTGGTCCTCGACAATGCAGTGGCAGATTTTCTGAGCAGACTCGATAATGGAGAAATGGCGCAGAGGGATGATGACAACTTTCCAGATGCAGCACTAACAGAACAAACGAAAAAGACCTTTCCGGACCGGTGGTTCATGGAAATGACCTACTTTTTGACTACGGGGCTGCCCCCACTGCAATTACGCACGGACGAGAAGAAACGATCAGCCGTCCGGGGCCGTAACTTCTACCTGGTAGAAGGGATCTTATATCACAAAGGCAGTGATGGCATTTGGCAATGTGGTGTACATCAGGATGAGAAAGAAGCGGTCTTACAGGAGGCTCACTGCGGCACGGCAGGCAGACATTACGCGGGCGATGTTACGGCCCGGAAAATATGGCAAGCAGGCCTATGGTGGCCAACTACACAGAAGGATGCGTATGATTAATGCAAAAAGTGTGATTTGTGTCAGCGGATGGGCCAACCCACGGAGGGCGCAAGAATGCCACACCAGCCCGTATTGCCGTTAGATCCCTTCCAAAAGTAGGGATTGGATTTTGTAGGCCCCTTCACACCAGCGACGGCCCGTACGGGCAATAAATACATATTGGTGGCCACGGATTATTGCACCAAGTGGGTAGAAGCAAAGGCACTACGGGAGAATACGGCGGCTGTCATGACGAGATTCCTTTACGAACACATCGGGTGTCGGTTCGGTTGTTCGATAGAGCTTATCAACGATCAGGGGAGCCACTTTCTCAATACGGTGGTGCGTGAACTAACACATCATTACGCCTTGGTCCACAAGAAGAGTACGCCATATTACCCACAGGCGAATGGGTTGGCGGAATCCACCAACAAGACATTACAGACCATATTAAAGAAAACCATCAATGAAAATAGAATGGACTGGGATACCAAATTACATAGTGCGTTATGGGCGTACAGGACCAACTACAAAACCAGCATACAGTCAACACCGTTTTGACTAGCGTTTGGGCTAGAGGTCGTTATGTCGGTTGAGTTTCAGATACCCAGTTTACAGATTCCAGTATGGGACCGACTATTTGAAGCCAAGTCGGAGGAAGTACAACTGCACCAACTACTCGAACTCAATGAAAAACACGTACACAACATGGCTGTGTTGGAGCAGGAACAACGACGACGTAAAGCATTTGTAGATCGACATCGGAACGCATGGGAAAAGGATTTTGCGGTCGGTAGAGTGGTACTGGTTTTCCAAACCCGCATGCGGCACATGCCAGGAAAATTACGATTCCACTGGACAGGCCCGTACTGGATAGTAGGAGCGGAACAAGGCACGTTTCAACTAGGCACGTTGGTCGAGGAAGTGTTACGACAAAAAGTAAATGGGTTTCGCCTTAAACCTTATCTAGGACCTACGCCACTTAACCCGTTCCCCGCGGGGCAAGACAAAGCCGGAGAATCCGCAGAGTAAGTAGACGGCCCCACTTGTATTATAGTGTAAAAATAGGCTTGTATGTAACCGTTGCGAAGAAAAAAAAAAGAAAAAAAAGAAAAAAAAAAGAAAAGAAGAGAAGATAACGACACTGTTAAAAGGACTTAAGGCATGCACACACTTCTAGATCAAGAACACACGGCACCACGATGGCTCACTGACCAATGAACCCTAGGCCACAAAAAGAAGGAAAGAGAAGGTTTTTTGCACAATACAGAAATCAACCTCCTAACTCTCAGCGGTCTCATCGCTCCCCTTCCTCACCTTCTTCTCCATCCTATCACAGAGCTCAAGCCCACCGACACCAGCAGTATTCACCCCCTAGCCACGAGCCTATTCTGACTATGCCGATATTCATCTCTACCGCCTTGCGTCGATGGCTCGTGGAGAAATGCTTGGATGGGTACATCAGGGTCGCGGAGGCACCTCCATACCCTGATGCACTAGACATCGCCAGAAATCTCAACATCGACATGGTCACCAACTCATCCATCTGGAAAAAGTTGGACTTGTCATCACTAGGTGAAAGGCATTCCAAAATCCCTCCTGCAGAGTCTCTGCAGAGGTATTTCGGTCCATATTCGTCATTCGCCAAGGCACTTAGAATGAAGGAGATCCCGGATCCCTTTTTCCGCGAAATCGCCAAATTCCTATTAGAGGTCGGATGCGTACATGTAAACGCATATGGGATGCCCAAGCAGAAGTCAGGTATCATCATTTATACCTTTGAAGGGCGTACGGTCGATTGGGGGGTCATCACAACGCCGAAGTTAAGGGAAGGCCTACACGCATATCAAGGAGGAAAAAAGCTCAGGCCTATCATACAACAATATCTGACGGTACTATTCCCACCCCAAGGCCAGCCGGCACCACAGCCCAACAAGCCCATGCCGCCACCTCAATCCGCGAAGCGAAGGTTAGCGGAGTTAGCCACCATAGAGTGGGACGATGAACCCCAACCCGCCCAACCGAACACGCGAACAACGCAGGTAGAACAAGCGGTGCGCACCGAGGAAGCGGCACCGGAGCCAAACACCGAACCACGACAGGAAAGCCCGAGGCCGAAAAGGCGGAGGTTGGACAGGAAAGATGGGCGAGGGTTAGTTAAAGACCCACTCGCGGCTGCGGAGACAACGACCGTAGGCGACAGCTCCGCAGCTACGGAGCCCAACACCACCTTCGAAGTAATCTGGGAACCACAGCCGATCATTACGGACCAATCACAACAAGGGAAAACCGGAAAGCGAGGTCCTGGCTTATCCAGACATCCCGGCCATGGCCTGTGAATTCGGCGCACTATTACAGTTCGGAACCTCTTTTGAACTCATGGAATTCTTGGCAATGCAGCAGATAAAAGTCTCACAACGAATGGCCGAGGAGCACGCAGAGCGCCAAATGATCGAGCGCGCATTAACACAAACGACAGAAAGCGATGATGAGGACCAGTTAGCTAGAGTCAGCAGACAGAGGAACGCCGGTATATGCCGAATGGGGATGGAACTACCCCCATTAAACGCGGCCCTTGTCGAAGTTCATAGGGAACTAGCAAAGCTCAGTATGGGTGCTAGGCATATGACGATGAAAAATAAAAATGTCTGGAAAAAGGTTAAACTGACCCAAGCCGAGCTGCAAATAGCCAATGAACGCATCGTGGAGTTGGAAAATAACGCGACTACGGCGCAACAGGCAGCTCCACCACGAACCAACGTCGTCGAAGCCCTGAGGGAAGAGATTGAGGCTCAGACCACCATTGCCTCAAAAGCAAAACAGGTTGTACAACTCGGGGAATCAGAGATTGACCACGTCCACGCTGAACTTCGCCAGTCCTCGGACAGAGAAAAGGACATCCGGGCCAATGGCCGAAAGGCGGTGAAGACCCTTGAATAGAAACTCGCAGCGGAGACAGCACAACATACCCGAACGAAAGAAGGAAATGCCCAATTACAGGAGGAAGTGAAAAAATCGAAAGCGGCTATTGCGGGACTCCGAGACTTATTAGAGAAAAAGAAAGCATGGTTCGACGAGTAACTGGTGGGAGAACAGGAGAGAAGGCATCAGCTCAAAATCCGCCTGAACAATGAAATGGGAAAACTGGAAGAACTACATGTGAAGGAATCCCAGCTTTGGGCAGGTATGAGGAGCACGTATGAGGAAGCGGCGGCAGTTAATCAACAAGAAATTGCAAACCTCAAGAAATCTGTAGAAGAAACACGCAACCGTTGCCAAGCCATAACAGACACCGTGCACATTCTTCTGCAAACGAATCGGGAGAGGTTTACGGCGCAATTAAAAGCGACGCTAGACAAAGGATGGATGGCGTGGGCTACACAAGCGGCGGAATTGCATACGTATTGAGAGGATTGGGAGAATCGGAGGAAAGACGGTCGAGGCCTCTATAAACTCAATGAGGAAAGAATTGCGGCAGTACGCGAGGACCTAGCGCAGGACTATCACACGCTAGCGGACCAACATTCCAAAGAACTGGCGCAGCTACGAGATGATTTTGGCGAAAGTCAGGAGGACCTGTTTCACCAGATCACACAAGCCGGCAGCACGCGAACGAATGAGGAATCCATCGCGACACCAATTCCGGATACTGCCGAACAAGAGGAGCCTTAGGCCATGTCACCAGAAATTACCACTACGATGAACAACACGAAATGGCGAGCGGAGTCCCCTGCAATACTAGACAGCGAAACCACCGCCCAAGTGGAACCCCATCCACCAGAGCATACACTTACGGCCGACAACACAGAGAAGGGTTTGATTGTGTGTTGGTGTGGCGTACACTTACGGCCGGACATTTTTTAGCATATAGCTAATCAATGTCTCACATGTATCATCGACATTGGCTTTGATTGTGTGTTGGTGTGGCGTATACTTGCAGGTTTGCTGGGAGTCGGCAATTGCATCATCAACTACCATACTCCAAAATCTTGCCATTTTTTGTTGCAAGCTCCCCATCTTCCGACATCTTTCTACCGATGCCTCACCATAAATTGCCCAAGGTACCTTGTACATTTCAGGGTCACGAGATTCCTTCGTTGTTTTGCAATACACGTATGCAAAAGCTCTGGCAAATGAAACAGACAACTCGTTGTTGACATCCTACTAATAATAGCTAACTACCTACTAATAATAGCTAATTAGCTATTGGTAATAGGTAATTAGCTATTCACAATAGCTAACTAACTATTATCAGCTAATTAGCTACAACCGTTGCTAATTAGCATCAGAATATGACCATAACTAACGAACTACTGGTAATAGCTAAATAGCTATTACCAATAGCTAGGTAGTTATTATCAGCTAATTAGCTACCAAAATAGCTAATTAGCTACATAAGAATATGATCATAGCTATTATCAACTAATTAGCTACCACAATAGCTAATTAGCTACATCAGAATATGATCATACCTAACTAGCTACTCGAAATAGCTAACAAGCTACTAGTAATCGGTAATTGGCTATTGGTAATAGGTAATTAGCTATTTGTAATAATTAATTAACTACTCTTAATAGCTAATTAGCTATTGGTATTTGGTAATTAGCTACTCTTAATAGCTAATTAGCTATTGGTATTTGGTAATTAGCTACTCTTAATAGCTAATTAGCTATTGGCAATAGCTAACTAGTTATTATGAGCTAATTAGCTACAACCGTTTCTAATTAGCATCAGAATATGACAATAGCTATCTAACTACTAGAAATAGCTAAATAGCTATTGCCAATAGCTTACTAGCTATTATCAACTAATTAGCTACCACAACAACTAATTATCTACATCAGAATATAATCATAACTAACTAGTTATTCGAAATAGCTAACTAACTACTATTGATAGGTAATTAGCTATTGGCAATAGCTAATTAGCTACTCTTAATAGTTAATTAGTTATTGCCAATAGCTAACTAGCTACTGATAATAGCTAACTAGTTATTGATAGTAGCTAACTAGCTACTATTAGCTAATTAGCTACAATTGTTGCTAATTAACATTAGAATATGACCAGAGCTAACTACCTATTATCAGCTTATTAGCTACCACAACAGCTAATTAGCTACATCCAAATATGATCATAGCTATTATTAGCTAATTAGCTACCACAATAGTTATCAACTACATCAGAATATGATCATTGCTAACTAGTTACTTGTAATAGCTAATTAGCTGCATCACCCTTTAATTTATGAACATTTCTCTTGACAACATATCTGCGACTGGGTTCTCTTTGCTCTTCATATACCGTAATTCTGGGTTCATGGTTCTGATGTATGCAATCCACCGAAGCATTGCAATATCTGGTGTCGTGCAACTTGCTATCATTCCGATGAGTGGCAAACAATCTGTTTCAACTACGACATCTGCTCCGATCAAGTAATCTCTATCTATTTTTAATGCAGTAAGCAAACCCCACAATTCTCGTTTAACTTGTGCATAATTTCTTTGTCTTTCATTTAATATCTTTGCACCAAACCTGATAGAATATCGATGTTGGTCTTCATCTTCTTGGTTGATAACCTAACCGATCCCAATTGGGCTAGTATCAACTATCACTATAATTGATCTTTCACCTTTGTAGTCTGCTTGACGAAGAACTGACGCTTTCAATAATGCTTCTTTCAATTGTTGAAGCACTTGTGTATGTTCATCAATCCAAATAAACTTCTTCCCTTTTCTTAAAAGTTGGTAGAGAGGATTTGATACATGTGCATAGTATGGTAACCAAATATGATAAAACACACATGCACCTAAACATCTTCTCACCTCTGTTACCGATTCGCAAACCCCTTCATATTTTGTATTGCGTTAATTTTGATCGGTGACGGCTTCCTCCCATACCAGCCACACATATGACCAACTATCAGAACTTCGTTCTGCCCAAAGCTTGACTTTGTTCCTGATAGTGTCAAATGTACTTGCTCAAGCTTATTTAAAATACTTTCACAATCATTAATTTGTGATCCATCACAAACTTTCTGCAACCATTTCCAACCATAGTCTCATCTTTCTCTCTCTCTAAGCATTCCTAAATAGGAATATCATCTAAAACTGGCATTGTTACTTTTGGGATGTACTCATGTAGAACTTTGTTCATTGCATTCATCACATGAGCAATTGAATTTGTTGCACCTTGAGGTAGAGTGCACATCCAAACTAACCCAATTGGTGTTTTCATTGTTGTGATATTGTGACTATCGATTGCTAGCTGAAATTGGTCGTATCCTGAATATAGGTCTCCTATAGAGTAAATTGCTCTCCCAAGCAAAAGCTTCTGAAAATTCATCAATGATCCATCCCATTCCTGCATTTCGGATTTTGACTTTGTTGACTGGTTGTAGATCATGAATGAATCTTAGAGAACCATCTTTCTTTGGAACGGTGAACCATTGGCAAAGATGAGTCGAACCGAAAATGAAGTCTGAGTTGGCCAAGAGGGCCTTGAAATCGGCTAATGAGAAATTACACCGATCCACCTGCTAAAAGAGCCCCGTAAAATGGTACGTCTATAATGAGTACATGGGCACATCACTATGCGTACATGACTAAGATGGCGGAAGTGTGTTGTACTGAAAGCTATGCAGAAGCGGCAAAGGACGCACATTCACATGCCGCTATGGTGTCCACAACCATGTAGTTATTTGGCAGCTCAATGTTGTACAAGTTCAGCATGACCGATTGCCGACCAGTCTTGACACCCCTCGACTAGAACCTCAAGCTACGTCCTGACTCCAGACCGGCCTCCAAAGAGAAATGGTTCCGACATATTGTCGGAAGCCTCATTTATCTCACTATCACCCAACCCAACATCAGCTATCTGGTTTGGATCATAAGTCAATTCATGTAGAAGCCAACCACGGAGCACCTTCAGTGCGTGCACCGAATACTCAAGTATGTTAGCGGCACTAAGGATCCGGGACTATTATATTGACACTAAATAACTGAAAAGCTTCCAGTTACATGTTCTCTCTAGGTAGTGTGGTTGTTCTGTGGAGTAGCAAAAGGCAGCCGACAATGGCTCTATCGAGGAGTGAGGCTGAGTATCGGAGTGCTATAGTTGCCACCCTATGAAGCCATGTGGCTTCGGCGACTACTACAAGACCTCTGGATCAAAGTATCGACTCCAATCCCAATCTACTGCGACAACATGAGCAACATGCACCTAGCCAAGAACCTTGTGTTCCATGCTCAGAAAAAGCACATAGAAGTGCATTATCACTTTGTGCATGAGCGGGTCCTTAACGATCAAGTCGAACTCGGTATATCTGGATGGATCAGAAGGTTTCCAACATCTTCACCAAGGCACTCGAAATCGACAAGTTGCAACGTTTTTTGGAGATGCTTGGTCTTCAACATCTTGACATGCCGCACTTGAGGGGGGAGAACCTGTACTGATATGGGGAGAACCGTTCCAACTAGTATTGATGCAAGGAAAACCAGAACAAAAACCAGGAAAACAGGTAAGGGCATCGGACAAGCAATCGGATAGAAGGAAACAACCAAAATAGGGGGAGAGAAGAAGAAAAGGGGAGCCGAGTTGACTGAAGAAGTCGGCATATCCAAACAAGTCGGAGCAAGCGGCAACAACGGCAGAGTCAAGAAGGACAGAGCCAACCGGAACGAGAAGGCCAAGACCCTATTGGGAAATCGGTCCCTCTGGATGGGATCCGGTTATGAATAAAGAGGGCCTGGTGAGAACCGGAAGAGATCCGGAAACCAGATCGGATGGACCTGGTGAGAACCGGAGGAGAAGACATATTTGTAAATGTGTTGAGTCAGCCTATTGAGGCTATATTTGTAAATAGCCCTAAGTTCATATAAGTATAAGTATGACTTAGGGCAATCACTATGTAGGGTGTGTGGACAATGAAGGTTATCATGTTGTGGTATGTGCATAACTATTGTACACAGAGAGTGTGTGTGTGTGAGAGAGAGATACAGAGCGATACTCTATTGTAACCATCGGCTAGCGAAGAAACAGGGCTCGAGGTTTTTGCCTCTAAGCCTCTGATTGTACCTTTCTCATATAGGGATAGTTTGGGGTCCGTGGGCTCCCGTGGTTTTTCCCTATTAGGGTTTTCCACGTAAACATCCTGTGTACTTTCTTTTGGTGTACGAGTATTCATCTATATTCCCATTTCTGTGTTTGATTCTCGAAGAAGTGATCAAAGAGTCGGTTGTGGCGGAACGCTATTTTTCGCACAATCTGGTATCAGAGCAAACAACACAAGAAATGGAAGAATCGTTCGGTGGCATGTTCAAGCTCACCGGCTCAATTACTCAGTGTGGAAGTCGAATATGAGGGATATGTTGGTGGTTAAAGACCTTTGGTTGCCGGTTCAGTTCGGGGACAAGATACCAGATAAGATCGATGCCACACTGTGGGAGGTGATGCACATGAAGACGACGACATACATCCGGTGCTTCATCGACATTAGCCTATACAACAACTTCAATGAAGAGAGTAAGGCTGATGATCTCTAGGAGAAGATCTGCATCATGTTCCAAAACTAAAATGCCGTTAATCGGGTTTCGGTATTCCGGAAGTTAGTGAGGCTCCGGTACCAAGACGGCTCCAGTATGGCAGAGCACATGAATGCCTTCCAAGGGCTAATACACCAAGCCACCTCGTTGGAAGTACCTCTCGTCGATGAGGTACTTGCAGTACTCTTGCTCGGTTCCCTCCCGGATAGTTGGGAGATGCTAGTTATCACATTGGACAATGCCAGGCCGGAAGGAAAGTTGTTGTCCCTAACAAGGGTAAACTCAAGCTTGGTAGATGAAGAAGCTCGTCGGAAGGACTGGGAGTTTGGAACCGATCCGAAGGCCTTGGTCACTAAAGATGACCAAAACCGGGGGAGAGGCCACTATCGGAGTCCCCAAAACCGGGATAAATCGGGGACTAGGTCGAAGTCAAGGGGGAGGCCTACTTGCTTCTACTGTGGGAAGCCGGGGCACTTCCAAAAGAACTGTCGGCATTTCCGGAAAGAGAAAGAAACCAACACTACCAACCCGAAGAAGAGTTCGAACCGAAACGGTTCTGACCGGACAGGCCCGGATCGAAAAGGAACATTGGCGATCGCAGAAAGTGAAGAAGAACTGATGCTCATTACTAAGGAGAATGAGTTAAACCTTGTCAGTGACGAGACAACGTGGGTTGTCGATTCCAGAGCATCGTTCCACTTGACTCTGGACCGGAAATGCTTCTCATCCTACACAACCAGTGATCATGGTTGTGTCCAGATGGGGAATGAAGGTACATGCCGAATTGTCGGCATAGGAGATGCAAGTTGTTGTTGAAGGATGTCCGACACGTTCCGAAGCTTCGACTGAACCTGATATGTGCTGGTCCGCTAGATGATGAAGGGTACACGGGTAGCATCCGGAACGGAGTCATGAAGTTCAGCAAATGAAGCTTGATTGTGGCGCGAGCCCAGAAAATCAACACATTATACCTGATGCATGCCTGAATGGGGATGAAGAGACTTATCGAAGACAATCTCATTCCGATGAAGGACGTGCAACTTGAGAAGTGCATTGATTGCTTGGCCGGCAAGCAAAACCAAACCGCCTTTCGGTCAAGACCACCGATGAGACGGAATGCACCACTTGAGCTGGTGCCTACCGATGTGTGTCAAGTGGACACAAAGTCACATTCCGAATCGCAGTACTTTGTGACATTCATAGACGACCACAACCGAAAGTTGTGGGTCTCACTGTCGAAGATGAAGGATCAGGTACTATCCGTCTTCAAGAAGCTCCACGCGAGAGTGGAAAGAGAATCTGGCCGGAAGCTAAAGGCGGTTCGAGCAGACAACAGAGGAGAATACCGGGGGCAGTTCGAGGAGTACTGTCGGCCGAAGGGAATCCGGCTCGAGTTTACCGTGCCGAAGACGTCGGAACTAAATGGACGGGCCGAAAGGATGAACCGGACCAGAATGGAGAGAGTCTGGAGCATGCTTGCACATGCTAAGTTACCTAGGACTTTTCGGCTGAAGCGATGATGACAGCGACCTATGTGATAAACAGATCATCCTTGGAAGGAGACTCGCCTCAAAAAGTATGGACCGGTAAAGATGTATCTTACCGCCACCTGAAGGTGTTCGGGTGTCTCGCATATGTGCATGTTGCAAAGGACAAGAGAGCAAAGCTAGATCCGAAGTCTCGGACATGCATATTCCTTGGATATGGCGATGATGAGTTCGATTACCGGGTGTGGGATCTGGTCAACAAGAAGGTGTTCTGGAGTCGGGAAATAGTCTTCATGGAAGACGGAACCATTGCCGACTGGGTGTCAGAGAAGAAGATGATGAACTCCGGATCATCCAATGTAAACCGGTTTGAGGACACAAGGACCTACCCGGTTGAAAACCGGACGTTGGCTGGCAACAAGAGGACGCTCGACGAACCAGTCAAATATGGACAAGAAACCGAACTGACCGAAGAAGAGCACATCGGAACCGAAAAAGATCCCGAATTGGATTCGGATGAGGAACAAACAGAGGAACTGATAGTCAGAAACCAAGGACAGAGATATCCTCTCCGAGAGGGAAGATCCCGAATTGGAAATTTTCGGATGTAGAGCATGTGTTGCTAACCAATGAGCAGGAGTCGGAAAGTGGTTGACTGCCATGCAGGATGACATGGATTCCCTAGATGAGAACCACACATATGAACTGACAGAGTTGTCGAAAGGGAAGAGAGCACTCCAGAACAAGTGGGTGTACAAGCTGAAACCGGGAGATGCCGGAAACCCGCTAAGATACAAAGCTCGAATTGTAGTGAAGGGTTTCCAATATAAGAAGGGAGTAGAATTCGATGATATTTTCGCCCGGGTAGTAAATATGACATCCAGACGGTTTTGAGCAAAGCTGCAAGCATAAATCTCGAGGGAGAGCAACTGGACGTCAAGACGACATTCCTACATGGCGACCTCGAAGAACAGATCTCCATGCAGCAACCGGAAGGATTTGAGAAGAGAGGGAAGGAGCACCTGGTGTGCCGGCTGAAGAAGAGCTTGTACGGATTGAAGCAAGCTCCCCGGCAATGGTACTGGAAATTCGACTCCTTCATGACCGACCAAGGGTATCACAAGACGTAGGTCGATCACTGCGTGTTTGTGAAGAAATTTGACGGAGGAGATTTCCTGATAATCCTCCTATATGTGGATTGTTGATCGGCAAGCTCAACTGGATAAGCCCGAGCCGGTGAGCGAGATGGATCGGTAAGCCGGTGAGCAACTGAGCCGGCAAGCAATAGAGCCGGTGAGCTAGGGAGCCGATTAGCCGGATCCAATCGGTAACCGGAAGCCTAGTATTAGTTTAGACTATTAGGCAGTTATAGTCTCCTAGTAAGTGTCAGATGCTCGTGTGAGCATTGAAGTACGTGGTACTTCTGTCAGTCCCACGAGGACTTGTATAAATAGTGCTACTGAGCACAATTGTATGTACAGAGTGCTTATGTTGTTTTGAATATAGCTTTTAGGTTTTGCTCTCTCTATCTCTCCAGTGTACTCTGTGCTTTCTCTGCTTTCTCTATTTTCCAACGCTTCCGCAAGTAATCGTTTACATGGTATCAGAACGCGAGGGTTGAGAACCTCTGCAACCGACAAACGCTTGAAAGCAAACCCTAACAGGTCGCAAGAACAACAGACAGAGAAGTGATGGATAGAGGAATGGCTAGCTTGCTTCCTGTGGAGAAACTCGACAGATCCAACTACGCATCTTGGTCATACAAGATGCACCAGTACCTGCTTGGGTATGGCTACTGGAGTTTCGTCGAAGGAGCCAACGAAACAGCACCTGATGCGGCACATAAGGATTTCCCAGTGTGGGAACAATCGGCAAGCAGAGTGATGTACTGCTTTGCGTCTAGTGTCGGAGACCAGCTACTGAGCCACATCCGAGACGCCAAGACGCCGAAGGAGGCTTGGGGAAACCTGAAGAAGGTTTTCGCCACGAGCACTACAACCTGGAAGCTACAACTCCGATAGGAGTTGAGAAATGTCCGACAGAAGGACATGTAGGTGGCGGATTACACGGCCCGGATCAAAGAGATCTGTGACTTGCTTGCCTCTATCAATGTTACCATAGAGGAAGACAAGTTTTCTTGGGGGCCTAGCGTCTAAGTTCAGAGCGTTCCGAACGGTGGTATGTACCAGGGAGAATACGCCGTCATTTTTCGACCTACAATCGATGCTCCTTGTAGAGGAGAACCACGCCGGTGCGTCAACTAGCGCACCCATTGACAACCAGATGTTGTACACGGAAGCGGATCGGCCCTGTGGGCATGGTGGACGAGGCAGGTCGGCACGCAATGGAGGCGACTGGCAAGACCAGGAACAAAGGCAAAGAGAACGTGCCGACAACAATTCCGGACCCTCCGGGAGCAGGGGGAGTCATGGCGGCACCGGAAGACAGCAAGAGAAGACTGCAACGGAATGATGGTACTGTGGCAAAAAGGGCCACAAAGAAATCGAGTGCTGGAGAAAACGCGCCGATTCGGACAAGTCCGGATCCGGCAAGGCCGACAAGGACGGCCAGCAAAGCTCGCACTACGCGAAGGGATCAGGAGGATCCAAGAACGGTAACAGGCCAGCCTTGGTGATGAAGCACGAGACGAACTCGATGAAGAAGACCACTTCCAAATTTGAGGAAATGTGGTATGTTGATTCCGGTGCATCGAACCACAAAGAGTGGTTCTCCTTTTTGGAGAAACCAGATCAACCAGGAGTAGTCGAAACCGGAGACGACACTCCTCACCCAATCGTGCACGTCGGAGAAGTCCCTTTAAGCCACGTCGAACAGAAGGGGAAGCTGATGAACGTATTACACGTTTCGACAATCACGAAGAACCTAGTGTCGGTCAGACAGATCGTCGACCAAGGGATGCAGGTGCGGTTTACGCACCTCGAGTGCTTCATTGAGGAAGAGGGCCAGATTATTGCGCAAGGGCGCAGAGATGGGAGGATGTTTATCCTTGACACCAATGATGTCGGCACCGCTCTATTTGCAAAAGGACAGAAGGTCGAATCAGACATCGACCTGTGGCACAAGCGGATAGGCCACGTCAATTACCGGAGGCTTCAAGACCTGCAAGGGAAACAAGTTGTTTTCGGTTTGCCGAAGTTTAGCGGCCGGAAGGCCCAAGTATGTGAAGCCTGCCAACTCGGGAAGCAACACCGGCTTCCATTCCCCACCGAACATAACCGGAGCCGTAACAAGCTCAACCTTATCCATTCAGATGTGTGGGGACTGGCACAGAATGTTAGTCTTGGCAGGAGTCGATATTTCGTCTCCTTCATCAACGACTATACGCGGCACACATGGATCTACCTCATTGAGCGGAAGAGTGAAGTCTTCGAGTGTTTCCAGAGTCTCCAAAGCATGGTGGAACAGGAATCGGAGAGGAAGATCAAATGCCTGCGGTCAGATGGCGGAAAAGAATACTTTTCCGGCCAATTCAACAATTATCTGCAGCAAAAGGGAATTCAGCGAGAGTTCAACTGCAGATACACACCGCAACAGAACGGTGTTGCTGAAAGGAAGAACCGGTTGCTCATTGATGCAGCAAGGGCAATGCTGGAGGAGAAGAGCATGCCCAAATTCTACTGGGTGGAGGCAGTCCGAATGACTGTCTACATCCAGAACCGGATCGGTGATAAGGTGTCAGCTCAGGAGCTATATTTCGGGTGCAATCCGAATTTGAGACACCTTAAGATCTTTGGTAGCATTGCATATGTGCATGTACCAGATGAGAAGCGGAGGAAGCTAGATGCAAAATCGGAAAAATGCATCCTAATCGGCTATGCTGAAGAGCAAAAGGGTTATCAGTGTTATAACCCCTGGCCAAAGCAGGTCCGAGTCTGTCGAGATGTCGAGTTCGATGAATTGGCATCATGGTACTCCTTACCGGCTTCGACTTCCAAATCCGACCCCATGCCGGAGGATGAGGCTAGTGAGACTGAACCAGCCCAAGTAGATGATGAAGTGTGGATTCAGGATTAGAGTCCGGAATCGTTTCGGTTGATTGGGCGGAACGAGAGACTGAGTCAATCTGACCAGTCCGATGAGGAGCCGACGAGTAGTGGAGACTCTGTCATGCTTTCCCCGCGCAAAGAGAAAGGGAAGAAAAATATGCCAGAATTCGAAACCGGCAACGATGAGTCAGATCGGTGTGCATCCAACTCCGGCAAGGAGAAAGGCGGATCTTTGGCAACGAAGACCGAACCGGCCAAGAAGGGCCTCAAACCGGGTAACGGTGAGTTACACCGGTCCACCCGCCAGAAGGATCTCGTCAAGCGGTACAGGTACAATGAGTACATGGAGCATCACTATTCGTACATGACTAAGGTGGCAGAAGTGCGTGAGCCGGAGAGCTACGCAGAAGCGGCAAAGGACACCAATTGGCGTGCCGCTATGAAGGAAGAAATGCGGGCACTTGATGTCAACAGTCCGGTATGTATCCTGCTGTATGTTGATGATTTAGTCATCACCGGACCAGGTCTTCCAGCAGTCAACTGCGTCAACTCCAAGTTGTCGAACGCATTTGAGATGAAGGAACTGGGGGACCTTCATTATTTTCTTGGGATTGAGTTGATCCGAACCCCCGACGGCATATTGCTCTCACAACGACATTACGTCTTGAATATGTTGTACAAGTTCGGCATGACAGAATGCCGACCTGTCTCCACACCCTTGGACCGAAACCAGAAGCTTCGTTCCAACTCCGGACCGGCCTACAACGAGAAACGGTTCCAACAAATTGTCGGAAGCCTTATTTACCCGACATCAGCTATCCGGTCGGAATGATAAGTCAGTTCATGCAGAAGCCGACCGTGGAGCACCTTCAGTGCGCGCAGCGGATACTGCAATATGTAAGCGGCACGAAGGACTAGGGACGGTTATACCGGCGAGGTATAACCGAAGAGCTAGTCGGTTACATGGATGCCGACTGGGTCGGTGATGCGTCGAATCACAGATCCACTTCCGGTTTTATGGTTTCCCTTGCGAGCGTAGCTATTGCGTGGAGCAGCAAAAAGCAGCCAACAGTTGCTCTGTCGAGCACTGAGGCTGAGTATCGGGGCGCTACCATTACCACCTGTGAAGCCATTTGGCTTTAGCGACTGTTGCAAGACCTACGGATCGAGGTACCGACCCCGATTCTGGTCTACTGCGACAACATAAGCAGCATGCAACTCGCCAAGAACCCCGTATTCCATGCTTGCACAAAGCACATAGAAGTGCACTATCACTTCATGCGTGAACGTGTCCTGAGCGGTGAGGTCAAACTTCGGTATGTTCACACAGATCGGCAAGTTGCTGACATCTTCCCCAAACCACTCGGATCAGACAAGTTGCAGCACTTCACCGAAATGCTTGGTGTTCAACATCTCGATGTGCCACTCTTGAGGGGGAGAACGGGCAAAGCCAAAGAGACTGCCGATTGTGCCGGGGAGGGAAGAACAGACGAAGGGAGAGTCAAGAAGAAGAAAGGAGCCGAGTCGACAGGGGAAGTCGACACGTTCGAACAAGTCGGAACAAGTGACAGCGGCGGCAGAGTCAAGAAGGACAGAGCCGACCGAAGGAAGAAGGCCAAGACTTGGACATGGTCCGATGTGGTGATGGGCTTGGAACCAGAAGACGAATCGGGAGCAACCGATTTAGACAAGAGCTGGAACGAATCGGAGACAGTCGATTCGGTTCAACAGACAGATTCGGAAGAACCGGATCAATTCAAGGCCAAGCAGACACAGATGCAACGGAAGTCGATCGGGTGTAGGTGGGTGTACAAGGTCAAGTACAACACCGATGGCTCAGTCAACCGGTACAAGGCTCGGCTAGTGGCAAAGGGCTACGCGCAGAAACACGGCATCGACTACGATGAGACGTTTGCTCTGGTCGCGAAAATGACGATCGTTCGTGTTTTGCTCACACTAGGCGCGGCCAAGGGGTGGCACCTACATCAAATGGATGTAAAGAATGCGTTCCTGCAAGGTGACCTTGAAGAACAAGTGTACATGGTACAACCTCCCGGATTTCACTCCGGAACGAACTCCTCGGCAGTATGCCGACTGAAGAAGTCCCTTTACAGACTGAAGCAAGCCCCGCGTGCCTGGAACGCGAAGATCACGCAACAACTGTGTCGGATGGGTTTCGTCACGTCAAAATCGGACTCTTCCCTGTTCATCCGGAAAGGTCGACTCGGCCCGGTTAGTATTCTACCATATGTCGATGACTTGGTCATCATCGGCGCCAACCTAGGTGAAATCGACTGTGTGAAGCTCCAGCTTGCGGCATCGTTCGACATGAAGGATCTGGGAGACCTTCATTACTTCCTCAGGATCGAAGTGATCCGTACCCCCGAAGGCATATTGATCAGCCAACGTCATTACATGCTGAGTATGCTCTTCAAATTCGGGATGGCCGACTGTAAGTCCGTCTCGACTCCTCTGGACAGAACCGTCAAGCTTTGTCCTGATACGGGAAAGGTATGCGACCCGACGAGGTTCCGACAAATTGTCGGAAGCCTTATATACTTGACCATCACCCGACCCGACCTCAGTTATCCGGTTGGGGTGATCAGTCAGTTCATGGCGCGACCTACCCAGGAGCACCTTCAGTGTGCGCAACGCATACTTCGGTATGTCAACGGCACTAAGGACCGGGGATTGCTATATCAGACCGGTGGAGCCATGCGGTTAGTCGGCTACACCGATGCTGATTGGGTTGGCAACGCCGCCGATCGCCGATCCACGTCTGGATACGCGTTCTCCCTCGGGAGTGCCGCGATCGCGTGGAGCAGTAAGAAGTAGCCGACAGTTCCACTGTAGAGCACCGAAGCCGAGTACCTGAGGAGCGGCTGTCGCGACATGCGAAGCCATATGGTTGAAGCGGCTACTTAAGGACCTGCGACAGGAGGTGTCCGATCCAACGACGATCTACTGCGACAACCTCAGCAGCATCCAACTCGCGAAGAACCCCCTCTTCCACGCATGGACCAAGCACATTGAGGTGCACTACCATTTCGTCCGTGAGCGTGTCCTTTCCGGTGAAGTCGAACTTCAGTAAGTTCCGACGGATCGGTAGACTGCCGACATCTTCACCAAGCCTCTTGGTCTGGACAAGTTGCGGCAATTCTCAGGTGCGCTCGAATTGCGTCACCTCGATGTGCCAAACTTGAGGGGGATAACAGTCCCGAACGACCAAGCAAAGCAGCAGGAAAGGAGCGGAGACCGCGACACCGAGTCGGTTGTCGAGTTCGACTTCGGATCGGCTGAAGAAGCCGAGGGCGGACCCGCCGAAAAGTTTAGAAGCGGACAGAAGGGGAGCAACCGAAGGAGAGAGCTGAAGCCAACCACGCATGAGGAGGATGACGCCATCGAGGGCGAGAAGACCGAAGACGAGTTGGAGATAGCCAACTCGGACGACAGCGAAGACCGATTGGAGGTAGCCGAGTCGGTTCGGATGTTTGATTCAGACACGCTGAATCAACTGAGGCCCAAGCGGAAGAAAAGGCAGCAGAAGAAGCATCAACACCGCAACAACAGAAGAGCTGATGAGGGCCACATGAGCAGACAAGCCGACCGGAAGGGTCAAAGTGCGCGGAGTCGAACAGGTCGAGGAGCGCGAGCGAGGCGAGAAGCCAGGAGGAACCGGTGCTGTGAAGATCCCGAAGAGCCTCAAGTTGAGCTTGAGGGGGAGTGTTGAGAGACAAGCTCAACATCGGCCGGATCGGCTGAAGAAGCCGAGGACCGGATCGGTTGGGATCGATCGGTTAGGCCGAGTTCATAAACCGGGAGGCCGTTAGGAAAGATATTCCGTGAGGAATATATTTGGGAGTTAGTGTAGGAGCTCTTGATGAGCATTGAAGTACTGTCAGTACTTCGGTCAGTCATTCTAGGACTTGTATAAAAGTGCTCACTGAGCACGTCTTATGTACAGATTGAGTTTTATTGTTGAATATAGTTTTTTGTATTTCTCTCTCTGTCTCTCCCGAGTATACTGCGTAAGCTCAAGCTCTCCATTGAACCTGAGTTTCCTTCCTTCTGTTCGGTCTTCATACTTGCTTCCGCACGTTACTTTCTACACTACAACATGTTAGCTAATTAGCAACTTCTCTTTAGCTACCCTTTTTCTCGTTAGGTGTAGTTATGGCTCTTGAAGTTATTTATCCATTACACTTGTGCTTTTCTACCATCTTAGCTGACAACTAAACATTGGCAGTAGCTAATTAGCTACGACTCTTGATATTAGTGGCTGATTAGCTAGAATGTAGCTAATTACCTATTATACTATAGATTGGCAATAGCTAATTAGCTACGTCTTAGCTAATTAGCTACCACACTTAAGTATGACAGTAGCTAATTAGCTAAACGACTCTTGATATTGCTTAGCTAATTAGCTACAACTTAGCTAATTACCTACTACACTATAGATTGGTAGTAGCTAATTAGCTATTATACTTAAGTATGGCAATAGCTAATTAGCTAAATGACTCTTGATACTACTTAGCTAATTACCTACAACTTAGCTAATTACCTACTACATTATAGAGTGACAATAGCTAATTAGCTACATCTTAGCTACACTCTCAATATGACTTTTAGCTATACTGCTTAGCTAATTAGCTATTATAGTTATGTATGGTAGTAGCTAATTAACTACGACTCTTGTTATTGCTTAGCTAATTACCTACTACACTATAGATTGGCAGTAGCTAATTAGCTACATATTAGCTAATTAGCTACTATACTTAAGTATGACAATAGCTAATCAGTTGAACAACTCTTGATACTACTTAGCTAATTACCTACAACTTAGCTAATTACCTACTACACTATAGATTGGCTACTTAGCTACTACACTATTGAAGACACTATTCCCTAGGTTCCACTACGTTAGAAACCAAATTTCTAAATTTTGAGTATTCCCATAAATCACTTATTCATCGTAATAAGTGACATGTAATAAAGCAAAAAAAATTCATAAAGGATCCTTATGAATTGCCCACGAAAAATTAGCTAAACAAATAGCTAAATTGGGATGGACATTTTAGCAACGAATTAGCTATATTAGTGTTTCCATTCCCATGCTTGTACCCCTACATGAGTCGAGATCATGTCCATTTTTGTTTCTCATTCAACAATTGTAAACATACGGAAAACATATGTATTTTTAATTCATGAGAGTATGTGCTCTCACACTATCCTCTTAATCTTCCATTTGAAGTTAAGAGCTAATTAATCCAAACCCTAATCCACTTATAGGGTGTCTTATGTATTCAATGTATTGTTTGTTTGACTCTATTTGTAGGGAGGACACATGTTGATTCTCGCAATGAATGTTGTAGTCTCTGATAGTGTTAGGAATATTGGGAAGAATTAGGACGAACGTAGACAACCAACTCAATAAATGACTGACACAACTTTAAAATAGAATACACCACATTTTACGTGGAAAACCCAAAAGGGAAAAACCACCAAACCCTTAGGGTACAAAAACCTTTGACTTTGTTAAGACTACAAGTGAGAATAACCTCTCGAGGTTTCACTAGAGGAATACATATGCATCAAGGTACAACCTTGGTAACAATCTTCACTCGATTGGGTGGAAGGAACGAGATGACAGAAAAACTGAAACAACAAAACCTTATACAGATAGATAGGAAAGTTGTTGCCCAGTCGTAGGCTGTGAGTTTCTTGGCGACACGAACAACCCCTTCCTAAATCTCTATCCCTTAATCATGGCATCAACATCCAGTACAGGAGTTGACATCCGAAATTCGATGGCAAAACCATGCCCTATGGAAGGAGATGATGCAGGACGTACTGATTATTCGAAGACGGGTCGAGGTCATTTGACATTCCCAAAAGCCTGCTTCACGATTCGATGAGTGGAGATCAATGGACGAAATCACATGCTACACCATTCGAATGCACCTAGCCGAAAATGTCTATTTCAGCATGGCAAAAGAGACGAAAATGTCTATTTCAGCATATCGTTCTCATTATGGGAGAAGCTACAAGCCGTGTACGAGAAAAAGTCCTCATCTTCAAAATTGATCTTGATCAAACAATTGTTCAATATGAAGATGAGAGAGACCAATCCGACTACCTCTCACATCAACACCTTCAGCCGGGTATTGTCAGAACTCTCCTCACAAGGGATCAACTTCGAAGAAGAAGTGAAAGTCGTTGCCCTCTTAGCGAGCTTGCCGGCGAGTTGTTCAATATGAAGATGAGAGAGACCGATCCGACTACCTCTCACATCAACACCTTCAGCCGGGTATTGTCAGAACTCTCCTCACAAGGGATCAACTTCGAAGAAGAAGTGAAAGTCGTTGCCCTCTTATCGAGCTTGCCGGCGAGTTGGGAGGTATTCTGCACAACATACGCCAATAGCCGATCGATCCTAAATCTGGATGAGACAATCGGCCAAGTCCTCACCGAGGACATTCGTCAAAAATCGATGGGACTTATCATCGATGAATCGGCAGAAGCCCATCACACAACGGACTCATTCGACCGATAGAGTCGAACGAGAGAACAAGCCAAGAGAACTGGTCGGAACACCAACCGATCAAAAATGAGGGGAAACCGACAACAGTCGAAGTAGAGAACGAGCTGATCAAGCGCATTCTACAGACATTGCAGAAACGGTGGCCACAATATTTCAGATTGTTGATTGATAAAGAGGAAAGGGAGTGGTAGGCAATCCGAGTGGAATCGAGGACAACCTGACTCAGATCACTCTCCAGTCGGCAACCAAATCAACGTTGCCGACACTTGATCCGGAGAAATTCCCTCCTTACAGGACTCTATGATCGGAGAAGTCCTCTACAATGTACAAGATGCACACACGTAGTTACTGGATTCCGGTACCACATTCCACATTGTCATGTTGTAAATACTTGTGCTCAACAAAGTGATTAAAAGATAGTAAAACATGGACACAAGCTGGTTATGACACTTTAGGCATGATTGTGGATGCTTTAGTCGACGGTAGATTTGAAGAATCAAGATGAATTGATGTGAGATAGTCAAAGAATGCCTTTACAATAGGCAGTCAATGTTTTCGTCGTAATATTTCAAGGGAATATTGGATTTAAATAAATAAACGTTCTTTCGAAACTTTCTCGATGTGCTACAAATGTTGAGAAGGGTTCATGGATAGAATCAAGTGTCTTCATACCCAAAATACAAAATCTATCGGTTGCATGCAAAGGAAAGTGGCTGAAGTGTTACATGTGCGACACGTGGCAAGATACATGCCAGAACTAACAATTAAACCCCTATAGTATATAAGTGTGGAAGCCTTGAGAATAGGATAGCCTGAGAATATCTCTCTTGATGTAGTCTGTGTTTTTATATCCGTCTTGTTAATAGATACTCTATTTTCATTCTCCTTTCCTCTTTTCATAAATTATGATACATATTGTGAAAGTGATTTTAGAATTCAAGGTATTGAATTCTACAAAAATATAAGGTATGGAGCATTCACACCCGAAGGCCAAGAACACGAGCTAAGGTTTCAAGTATAAGTCAAACTAAAAGCAAGAGAGATGGAGAAAAGTAAAAGAAGGAAAAAGCAGACCACCAAAAAGCAATCAGAAACAAACGCTCATAACTCTCTCGTTTGACACCCAAATATGGATTAGAAAGCTTATGACGAGAGCTATCCGTAGCTTTTTAAAACTCTAAATTTGGAGCATGGATGAGGGAGATATGACGATTAGCAGATCGTTGTGTCATAGCTAAGAATAGGAGATGGAAAAGCTCTAAAAAAAGCGTGGAAAAGAAAGCAAGCGAAACTTATCTACTAGAGGAGAACTTCATATAAAGCAAGAAGAGTGAGGTGGTGAGGAGAGTTTTTTTCTTGTGGTGTTTTTCTTGCCTATTCATATAGTGCGTTTTTCTGGTGATCAATTCATCCTTGTAGGCTTGAGTTTATGTATCTTCTTTCTCTTGTTTCTATGATGATCACTCCTTATTAATATATCTTTGTAGATTTGGGTTTATATATCTTACTTCTCTTTCTTTTCTATCATCATCTCTCTTTTCACATATCTTTGTCAATTCCAATCTCTTACTTGTTGTACAAGAATGATTATCATAAAATATTCTAAACCCTCTTTGGTGTAGTGAGAATTTATATATATTTATATATAATATTATCAACTCTTGATATAGATCCTCCCCTCTCATATTTCTTTATTGATTGTCTTTTTCATACCCATTCATCTCCTTTTGTATTTGTGGTCTTTCTTAAACTCAAAGATGTTGTTATGATGTGCCTTGTGTGTTTCTAGATGTATTGTGCTAGAGTTTTGAGAGGCAAATTCTTGCGCAACACGTTTTCTACAAGTGGGGCAATGGATCTTGCACAACAAGTGGCAAAGATGGCTGATGAACTAAGTAAGCTTTGTATCATCCAAGCTGAACTTACAGGGTCTATGCAAGTTTCTCAACAAAAGAAAGATATGTTAAGATTTCTAGGAGATAGCCCACGTATGCAACGATGGATAATGATTATACAAGAGTTTGAAGTAAGTTTTATTAAAGAAGAAACTATTAGGCGGATTTGCTTACCTATAAGGAGCTTGTGTCAACTAAGAGTGTAAAAGAGATAGATGATCATGTCAAACCAATCAGTGAGTCTGAAATAATGTTGAAAAAGTTTGAAGGGGTATTATATTTTTATGGTGATTTTTAGCAAAAAACAAAGATTGCAGGAATTGGATATGCTTTCGTGAATAGAGAATGTCATCAATTATGGAGTGGAACTGATCACATTGAAGCGAATAGTCACAATGAGGCTGAGTATCTTAGCTTAATTCATTCCTTACAATTATGCATGGAAAAAGGAATTAGAAGTTTGATGGTGAAGGGAGATTCATTGTTGATTATAAGACAAGTGTTGGGGGTGTGGAAGGTGCAAAAGGGTAGTCTTCGTCCCCTTCTCCAACAAGTGATGCAATTGCAACGCTTGTTTGTGGAGTATCAATTTCAGCATATCCCAAGAGATAAGAATGCAAGGGCTCATGACCTAGCAAGCAAGATAATAGCAGAAGAAGTGGGAATGCATGTTATAAATATGCCATCATACAAAGGTCGACAGAGCCTAAAAGAGGAGGAATATGTTTTAAGGACAGGAAGGGCTAGAAAAGAGCTCCCATATCATAGGAATCTTGGCATAACACATCGTGCACAAAGGTATGTGATAATACATGATGATCTTTATTTGAAAGATATAGATGGGGTGCTTAAACGTGTATGACGGCATGATGAGATTCAAGAATGTTAGTCTATGTGTCATGAGGAAGGATGTGGAGGCCATTTTGGAATAAAATATACTAAAAGGAAGATCATGCAAACTCAATTAACATGTCCAAGCATGTATAGGGATGTGGTACATTGGTGTAGGTCATGTCATGAATGTCAATTATATCAACAAAGAAGATTAATGCATGAACCTCCAGGGAGGATTGTTAGCTATAAGATATTCTCTAAGTGGGGTTTAGATATCATTGGGCCATTACCTAGTTCTACTAGTGGCAAAGTATACATTATGTCAGTAGTAGAATATGTTTCACAATGGCTAGAAGCACGGGCTACACGTACTGCAACAAGCGAAGAAATGGCAAGGTTTGGTTTTGAACAAGTAGTATGTAGATTTGGTGTGCCTTTGGTTCTGAATTTAGAGGAGATTTTATTAAAGATTTGATCACTCATTTGGAGATTGCACATAAAAGAGCTACTCCATATCACCCACAATGTAATGGATTGGTGGAGTCCTTTAATGGGACTATACATAAGCCATTGTTCAAGCTTGTGGACTTGTATCCACGGAGTTGGGATATAGAGTTAAACAAAGCACTATGGGCATGTAGGATGACACATAAGCTTTCCATAGGTTTTACTCCCTTCCACTTAGTATATGGGGAGGATGCAATGATGCCTGCAAATGTGTTGTTTCCTTCTATTCAAATGATGGAGTGTTTGGGAGTGCACGATGAATTTCAAATGGATATACGAAAAGAAGCTATGCATGATTTATTTATCAATGTGTGGATGGCTATCTCTCGGGCCAGATGTGAGAGACGGACTTAGACATAGGAATAACACCCGACGGGAAGAACTCTCCAGTATTCCACCATGCGGAAGTTGCCTTCGCGCGCCGCCCGTGCCAGGGAACAAGCGGAGCATCGCTAATGGCTTTCATCCGGCCGACTCGGCGCCAGCAACTTCATGCCGCACTAGAATAATCCAATATGCGGTTCCGCACGTTCTACCGCTTCTCCATTCGTTTCCGATACTGATCATGAAACACCATAAACAGCAAGGTGCTAAAGTCTAGGATTCGAGTGAAATTCTTGATTTGCCTGTTAGACGCCGTATTGAACCATTCTCTCTTGTTCCTCCCACCAGCCCACGACCGGACTCAAATACATTTCTATGAAGACTTGTGTCCACAATGGGATGAAAGAAGTCAAGCACTAGCAAGGGAAAAAAACTTGATAGAGGGTATGTTGGTCTTAGTATATTCAAAGAAAATTCAAGCATAGGTGGGATGGACCTTATGTAATCCATAAGAGGTTTACCAATGGAACATATGAGCTAAAGAGTATGGATGCGTCATTAATGAGAGAAAGGATCAATGGGGTGATATTAAACCCATATCATTTATGCATAATGAGCTCCTCAATGACAATAGCTTCTTAAAGTACAAAGAGTGAAACTTTTACTTGTACATATTTGTGAAATATTTTCAGGTACTTGCTGCTCAAGACAAGGATAAGGTACATATGAAGGATATTAGTAGTTTACTAGTGTTTATCTTGGATTTAAATAAATAAATGTTCTTTCGAAAGCTTGCTCGACGTGCTACAAATGTCTAGAAGTCGTGGATAGAATCAAGCGTCTTCATATCCAAATAACAAAATCTATCGGTTGCATGCAAAGGAAAGTGGCTGAAGTGTTACATGTATGACACGTGGCAAGATACATGCAAGAACTAACAATTAAGCCCCTATAGTATATAAGTATAAGTGTGGAAGCCTTGAGAATAGGATAGCCTAAGAAGATCTCTCTTGATGTAGTGTGTTTTTATATCCGTCTTGTTAATAGATACTCTATTTTCATTCTCCTTTCCTCTTTTCATAGATTATGATATATATCTTTGTCAATTCCAATCTCTTATTTGTTGTACATGAATGATTATCATAAAATATTGTAAACCCTCTTTGGTGTAGTGAGAATTTATATATATATATATAATATTATCAACTCTTGATATAGATCCTCCCCTCTCATATTTCTTCATTGATTGTCTTTGTCATACCCATTCATCTCCTTTTGTGTTTATGGTCTCTCTGAAACTCAAAGATGTTGTTATGGTGCCCCATGATGATGTGCCTTCTGTGTTTCTAGATGTATTGTGCTAGAGTTTTGAAAGGCAAATTGTTGCGCAACAACGTGACCCCCAACATTGAATGGTTTTCGAACTATTCAACCAATGCCAGTGGTACAATCCGACTAGGAAACGGGCAGGAGTGCAGAATAGCAAGGTCTAGAGAGGTTCCCATCAGATTGCCAAACGGCAACACAATAAGCCTGCACCGAGTTCGGCACGTACGCAATCTGAAACGGAGTTTGGTCTCCATCGGCATGTTAGCCGAATACGTGTACCGAACGACTCTTAGTGAGTCAACATGGATGATCAGCCAAGGAAACCTGAAGATAGGAGATAGGCATAAGTACAATAACTTGTACCCATTGATGGCGATCAATCCAGAAGGGGCCGAACATACCGACCCAAACATATGACATGGTAGACTTGGCCATATGTCTCAAGCCCGACTCAATCGACTGATGACGGTTGGCTACATCCCTAAACTCCAAGCAAAGACGGACTTTTGTGAGCATTGTCGATACGGGAAACAGACTCGAAGTCCGCACACTCTCCATTACGAGATGGTACGACAGTCCCTAAAGCTCATGCACACAGATATATGTGGGCCCATGCCAGGGCAATCACTAGGAGGTTCCCGGTAATTCATCACCTATGTAGATGACTGTACACGGACGGTGCAGACCTACTCGATCAGGTCCAAAGATGAAGAGGTCGAGGTGTTCACTCTGTGGCAATCTGAAGTGGAGAACCAGTCGGGACACAAAGTGAAGACACTCTGATCTAACGACGGAGGCAAATATACCTCCAGAACCTTCAAGCAGTACTTGTCCAACAAAGGGATCAGACATCAAAAGATTGTTCCTTACACACCCATGCAGAATAGAGTCACAAAATGGATCAACTGAACGATCCAGGAGAGGGTGACGACAATGCTCCAACAAGCTGGACTAAAGTTGGAGTTCTGGGCTAAAGCATTGAAGACAGTAGTATGTTTGGTAAATCTATCACCGTTGACAACATACCTGCTAACTCTGAATTGGTAGGAAGTCGACTAGTCTAACTCGAAGGCAAAGCCATCAAAGACAGAGCCAATTCGACAAGAGTCGAAGAAGGCATAGTCAACAAGATGTGAGTAGGAAACATAATGGAGTCGAAGATGCGAGTAGTTCATAGGGGAGGACAATGTGACACCACCGAAATCCCGACTTGGGGGCTGGTCACCTTACAAGCCTCCGGGCACAAACGGTTCAACAAATACCAATCGACCGACAGAGCCAATCGAATACTCCGAACCTCTTATCTTGGTAACCAGGAGATCTAGACGAGCTCAAAGGCAGATAGAGTAGTACCAACCTAACCTCGACTACGTAAACTACACCGATGCAGGCTAACCAAGAACTTACGAAAAAACTATGGCTACAATGGACGCCAAAACATGACTACAAGCCATGAAATCAGAAATGGACTCGATTCACAAGAATCAGACATGGGAGCTGGTCAAACTACTAGTTGGAAGAAAGACGCTACCTTGCAAATGGGTTTTCCGATACAAATATGTATTTGACTCAAAGAAACCCAAGTACAAAGGTCGGCTTGTCGTGAAAGGTTTCAAACTAGAACACGGGGTTGACTACGACGAGATATTCTCACCAATAGTCAAGATGACCACCCTCCGAATCCTACTAGGAGCTATAGCGACATAAGACCTGGAGCTCGAGGAAATGGACGTAAAGACGACATTCCTACATGGAGATCTGGAAGAAGACATTTACATGTCTCAACCTGCAGGCTTGACAACGACGGGGGAGGAAAGTCACCTCGTATGTCGACTGAAGAAAAGCCTCTATGGCTTGAAACAAGTACCGAGGATGTGGTACCAGAAGTTTGACTCCTACATCAGGCCACTTGGATACCACCGATCCGACTCTGACCAATCCATGTATATTCAACAACTGGCCGATGAGTCTAGGATTTATCTGATCCTATATGTCGATGACATGATGATTGCAATAAGCAATCAATCAGAGATCGGAAAGCTGAAGTGGAGCCTTCATGACAAGTTCGTGATGAAGGAACTTGGACAAGCCCGTCACATACTGAGCATGAGGATCAAGCGAAATCGGATAACCAAGACTCTCCGACTCTCCTAGTCCGACTATATCCGGAAGGTACTAAGGCGCTTCAACATGGGGAATGTGAAGCCAGCACCAACACAGCTTCTGACATTGATCCGACTATCAGGCAGAGACTCTCCTTCAATGGACAAGGGGAGAGAGCTTAATGGAAATATGCCCTACGCATCGGCCGTAGGAAGTATCATGTATGCAATGGTGGCGACTTGACCCGACCTAGCCTATGTTGTAGGAGTGGTCAGCAAGTACATGTCAAACCCAGGACGGAAGCATTGGGAGACCGTCAAGCACATTTTTAGGTACCTGAGAGGGACTGAAGATACATAGCTTACTTTCGGTTTGACAACCTCAGCCGAAGTCGAAGGCTAGACTAACTCCAACTATGCCGGAATTACGGACAATCGGAAGTTAACTACATCGACTGTCTGCCAACTTCTCATCTACAAGCTGAATCGAGAAACCATCACTGACCATCTATTGTGACTCACAGAGCACAATTCACCTCGTTAACAATCCCATCTATCATGGAAAGACGAAGCACATTGAGGTATGGTATCATCACATGCGGGAGATCATAATTGAGAAGAGGCTCAAAGTCCGGAAGATCGACACCGAGGTGAACATCGTCGATTGCCTGACAAAGCCACTCCCAGATCAAAGCTTCGGAGCACTAAGGACAAACATGGGACTACAACAAGCAACCGAGCAGAAGAAAACCGAACGAGGAGCAGAAGGTGAGAGTCGACCGAATCAATCATGATAATGCCTCATGCTAGGCTCGACATGGACCTCACCTATGCCGACTTGACTATATGTCGACCGACTTGTAACATAAATTTTGATTAATATTGTAATCTAGGTTTACGGGGGAGACAACCCCAAACACATGTACATGTAGGAAAGAGTAGTGTTTTTACGGGGGAGTTTGTTGGCATAAAAGGCCGACTCCTTCCACTTTGTATCCTAGTGTGAACTTGTCCATATAGTTAGTACTTAGTATATAAGAGATAACCTAACGTTGTAAAGAAGATGCCTCTTGATCATTCTTGTACAAAGTCTCTGAGATAGAGAGAGAGAGAGACAGAATGTAATAACAAAGCTTCCATTAAAGCTTAAACCACCTATAACTTCTGCCTATTCTCTTGTCTTCCTTCTGTGTTCTATGCCAAGCACATACAACAAATCCTCACATAACTTTCTGCACGCACATTGCACCATCAGGGTAATGGTTAGATAGATTGAGTTGTCAATCAGTTGACGATGCTGAGTCAGCTCACAATCTGTTGTTCCCGAATCGACAACGAGCTTGACATTTCGATTGAGAGGGGTTGACACAGGTTTGCACTTACTCATCCCGAACTTGTAGAGTAATTTGAGGATGTCGTGTCGTTGAGAGATAAATATCCCGACTGGTTTCCGAATTTCTTCGATACCGAGGAAGTAATGGAGCTGCTTCATGTCTTTCATTTTGAATCTACCGGATAGGAGCATTTTGACCTTATTAATGTCGGCGAGATCCTTTCCTGCAATGACCAGATCATCCACGTACAGGATGATGACAATCGGGTTGTCCGACTCGCTCCGGGTGTATAGAGAGTTGTCTGATTTCAACATTCGAAAGCCGATTTGGTGAAGATATTGGATGATCTTCGAATGCTAAGCATGCATGCTTGCTTGAGTCCATATAATGGCTTGTTGAGTCGGCAGACTGCTGTCGGATGTTTGATTGATTCAAAACCGGGTGGTTAAATCATGAAGACCTCCTCTTCTAGGAAGGCGTTCCTCACGTCCATTTGGTGGAGGTGCCACCCTTTTGTGGCTATGAGGGCAATGATTGTTCGAAAAGGCGTCATCTTTGCCACGGGGGCAAAGGTTTCCTCGTAATCAACTACGTGTGTTTGGGCATATCCCTTGGCGACGAGGCTGGCCTTGAAGCGATTTACCAAGTCATCATCATTATATTTTACTTTATATATCCACCTATAGCCGATCGCTTTCTTATGTGCAGAATGGGCAATGATATCCCATGTCTCATTTTGCATAGAGCCTAGATTTCATTGTTCATGGCGTCGATCCAGCGTGGATCCTTGGGTGCCTCGGAAAATGTTTCCGGAAAATGTCGCCACCTTCATCATAAAGGCATAATGGTATGCCATATACTCATCGTAGCTAAATCGACTGACCAGGTTTTTCTCTCGGGTCGAGCAACAGAGCTTTTCGTTTTCTGAGGTAATGGATTTCTTGACTCCATTTGTCCAGATGATTGGCATATCGAGGCCTTCGGGCTCACTATCAAGAGAGTGAGTCGACTCATTGTCGATCAGATCTTCGTATTCCGGCATTTTGGCCAAGTTTCCTTTGTCTAGCTTCGAACTTGGCCGAGCTGTGCTTTGGTCACTTGGGGGCTCTTTTGGTCCACTCAACCTTGTCATAAGTAGACTTTCTTCGAACATGTGCCTAAGTCGACCTTCGATGTCTAGTTCTTGTTCGGATGATTCCTGGTCGACTGGGGTCGGAGTCGGTGTTGTCTCTAGTTCGTACCAGGATGCCGATTCGTCGAAGACGACGTCCCAACTCACTCGAACTTTTTCGGTAGATGGGTTATAGCATTTGTTCGAGTGAGTACCCTACAAGGATACATTTCTCCGACTTCTCGCCAGGAATATGCATGTAAGCGATCGGGCCGAATATTGGGATATGTGATAGATCCGGCTTCTTTCCGAAAAACTTCTCATGTGGGGTTACGTAGTGTACCCCTAGAGGTCATACACCTATTCATGAGATAGACGGTTGTGTTAGCCACTTCTGCCCAATACGATTTCGGCAGGTTCTTCTATTTCATCATTCCTCTTGCCACCTCTCCTATATGCCAATTCTTCCGTTCGGCTACTCCATTTTGTTGAGGTGTCTATCGACATGAGAATTCTCGTCGAATTCCTTCCTTTCGGAGATATGATGTGAAATCATCCAAGAAATACTTCTTGCCTCCATCCGATCGAAGGCATCAGACATGCCGACTTGTGGCTTTTTCGACTTTGTTTTTAAACCTCTGGAAGTGTCCAAACACTTCACTCTTCTACCGCAAAGGATAGATCTAAACATGCCTCGAGAAGCCATCGATGAACGTGACATAATATTGGCAACCACCAAATGTTGTTGTCTGGGCTGGTCCCCACACATCTTAATGTACTACATCCAAGATCCCTTTTCTCACATTCCTCTCATTCAGGAATGGTTGTCCATGTTGTTTGTCGAATTGACAGGGTTCACATCCACCTACTATCTCCTTTTCAGTCAATGTCAAGAGTCCCATTACGACTCCTTTCGACCGCATTCCTTTAACCTTTTGTAGATTGATGTGACCAATTCACTTGTGCCACAGTTTCAAGTCGGTTTCAACTTTGAGGCCTTTCGCGAACATGGTTGACTTCACCTCATTCGATTTGAGGATGAACATTCAGCCTTCTCTTCGATCGTGAGTGACTAATCAACCTTCTTTCTCAATAAAGCACCCTTCATTATTGAATCGTACTTGCATGCCTTGTTCGACAATTTGGCCTGCCCATACTAGATTTTTCGTGATGGTTGGGACATGTAGTATGTTCTTTAGGTAGGTTTGTTTTCCATCGTTCCCGAATGGGACATTTCCAATATGCCGAATCGAGTGGGTTGTGTCGTCTCCGGTTTCGACAAAGCCGGGTTGATTAGGCTTTATCAACTCTCAAAACCAATCTTCATGGGATGTCATGTGATTGGACACTCTTGAGTTTACAAACCATACATTGTCTGAGGAAGAGGTTCTTGTTGGGCCCTATGCTAACATCGAATGTGCTCTATGCCTCACTACGAACTAGGTAGTTGGCGTGTGTTGGGTTTCGTTTCGTTTAATGAACTCCCTCTATATAGCTCCAGTAACCTTGTCCGACAAGGTATTGATGCATCTTGTACTCCCCAGATGCGAAGTTTGTTCTATTGAGCTTCTCCTTAGGAAGAGTGCTTCCCATTTGAGTGTTCATGATATCGATTTATATGGAGCGAGTTTTCGTTTTCTTCTTCTCTCGATGCAAATTGTGCAGGTTGCTACTACAACGATCAACCGGTTCTTCATGAACATGGGCTTGGAAACAACACACGTGGATGAGCTTGATCAGGCTACCAATCACGCTGATACCATGTTAAGAATAAAATACGTAGATCATGGTGTTGTGCAACGAAAGCGAGCTTTGTGTGTGTGAGTGGACGCAAGACAAGTAGAGAGAGAGAGAGAGAGAGAGAGAGAGAGAGAGAGCTTAGAAGAAGAAGTTATATTAGTGAAAAGATAAATTCCATCCAACCCTAACTAAGTTACAAAGGGTTGGTTTAAATACCAACTAGTCTAGGACACCTGCCCTTTCTACTATTTACAAAACTAGCCTAGTATGTCCTCTGGCTAGTGTGAAACCATTTCATTGGGGAAGTTGAGTTCGAATCTAAACGCTTCCCAATGATCTTTTCTAGGGTTAGAAAGAAAATGACTTACTATACCAACTGCATGAGCAATGTCAATCCTCGTGCATACCATAACATCCATCAAACTACTAATTGTAGAAGCATATGGTATTTGTTTCATTTTTTCTTGTTCTTCCTCACTTGTAGGGCACCGTACTAAGCTGATTTTAAATTGGCCCATGAGTGGAGTGTTGATTGTCTTACACTTAGCCATTTTAAATCTGTCAAGAACTTTCTTAATATACTTTACTTGAGACAACTAAAGTCTTTTGCTTGCTCTATCCCTAACTATCTTCATCTTGAGGATTTGCTTAGCTAGTCCCAAGTCTTTCATAGAAAAAGTCTTTCATAGGTGATATCATCATCTACATAGAAGAGTAGGATGATGATATCACCATCTAAGAATTTCTTAAACAACACACAATTATTTGAGTTAGTCTTGTTATACACATGGGCTAACATAAACGAGTCAATGTTTTTGTACCAAAGTCTAGGAGCTTGTTTTAGACCATACAAGCTCTTCTTTAACCTAGATACGAGGTTTTGTTTCCTTTGACTTGAAACCTCTCAGGTTGCTCCATGTAGATTTCTTCATCCAAATCACCATGAAGGAAGTTGGTTTTTACATCAAGTTGTTCAATTTCTAAATTGAGACTGGTTGTGATCCCAAGCACAACTCTGATTGAGGACATCTTCATGACTGGTGAAAAGATCTCCTAAAAATCAATACCCTTTTTCTGATTGAGAATCAGACTTTACATGATTCAGAGCTGAATGAAATGCCAAATTTCACTCGTGATTTTTTAGTCACCACTCATTCAACTCCTATCGTAGACACTCAAGGTCACGGGGGAGATGTGGAGTATGATGATGTAACCGGTCATGATGATGAGCAAAATCATGATCATCGCACTCTAGGTGAATAGAGTGATGACATTCCAATGGCCCCACGGCAAGAGGAAGAGGATAGAAGGTCTATAAGACAAAGACAACCTTCTACTAGATACAGTCCACATGAATGTGTGTTGCTCACAGATATGTGAGAGCCAAAAAGCTTTAGAGAAGTTATGCCACATGATAAAAAAGAGGAATGGTTTGACGCCATGAATGATGAAATGAAGTATTTGCAAGACAATCACACCTATGACTTATCAAAGCTGCCTAAGGGCAAGATAGCATTGAAAAACAAATGGGTTTACATGCTCAAGACTGAGGAACATTGCTCACAACCAAGATACAAGGCTAGATTGGTTGTCAAGGGGTTCAATCAGAAAAAGGATATTGATTTCGAGGAGATCTTTTCACCAGTGGTGAAGATGTCCTCAATCAGAGTTGTACTTGGGATCACATCCAAACTCAATTTAGAAATTGAACAACTTGATGTAAAAACCGCCTTCCTTCACGGTGATTTGAATGAAGAAATCTATATGGAGCAACATGAGACATTTCATGTCAAAGGAAAAGAAAACCTCATATGTAGGTTAAAGAAGAGCTTGTATGGTCTAAAACAAGCTCCCAGACTTTGGTACAAAACAATTGACTCGTTTATGTCAGCCCATGGCTATAACATGACTAACTCAAATAATTGTATGTTCTTTAAGAAATTCTTAGATGGTGATATTATCATCCTACTCTTATATGTAGATGATATATTGATTGTTGGTTGAGATACCAACAAGATTGAGAAATTGAAAAGAGAGCTTAGCAAGTCTTTTTCTATTAAGAAATCCTCAAGATGAAGATAGCTAGGGATAGAGCAAGCAAAAGACTTTAGTTGTCTCAAGAAAAGTATATTAAGAAATTTCTTGAGAGATTTACATGGTTACGTGTAAGCCAATCAACACTCCACTCGAGGGCCAATTTAAACTCGGCTTAGTACGGTGCCCTAGAGTGAGGAAGAACAAGAAAAAATGAAACAAATACCATATGCTTCTACAATTGGCAGTTTGATGTATGTTATGGTATGCACAAGGCTTGACATTGCTCATGTAGTTGTTATAGTAAGCAATGAAATGGATTCTGGGATATTTGACAGGTACCCCAGAGTCTGTCTAAAATTTGGTGAGAACCAAACTGTATACAGATGCAGACATGGGCGGTGGCATTGACTCAAGAAAATCCACATCAAGGTATCTAATACCTTTGCAGGGGGGATTTGTCTCTTGGCAACCAAAACTCCAAATATGTGTGGCATTATCCATAAGACAAGTAGAGTATATTGCTGCCATAAAAGCTTGTAAAGAATTGATATGGCTGAAGAGATTCCTACATGAGTTGGGGCTGATGCAAGAAAGGTATAAACTGTATTGTGATAGTCAGAGTGTTATACACTTATGCAAGAACTCTTCCTTTCATGCTAAGTCTAAACATATTGATGTGAGATACCATTGGATTCAAGATGTGCTTGAAGAAAAGTAGATGCACATGTTGAGAAGGTTCATACCAATGAGAATGGCTTAGACATGATGACAAAGTGTTTGTCACAAGAGAAGCTTGAAGCTTGCAAACAAAAGCCAAACATGGTTGTGCCCCGACTTGAGATGGAGAGGGAGAATTGTGGGGTTTTTTGACTCAAGTGGAACCCATAGCTGAGAGCTAGCTAATGGCCAAAAGTAATTTTTATCTTTATTTATATATATGTATATATTTGTGTATGTATATATCCACGATAGGCAAGAAGGGAAAAATATACACACAGAGGGTGTGTGACTGGAAAAAAGCAACAAGAGGAGAGTGTGAGAGCGTTTTTAGAACTGTGTAGACTAAGGGACATAGATTTCAAGAGGGGTTGTTCGCATCGTCAAGAAGCACGCACCTCACAACAGGAGAACGACTTTCCTGTCCGTCTCTGTATGAGGCTATTTTGTTCTGCGTTTTTCTTGTCTTCTTGTTGTTCCTTCCATCCAATCGTGTGAAGACTATTACCAAGGTTGTTGCCTTGATGCATTTGTATTCCTCTAGTGAGGCCTAGAGAGGTTGTTCTCACTTGTACTCTGAGCATAGTGAAAGTTTTGCGGGTCCCATAGTTTTCCCCGATTTGGGTTTTCCACGTAAAATCTGTCATATTCTGTTTTTCAACTGTGTGTGTCATTAGTGTGTTGGTTGTCGAAGCTAATCCGGATTCCCAATAATCTTAACAATGAAGAGAGAGCACTACTTACAATATCCATTAATTCCATAAAGTGGACATGTCCAATACAAAATATACTTTACAACTTTAACCCTTGGGTTATATATTGGTTGAATAAAACCATTAATGCTTTTTACAACTTATTTGTTTCCCTATGGTTATAATGTCCTTTACAGTTTTGACATGGTGATTTAAAATACAATATTATTTTCAAAACGTGTGCATGTTCATGTCTAAACATGGTTACACACTTTCAAAAACAGAAGAAAGGGGGATTGTTTTGGTTTTAAATTGAAGAAAAACATGAATGCTCTCTTGTTAGACCAAGAGAATGCAATGATTTATGATTGGATTCACACTTATCTAAAGCAACGATGATACAAAAATCTGTTTCCTAGCTCAAAGACTGTTTCCAAGAAGTTGTTCTACTAGGAAATGGGAAATTTACAAGGTGGCAATTAACCATAGGGTGAGATTTCATCGTGGGCTTCAAAAGAAATGGCAAGAGCAATACACATGATGTTTATTATGCCTAGATCATAATGATTTTTAAGCAATTAAGAAGGTTTGGCATTACATGTTCAAATCATGTCTATCCGTTACATACATTGGGCTTCCGATTTGAAGCCATTAATTAAGGCTGAGAAACATTTATTTTATATTGTGGTGTTACATTCGTTGTTATCTATACATGCCTTTGGTATTAAATAATGGTGGTTCCTTGGTGAATAAATCGTGCATGTACATGCATAATATAGCTAGAATGATAATGCACATGATGAGAAGGTAATGAATGGAATTGAGGAAGAGCTAGCTTCTGCCTTCACAATAGCGAAGAATGATTGATTAGCTATGTTTTATAGCGAGTCATTGGACCACTCATGATTTAATTGGACCTTTTCTTTCTTATAGACAACACTATAGATCTACATTATTGATCTAATGGCTTCTACTGATTCCAAGCCTTATATCCTAGCTCTTTTTCTTTTCGTTGCTTCCAATTTGATCTCTATCTACGTGGGTTTCTCTTGGAAATCTAGTAGTGGCTTCCATTTAACCACTTCATTTGAATCCAGCTCAACTTCTCCATCTCTTTCGAATCATTTTGGTTTCAATAATTTGCTGTCTGAGCTCAACATCACAGAGACTGAGCTTCAAGTGACACAATCCGAAGTCTTCCAACTCCGGCAAGATCTCGAAGCTGCTCTCGAACTCGCTCATAACTTGCTTGAAAACGGTACATTGCGCTCAACGCCCGACACCCCATCAGAATCTCATGAGAATCACATGGCACCGAAGGACGAAGATTCTACGAATACAATCATCAGCTTGCGTGAAGCACAAACGATGAGCGAGGAGCTGCATGAGTACATAGGAGAGAAGAAGTTACCATTAGGATGGAGCTCGGGATTGGCGAGTTCCACGATGGTGTCACCGATCGGCCACTCATGTGAGCTCGTGATCGAAGATTTGCTTAAATATATGGATTACGAGGTCGGTGGGCCTTGCCCGGATGATCAAGGGCTTGCCCAATCCCTCATGGTTCATGGATGTGAGCCATTACCTAGACGACGCTGTTTTGCAAAGGCTCCGAAGTCATACAAGGAGCCATATCCACGACCCGAGAGCATGTGGACGATGCCTAAAGATGAGAGCATCTTATGGACACCCTACACATGCAAGAGCTTCGAGTGCTTGAATGACAGGAAGAACAAAGGCGTGTTCGAGGATTGCATCGATTGTTTCGAGCTGGATGGACGGGAATGGTTACGGTGGACGGAAAGAAGTCAGCAAGATACGGATCTTGACTACTCGGTCGAGGAGGTGTTGGCGATGAAGAAAGGGACAATCCGGGTGGGGCTAGACATAGGGGGAGGCACGGCGAGCTTCGCGGTGAGAATGATGGAACATAATGTCACCATTATCACGAGCTCTCTCAATCTGAATGGACCTTTCAACAGCTTCATTGCCCTACGAGGAGTGGTGCCGCTATACCTCAGTATCGCACAACGCCTACCGTTCTTCGACAACACGCTCGATCTCATTCACTCGATGCATGTGCTTAGTAACTGGATCCCAATCACGACACTCGAATTCGTTCTCTTTGACATAGATCGAGTGCTCCGTCCGGGCGGCATCCTGTGGCTAGACCACTTCTTTTGCATCGAGCATCAACTGGAAGAGATCTATCTCCCTTTGTTTCACAAACTTGGCTACAAGAAACGAAGATGGGCTATTGCACCGAAGCTTGACCGCGGTGCCGATCTCCATGAGGTCTACCTCTCTGCTCTTCTAGAGAAGCCGTTCTCTAGATGATGATGATGATGATGATTTCGTCAACGATGATGAAGAGCGGATTCTTGATCGAGCTCGGAGTGGAGATGTCATTAATCTGCATAATATATTTCTGTGTGTAACTCAAAGTTATGGTGTGATTATTATATATACTGGTCATATCATCATCATTTGATTCACATGCTACATGTGTAAGGAAGCATATCCACATACATTGGTATGAAAACTTATCCTAGAGTGTTAAAATGTCTAGATCTACATTATGAAATGTGCAGTAATGGTGAGCTTCAGCAGTCATGTGATTGAGGCTCTCATTTGGTGAACAAAAATTTATACATAACTAAATACATAAATATATATATATATATATATATATATATATTAAATACTTGTATGTAATGCCATAATTTATGGTAGGAAAATAAGGTTCCTGTTTTGGATAGTTTGGAAAATACATTCAAATGATTGTTAGAATCATATAGTATTTTGTTGCATATGAGAAAGGGAGAGAGAATCTGGTGCAGAGGACATTGCAAGAACAATATGCATACAATAGAAAAAAGAGAGCGAGCGAGAGTTTGAGTATTGAGTTATAAAACAGAGTTTATAGAAGCAATTCAATCTTGTAAGCTGTGATAGGGTTTCGAATTCATTCGGATTGTTTTTTATCCAAACCGCATCCTCTGTTTTAATTGAAGTATGTTGAGAACAAAAAGGAGGTAATTGTACCACTAGACCAAAAAGTTTTTGAGTATTCCTAATACACCTGTTTGATTGCTTTTGTACCATAATATCAGTACACAAATATCATGAAACTTATTGTCCCAAATTAGTGATTTGGTTGAAATTTTGGAGATAATTATATTGTCCTATATGACAAAATATTTTGAGCACAAGAGAGCCTTTCAATTCGGGGAGCTTATTACATTTTTGGAGATAGATATTAATCTTTCTTGGACACGACCTAGATAGTTGGCATGATTGAGAGACAACATTTCGGTTGGAGGGTAAGCCATTGAGGTTGTTAATATATACCTAGGTTATATACATCCAATAAAGATGAGCCAAAATATAATGGGATGATGGGATGCCATGCATCTCATGAAAAGGAACAAAAGAAGAAAAAAACTTATGAGATTACAAGTTTATATGTTGAGGACTGACATTTACCATGAATGGTTTTGACAATATGGTGATCTCCCCTATATATAGTACCTCCATAGTATTATGCATGCTTGCCACCCATCCATAATACATGCTTGTCATTTAGCTATTTTGCATGCTTTCTAGTTGTTGATCGCATATGCATCACACTCTGGCCTATGGTAATGTGAAGATGTACAACACTACTTGTGACACATTAAAATAATTATGTTATAGGGTATCATAATATAGCTTCTAAGGTTTCAACTGCACATAGAGGACTGCATGAGCTTTTTTCCCCTATCAATCTATGACATTCTATATCCTCATGTCACCATTCCCCTCCCCAATGATGATTTCGAAATGCTGCAACGCACAAACTAGGACTTAGCTCTAGCTTATTAGGACGCCAAAGATGACCATTTACTAAATTCTCTGTGAGCTCCCAAGTCTTAGCATTGGGTGTTTAATCAAACAGATCCACATGTAGTATAGATTGTTGTGCATGATCTTGGAGTTCATACCAACTTCAACTTCGTACTAGAGATGGAGATGGAACAATACAATAGCCAAGTTACAATCATGCATTAAAATAGTTGGGTTGTAGGCATGCCTTACTCTAGGAATATTAGGTAAAAGGAAGATCTCAATGTTGTCAAACACTAGTGAGCCCAATCGCTGTTCCGTAAAAGATTTACAAGCTATAAGTATGCATGGGCCAATAGTTAACACCCTACTCAACGCAATGGCACCATCAAACATGGAAGGCCTTCCTTGATTTCCTTGTAGATATGGTGGCACAACCTCATGTTTTGTTAGGTCCTAGCCAACTTTGCAACACTAGTTCATGCCGTTATTTCCAAGGCATTGTTTAAATGGGTGAGAATCGAGGATCGGGCATGTTAAAATATTAAATACTAGAAATACTAGACATTAATATAAATACAAATATATCATAAATAAATAAAAATAAGAATAAATAAAAACCTATTGTTGTGACTCTTGTTCACAATGATGTTTACAACACATTCCTGTGAGATTTGATCACGATGAACATTCCCACTACAAACTTCCCTATGATCTCTTCCACCTATAAAAATGTGACACATACATGGTATCAAAACCTTCTCCTAGGAATGAAAGCACAACCATCAAGAATATCGACCTGAAAGATTTGCGAAGATGGATTCCAACACAAGTTCAAAAACAAAACAATGACAATGACAAGAAATTACATCATGGAGAACCATGGAGAAACTCAACAACAAGAACTATAGAATGTGGAAATTAAGGATGAGCCTAATCCTCGAAAGAGCACAATGAATCGACATTGTGAACGGTATAATACCAAACATACAACCATCCTAGAATTGATAGAATGGAAAAATAAAGATATTGATGCACAAAACAATGTCAATGACAAGAAATTACACCATGGAAAAACTCAACAACAAGAACTATAGAATGTGGAAATTAAGGATGAGCCTAATCCTCGAAAGAGCACAATGAATCGACATTGTGAGCGGTATAATACCAAACATACAACCATCCTAGAATTGATAGAATGGACAAATAAAGATATTGACGCACTCATGGAATTGGTTATGCATCTAACTGATGAGCAAATAAATTTAGTAATAGAACTAAAAACATCAAAAGAACTATGGGGTACATTGAAAGAATGCCACAAACCCTCAGTCAAAACAACGAAGATCAACACTTTGAGACACCTTGTCGGATTGGAAATGGAAGTTAGCCTTAGAGGAAGAATTAGTAGCCTTCGAGCAAGAATTATCAGCATGTCATAAAAGTGATGAAGATATGAAACTTGATTTAATCTTGGAAAGACTATGGTACTTTGGCACCGGAGTGGAGAATGGTTACATTATTACAATCCACTTCATCACCCACTTGAGATACATTTCGGAGATAATGGAACCAGATTAGCACTTGGAAAGGGTACCATTTATCTATCAATCCATAATAAATCTAAATTTACCATCTTAAATGTTTAATTTGTCTCGGAGTTAGCAAAGGATTTAAAATCTATAACTGAAGTTACATCAAATGGAACAACAGTAGAACTTCATTACAATTGCACTATAATTTCTTGTAAGTTACCCACATTAGAGATAATTAAAACAACACGTCCGAAGATGGGAAAATTATACCCATTAAAGATTATAGAAAATTCGCAGTAGAAGCATATAGCTTCAAGCATCAACAAGATGATCAAACCTTGATATGGCATCCTAGGCTAAGCCACCTATATCCAAAATGAATGAAGAAAATTCAAACGTAGAAACTTGTTGTAGGTGTACCAAATAAACCATTTCTGTATTTATCTATTTGTGAAAAATGCATCTACGGCAAACAAAGTAGACAAAAGTTCCCCCACCATGTTCATCAAACCGAAACGCCACTCCAAATCATCCATTCCGACCTATGTAGGCCTTTTCAAATAACTTTGATAACTGGTAATCGATATTTTATTACTTTTATTGATGACTTCACAAGGCTCACCATGATTTTCTTCATCAAGAGTAAAGTTGGTGTTTTCAAAGCCGTCAAAACCTACAACAAAGCACTTGTCAAAAACCAATCTCCATCTAAATTCAAAACAATTAGAACAGAGAATGGTAGAGAATATAGTTCAACCAAATCGAGGAATTTGTAAGACATAAGGCATAAGACATGAGTTTACAACTTCATACAACCCACAACAAAATGGTGTTGCATACTAAAGGAATAAAATGTTTTTGGATGCAAGTCGAAGCATGCTTCAAGTGGTCAGACTACACAACCAATTTTGGTTATCTCTATAGCGTGTTATTTATAAAATTGATCTCCTTTAAGGTATTTGGATTGGATACATAATTTTTCTTATGGTTTGGAAGAAAACCTATTGTTGAACAATTAAATATATTTGGGACAATTGCTTAAAGTCACGTCATTCCCAAGGTGTTGTATATTAGTAGGGTATACCAAATCCAATGGGATGAAGGGATATAAATTATTTAACCCAGAAAATTATAAATTTATAAATAGTGTATCTGTCACTTTATATGAACAAATACTATCCTCAAAATATCCCCAAACTTACAAAATATTCGCATTATACAATATATGAATAATCACCAATATTGCAAGGAGCATGTCAACAAAATGAGTGAAGCCCTACAATCGAAGAAGAAAAGGAGAGGAATAGTGTACATAAAATCATGACAATCAAGAAACTATAAAATGTGAGTGAAAATAGAAATACCAAGCTTACATTCACAAGTATAGCAAGTGGCAATGTGGGGAAGTAGATGGTGATGCTACAAAAGTTGGTGGTGGCATAGTAATAGAAGGCAACATGGAGGTGGCACATCACAACGACGACAATGGTGGTGGTGGCATGGTGGAGCTAAGAGAAAATGAAAATAAATGATCCTCTCACTCCAAGCATAAACAACCAGCCTTATAGCTTCTCATTGCCACCAATTTTTGACAAACCCCAACTAAAAATTTTGTTTTCTGCCCCACTTTTCAAACTCTACCCTTTCACATTCCATTTTTTTAAATTCCCCAAACCAAACATTCAAAAGATATCTCTCAAGGTGACACAACTCTAATTGAAAAATAGCAATCCTTGTACCTATAAAGAAAAAGAAATATTGATCCCTAAATGACATTTATGAGATAACTAATCTTATAGATGCATTAATGGTGGATTTAGATGAAGAAACCGAGTATACTCAAAATTATGAAGCACTCGCCCCTTTTGACAACATCCACCCATTTGGCAAAGAAACATTACAAAGCCCCAAATAACGTCAATGGCAAACAACCGTGCAAGCAAAAATCAAAGCACTAGAAAAGAATGAGATATGGAGTTTAGTGCCCCTACCTAGTGGTGAGAATGTTTTATCGTGCAAATGCGTACTCACAAAGAAATTTGACACAAATGGAAATCTAGATAGATTGAAGGCACTCTTGGGTACAAGGGGATTTACCCAAATCCATGGAGTTGATTATAAAGATACATTTGCACCAACTTTCTAGATGGTTCCGATGGGTTTGATGTTTAGCATCACTGCAAGTCTAAATCTCAAGCTTCATGATATTTACATCAAGACTACCTTCTTGCATGGTGACCTTGACAAAGAAATATACACGGAACAACATCCATACTTTGTAAGCTCAACAATCCCTCATTAGTCGCACCACAAACTTCACACCTATCTTGAAGCTATTGGATTTAGACGTCTTCAAGTCGAGCCAATTTTATACATTAGGAAGGAAGAAACCAATTTTGTTATCATTGGTATATATGTATATGATTTTCCCATTGCCTCAAACTCCTACAAATGAATGTAACAAGTTATCACTCAATAAAAGACAAGTTCCCAAAGAAGGATCTTGGAGTAGTAGAGGGTGAAAGCATGAGAATGGAAACACTATTATAGCTAACATGTAGCTAAAATGGGCACAACTATTTAGCTGTTTATTTAGCTAGATTTTAGTGGGCAAATCTTCTAGACCATCTACGAAATTGTATTGCTTTATTAATTAAATGCATGTCATTTATTATGGTGAATAGGTAATATAGGAATACTAAAAAATTTGAACTTGGGTTTTTGACCTAGTGGAACATGTGGAACAGTGTCATCACCTATACTTAACTTTAATGTCACCAAAGTCCTGTTAATCTTGAGGTTTAGTTCGAAATTCAAACAAATGGATCACTCTTATCACGAACACAAACGAAGCTCCCACAACAACACAAAATCTCAAATATCGACATTCCACCTTCAGACCACCAGCACCACCAGTTCTCTTCTCGTCAAGGTATGCATCAACTACACATTACATGCTTTTATATATCTTATTTTTTTCTTTTATTGTAACAGTCTTGCATCACTGTCTTTTACTGTAAACGATTAGAGTGAAGTCATTGAGTCACAGACCAGGATGTCACGAAAATCAGGGTCTAGCAGGTGTGTTTCTGATTGTTAAAATTTCTGATTTCGGATGTCGCGAAAATCAGATTAGGATTTAGGATTCATAGAATCTGATTGTCAAAATTTTTGATTAGGGTTGATTTGATACATATTTCTTATTACGGTTGATTTCATACACATTTCTGAGTATGGTTGAAAATTTATGATTAGGGCTTGACGTACATAGAAGTAGATTGTGAAAAATTATGATTAGGGTTGATTTCATACACATTTCTAATTAGAAAATCTATATTTTAGGGTTGATTTCATACACATTATCTGATTAGGGTTGAAATATTCTGATTAGGGTTGATTTGGTACACATTTCTGATTAGAAAATCTCTATTTTAGGGTTGATTTCATACACATTTTTTATTAGGGTTGATATGGTACAAATTTCTGATGAGGGTTGAAATTTTGCATCAATACCCATTTCTGATTACAATGTATGTTTGTTTGTAAATTTCCACCAACCTTGATTTTGGATTTTGATGCATGTCCCTGATTTTTTATTTTTTATTCTTCCCTACTAATTATGATTCTAAATACACATGTCCCAGTAGAGGTAACATATATTGATTTTTTATTTCAGGTGGCTCTTTCCTCCCTTTCCTAGGGTGCTAAACTTCGGCAAGTTTTGCAAGACAAAGGAGGACTTCAACCACCTATATGGTCTGTCACTAGAGGGTATTGACCCTATTGTGCTAACAAATAAATTGATTAGTGATATAGACTAGTTGTCAATCTATAAAGTGACTAGAATGAAAGGTTAAAAGTGAAGCTGAAGCATGTACGACTAGAGTTGTATAACGCCTACATGAGGCTCCACCAAAAAGTACATGAAGAGATCCTGGTCAACAACGAATTGTCTGTTGTATTCGCCAAAGCCTTTGCTTATGAGTATTGCGAAACAGTGAAGGAAGCAACTAATCCTAAAATGTACAAGATAGCATGGGCTCTTGCAAGTGAGGCGTTGATAGAATGATGCCAAAAGATGGGGAACCTACAATAGAATATCGCACGATTCTAGAGCATGGCAGTTGATGATGCAACTACTAACTCTAAGCAAAACCACAATGAGACACCACACAAAAACACCAAGATCGCAAATGTCAATGATACAGATGAGACATCGATTAGTGATATGTTGAAAAATGTTCATGAAGCCTATGAGACATTGGAAGCAACAAAGTCTACCTTAGAGAAAGCAACTTTGGCTATTATCATGGAAAGCAAGGTCATGTTGGCAGTGAAAACAATTAGAAACAAGATTTAGGTAGTTATTATTTTGCTAATATGTTATAAATAAATTGTACATGAAAATGTGCTCAGTGACGCATTATCTAGATTAGGTTGCTCAACATGAGGTCGATACTAAGGGGCTATTGGATCCCGAGTGGAAAATATAGCTACAAATGGAGATTCAGGTTCTTACAATGAAACTGGATCTTCTAGGTGTTAGTCCTATCGCGGATAACGATGTGAGAACCTCCAAGTTAATGACTCCAGTTTCTTGTTGTTCATTCTTCCTCATTCAAGGAATGATAAATTGGTAAAAATTTTGGTTGCATTCTAAGAACAATACACAAATCAAGAACAGGTAGTTAGTTGCCTTAAGAAGCAACTAGAATTTGTGGAGGGGATGGTAAGGTGTAGACAACAATTCAACCTCAACATTCTTGCTCCCTTACCAAAAGTAGCAGAACCAGGCAACAATAGATTGACTATTCAAGCATGTTGCATCGCTTGTGGCTTAGCCATAGAGGACATAACTTCTACTATGTTGGTACACCTATGAGCATGCCAACATACATATCATATCACTTGTTTTTCATATGCCTATTGCACTGTTGCAGTATGTTTGGGGGATTGCAATACAACTCTCCTTGATGAGTGGAGAAAATAGACAAGTAAATTTGCTTCTTGTCTCTACAAGTAGGTAATAGGTAATAGGTGTTGTTGCTAATTAGATAATTAGCTACAATAGTTAAAAAGTGGTCGCTAGCTAAGCAATGAAGTGTAGCAACTAATTAGGTACTGCCAATCTATAGTGTAGTAGATAATTAGCCAAGGTTGTAGAAAAACAATAGCTAATTATTGTACCTAATTAGTTGTAGTAGTTAAAAAGTGGTAGCTAATTAGCTACTTCGTGAAGTGTAGAATCTAATGAACTACTGCCAATCTATAGTGTAGTAGCTAATTAGCGAAGTTGTAGAAAAGAAATAGCTAATTAGCTAAGCAATATAAAGTGTGGTAGCTAATTAGCTACATTAGTAAATTAGTGATAGCTAGTTAGCTACTTCGTAAAGTATAGAAGTTAATTAACTACTACCAATCTATAGTTAGTAGCTAATTAGCTAAACTTGTAGGAAAGTAGTAGCTAATTAGCTAAGCACACTAATGTGTGGATTAGTGTGCTTAGCTAATTAGCTACAATAATAAACTTTCTATCAACTAATTAGCTACTTCCAAACTATAGTGTGGTAGCTAATTAGCTATAGTAAGCTACATTACTACAATAGTCATAGCTAATTAGGTCCTTTGTGAAGGGTAAAAGCTGTCATGATATGGCATGGTATAGCTCCAAAAGAATTTGAACCCATGAGCTTGTGTTACATGAGTTGAACCCTTACCATTAAACCATGCATTATAATACGAAAGATATTATTTTCATTTATTATTTCACCATAGGAAATTCATGTATATTCCAGATTACTCTTGAACATTCTAGAAACTTCAAGAGTACTTCTGAGAGTACAATAAATAGAGGCACATGACATTATTCAGAACCAATTCTGTTCAATGCCAGTCTTAAGCCTCCTAACTATTCTTGTATCTTTCTTCATATAATATACTTCTTGTTATCATCATTTTCTCTCTCTCTCTCTCTCTCTCTTCCCCTCTCGTGATTCTCACACACTCTTTCCCTTCTTAGTACTAATCCTCATTCTTCTCCTCTATCTTTAGTACTAATTCTACTTGCCTCTAGTACTATCCTTGACAGTTTGAACCAAATTCATCATCTTCTTATCCCTCCTTCCCTTCATACTAATCCTCTTATCCTTCCTTCCTCCAATACTAAATGGCAACTGTTAGCGCTCAAGAATACCAATTTGTTTTCTCGGAGCTCCAGTGCTTAAAAGAAAAGTTTGTAGCACTAGAACAAGAAAATCATTGTTTGTTGGGGGATCTTCAACAAATAGCACTAGAAAATTAACAACATGGGGAGTTGATGTTACACGTGCAACAACTTGAAGCAAATATTGTGTCATTGCAACAAGAGGGACCAAGCACTCAAGGGACTCACAAGGAACCCTGGAACGCGATCACAGTTTAGAGGATTTCTTAATCAGGTAAGTTTGGCGATTCAAATGCATCCTTCTCGATATCCCACCGATGCGTCATGAGTGGGACTAGTAGGCACACTACTTAGTGGAAACACTTTGGCATGGTTTGCCCCTTTGTTAGAAAACGACTCTTCTTTGTTAAATAATTTTGAGGAATTTATTAGCGAGTTTAAAACATTTTTGGAGATATCGATGGCATTAGGACGGAAATCAACAAAACCCGAAGACTGCATCAAGGTGATTGGCCGGCCTCAGCCTATGCTGCGGATTTCCATCTTCTCGCCACTGATATTCCCTGGGATCACCAAGCATTGATGGAGCAATTTCTCTATGGCCTACGTAAGAGGTCAAGGATCTACTCTTGACTTTCCCTAAAGAACCAAAGTCGCTCATAAATGCAATCAGTCGCGTGGTACGTTGCAATAACTGGCTTTTCGAACAATGTTCAGAACGTCAGTTCCAAAAGCCATGGACAAGATCAGAGCCCACCTATGCTTCAGTTGTAGCAAAACCTTTTCCAAGGGAGTCATATAATGCGTCTCTGGAAAATACTCCAACGCCAATGGAAATCGACACCACACATCGTCGTGGACCATTATCGGAAGAGGAAAAGCAACAACGCCAAACAAACCGACTATGTCTTTATTGCGGTCGACCGGGGCATATTGCAGTGAACTTTCCTCATAGGCCAAGAAGAGAGGTAAATCAAATAGTCGCTAGTACTAATAGTAATAGACCCGAGTCTATTCCATTAGGAGTGTTTGATAGTCCTAATAGCCCAAGCCTATCAAACAAATTTGAAGTCCTTAGTCAACTAGACGAAGAGTTAAACAACTAAGTCCAGCCAAAATAGGAGTCGTTTGGTTGGACAACCCTAGATCTGTGCAGCCCATTAGTGGTTCCATTCCCTCTAAGCAAGTTAGCAATGTCTTCCTAGCTCAAGTAACAATTAGTACTAAAAGTAACCCTCTAGTATGTGTCTTAGCACTCCTAGATTCTAGAGCCAATTCTTGCTTCATGGATAAGAATTTTACCCAAGCTCATCAGTATCCCTAAGAAAACTCCCTTGCCCAGCTTCTATACTAGTCATTGATGGTCGCCCCATTGCTTCTAGAAATATCATAGAAGAGTCAGAGCCAATTAGTGTTGTCCTAATTAATTTGGTGTATGTGGTATCATTTAATATAATTAATAGTCCAAAATATCCAATTGTTTTGCAGTTACCATGGTTCGAATTACACAATCCAAACATACATTGGAGAACAAGAGAAATTAGGTATCGACAATCTCGAGAATCTACTCACAAGATTTCAACTGTTTCACTACATCAATTGCGTGAGGAAGGACAGAAGGAATCAATGTTTGTATTCGCAGTATTAGTGAAACCTTCTAACACTGCCAAGGAGTCAACAATTCAACTTCCAAAGAAATATCATCATTACGCCGACATTTTTGATAAGGTAAAAGCTAGTACTTTTCCTCACCATCGACCAAATGATTATCCCATTGATTTACAACCACGAAAAGAACCACCATGGGGACCGATCTACAACTTGTCACCCACCGAGGTAGAAGTCCTTCAAGCCTACATAGAGGAGAATTTGGCAAACGAGTTCATTCAACATTCAAAATCTACAGTCGGCGCGCCCATTCTCGTTGTCAAGAAAAAGGATTGATCACTTCGTCTTGTTGTGGATTATCGTGGCTTGAATAAGGTCACCATCAGGAATAGGTATGCACTTCCCCTTATCTCGAGCGTTTTAGAATATATTAATGGAGCAAAGTTCTTCACAAAGATCAACTTACGAGGTGCATATAACCTCGTACAGAACCGACCGGGAGATGAAAGGAAGACCACTTTTCGCACTCAATATAGGCACTTTGAGTATACGGTTATACCATTCGGCCTCACCACTGCACAAACAGTGTTCCAGCACATGGCAAATGATATATTCTAAGATCTTTTGTACATTTGTTTGATCATCTACTTGGATGATCTACTAGTTTCTTCAAAGACACGGGAGGACCATGATTATCATGTATTATTAGTACATGTAACCAGGTAGAATTTCTAGGCTATGTTATCTCCTTGGAAGGCATATCTATGGATCTAGCTAAAGTCCAAACTGTGTTAGAGTGGCAAACTCCACGTTCATTGTGAAATGTGCAATACTTTTTAGGATTTGCAAATTTCTACCGCAAGTTTATACAGGACTACTCAAAGCTTATTTTACCACTCACACAACTTACAAAGAAGGGACAATCATTTGTTTGGTCTAAGGAAGCGAACACGACTTTTGAAGGTCTCAAGAAAGCATTTGCATCGGCTCCTATTCTAGCTCATGTTGATCCGCAAAAACCATTTATCATTGAGGTTGACGCGTTAGATTTTGCCTTCGGTAGTATTTTGTCATAGCAAGGTGATGATCAGAAGCTACATCCCGTGGCTTTCCACTTGCGCAAATTTGATGCCACCAAAATCAACTACGAGTACATGATAAGGACTTGTTAGTAATAATGGATTCTTTTGCACAATGGAGGCATTTTTTAGAAGGATCTCCTCATTAAGTCACTGTATTTTGTCATCACAAGAACCTTGCATGCTACCACAATGCTCGTGTGTTAAACAGATGACAAGTTCAGTGGGCTCATTTCCTCACTCGTTTCGACTTCAAGATTACATATCGTCAGGGCAAGAAATAGGGCAAGGCAGATGCATTATCATGACAATCGTATCTAGCTCCTCGTCTTGGTGATCTAGCCTTCGATAATCAAAAGCAAGTAATCCTAGGTGTTACGGGCATGACCATATAATATCCCGTGGTGAGAATTGTCGTAGTATTCTATACACGTGGATAAGTGTGAGGGTTAAACAAAGAGTCTAAAGAAGGGGAGGATTACTTTTAATCCTCGGGATTGAGACAACCCATGAGGCCAAGTGTGAACATGGCTGGGGGCCTTGAGAATTACTATAAATAAGAGGCCTAGCTACCCTCATTTGGGGCATGCATTGACTACGTCGAGACTCTGTCCGTGAGTGGAACGACTCTTGTAGCAAGCGCGCTATCGTCCAAGTACGACTCGACGCCAAGGCGGTGGTATGGGACGCCGATCGAGGCTCGAGTCCGTCTCGATCCCTTCGCTCGGGGGTGGTCGGGTGGATCGGCACCCTTCTTTCTCTCTTTTCTCTCTATTCTTTGTAGATCTATCATTGATATATCCTTATTTTATGCTTACTTTAGTACCTAATCTCTAATATTTGGTATCAGAGCCTATGTACTAACGTTTCTTTTGGTTTTCTTTTTGTCTTCTCGGTCGCCTTCATGCAGACAAGGATTAGCGAAAGAACTTTGGTAAATTTTCCTTAATTTTTTATCTAATTTTTTCTTCTCCCTTCTATACATGTGTATACTTAATATGTAATTTTTTTTTTCATATATTCAATGATGTTGACGTGGTATTTAATTGGTTATCTTAAACGTTTACATATGTCCACGAGGTCAATACCTCGTTTGACATATAAATCATATGTGATGAGTGTCGTATGCGTACGAGGTTACTACCTCAATTGCGTATTACGTTCACGAACATATGTTACGTTCGCGTACGAGGTCAATACCTCGATTCGTTCGAAATTATATGCGTTGGATTTACTATGCGTAAGAGGTCAATACCTCAATTGCGAATTACGCTTAACCTTATTTTCGGATGTTTCGTGTGCGTAGAGGTATATGCCTCGATTACGTATCCCGAATACATCATTGTTGGCTATATAAAAAAAACGATTCATTTAGTATATGCATATGTGGTCACTTATATACGTCTCTGATCGTATATATGTGATATATTGACATATGTGTATATTTTAGATTACGTGATTCATATCAAATGTTTTCCTAATTGGGGAGAGGATTTTGGTGGCCGTCCTCACATTTTTGTGAGAATGGCGTTGTCACCATCCCTTTTATCAACAATTTTTATTGTTGAAATTCCCGTTGGTCACTTTGATCTTTCGTTACGTAACGAACCTCGTATAGCCAAAATGATGTTGAATACGTCGGGCTTGATCCACATCAAGTAGGGTCGCTCTAATGACACACGTATCCAACATCTCCCCTCGTTACATGGATACGATGCCACCATGAGCTCGTTCTTACGAGCGCCATTCGTAATGACGTGACCATGTGATGGGCCACATGAGCCTACGAAGACACAAGGGCTCATTCGGCTTGACCATTAGGTTACACTTTGGCATATGCCATTGTACTTACGAGGCTTGAGGGTAGGTAGCATACAACCATAGTGGGTAATAAATGAGGGAGAAATAAGGCCACTTGACCTATATGTTTCTTTTAAAAAAAACATATAGGGGCAAATGCCTCGCATATCTCGAATACGCCTCAAACATTAAACATTCAAGACGCGCAATCTACTTGGTTGGCTCAAGTGTTTAATGTATTTGTCCTTGAGGTCTCGAGTTCAAATATGACCAACACCATACAACATCGTTGATACATATGACTATAATACATGTTTAGACTTTAGGTCTAAGTGCACTTCGGGGTCCTCGTAATAGGACTTAAAGAGCCGAAACCACATATGTGGGCACAGAAACATAGTTATTGTTAACATTTTTTTCGTGTATAAACTATTCATGACGCGAACATACATGGTTGAGCCTCGGGGAGCCGCCATGAAAAAAATCGATATAGAGATCAGGGAAAGGCATTCATTTGTCACCCCCATGGTTTTTAAAACGCCTCTGTGTTACCATAGTAACCTGATCTTGAACCTCATCTCATACGTCTAGAGGGGTATTGACGTGAGATCATGATATCGATTAATGTTTGCCCATGATATGTTTACACCACGACAAGATGTTATGACTATTTGTCTGACCTTATCTTATTTCTTTGCCAGAAATAATCATTCAATGGCTCAGAATAACGACCCGATGCCCTCCGCTCAAGCGGAAAGACCTCAAGGAAATCCTCCTGGGACAATGTCCATTGAGGCGTATATTTTACAAGTACAACATTTCCTTAGTTCAACCGCGCAGCAGTTGACCGAATTTCGGCAATCTCAAAGTGCTCTCGAGGCACGAGTCATTAGTCTCCAAAATGAGATTAATAGACCTGATGAGCGTCAGGGTGAACCATCATTTGTCGTAAAGCCATTTACGGGAGATAAAAAGGAAAGAACCGAAGAAGCAATCTGCACGTGGCTGGGCCGATGGGAGTCTCATTTTGAGCTCTATCCCACGCCAGATAGTACGAAGATTGCATATGTCGGCCGAGAACTAGGGGGTAAGGCCGCCGCTTGGTGGCGTGGGCTCCGAACTTTGGGGAGATTGCCCGAGACCTGGACAGACTTTGTCACAGTTTTCAAGGGTCAATTTCTACAACCTCCCTCTCGAACCGAGGCAGCACAAGCTTTAATGAACCTCTCTAGCAGGAAGTTTTCCTCGCTAGAAGACTATGTCCACCATGCTAGAACCCAAATCCAAAAATCGGGTCTAGAAGGGGACAATTGGTTAATAGCTTGTTTTGTCAATGGCATCCCCAATTCGGACTATCACTGGATAGTGCACGATAAGGATCCAAAATCCTTCGAAGAGGCCGTTGAGATAGTTCTTCGCTATCAACGCACTTCGAAGAAGGACCATAACAAACCCAACGAAGCGCCCGGGACTAAGCAGTCGCAATTCGTTGGGAAACGCAAGACACCCAACGAATTCATGGATCGCGATTATAAGCGACAACATCCTTTTTGCGTATTCTGCAAAAAGAAGGGTCATACAAAAGAGCAATGTCGTAAGCTCCAACGAAAAGAGCACGACGCCAAACCTAAAGCTACAGACCATAAAGGTCAGATTCCTAATGTCCTTCAGGTCTATACACATCATTTGAGTAATTGTCAATGTTCTTTCCCTCATTATGTATTGGGTCCCAATGATTTACTACGTGCAAACGGGTATATCAATGGATCTCCCGTACAATTTTTATTTGATTCGGGAAGCTCACACAATTTTGTGAATGATCGTTTGGTACAGATATGGGGAATCCAACCCACCGTAAGTGATCACACCTACACGGTGCACTTGGCTGATGGAAGAGTACAACACATCAACGGGGCGATTCATTCTTTAGGAATTTCTATTGATACCTATATAGAGGAAGTAGACTTCCATGTAATGAATCTTAGTACCACCGATGTAATACTGGGTTATCCCTGGTTTTATAATAAAAGCTCTTCTTTATTTATTGATTGGGTTCGCCATTCCATTTCTTTTGTACTCAACGATTGTACGCATTTTATTCAATGTGTAACAAAACAATCCCTCTCGATTGTTTCCTCGTGTCCATCAATATCCGAGTTGTCTTGTTCTACGTTATTTTATTGTGTACTTGATCCGGACATTCACGTTTACAATATCGATAATGTCTCGGGTCAATTAACATATTTTGAACAAAAACAACTTGATGAAATCGTAAACGATTTTCGTGATGTTTTTCCGAGTGAACTACCCGATGGTTTACCTCCTAAACGTAATATAGACCATCGTATAGATATTGTACCTGGCATTGCACCCATTAGTATACCTCCGTATCGCCTAAGTCGATCTGAAGAGGATGAGGTAGCTAAGCAACTTAAGGACTATTTACGAATGGGTTATATACGTTATAGTAAATCTCCATGGGGTGCACCAGTTCTCTTGGTTAAAAAGAAAGAGGGCACATGGCGTATGTGTATTAATTACCGACGCTTGAATAAAGTGACGATCAAGAATTCGTACCCATTGCCCCGGGCTGACGATCTAATTGACCGTCTCCAGGGAGCTCGGTATTTTACGAAACTTGATCTCCGTACTGGCTACCATCAAATACGAATAAGTGAGGACGATGTTCCTAAAACAGCATTTCGTACGCGCTACGGCCATTATGAGTTTTTGGTTATGCCTTTTGGTTTGACCAATGCTCCGGCTACATTTCAACAAGAAATGAATGACATTTTCCGAGAACAACTTGGAAAATTTGTCGTTATCTTCTTAGATGATATTTTAGTTTATAGCCGTACATTACAAGAACATGCTAGACATGTCCGCTTTGTTTTACAAATATTGCGTGACAAACAATTTTACGCGAAGATCTCAAAATGTGAGTTCTTCAAGAAATCAATTACTTATCTTGGACATCTCATAACCGAACGAGGAGTTGAAATTGATCCTTCTCACATCGAGAAAATCAAGCTTTGGCCCACTCTTCGGAATATTCGAGAAGTTCGATCATTCCTTGGTTTTGTCGGATTTTTGCGAAAATCTCTTCGTAATTACTCACAATTGACGACGCCGTTTACTGATCTTCTAAAAGGTCAAACGCGTAAGTCTACAAAACCTATTGTGTGGAATGCTACACTAGACCTCGCCTTTAAGGAACTCAAGGACTTGGTATGCAAGGCTCCTTCACTTCTTTTACCCGATCCTTCAAAACCTTTTGAGGTTGAAACCGACGCAAGCGATTATGCTATAGGTGCTGTCTTGTATCAAGATGGTAAACCAATAGCATTCGAGAGTAAGAAACTTGAGTCTGCTCAATGTCGGTATACCGTTCAAGAAAAGGAATTATTTGCGGTTATACATGCGCTCAAAACATGGCGCCATTATCTTTATGGAAATCGCTTTGTGGTAACTACGGACCACGAGTCCTTGAAATATTTTTGTGACCAACAAGACCTGAAAGGTCGTAAGGCACGATGGGCTGATCTCATCCAGGACTTTGATTTTTCCATACGATATCGTAAAGGTTCCATGAATACTGTCGCTGATGCACTAAGTCGCATCCGTGAAGTTAACATGCTTAGCTTCACTGAAATAACATCAGATCTTTATGATCACCTTTGAGGAAAGTATCCTGATGACAATTATTTTGCAAAATACTGGGCAAGAGTCGAGTCTGGAACAGACACCACCACACCCTCGAAGGAATACTTCCACATTGCTAACGGTCTGCTCTACCGTAATGGGAAGGTTTGTGTTCCAGATTTACCTGAGGTCAAAAAGAGAATTCTTTTTTAATGCCATGATGCACCCTCAGCAGGGCACCCTGGAATACATCGTACACTCGTTCTCATCTCCACTCAATTATATTGGCCTAAGATGCGTCCTGACATACATAGCTATGTGACTAAATGTCACCAATGTCAGGTTAACAAAGCCGAGCGACTTAAAGCCGCAGGACTTTTACATCCCTTGGACATTCCCAATAATAAGTGGGAAAGTATATCCATGGATTTTATTGTTAGCCTTCCTCGCACCCAAAAAGGTCATGATGCCATATGGGTTGTGGTTGACAGACTAACTAAAATGGCCAGATTTATTGCTACTAAAACCACGGTAACAGCTCCTGAATTGGCTTACCAATTCGTTGATGAGTTATTTCGTTTTTACGGGTTACCGATGGATATCGTGAGTGACCGAGATCCGAAGTTTACTAGTGACTTCTGGACGCAAGTCTTTAAGAAGTTAGAAACTACGTTGAGCATGAGCTCCACGGATCATCCTCAATCCGATGGACAGACAGAACGAGTAAATCAAATTATTGAGGACATGCTTCGAGCATACGTTGGTGCAAAACCAACAAAATGGGAACGTTACCTCCCAATTTTGGAGTTTGCTTATAACAGCTCCAAGCATACGTCGACGGGATATAGTCCTTTTATGTTGATGTATGGATTTCAGCCACGAGCCCCGATTGATGTTAATATACATCATGATGAGTTGCGAAGTACGCAAAACTTTCTTCGGGATATGCAAGATATGTTGCATATTGCACGGGATAATATAAAAACAGCTCAAGATAGAGCGCGTTTTTATGCCGATCATCACAGGCAACCTCGTGTATTCAGCCCTGGACAGAAGGTATTTTTACGTGTACCTCACAATTCTAAGACATTGTCTACGGGTAAGTGCGCTAAGTTAGCCCCACGGTTTTGTGGACCTTTTACAGTCCTCAAACGCATTGGATCATCAGCCTATCGTCTCGCTCTTCCCGATGGTGTTGGAATCCATCCAGTCTTTCATGTAAGTCGTCTAAAAGAACTTCTAGGTTCTGGCGACAATACAGTTACAACTGAAACTCTGGTTACTTCTGAAGATTTATCTTCTAAACCACATGTACCAGAAAGAATTCTCGATGTTAAAACAAAAAAATTACGTACTAAGGAAATCCGAGAATTTAAAATAAAATGGATGGATAAATCAATCAAAGATGCCACATGGGAACGCGAAACGACTCTAAGAACTAACTTCCCTAACTTTCCATTGCAAGAGTGCAATGTTTTAAAGAGGGGGAGTATGTTACGGGCATGACCATATAATATCCCGTGGTGAGAATTGTCGTAGTATTCTATACACGTGGATAAGTGTGAGGGTTAAACAAAGAGTCTAAAGAAGGGGAGGATTACTTTTAATCCTCGGGATTGAGACAACCCATGAGGCCAAGTGTGAACATGGTTGGGGGCCTTGAGAATTACTATAAATAAGAGGCCTAGCTACCCTCATTTGGGGCATGCATTGACTACGTCGAGACTCTGTCCGTGAGTGGAACGACTCTTGTAGCAAGCGCGCTATCGTCCAAGTACGACTCGACGCCAAGGCGGTGGTATGGGACGCCGATCGAGGCTCGAGTCCGTCTCGATCCCTTCGCTCGGGGGTGGTCGGGTGGATCGGCACCCTTCTTTCTCTCTTTTCTCTCTATTCTTTCTAGATCTATCATTGATATATCCTTATTTTATGCTTACTTTAGTACCTAATCTCTAATACTAGGTCTAGCACACCTTCAAGCAACGTGGGTTTTTGACACTATTATCGATACCATACATGAGAATTTGAAGATAGATGTTTTTACTCAAGCTATTCTAGATCAAATCAATCCCTCTCGAGCATCTTGATCACGGTCACAACAACCAAGTACGGATTATCGATAATTCAAATGTCATGATGGTTTATTCTTCTTTAAGAAAATTTTGTATGTTCCCAATGGTTCTTGTCACCTTTGAATAGTACAAAATTGTCATGACACATACACAGCCGGACATTTTCGTAGTACTAAAACGTTGGATTTAGTACAACGATCATTTTGATGGCCTCATATGCAAAGATTTGTCAAAGACTATGTTCAGACATGTGATACATGTTGTAGAGCGAAGATGCCGCGACATCATCCATATGGTTTGTTGGAGCCATTACCGATCCCAAGCAAACCATGGCAATCTATTTCTCTCAATTTTATCACAAATCTTCCAAACTCAAGGAGCTTCAATGCAATCTTAATAGTGGTAGATCGATATACTAAGATGGCACATTTTGTGCCTTGTATTAAGGAAATCACTAGTGAAGAAACCAAACAAATTGTTATGCGTGAAGTATTTCAGCATCATGGTCTTCCTGATAGTATCATCAATGATCGTGAACTGCAATTCATCTCTAACTTTTGGAAGCATCTCTTTAAAATGCTCAATGTCATTTGCAATCTCGCCTCTAGCTATCATCCCCAAACTGATGGACAAGTAGAACGTACGAATCAAATGTTAGAACGATATCTTCGGTGTTTCCTAAGCTATCAACAAGATGATTGGGAAGATATTCTACACTTTGCTAAATTTGCTTATAATAATTCTATCCACTTCTCTACTAGGGTTACACCATTCTACAGTTATATCGGTTATCACCCTCGCTGGTGTGTCTTAGAAACTCCTGAGTTACCTACAAATCCTAGTGTAGAGGATCATTTGGAGTGGTTACGACGAACTCAAGTAGAAATATCTACCCACCTACATCGCGCCCAACAAACACAGGACTATCCGGATCGTCATCGGCTTCCATCCTCTTTTAATGTTGGAGATCAACTATGGCTATTACGACGACACAACAAGACTACTCGATCGTGTGACAAACTGGAGTATCAATAGTTAGGCCCTTTCCATATTAACGAAAAAATTAATGATGTTACTTTTCACCTTGATCTACCTCCTCAACTACGGATCCATCCAATGTTTCATAGTTCTCTCCTAGAACCCTATCAAGACAACACTTTCCCAGATAGTATTACACCACATTCACCCCCAATCGAACTTGAAGATGGACCTGAGTACGAGGTTGTTGTCATCCTCGACTCCAAGATTGTTCGCAACAAGCTCTATTATTTGGTCAATTGGCTAGGATATAGTCCAGGAGAGCGTACTTGGGAACCAATGACAAATTTGGCGAATGCTCGAGCTCTTCTTGAAGACTTTCATCGTGAATATCCGAACAAACCAGGTCCTCAATCAAAGACGACTCGTAACAGTCGTCGTTTAAAGGTGGGGAATAGTGTCATGATATGACATGGTATGGCTCCAAAAGGATTTGAACCCATGATGTTGTGTTACAAGGGTTGAACCCTTACCATTAAACCATGCATTGTAATACAAAAAATATTATTTTCATTTATTATTTCACCATAGGAAATTCATGTATATTCAGGATTACTCTGAACCATTCTAAAAACTTTAGGAGTACTCTTGAGAGTACTATAAATTGAGGCGCATGGCATTATTCAGAACCAATTCGGTTCAACACCAATCTTAAGCCTCCGAGCTATTCTTGTATCTTTCTTCATATAATATACTTCTTGTTGTCATCATTCTCTCTCTCTCTCTCTCTCTCTCTCTCTAAAAAATGTTCATTTACTAAATTCCGTTACCGTGGCGAGAAGTTATGAGCATTTTCATCTGCAGCCATCTTTGCCCCACGGTTCCTCAAACAGAAGGTAGATTTTGAAGCCCTAAATCGAGTGAAAGGTACATTCTCTCTCCTTCCCTCTCTATCTCTCTTTTCCCGTAGGGTTTGTCCCTACAATGGCAAATACTCGTAAAACCGCTGCAAAGTTCGGGGGTATGATTGATAATGAGCCGAGATCACCAACAAATCTCGATTCTAATGCAATGGACAAAATGCTTATGAGTCACTTGATTTCTCTTCAAGAAACCATAAACAAGCAAGGTGAAGAGATTAGGATGTTAATGAAAGAGAATAATAAGCTCCAAAGTGTTGTCATTGAGAATGAAAGTCTTAAACAAGTGGTTGCAAAACTTCAAGAAGAGATTCAAGAATGTAAAAGAGCTTCTTTTGAAACAAATAAGCGCCTTAACAAGATTGAGTTAAAGGAAGCATTAAAAGAAAAAAATTTGGACACGATGAGGCGGGATGTAAGTGAGATGAAAAATGTATGTACAACGAAGTCATGGGCCGATGTATGTGGTGGGGATGTGTTATCAAACTCATCTAATATGCATGTGATGCATCAAGAGAAGAATATAGAAAGCATAGATGTCCGAGAATTCAAAGAACGTGAACGATGATCAAAGAACATTGTCGTCCGTGGGATTAAAGAAGAGAGTATGGAAACACCCGCATCCCTTGGAAAGGCCATTGGTGAATTTTTTAGCATGCATTATGGGATGTCAGATGTGAATGCATATGGGGCACACCGAGTTGGGAAACATGGTGTTACTCACTCCAGAGAAAGGCCTATTGTATGCACAATGACAAATGATACAAAGCGGCGAATCATACTCGAAAATAGTTGGGTATACCTCAAAGGTACACAATGCTTTGTGAGTGAAGATCGTACTATCTCACAACAAAATGCTCATCATAAGGCATATGAAGAAAGATTGAAAAACAAGGTTAAGGATGTGCCTAAAGATGGAAATGTAGGCAAATAGGGACACGTGATCTATGAGACTAACCCACGCCTTTTACAACTATGCTTTTGGAATTGCAATGGATACCCATGGAATGCGGGATTTGGCATAGAGGAGTTCACCGATGACTCGGATATCACACTTCTTGTTGAAACATGGGAGCATGATACTCAAAGGATTCAAGGTTTAGGAAACTATAATGTACACTCTTTGATATGGAAAAAAAATCCATGACAAAGAAGAGGACAAGGAGGGGTGGCATGTTTGATTAAGAAGGAAATAGAGAAATATGTGTCAATCATAAAAAATGATGAAAATAAATGCTACATATGGCTCAAAATAGAAACACCTAATGATTTGCCCACTTTTGTAGTTGGATGTTACATTCCTCATCAAGATTCTAACTTTTATGCTTGTTTGGATAAAGATCAACCGTTTGCCAATCTAGAAGATGATATTGCTTATTTCAAATCCAAAGGGGAAGTTATTGTCTTTGGTGACATGAATGCTCGTACAAGAAGTTTCCAACTTGATTCACAAGAATCTTTCATGCCACATATCTCAAGGATGCAAGAGGATATGCAAATGTAGAACCGCTCTTCTAGCGATGAAAAAGATCCGGACCAATTTGGGAAGTTACTCCTACAAATGTGCAATAGTACTGGATTGCTTATTGCAAATGGTATTTCCTTATGGCACAACACTAATGGTTTTACATGTAGAAAACACAACGGAAATAGTGTGATTGATTATGTGCTACTTTCCGAAGGTATTTTGGATCGTATACATAAATTCTCACTTGGTGAATGGACACTGGAATCCGATCATAGGCCTTTATGTATTGATCTCAAATGTATGCATAGGTTTGATTGTGAGAAGGCTATTGAAAATAATAAACAACTGCACTTGAGCATGAACCTTAAGCGAGCACCCATGTATTCCAAGATGGTTGAGGATATGTTACAAATGACAAAGATACAACATGGTGCCACACTAGAATGCAAATGGGAAGCTTTCAAGAAAGTCATTCTCTCATGTACAAACAAATGTTTTTCGACCAACCGCACATCTTGGAAATGCACCAAGAAACTTAGGAAAAAATGGTTTGATAAAGAATGTCGTGAAGCTCAAAAGTGCCTTATGGTTTTGGATGTAGTTAAGGATAAAGAGAATTACCAAAAGCATTTGCATGAGTATAAAAGGCTTATTCAAAGAAAGAGAAGAATATGGGAAGTTACTCAACAATTTATCCAAACGCAAGAGGAAGCACATGCATGTGCTAAATTTTGGGGAAATCTAAAGGGAAAATGTGTTGAGAGTTATGGTGACTTAACTCTTCACGACTTGTCTATGCATTGTAAGAATTTATATGAGTTATCTCTTGCCGGAAAGATGATGTGTTATGGTTCCCTTTCACATTTGCCTCCCTTCTTTACAATTGAAGATATATGCATAGGACTTAAGAAATTGGCCTCTCGAAAGGCAAGCGATCTTCAATGTATAAAGGTTGAAATGCTCAAATGGACGAGAAAGGAAGCACATATATGGATAAGTGATATGTTTAATGATGCATTGCAACATGGTATGCCGTACGATTGGACTACAAATTGGATCAAACCTTTACATAAAGGTGGAGATATAAATAATGTAAACAACTATTGAACCATCATGGTTGGCTCATTAATGGCAAAACTATTTGGATGTATAATGGAATCAAAGATAAGTGTATGGGCTGAAAAAAGTGGTACGAGAGCATATGGACAAGCTGGCTTTTGGAAACACCATAGCACCATTGATCACCTTATCACCCTTCGAGTATTAATGGAGGAAAGTCGCCTTAGAGGTAAAGGTTTATATTGTTGCTTTGTAGACTTCAAGAAAGCTTTTGATATGGTACCTCGTGAGCATCTTTGGAGGCGAATGGAAGAACTTGAGGTGCCAAGTGAATATATGCTTGCAATTTCCCGAATTTATGAGAAGGTTATATATGTTGTGTGCACATGAGAGATAAACTTTCAGATTTTTTCAAAAGCACTATTGGTGTTAAGCAAGGATGCCCACTCTCACCAACACTATTTGGTCTATGCATTGATGAATTGGAAGAAATGGTTACCAAGTTTGTAAAGGAAGAATGTGTTGAAGAAGTTGCCATTGGGAATGTTGTGATTATGCTTTTGCAGATGATGTAGTGCTTTTTGCAAATACTTTAGGAGATGCACAAAAGCTTATGAAGGCATTGGAAAAAATTTGCATGCATACTAAATTAAGTGTCAATAGCTCTAAAACAAAGATTATGCTTGTGAAGAGCCAAAAAAGAGATAAACCATGCATTATGTACAACAATGAGCCACTTGAATGTGTGGAAAGCTTCAAATATCTTGGCCTTGAAGTTCCTTCAAATCATAGATGGAATGAATGTGCTACACGCCGCTTAGAGGCGGGCAAGCGAGCATACTATGCATTTGAGAACACATGCAATCTTGGAGATATTAAGTGTTGGGTCCTCAAGAAATATCTTTTCGACACTTTGGTGACACTGGTTCTTCTCCATGGGGTGGAAGTATGGGGCGGTAGCATCCCTAAATCTATGTGGAAGGAGTTTTAAAATGTCCAAAACCATTTTCTTACCAAGTTTCTACAAGTTAAGAAACAAACGCCCTACACCCTCCTCCTCCTTGAGACAGGATCGCTTCCCATTGAGATCATGGCCATGGAAAGGGTTGTTGAATACATGCTTAAGGTTCAAAAAAGTCCCTCACATCGACTTCCTAGAATTGCGTGGGAAGCAAGCAAAAAGATCCAAAAGACGCATAAAAGCAAAGTTTTGTGTTCCCGTTGGATGCAAGATATAGAAAAATGGTTTGGTAGATGGGATGCAAGACACTTGCTTCATGATGCATCAGTAGATTCCTCTATAAATGAGGCATTTTTGCAGCGCCAATGTATCATGACATGGGACAAATGTGGAGGCTCACGCTTCACATATTATACTACACATGTTGCACCTAACTACAAAACCATATTCTTTGCGGAACGGGGAAATCGTACACATCCATACATGTTAGAGCCCATACCGTTATCTACCATTCAAACCATTGCTTCCATGCGACTTAGCTCACATGCATTGCGATGTGAAACAGGGCGTTGGGGTACAAGTGATGAGAGTGGTCGTCTATGCACACTTTGCCCTAAACAAGTTTGTGAGTCTAAGTATCACACTTTGATACAATGCTCTGCCTTTGATCATATTCGACCATGCTTTCCACATCTCTTTGATCGAGCCAATCTTTGCATGAATTCCTCTCACAACCACAATGTGCATTCTCGATTGCAACATTCATTGGTAAAGTTTTTGAACATCGAGAGTCACTACTCACTTTCACACGTATCACGTGAAATGTAATATTTTTGGTCTCATAGGTCATATTTGACCTCCGAAGACGATAATATAATCTATCTATCTATCTATCTATCTATCTCTCTTCCCCTCTCATGATTCTCACACACTCTTTCCCTTCTTAGTACTAATCCTCATTCTTCTCCTCTATCTTTAGTACTAATTCTCCTTGCCTCTAGTACTATCCCTGACAGAAGCTAATTACCTATTGCACAACAATAGTGTAGTAGCTAATTAGCTAAGGTGGTAGAAAAGTACAATAGTGTAGTGGCTAAATAGCTTCATAGAAGTAGCTAAACACCTACAGACAAGTATGGAATAATTAAAGAGAAATTGCTAATTAGTTTACACATGTTGTTGTAGAACCTCGTGGATTAACTGAGTTGCATGAGGTGTCCAGTCTAGATGACGTTGCAGCTGATGAGGAGATATTTGGCAATGTGGCAAAGAGTAAGATTCCTACTATCACATCTCCTTCAGATCAGCTTCACTCTATTCTTTTGGAAGATTGTAGTGAATTAGGCAAGGTAACATGTAAGTCTGAGGTTCATAACAACAATGTTTTTGAACACATGATGCAACATTTTTTCGACTCTCAGAACCTTTAATCAACCCCATCGAGCCCAACTGTTGATGATGTCCCGCTAAATCCCACTCTTCTTGAACAGGTTGCGCAAGACGCGACTGATGCGCAAGGAGGTGTTGAGGCAATGGATAGATTGTCAAAGGAGGACACACTTGCACAATGGGTGAAAGAAGAAGGGTAAATGGGCAACCTACTAGAAAAAAGTTGAAGAAGGGGTCTCGATTGGGAACAAGACCAATTACTCGATCAAGGGGTTGTTGACTCTATGTTTAGTGGGATAGGATAATTAGCTATTTTCCGTATGAAAAGTATCAAGTTTTTTATGATCTATTTGGACAAGTAAAACTATTATTGGTTGTTGCTTGATCCCCATCATGTAATGGAACTCTAAGATGAATATGAAGATAAAAAATTTGTTTTGTTGCAGAATATTTCATGTTCATAATGTTGTTTTGTAAGATTGTTCGCTACTTTGTGAGTGTGAATATGTTGGTGTTTTCTAATGTTGCAGTGTCTAAAGGGTTTAAATCTATTGCTACTAAGGCCGATGGCATTGTGGAAACTGTTCATGTTGTATATTTAGAGGGCCCCAGCTTGAAAGTTGTAAAGAATAGCGTGCGGAAGCAATAGGAAATCGAACACAGAAAATACGCAGGTTTAATGGAGAGCTTCTATATGCACATTACACGGGAGAGACAGAGAGAGCACACAGGAAAAAAACACAATTCAAAATAATACTCAATCTGTACATAGGATGTGCTCAATGAGCACTTTTATACAAGTCCATACGGACTGACAGAAGTACTGACACGTACTTCAATGCTCATAACTGAGCTCTATGCTAACTCCCAAAATATATTCCTACACGGAATATCTTTCCAACGACCTCGCGGTTTACGCACCGGTACGGCTTCTCGTTCCGCACTGGTTTGCGTATTGGTTTATGCACCCATTTTACGCACCGGTCCAACCTAACCGATCGGCCCCAACCGATCCGGTTCTCGGCTTGCATAACCAATACGGCCAATTTTGAGCTTGTATCTCAACACTCCCCCTCAAGCTCAACTTGAGGTTCCATTTGCTCTTCCGGATCTGCTGTCCGGTTCCTTTTGGCTTCATGCCTCGCTTGCGCTCCTCGACCCGTTCGATTCCACGCGCCTCGCCCCTTTCGGTTGGCTTGTCTGCTCACACTGCCCTTCTCAGCCTCCTTGTTGTTGCAGTGTTGGCTTCTCTTCTGCTGCCATCTCTTCCGCTTGGCCCTTGGTTGATTTAGCGTATCTGAATCAAACATCTGAACCGACTCGGCTTCCTCCAATCGGTTTTCGCTCTCGTCCGAGTTGGTTGTCTCCAATTCGTCCTCGGTTTTCTCGCCCTTGGTTGGCTTCGGCTCTCTCTTCTGACCACTCCCCTTATGTCTGCTTCCGGTGTCGTGCCTTTCGGCGCCAGATCGTTGCGTGAGTCGGGTGGGAACCGCTGGGGTTTTGGACTAGGAAGAGGAGAGTTTTAAGGCTAATAAGAATATAAATATGTTGTAAGAAAGAGTTATAGCAAACTCGTGAATCCCACAAGTGTATTGTATTAGATTAATCAATATGAATATAAGAATATAAACTTCGGTTGAAAGAGAATGATATAGAATTCTCGTGAATCCCACGAGTATAGTTTATTAATTGGTGTTTTTTAGAAACATATCCAGTTTCCAAATATTTTTCACACACAATTACATTGTGCTTCCCATCCTTATGTAGTGATGAGGAAGTCTTAGTAATCCATGCTTTTTCTCTAACTATAGACCCCATGCTTTTCCTATAGATAGACTATATGCTTTATCTAAAGTGATCATGCTTTTTCTAACTTGTGCGTTTTTTATCATTCACGCTAGATGTGTATGTGTAGCTTTTTCTTTTGTTATGCGTTTTTCTAATGTTTATCCTAGCGTGAATTTACCTTTCTATGTGGGACATCTATGCTTTAACACTAATGAAATGCTAGTGTAATGGTAAGACATTACATTATTAACATGGAGGTGCAAGGTTCGAATCTTGCCCTATGCATGTTCCATTTATTTTGCTATTTTCTTCTATTTCTTCATTTTTTATTGAATCTAATACTATATACGTTTTTCACGTAGTGTACAAAATACACTACGACACTCACCCCCTCCAAACCCGCACATCCTCCGGTATGTGCCGAAGTTGTTGGTGTTTGTTAGTCTCCTCCGTCCGGTCTCTACCCGATTGGTTTCGTTGCCGGCTCGTAGTACCCTCGACTTCTCTTGTTATGTTGACTTTGTCTCTCCATTTGGAGCACATCCATTCTTTCCACCCGAACCATTGTCGCCATCCGATCCACCATAGTCTTCGTTCGCTTTTTGCATGGCCCGCTTGGTCCTTGTCATCCGCGGTAGTATCTTTTCTTGCCCTCTTTCTTTTCTTCATCAATCTCGACTTCTTTTCGGATTTTCGGTTTAGTCGGATTAGCTTACTTCCGATTCGGTCTCGTCGGATCGTCTTTCGTTTAGTTCGGCTTCCTTTCCGATTTGTATTCGGTCGATCTGGACTCGGTTGATCGGTTTTTACCGATTCAGTGCTCTTTCGGGTCGGTTTCTTTTCTTTTCTTTTCGTCCGGATTTGCTTTCTTTTCTTCGTTTTCACCTGCCTTGTCCGGTTCGACTTTCGGCACTTCTTTCCGTTGTTCGCCACGTAGGTCCTCCGATATGTGCTCGTTGTTCGGTCCTCGTGTGGTTGTAATGCATGCTTCTTTTCTCGTCGTAGCGCGTGCTTCTTTATTCGCCATAACACGCGTTTCTTTATTCGCCGTAGAGCGTGCTCTGTATTACGCGCTTCTCCCGTCGTAGACCCGACCTCCGCATTGTCGCACTTTCTTTTAGATTGGAATTTCGGATGGATCATTTTCCATCCGAACCGACTTCCGACTTTACCTTCCTCGCCGCCATCTCCCGTCTCTTCGGTCTCACGTTGGTTCTCGGACACAACCGCCGAAGTCTCTAGATATTGTTGGCATGAATCCTCGGTATTACCTTCTTTCGTAGTTTCACCCTTAGCATTCTTCTCGGCTATCTCTTCATCGTATTCGTCGGCTTCGACATTCGTTTTCTCTCCGCCACCTTCCGTCTCTTCGGTCTCACGTTGCCTTTCGATCGCAACCGCCGGAGTCTCTGGAATCAGTGGTGGGGAAGTCTCGATATGGCAATCCGCCATTGATTCGTCCATAGCCACCTCCGATTCGATTTCGTCTTTTGTGGCTACCTCCTTAATCACATCCGCTTCACACTCTTTATCTGCATCAATTATGCAAACATCTATTATGCTTACCCCTTTTTGACCCGATGTCTCGGGCACTTGTATCCCGAAATTTCCTTCTACACTTGAATTATCGGCCTTATCCTTCGCCATCGTTCTTTCACAAGACGAGTGGGTGTCTTGTTCCACTCTTTCTCCCGTGGTACCATCATGTTGTATTTCGGCCTTCATATTGGCTTCATCGTTTTTCCTCAATCGACCATCCTTCATGGGCCATGTCGTTGTTGACGAGATTCTCAGCTTCCTTTCATCATGTCTTCGGCATACCCTTTCGACTTTAGCCCAATCCTCGGTAAGACCATTCGTACCGTCATCGTCTTCGAGTTCGATCCCGATGTCCATCCTTTCTTTTCGATCGATCGATTTTACGAACATTAGGACTTTATCCTCCCCCACCAACCGTTGTTCCCGCTCCGAGAGTTGAGCAAAACAATGCTCGAACTCTAGGAACGCTTGCGTTGCACTTCGGTGAGTCTTCTCCGACGCCACCCATTCGTCGAATTCTCGTCGATCTCGTCCCGTCCATCTCTCATAGTCATATGCCTCCCGTAAAGCTTCTTCAAAGGACTCCCATGTCGAGTTTTGTTGTTGTATCTTGTGGATTCTCTCTTGTAGTTCGTCCGAGGCCACCCGACTAAAGGATATCACTTGCAATCCTTCCGGTATCCGATATTGCATCATCTCCGCCTTATATTCACGTAGGTAGCGTGACACACCCTTACCGTTGAATTCCCCGTTTCGTCGCAGAAGCCGCTCTACTGCCGCCTTCATCTCCGACATCGCACGTTGTTCTTGTTGCATCCGCTCAAACATTATCATCATCATGTTCATCGCCTCTTGTTGATTCTCCATCTCCTTGCCACCCGCCTTCACGTCGGGTTCACCAACTGTGTCGTGCCTTTCGGCGCCAGATCGTTGCGTGAGTCGGGTGGGAACCGCTGGGGTTTTGGACTAGGAAGAGGAGAGTTTTAAGGCTAATAAGAATATAAATATGTTGTAAGAAAGAGTTATAGCAAACTCGTGAATCCCACAAGTGTATTGTATTAGATTAATCAATATGAATATAAGAATATAAACTTCGGTTGAAAGAGAATGATATAGAATTCTCGTGAATCCCACGAGTATAGTTTATTAATTGGTGTTTTTTAGAAACATATCCAGTTTCCAAATATTTTTCACACACAATTACATTGTGCTTCCCATCCTTATGTAGTGATGAGGAAGTCTTAGTAATCCATGCTTTTTCTCTAACTATAGACCCCATGCTTTTCCTATAGATAGACTATATGCTTTATCTAAAGTGATCATGTTTTTTCTAACTTGTGCGTTTTTTATCATTCACGCTAGATGTGTATGTGTAGCTTTTTCTTTTGTTATGCGTTTTTCTAATGTTTATCCTAGTGTGAATTTACCTTTCTATGTGGGACATCTATGCTTTAACACTAATGAAATGCTAGTGTAATGGTAAGACATTACATTATTAACATGGAGGTGCAAGGTTCGAATCTTGCCCTATGCATGTTCCATTTATTTTGCTATTTTCTTCTATTTCTTCATTTTTTATTGAATCTAATACTATATACGTTTTTCACGTAGTGTACAAAATACACTACGACACCGGAATCTTCCACGGGTCCGCCCTCGGCTTCTTCAGCCAATCCGAAATTGAATTCGTCATCCGACTCGGCACCGCGGTCTTCATCTTCCGGAACTTCTCTCCCTCTTCTGTGGTCATTCGTCCCGTCTCTCCCTCTCAAGTTCGGCACGTTGAGGTAACGCAACCCAAGCGCACCCGAGAATTGTCGGAACTTGTCCAGACCAAGAGGCTTGGTGAAGATGTTGGCGTTCTGCCGATCCGTCGGAACATACTGAAGTTCGACTTCACCGAAGAGGACATGCTCACGGACGAAATGGTAGTGCACCTCAATGTGCTTAGTCTGGGCGTGGAAGATAGGGTTCTTAGCTAGTTGGATGTTGCTGAGGTTGTCGCAGTACATTGTCATTGGATCATATACCTCCACCTGCAGATCCTTAAGTAGCCACTTCAACCATATAGTTCGCATGTCGCAACAGCCGCTCCTCTATACTCGACTTCGGTGCTCGATAGCGCAACTACCGGTTGCGTCTTGCTACTCCACGTGATGGTGGCACTCCCGAGAGAGAATGCGAAACTGGATGTGGATCAGCAATCGCCGGCGTTTCCAGCTCAATCAGCATCGGTGTAACCGACCAACTGCGAAGCAGTATCGGCCCGATATAGTAGCCCCTGGTCCTTAGTGTCACTAACATACCGGAGTACATGTTGTGCACACTGAAGGTGCTCCTCGGTCGGTCGCACCATGAACTAACTAATCACCCTGACCGGGTAGCTGAGATCTGGTCGGGTGATGGTCAAGTATATAAGGCTTCCCACTATCTATCGGAACCTCGTCGGGTCGCATCACTTTCCAGAATCGGAGCGAAGCTTGACGGTTCTATCCAGAGGAGTTGAGACGGACTTACAGTTGGCCATCCCGAATTTGAAGAGCATATTCAGCGCGTAATGACGTTGTCTCATCAATATGCCTTCGGGGGTACGGATCACTTTGATCCCAAGGAAGTAATGAAGGTCCCCCTGATCCTTCATGGCGAATGATGCCGCGAGCTGGAGCTTCACGCGGTCTATCTCACCTAGGTCAGCGCTAGTGATGACCAAGTCATCAACATAAAGTAGAATACTAACCGGCCCGAGTCGACCTTTCCGGATGAACAGTGAGGAGTCCGATTTTGACATCACAAAGCCCATCTGACGCTATCGTTACGTGATCTTCGCGTTCCAGGCACGTGGGGCTTGCTTTAGTCCGTAAAGGAACTTCTTCAATCGGCACACCGCCGAAGTGTTCGTTCCGGAGTAAAATCCGGGGGGTTGTACCATGTACACCTGTTCCTCAAGCTCACGTTGCAAGAACGCATTCCTTACATCCATCTGATGTAAATCCCACCCCTTTGCCGCAGCGACCGCAAGCAAAACACGGACGGTCGTCATCTTCGCGACCAGCGAAAATGTCTCATCGTAGTTGATGCCGTGTTTCTGCGTGTAGGAGTTGTCCAAACCGTCAGTGTTGTACTTGACCTTGTACACCCACCTACATCCTAACGGCTTCACACCTTTCGGTGCGTCAATCAGGTCCCAAGTTTCATTCTCCTCCAATGCGTGCATCTCTTCCTCGATTTCGGCACGCCAATTCGCGTCCTTCGCTGCTTCTGCGTAGCTCTTCGGCTCACACTTCCGCTACACGCGTCATGTATGCATAGTGATGTGCCATGTACTCATTGTAACCTAACCACACAACAGGGTTCTTCTGGCGGGTATATCGGCGTAATTGCTCATTAGCCGATGTTGAGGCTTTCATGGCCGACGCGGACTTCGCTCTCATAGACCCGTCGTCACTTCCCTTAGAGTCGGACTCGCGTCGATACGACTCGTTCCTCTCCGTGCCGTAATCCGACACCTTCTTCTTCCCTTTTTATTTGCGCGTAAGCCGTCTCCTCGGCTTCTTGCACGGGGAATGCACGGTCGAGTCTCCACTACTCGCCGGCTCTTCATCGGACTGGTCGAACCGACTCAGTCGTCCATCAGGTCCGCTTAACTGAAATGAAATTGGACTCTCTTCGCGGGTCCCGATTTCAGGCTCATCCGGAGGCATCTTGGCCTCGCTGACCTCATCATTGGAGCTCGGATTGGAGGCGAGGTCCGGAGTCGGAGGCAAGTACCAGGATGTGGACTCATCAAACACAACGTCACGGCTCACGCACGCTTGTTTGGTGCGAGGGTTATAACACTTATAACCCTTCTGCTCGTCTGAGTAGCCGACCAAGATACACTTCTTGGCTTTCGCGTCCAACTTCCTTCGTTTCTCTTTCAGTACATGCACATACGCAATGTTACCGAAAACTCTCAAGTGTCATAGATTCGGCTTCCTTCCGAAATACTGCTCATGCACCGACACTTTGTCTCCGATCCGATTCTGGATGTATACTGCAGTCCGTACCACCTCAGCCCAATAGAACTTGGGCAAGCTCTTCTCCTCCAACATTGCCCTTGCTGCTTCTACAATGAACCGGTTCTTCCTCTTGGCCACACCATTTTGCTCCGGCGTGTATCTACAACTGAATTCGCGCCGAATTCCCATTTGTTGCAGATAGCCATTGAATTGACCGGAAAAGTATTCTTTTCCGCCATCCGACTGCAGGCACTTGATCTTTCGTCCTGTTTCCATTTCCATGAACCCTTTGAGGTCCCGGAAACAGTCGAAGACTTCACTCTTCTTCACGATGAGATAGATCCACGTGTGCCGTGTATAGTCGTTGATGAAGGAGACAAAATATCGACTCCCGCCAAGACTAACGTTCTATGTCGGCCCCCATACATCGGAATGTATCAAGTCAAGCTTGTTTTGGCTCCGGTTATGCTCGTTGGGGAAAGGAAGTCGGTGTTGCTTCCCGAGTTAGCAGGCTTCACAAATTCGTGCCTTCCGGCCACTAAATTTGGGCAATCCGAACACCACCTATTTCGATTGCAAGTCTTGAAGCCGTTGATAGTTGACGTGGCCTATCCGCTTGTGCCATAAGTCGATATCCGACTCAACTTTTTGTCCTTTCGTGAACATTGTGGTGTCACCGCCACTAGAGTCGAGGATAAACATCCTCCTGTCTCTGCGCCCTTGCGCAATAACTCGGCCTTCTTCTTTGATGAAGCATCCGAGATGCGTGAACCAGTCTTGCATCCCCTGGTCGACGATCTGCCCGACCGACACTAGATTCTTTGTGATTGTGGGGACGTGTAACACGTTCATAAGTTTCCCTTTCTGCCCGACATGGCTCAAGGGAACTTCACCGATATTCGCGATCGGATGCAGAGTGTCGTCTCCGATTGCGACTACTCTCGGTTGCATCGGTTTTTCCAGGTACGAGAACCACTCCTTGTGGCACGTCATGTGGTTTGACGCACCGGAGTCAACGTACCACACCTTGTCCGATTTCGGGGTGGACATCTTCTTAGAGTTCGCTTTGTGTCTCTTCACGAAGGCTGACCCTTTTCCGGCTTTTCCGGACCCTGCGACGTAGTGCGATCGTTGCTAATTTCCTTTGTCGGTTTGTCCAGAGCCTGATCCAGATCCGGTCCTCTCTCAATCGGCGCGCTTCTTCCAGCACTCGCTCTCCTTGTGGCCTTTCTTGCCACAGTACCAACATTCCGCAACGGATTTCCCTTGCCGATTCTCGTCGCCTCGACTCCCTCTATTTCCGAAGGGTCTGGAATTGTTGTCAGCATCACTTCGGTGCCTTCGTCCTTGATCCCGTCAGCTGCCTCCATTGCGCACTGACTCGCCTCGTCCGCCACGACCACGGGGCCTCTCTCCCTCCGTGTAAAACATCTTGATGTCGGCATGCGTGCTCGTCGACGCACCCGCGTGGTTCTTCTCTATAAGGAGCATCGACTGTAGGTCGAAAAACGATGGCGTATTCTCCCGTGTACACACAGCAATTCGGAATGCTCTGAACTTCAAGGCCAGTCCCCCGAGACAGATCTGCACCATCTTGCCTTCCGCTACGTTCACATCGATGGAGGCTAAGGAGTCACATATATCTTTGATCTTCGAGGTGTAATCAACCACCGACAAATCGCATTGTCGTAGGTTGCTCAGCTCCTGTCGGAGTTGAAGCTTCCTAGTTGTAGTGCTTGTGGCAAAAATCTTCTTCAGATTTCCCCAAGCATCTTTCGGTGTTTTTGTATCCCGAATGTAGCTTAGGAGTTGTTCACCCACACAAGACGCAAAGCAGTACAATACTTTGCTCGCCAACTGTTCCCACACCAAGAAATCTTTGTGTATCAATTCGGCTGCTGTGTCATTTGCTCCGTCGACATAGCTCTAGTAACCGTGCCCGAGTAGGTACTGGTGCATCTTGTAGGACCAAGACGTTGTCGGGGTAGTTGTGGTTCGTGCGGCGAAGTCGCGGGGACTAAGGTCAAGGGGGAGTTGAAGGAACTTTTATCTCAACAAAAGTAGATGTAGCAATTGACACAGATGATCTAGTCACGCAAGTAGATCACGCATGTTGTGGAGATGAGCTGATTTTGCAGGTAGATGCAACATGTGATACTAGTGGGCTGATATCGACTAGAGAAGTATCTACATGCACAAATCCAATACCAGGCCCAACGACACAGTCAAGTATACAAGAGCAAAACAAGGTGAAGCCACGCCCAACGACTACACAAGAGCAAAAGAGGGTGAAGCCAAACCCAATGACACAGTCGACCAGGGGTTTGAAGAGGAAAAGGACACCAATTGTGTCAATAGAACATGAGTTAATTGAAATTGATCGCGTGCTACCAAGACTTGGTGTAATAGAGGCTCAATTGCATGAATGGAAACCTAAACCATTAGAAAAAGAAAGAAGATTCTTGATCATGGAGCTTGATAAAGTCTTGATGAGTGTGCGATATATGACACCAAAGAGGGACACAAATCAATTTCTGTCATGGGTTGTGCAGTACTTTCATTTCTTTATTTGGAGTGAAAAACCACATATAGATGTGTGGAAGTGTGTAGAAAGATTCTTCCCAAAGTGGCAACAACTTTTGAAGGGTTAGTGGACACAAGAAAAATTTGAACAGAAGGATATTGCAAGATTCAAAAGACTTTTTTTGGGGGGGGATACCTGGCCTGAATATAATGTCGACAATACATTGATTGTGGACACAGAAGATTTCCAGCATTACTTCAACCTTCGCAAATGCTGTCTTATTGTACCCGAGGAAATGCCTAATAACTGTCAAGATTCGAACTCTTGACATGACCATGTTGTAATCTACTATTATGAGTTAACCAAGATATCTAGTACTAGTTATGTATGTAATTGTTCCTTATTATTTTGCTAGCATCATGTGCATAGTTGCTCCCTTGTAGTATTTACACTTGGCACATGCATGCATACCTACATGCTCTATTGTAGATTCACATGCGTGCAACAAGTATGCATGCCATGTAGTATAAATAGAGGAGTTCACCTTGAAGGAATTCAAGGTGAACAACATCAGTTATGGAGTCTTTCCTTTAGTACTATCTTCTTTCTTGTCCATTTGGTTATCTTCTTCATTGTCTCTTGAGTTTATGATCCGTGACAGTTTGTTCACCTTCCCATCCTCATAGCTCTCCCTCTCATAAGCCATAGCTATGTCCGACTCAACTAGTGAGTTAGGCCAAATAATGGTAGCCTTACGACAACTACAGCTTGAAAATGAAGCTCTTCGAAATTCTTTACAAGAACTTCAAGTCGGTACCTCCCTATCCTCACAACCCCCGAACCCTAGTCTCCCACAACAACCTAGCCTAGAGCCCGATCTTCTACCAACATCTAGCCTAGCTTCGTCACAGTTTCTTGAGCCTAAGGTTAGCCTCCCAGAAAAATTTGATGGAACGAGGTCGCGTTTCCGAGGGTTCATCAACCAAGTTCGACTTATCATTCGGCTACAACCTCAACGTTATGGAGATGGTCTTCGACAAGTCGGCCTTGTGGGCACCCTTCTCTCCGGTCCGGCCCAAGCTTGGTTTGCACCATTGGTAGAAACCTCATCACCTTTATTGGAGGACTTTCCCGCCTTCCTCGCCGAGTTAGAGGCCACATTTGGAGAGACGGACCGACGACGTACAGCTCTTAACAAGATTTATGCACTCGAACAAGGTTCACGTGCAGCTTCGGTCTATGCTTCCGAATTTCGACAACTAGCATGCGACGTCAATTGGGATGATCAAGCTTTAGCTGATCACTTTCGGCGCGGTCTTCAAAGCAATGTCAAGAATCTTCTCTTAAACTTTCCGGAGCCCACCTCGTTATCCCAAGCGATTTCACAAGCAGTCCATTGTGACAATCGTCTTTTCGAATTTCGCCAAGAAGAGCGCCGGACTTGGTTCCCACCTCATTCACTTCCACGCCACGCCCCGGTCATACAAACCCAAGCATCCTCACACTCGCCTACTTCGGCAGATGCTCCTGTCCCCATGGAAATTGATCAAGCCCGATTTCGACCATTGACTGATGTTGAACGACAATTTCGGCGGGCTAATGGCTTGTGCATGTATTGTGGCGCCTCCGGTCATGTCGTTCGCCATTGTCCTAGGAGTACTCGCCCACAATTCCATAGAGCTAACGGACCCCAACATCCGGAAAACGACATCGTTCGGTTGCAGTAGGAGCCATGCAACTGGACATCTCCCTTCGCCCACATTCTCTTGGTTCCATTGCCGGACCATCAGGCAATTTCACATTGGAGGTATGGCTTTCGTTTAACTCTAGTTCCATTCAGTCTGTCGCTTTACTTGATTCTGGGGCATCTTCTTGCTTCATCGACGTCGCATTTGCCCAAGCACATGGCGTACCTGTCGTTGGCCTCTCAAAACCCATTCCAGTTGAAGCCATCGACGGGTGTGTCCTCTCGTCAGGTGCAATTACTCAAGCTACAATCCCATTAGGGCTTCGGGTGGGCTCACACCAAGAGGAGCTCACTTTTTACCTCATCACATCTCCTCGACATCCGATCGTCTTAGGACTAACGTGGTTGGAGGCGCACAATCCAATAGTGGATTGGTGCAACCGCTCGATCACATTTAGCAAGCCAAGATGCTCATGCAAAAGTATGAAGGTAAATTCAGTTTCCTATCCTTCGGAGACGGTCGACTCCGAATTGACTACCCCATCATCCGTCCAGGATGGGTTTGTTTGTGGCACCATTTCTAACACACTCCATGTTATTCCCGAAAAATACCAACACTTCTCCGACGTATTTGAAAAATCTAATGCTGATCGGTTGCCTGAACACCGGCTCTACGACTGTCCGATTGATCTTCAAGAAGGTGCGTGTCCACCCTTTGGTCCTCTATATGCGTTGTCTGCACCAGAGTTGAAGGCCCTTCGTGTGTATCTTGATGAGAACCTCGAGAAAGGCTTTATTCAACCTTCTAAGTCACCAGCCGGGGCCCCCATTTTATTTGTGAAGAAGAAGGACGGCTCTCTACGCTTATGCGTCGACTACCGAGGTCTCAACAAACTCACTGTGCGCAACCGCTATCCGCTACCTCTGATCCCCGAACTCCTTGATCGGCTCCGAGTTGCGCGTGTCTTCTCCAAAGTTGATCTGCGTGGCGCGTACAATCTAGTACGCATCAAGCCGGGGGATGAATGGAAAACCGCATTTCGAACATGATATGGGCATTTCGAATACAAGGTAATGCCTTTTGGTCTTACTAACGCTCCCACAGTTTTTCAACATATGATGAACGATATTTTCCGAGAATATCTTGATCTTTTTGTTGTCATTTACCTCGATGATATTCTCATTTTCTCGCCAAACATGGAGGAGCACACTCGCCAAGTCCGATTAGTTCTGGCCAAACTTCGCGAGCATGGCCTTTATGCCAAAAGCGAGAAATGCGAGTTCGACCGTACCTCGATCGAATTTCTGGGCTACATCATCTCGTCCACTGGCATCACCATGGATATGAAGAAGGTCTCTGTCATTCAGGCGTGGGCGACTCCAAGGCGACTTAAAGATGTGCAATCCTTCCTCGGCTTCGCGAATTTTTACCGTCGCTTCATCAAGGGGTTTTCCACCCTAGCACAACCTCTTATCGCTCTCACCCATAAAGGCACTCCATTTTTATGGACCTCGGAGGCACAAAATGCGTTCGACTCACTCAAACACGCATTCATCACTGCCCCGGTGCTGCTACATGCCGACCCCACAAAACCCTTCCAAGTCGAAACCGATGCCTCTGACTTTGCCATTGGCGCCATCTTATCCCAAGCAGACGACAACAACCTAATGCACCCAGTGGCTTACTATTCCCGAAAATTTACGGCATCTGAAATCAATTATCCCATTTACGACAAGGAGCTTGCTGCTATCATTGCTGCCTTTGAAGAATGGCGACCCTACTTGGCCGGCGCACAACATCATGTCCAGGTAGTAACTGATCATAAAAATTTAGTTTATTTTTCCACCACTCGTACTTTGAATCGAAGGCAGGCCCGTTGGTCTACATTTCTCGCCGACTACGATTTTGAGATCGTATTTCGACCTGGTGGCCAACATGGGAAGGCTGTTGCCCTTTCTCGCCGAGCTGACCTTGCACTCCGCCCTGGGGATGCTGATTATGCTCAACAATCTAGATGTTTGTTGAAACCCGACCAATTGCATCTGTTTGCCACTTGTATGTTGCAGGATGATTCTTTACTCCAACAAATCACTGATGCATCCAAGACCGATGCGTTCGCCAACGAGATTCGAGATAGTTTGCAAAACCCCTCCAAGGCTACCAAAAGGAAGGATCTTGACACCTTCACCATACAAGAGGGTTTGTTGTTCCGAGATCATCTCTTATACGTCCCAGAGGGCCCATGTCGCACCCGGGTGTTGCAGGAATGCCACGATGACCCACTTGCAGGTCATTTCGGGGTCGCGAAAACCCTCGAGCTAATCTCTCGGGGGTATTGGTGGCCACAACCATGGAAGCTGGTCCAAGAATACATAAAGAGTTGTGAGGTTTGTGCTCGCTCCAAAGCCATTCATCATCGGCCATACGGCTTACTACAGCCGCTTCCATGTCCTCGTCGTCCTTGGGCCTCTATCTCTATGGACCTGATAACTGATCTACCCTTGGTCAATAGCTATGACTCGGTGTTGGTCGTTGTCGATCGGTTTACGAAGATGGCTCACTTCACTCCATGCTCCAAAACCATTTCCGGAGAAGGAATACATCCTCGCTTCAACATTTCCCTTCCTACCACTTCCGTGAACCCTTCGGCGGAGGATCGTGCCCGCATTTTGGAAGAAGTACATCATGATTTATCCTTGGAGCTTAGTCTTGCTAATGAACGATACAAGAAGCAGGCTGATCGCCATCGATCTTCCACTCCACACTTTGTCGTTGGAGACATGGTCTGGTTGTTACGTCGACACATCTCTACTACTCGTCCATGTGCGAAACTTGACTACAAGAAGTTGGAACCATTCCGTATCATCGAGTGCATCAATCCCGTCGCCTTCCGGCTCGCCCTTCCATCCCACTTCCGGATTCACGATGTTTTTCATGTCTCCCTCCTCGAACCCCATTATGCTTCACAACTCCCAGGACGTCAAGCCCCACCACCATCACCTGTGCAATTGACGACAGGGGAGGAATACGAGGTCGACCAAATCCTTGACTCGCGTTGGCACCGTCGACACTTGCAATACCTCGTTCTATGGAGGGGTTACCCCATGTCTGAGGCCACATGGGAACCATCGGAAAATTTACAAAATGCCCCAGAGGTCGTCCAAGATTTTCATCACCGATATCCCCACAAACCAGCGGCCGATTTGGGAAGGCGGCGGCGTAAGAGGGGGGATAATGTCAAGATTCGAACTCTTGACATGACCATGTTGTAATCTACTATTATGAGTTAACCAAGATATCTAGTACTAGTTATGTATGTAATTGTTCCTTATTATTTTGCTAGCATCATGTGCATAGTTGCTCCCTTGTAGTATTTACACTTGGCACATGCATGCATACCTACATGCTCTATTGTAGATTCACATGCGTGCAACAAGTATGCATGCCATGTAGTATAAATAGAGGAGTTCACCTTGAAGGAATTCAAGGTGAACAACACCAGTTATGGAGTCTTTCCTTTAGTACTATCTTCTTTCTTGTCCATTTGGTTATCTTCTTCGTTGTCTCTTGAGTTTATGATCCGTGACAATAACTACTTGGTGAAAACATTGACCTACCAACTAACTGCATGGTTGTGGACTCCATACCGAGCTTCGTATGTAGAGAAGTTCCACTTACTGGCAAGAGCTTAGCAGTTTATAGGAAATGTGTAGACCTTGCCAATGGTGTATTATAAATATGTAATTTGATGACATATAAATCAATAATAAATTAAATCCCTTGTTTTGAGTCAATTTTCCGCTATGCAATTTTAAAATAGCTAAAATAGTTAAGTTGATTTCTGGTTTCATGTTGCTAACTGTTCTTTGAATGGAAAACTGTTTGAACGTGTATATAATTCACTTGAGAGTAAAAAAACCATTGCCAACATGTATTCTAGACTGTAAAACTGAATATGCGCGCTAAATGGACACTAAAATTTAAAGTTGCAAAAAGTAAAACTAACAATAAATACACATTTTACAGACACTAAAACATAAAGCGAAACTGAAATTTGTGATAAGTAAAACGTAATATAATTGACAACAGATTGCTAGAGACAAAGGGTTTATCAATAACAAGAACAGAAAGAAGACTCCCAAACGATTTTATTAAACTAATTTTTTGTAATACAACTACTTTGTCCACTTTACAAGAAATTCGGTGTGATCTCACAATTGCTACAAATTCCATGGCATACTGTTTTCAATACATTCATACACATCAGTACTAACTATGTATAAATTTGAGCAATTATTGTATTGCGACATCGGGACATTGATGCACTTGACCAAATGAGAGTACATGTACACTACTCGTTTGCCTTCTAAAAGCCTATACACATAATCGTAATCATCCAATCTTGCATAAAAAATAACTTCGATGTAGAATGTCTCGGCAAATACAAAATTTCCCCAAGCATCTACAATATTCTGCATTGCACATTGTTTACAAACCGTGCACTTCAATAAATAGAAATCAACACTCTCTGAATTGCCTTCTTGTGCATTTACAGCGAAATTATACCCAACAATTATGACGTCACTCAGAGTATCTCCACTTCCTTGATATATAAAGTCCTATTTGTTTTCTATTTCTCCGCCAGTCACTTCCTTATCATTTAGTGTATGGTACTCTCAATTCTGAATATATGCTTTGTTTAAACAATGCCTCCAGTTTGCTTGCACACAATGGAAGCAAAAACATGTTAATTCTCTAACTGCAATACAATGACCATCCAACCTAGAATAACCCCGAACAACATGGAGAGATCGCAATTTGGAAATTCCTCGGCACTCCCATGTCTTCTCCCTATTTACGTCATCTATCCTCACTCCCCAAAGTATGCATTTGATATTTCAGACCTACGAGGAATAAACACCAATTGCACTCGTTGACATATTAGTTCTTAAAAAATTGACTACATGTGTTGCACAATTCGTATGCACATCGTATGCCTTTAGCTATTCATGGGTAACTGCCCGCTTTATAACTGCACCTGCTCCATCATGTTCACCTTTACCATGGCCAGACCCAAAAAATTTCCATCTCATCTCCAAACTTGTTTCAGAAGGATACCTCCCAACAAAATAAAATGGATGTTTGGCTTTGAATTGTGATGCAGCTCCATCAAATCAAACCCAATGTTGAGTAAGCTCCCAATGTTGACGTAATAACCATTGCCAATGTAACTTAAAACGGTGTTGGACAAACAAGCTATCATGCTTCTTATCATCAGAAATAAAAAAATTAATTACTTTCTTAAAACATCACCTAAAACTCGAAAATATGTTATGTGCACAAAAAGGGTTACTTGCATTGCACACCAATGCATGGATTGAATTTCATTTTGTTGCTTGAAAGTATAATTCTCTGCGAAATCTATTACTAAGAGTACTACATCATTTGGAAAATCCGATATGTCTTAAATTGATGAGCCTGCCATGAATAAATAAAGTTGTGTTTAATGAACTTTCCTAGAGATACTACAAATAGAGACACAAAATCCCTTTTGTTTAAGCGACTTCCAACTAGTTCTTTTCTTTTACACACCTTTCCTTTGAAATTGGTGCCATAGACTCAAATAACTTGACACACACCTTTTGGAAACCACCTAAATCTACTAGGTCCACAATCTTGACATAAACCCATGACACATTTATAATTGTGGAAGATAACCTCAAATTCTCTCGAGCACAATACTAAACCTAAAAACCACTCATGGATAAGCATACATGCTCTGATGATTTACAATGCTCTGTCTGGCTAAATCGACAAATTGGGCACTCACAAGTGCATACTACATCTTGTAGGGAGGAGCTATGGTAATGTAGTAAATTAATAAAATCCTTGAGAAATCCCATTTGTACATGGTAAATGCAACACCATGTGTATCGATCCTTCAAGCGTCTCACAAAGCGTGGTTTGAGATACTCGAATGTTCGTAGTTGAACTTTCATTTTTAGATGCATTCGCTTGAACCTAGTAAATAAATCTACCTGCGTAATAAGAAGGGAGTCCAGTCAATTATGCTTAGCAGTTCATAAGTATGTGACATAACTATCTAGAACTGACTAATAGCAGTTATCGCTAATTAGCTATGATCATATTCTGATGTAGCTAATTAGCCATGACCAGTAACTAGTTAGCTTTGGCCAATAGCTAGTTAGCTATTGCGATCCGGTTATGTACTTAAGTAGGAGACATAGCTTTCTAGAACTGACTACGACTAATGGTTGTAGCTAATTAGTTATGCTCATATTCTGATGTAGCTAATTAGCTATTACCAATAGCTAGTTAGCTATTGCCATCCGGTTGTAGCTAATTAGTTATGATCATATTTTGAAGTAGCTAATTAGCTATTTGCATTAGTTAGTTAGCGATTGCCAGTAGCTAGTTAGTTATTGTCATCCGGTTATGTACTTACATAGGAGACATAGCTATCTAGACCTGATGTTGTTCACTAGTTATGCCCCTACCTTATGTAGCTAATTAGTTATGGACGATACCTGATGTAGTTATTTACCTAATTAGCCTTGACTATGACTAAATGTAGCTAATCAGTTATGTCCTGATGTAGATAGAAGCTCGAGCCACTAGTGTCGGCGTGTCCTTCGCAGCCCTTTTCTCCTCATGGCCTTCAAATGATTCGGCGTATCCTCGGCCCTTCCCTACATTTATAGACCTTGCTCTTTTCTTCGGCTTCTTCAGTCGGCCCGAAATCGAATTCTTCATCTGATTCCGTGTCATGGTCACTTCCGTCGCGATGACCACCTCCACTCCTTTCACGCTCTTCTTCCTATTTGTCTTCTTTTCTCCCCCTCAAGTTCGGCGTGTCAAGGTGACGCAACCCAAGCTCACCCGAGAAATGTCGTAACTTCACCTGTTAGAACATGCACCAGTTCGACTTCACCTGAAAGGACCCCGCTCGCGGACAAAATGGTAGTGCACCTCAATGTGCTTGGTTCTAGTGTGGAACACGAGGTTCTTCGCAAGGTGGATACTACTGAGGTTGTCACAAAAGATCGTCGTCGGATCAGACACCTCTACATGCAGATCCCGTAATAATCGTTTTAGCCAAAGGACTTCGCATATAGCGATAGTCGCCCCTCGATACTCGGCCTCCATGCTCGACAATGCTACTGTCGGCTGCTTCTTGTTGCTCCATGCGATTGCCGCACTTCCCAATGAGAATGTGTATCCAGATGTGGATCGACAATCGTGGGCGTTTCCGGCCCAATCGGCATCCGTGTAGCCGACTAACTGTTCGGCTATGCCTGCCTGATACAGTAACGCCATGTCTTTCGTGCCATTGACATAACGCAGTATCCGTTGTGCGCACTGAAAGTGTTCGGGCATAGGCTGCAACATGAATTGACTGATTAAGACGACCCAGTAGCTAAGATACGGCCGAGTAATCGTCAAATAGATAAGGCTCCCGACAATTTGTCGGAACCGTGTTGGGTCGCACGCCTTGCCCGAATCTGGGCGAAGCTTCACATTTCTATCCAGAGGGGTCGAGATAGGCTTACAATTTTCCATCCCAAACTTGAAGAGCATATTCAGCGCGTAATGACGTTGGCTGATCCATATGCCTTCGGAGGTACAGATAACTTCGATCCCGAGGAAGTAATGAAGGTCTCCAAGATCCTTCATTTCAAACGATGCCGCAAGCTGAGACTTCACGTGGCGGATTTCGTCAAGGTCGGCACCGGCGATGACTAAATCATCAACATACAAGAGCAAGTTGACCAATCCATATTGACCTTGCCGAACAAATAGAGAAGAGTTTGATTTCGACGGCGCAAACCCCATCCTATGCAACTGTTGCATAATCTTTGAGTTCCAAGCTCGCAGGGCTTGCTTTAGTCCATATAAGGGTTTCTTCAATCGGCAGACTGCCAAGGTGTTTTGTTCGGATAGAACTCCGGGGGGCTTTACCATGTACACATGTTCCTCACGATCATCTTGTAGGAACGCATTCGTAACATCCATCTGATGTAAGTGCCACCCCTTTGCCACTATTGCGGCTAGCAGGACTCGCACAGTAGTCATCTTTGCGACAGGCACGAAGGTCTCTTCATAGTCCACGCCATGCTTCCGTGCATAGCCTTTTGCTACTAAACGGGCCTTGTAGCGGTTGACGGAGCCATCCGTGTTGTGTTTCACTTTATACACCCACCGGTAGTCGATCGGCTTCATACCCCTCGGTGCATCAACCAGGTCCCATGTCTCGTTCTGCGTTAAGGCGCACATCTCTTCCTCCATTGTGGCACGCCAATTTGCGTCCTTTGCCGCTTCTTCGTAGCTCTCCGGCTCACGCACTTCTGCCACTCGCTTCATGTATGCGTAATGGTGCACCATGTACTCATTGTACCCATATCTCTTTACGGGGTTCTTGAGGCGGGTAGATCGGCGTAATTCGTGATTACCCGATTTCACGACCTTTTCGGCTACGGTCGACCTCTTCTGTGGAGGTCCCTTTTCAGTTTGCTCGTAGTCAGATTCACTCCGATCTAACTCGGCGCTACCAAAGTCGTATTACGGCATTTTCTTGTTGCTTTTTTACTTGCGCATAAGCCGTCTCCTCGGCTTCGGGCGCGGGAAATGCACGACCGAGTCTCCACTACTCATCGTCTCATCATCTGGTTGGCCATCTCAGCCCAACCCCTCATTCGGCCCACTTAGCCAAAACAAGATCGGACTCTCTCTCAGAGCTCTAACATCCTCATCATGCGGAGGCATTTCAGTCTCGCTGATTTTTCTTCCGAAATCGGAATGGAGTCATGAGGTTCTGGAGGAGAAGGCAGGTACCACGAAGCGGACTCGTCGAACACAATGTCACGGCTTACGCGTACTTCCTTTGTTCGAGGGTTATAACACTTATATCCTTTCTGCTCATCTGAATAGCCAACCAAGACACATTTCTCAGCTTTAGCATCTAGTTTCCTCCTTTTCTCCTTCGGCACGTGCACATACGCGATGCTGCTAAAAATCCTCAAGTATGCCAAGTTCGACTTCTTCCCGAAATACAACTCATATGGCGACACTCCTCCATTAGCAGAAGCCTGATTCTGCAGGTAGACAACCGTCTTCAGGTCTTCGGCCCAATAGAATTTCGGCATATGCTTCTCTTCAAGCATTGCCCTGGCTGCTTCTTCAATCGTCCGATTCTTCCGCTCGGCTACGTCGTTCTGCTCCGTCGTATATCTACACGAGAATTTGCGTCGAATTCCCTCCTTCTGTAGATAACTTGTGAACTTGTCGGAGAAGTACTCCTTCCCGCCATCGAACCGTAGGCATTTGATCTTACGCCCTGTTTCCCTTTACACAAGGCTCTTCACCTTCAGGAAACATGCAAAGACTTCGCTCTTCTTCTCAATCATGCATGCCCACGTGTGCCGAGTGAAGTCATCGATGAAGGTTACAAAGTAACGGCTTCCACTGAGAGTCACGTTCTGTACCAGACCCCACACACATCCTAATGGATCAAATCCAGCGGACTTCGACTACAATTACACTCATTGGGGAATGGAAGTCGGTGTTTTTCTCCCATCTGCCAGGCTTCGCAGACTTGGCCATTCCGGCCACGAAATTTCGGCAACCCGAAAACAATGTTCTTCGTCTGCATTTCACGAAGCTGTGGGAAATATACGTGGCCGAACCGCTTGTGCCACAGGTCGATATCCGATTCGACCTTTTGTCCTTTCGCGTACAATGCGGTTCCGACTTGATTATTGTCGAGGATAAACATCCTCCCTTCACGGCACCCTTGCGCGATTACTTTGCCTTCCTCTTCTATGAAGCAGCTGAGATGCGTGAATAGAAACCTGCATTCCCTGGTCGACGATCTGACCGACCGACACTAGGTTCTTCGTTATTGTTGGGACGTGCAGCACGTTCATGAGTTTCCCTTTCTGTCCGACGTGGCTGAGAGGAACTTTGCCGACATGTTCGATGGTATGCGGAGTGTCGTCTCCTATTTCAACCACTCCTTGTGATTCCGGTTTCTCCAAGTATGAGAACCATTCCTCGTGACTCGTCATATGATTTGACACTCCGGAATCAACATACCACACCTCGCTTGATTTCGAGGTGTTCACGGCCATAGAATTGGCCTTATGCTTCATTACAAAGGTTGGGCCCGATTTGTTTTCAGCTCATTCAGAGCCTTCTGCATAGTGCGATCTCTGATGCCTCTCTGTGTCTCTCCGGCTCGATCCGTCTTTGTCCAAATCGGCTCACTTTTTCAGCATTCGCTCTCCTTGTGGCCTTTCTTGCCACAGTACCAGCAATCCGGCGCAAACTTCTCTTGCCGTCTTCCGGTGCCGCCATGACTCCCCCTGCTTGCGAAGGGTTCGGAATTGCTTCCGACATCTCGATTATGCCATACATTCTGCTCTTTTCGGCCGCCTCCATTGCGCGCCGATCTGCCTCGTCCACCATGACCACGGGGCCTATCATCCTCAATGCAAAGCATCTTGCCATCGGCGTGTGCACTCGTCGATGCACTCGCGTGGTTTTCTTCTACGAGCAACATTGGCTGAAGCTCGAAAAACGAAGGCGTAATCTCCCTCATGTAGACTACCGTTCGAAAACGTCTGAACTTTGACACCAAGCCACCAAGACAAACCTGCACCATTTCATCTTCCTCGACGTTCATGTTGACGGAGGCAAGAGAGTCGCTGATTTCTTTGATCTTGGTGGTGTAATTAGCCACCGACATATCTCTTTGTCGTACATTGTTGAGCTCATGTCTAAGCTGCATCTTTTTGGCCGTTGTGTTGGCGGCGAAAATCCTTTTGAGATTCACCCACGCGTCCTTCGGCGTCTTGGCATCCTGAATATAGCTCAAAAGTTGATCACTCACACAGGACGCGAAGTAGTACAGCACTCTACTTGCCACTTGTTCTCAAGCCGGATAGTCCATGTATGTCAAGTCGAGTGCCACATCGTTTGCTCCTTTGACATAACTCCAATAGCCATGGCCGAGCAGGTACTGGTGCATCTTGTAAGACCAAGATCTGTAGTTGCTTCTGTCAAGCTTTCCAGTCGGAAGTGAGCTTCCCATTCCTCTGTCCATAGTACTGTCTTTTTCTTCTCCGAAAGCGAACAACTTCAACTCTGTTTCGTCACAAACTTTTCTTGTCGGCTGCAGAGGACTTCAACCCTGGCGCTCTGATACCATGTAAAAGAATACGTTGTGCGGAAGTGTGTGCATAAACACAGAGTACACAGTTCGGAGGAATAAGACAATTTGGTAAAACACAGAAAACGCAGAGATGGAGATGGAGAGACAGAGAGACAGAGAGACAGAGACCAGACAATAGAAAACTCAGATTCAAAATAATGACTCTCTATTCTGTGTACACTTCGTGCTCAGTGAGCACCTTATATACAAGCCCTGACAATCGGGCTGACACAAGTATTGACAGTACTTCACACTCATAAATGAGCCGCGACACTCAGTCCCAAAATTATTCCTTTCCAGGAATATCTTTCCAACGGCCTCGCGGTTTACGCACCGCTACGGCCTATTGTGTGCATGGTTTTTTATGCACCCAATTTACGCACTGGGTTACGCACCAGATTACGCACCAAATGTTGAGCTTGTTTCTCAACATAGTGATATGCTCTGAAAGGCATCCCTATATGATGCGGTTCATAAGTTTTTTGTGCATCACATAGTGACATGCCTATATAGGCATTGTTGTGCGACACATTTTTTTAATTTGTTTTAAAAGTTATGAAAAGGGGGATTCATAATCCCCCTTACGAGTTATACGTCTTCTCCGCCATTGACTTTTGCACATTAGCACGATGTTGAGTTCCTCTTCTTTCCCATCCAGTTAAGGGTATAGACTTTTCATACACATACATATATGCACATAAACATAAGCACAAACAAAAATCATCCATTCACACATATTTTTCCCTTACAGATGTGTACACAGTTAGGGCTAGGGTTAGAGCTAATTAACCATACATACATAACACAATTAGATTTAGGGTTAGTACATACACTCACTCGTACATTACACACACATTCATTCATTCACACATACATATATGCACATACACATAATCATGCACATGTATGAGCTTGAATAGAAGTGAACATACATGCACACATATTTTTCCCTTACACATACATACACAGTTAGGACATAGAGAGAGAGAGAGAGAGAGAGATATTGAGCAACAGCACAAGAGCATGGGAAAGTTAAAAAGATGGGGAGATCTTTATTTATAGAAAAAAAAAATAGCCGTTTTAGGGCAACGCATTACAAGTGCCCCTTTTTTACACTAAAACATCGCTCTACATGAGTGGCACAATGACGTGCGAGTGTCACTATGCGATGCTTTATGGGTGTCACTTAGTGACACAATCACAAATGTGTCTCTTAATACATCACATAACAACAGTATGGAAGAGATGCCATTTGCAATGAGTGTTGGTGTCACTAACGCTCCTTCTGTTGTAGTGTAGTGAACTCACTCGATCTCACTTATAGCGTGTGATAAAAAGTCCAAAATGAAATAAGGTAAAATGATAGTACTTTGTTTTATCTCATTATAGATATGGGAATAACACACATAATGCTCCTTAAATTTACATTTTGGATTACAACAATGGTGAATGTTGACATGTAAGTCTTTGTCCTTACTTGATGAGATGAAGTTCAAACTTGTCTTATCTTAATGCAAAAGGAATGTGATAAGAGTTTCCATACACTTGCCTTGAATAAGGAAACTTTCTAGCTATATATGAAGAGGAACTTATAATTGGCGAAGTTATTGAACATTCTTCTTAAGGGCCATAACTTGTTGGCAAAGCCATTGAAATTTCTTCCTGAGGGCCATAACTTATTGGCAATGCCATTGAATTTTCTTCCTAAGGTTCATATATAAAAATCATATACATCATACGTATGATGGAAGGTGTATGTGTAGATACGCGGAAGAATGTTAGGACCTGCAATAAGATGAATAGCAAACAACACTGATATGTAACAAGAAATATGAGAGAAGATAGACACTATTTCAAAGCTTCAATGGAAGTTCTTATTATCTCTATCTCTTTAAGTCTTACACTCCAAGATCATCTTTACAATGTTAGGGTTGAGCTTATATACTCAAGCCCTAGCTTAAGGATGTGTTTACACTATGAAAAAAGATGGAAGGAGTCGGCCTTTTATGCCAACAAACTCCCTCGTAAAAGGATTGCTCTTCTTACATACAATTTTAACTTAAAGTTATAATTACAAGTCCATCGGCATATAGTCGAGTCTGCATAGGTATAGTTGGTATATAGCCTAATTCGGCTAATCGTTCAGGTCTTTCCACCCCGCAAGCAAGCAAGCAAGTCTCGATTCTCTCTACGGGACGAATATGGCATTATTGGACAGTTCATGGATTTTTAATGCCTTGTAATTTAAGGACATCCCTATAGATGGTTTGAAGTCACTCAAGGATCATTCAGGTCGGCTTGTCTGAGGCAGTCGGATCGATTTGTTCGAATCCTCTTGCGTTCGAATTGGCTTGTGTGTCTAGATCGGCTCATGTACGATTCTGACTCTCAGCCTCAGTTCAATCGTCTACTTTCCGCTCATGCTTGCTCCTGTGCTCCTCGATGGATCCTCGATCTGTCTACATGTTCATTCACCTCCCAACCCTTTCTAGGTCTCCATTTGGTATCCTCGCTCATTGTTGCATCTTCAGCCTCTTGGCATTCCAATTCTTTTGACTTTGCCTTTTTCGGCTTGTTTGATCGGGCCGGTTTTCAACTTATCTTTTGCTCCTTGTTCAACATTCTTCTGCTCGGTCGCTTGTCGAAGTCCCATCTTTGTCCTTAGTGGCTTCGTCAAGCAATCGGCAATGTTCACCTCGGTATCGATCTTCCGAACTTCGAGCGTCTTCTCTATTATGAGCTCCCGAATATGATGGAACTGCACCTCAATGTGTTTCTTCTTCGCATGATAGACTGGATTCCTGATGAGGTGTATTGCACTGTTTGAGTCGCAATACATGGTCAGCACTGGGAGGTCGATTTGTCTTGTAGCCGAGAAGTCGGTTGATAGTCGGTGCAGCCAGATAGCTTCCTTTGCTGCCTCTGATGCTGCTATGTACTCCATGATGCGGCCTTTGTGGTAGACAGGGTTGTGCACTCTTGAAGCTTCGACCTCCATGATATGGCGCCGCCACCATAGGTGAATATATTGCTTGATGTCAACTTTCGATTGTTAGTATTGCCGGCATAGTTAGAGTCAGTATAGCCTTCGACTTCGGCCGGATTTGCCGATCAGATGTACATCTTTGGTTCCTCTTACATACCTAAAGATGTGCTTGATAGCCTCCCAATGCTTCCGTCCTGGGTTCGACATGTACCGGATGACAACTCCTACGGCATAGGTAAGGTCGGGTCGGGTCACCACCATCGCGTACATGATACTTCCTACGACCGATACATAGAGTATCTTTCCATAGAGCTTTCTCTCCTCTTCCTTGAGGGAGATTCTCTGTTTGATAGTTGGATCGACGTCGAAATCGGTATTGGTGTTGGCTTCGCATTCTCCATGTTGAAGCGCCTCAACACCTTTCGGATGCAGTCGGACTAGGAGAGTTGGGAAGTCTTTGTCTTCCGATTTCTCTCGATCCTCATGCCCAGTATGTGTCGAGCTTGTCTGAGTTCCTTCATCATGAACTTGTCATGAAGGCTTCACTTTAGCTTTCAGATTTCAGCTTGATTGCTCCTTGCAATCAGCATGTCGTCGACATATAGGATCAAATAGATCCGGGACTCATCGGCCAATTGCCGAATATACGTGCATGGGTCGGAGTCGGACCGGTGGTAGCCAAGCTGGTTGATGTAGGAGTCGAACTTCTAGTGCCACATCCTCGGCATTTGTTTTAAGCCGTAGAGGTTTTTCTTCAGTCGACATACGAGGTGACTTTCTGTTGGGAAACAAGCTCCCTCCGGATGGGAAGGAGATCACGAACCAAACCGGTAGGATCCAAAGGAAAAGAGAGACCGGATCCGGATCGATAACCAGATTGGTGTTCGGATCGACATCCGGATAGGATACATACATAAATATGTTTCGGTTGCGCCTACTTGGGCTAGTTTTGTAAATAGTACTAAGTTATCTAAGTATAATGGTAACTGTTGTCTCTGGGCCAAAATAGCAACATATGAGAATCGCAATAGGAATTAGGTGGCAGTAGGTAAACAACCAAAAGCAATCAGAAACAGCCAAAATAAATACACCCGAAAACGTGGAAGGAGAAGGAGCGCGCCGAGGAACATCTATATAAGGAGCAGCAGATCGAAGGAAAAGAGAGAGAAATATAGGAGAGAAGTTTGAGGGTACTACGTAATTAATCCTACTATAGTGTATCTGATACATTCCAGCAGATAGCCGTGTAAGTGTAATCACTACTCATTTCCGTAATCTAAACAGTGTTGGGTCTATTTTGTGTCATTGTTCACTTTCAATAATTGTTAAGTAACCTATCTCTCCCTATCATGTATGCATACACGAGGTATCCTCTTATGTAATCTGTAGGGTGTCATCCCATTTCGTAAAAGCAATCTGACCACCACGTACCATAGTCCCTTGGTCCGATTTCAGTTAGGAATCAAAGGTGTCGTCATCAGAGAGGAAGGCAACACAATTTGGCACGCCCGGTTCACGTTGTGTAGCACAGCGAACTCACGTGGTGGTAATCCCAGTCCCCAGTACGGTGCCCAACAGAAGTACTCACTCTCAGCCACCGTCTCGCCGCATAGAGCCTGTCGAGGACACGGCTGATTCCGTGATCACACAGCATTCGTCCCCGGAATCGCGAGCCTCGCCATCAGTCAATCCAGAAACCCAATCTTCACCACCAGTAATCCCAAACTCACAGTCACATATCGGTCATGATATTGCTACCCCTCCAAGTCCTCCGGAAGTCTAACCTCCATTGGAGCGTAACCCTTTCCCAGCCCTTTCGGACGACCCAAATCTTGACACAATGTTGTGTCACCCCTATGTACGCTACACGGATGGCCCAGATGCCGAAGCCCACATCCGCTCCTTTCTCAACACATGGCAAGTCAACCATTTGACATAACGGCTCACTGACGCGGAGATCAATGCCTCCAAAATCGCCGAATTCACTCTCTCCCTCGATGGCCCCACTGCACGATGGTATTCCCGGCACGATCTTGGGGAGTTCGCCACATTCCAGGACGTTCACACGCAGTTTCTGGAATTATTCCACCAAGAGATTCCCAAACGAGAATTCCTTTGGCAATTTTACACAATCACACAGGAACCCAATGAAACCGTATCCCAGTTTGTTCCCCAATTTCAAGATCTCTACCGCCAACTAGCACAGGATGTCTCAGTAAACCATCTAAAGGACATGTTCCTGGCCGGCCTCCGTGAGCCTTTACACACGACGTTGGCTCTCACAGATTTTCACAACAAACCATCGAGCAAGTGGTTGCCCACATTCTTGCACTCGATAGGGCACATCATAGCAATTCATTCACAATGGGCATGCTTCAAACTGCCTTACCAACGACTAACGAAACACAGTTTCGGCAAGCGCTACAATGCACAGTATGCGCCAGATCTGGGCACTCTACCCTTGACTGTCCTTCACGACCACACTACCCCATCTGCCATTCACGGGTCCATACGGCAGAGCAATGCGAATATAACATGCTGAACCAAACAAACACAACCACAGTTCACCAAATTGAGCCTCATCCCAATTAGGCGCAACCACCCCCACTAAATAGAGAGGTGACACGGTTGTGGGAAGAAAACCGGCCACATTACAACACGGGGGGTACCTCTAACACGGCGTGTTACAATAAGGAAAACCAATACCATGTCAAGCCCCTTTGCTACCCCAATCAATCACACCACACGAACGAGCATTGGCATTGTCATCAGGATCACCACCACTGTTGCAGGGATTACGGCCACGATGCACCACGGAATAATCGTGGCTTTCGAAATAATCGTGGTTTTCGAAATTTCGGCAACCGCCGACACTTTGACAATCGCCACCACGATAACCAATGCGACAATAATTGGTACAACCCTCCATAGGGATATTCCCCGCAGGGGCAGGAAGATCAACCACAAAATCTACCACAAACCCAATTCAAGCACGGAGAAATTACGGCTCGACATCGAAAAAGCAAAACAAGAGATGTTGGCTCTTCAAACAATGTACGACAAACGGGAGGAACACATCAATGCATTAGTCATGAAGCTACGGCAGAAATTAAACCGAAAGGTCGAAGAAACACTAGTTGCAGGTTGGAAGCAATGGTCGGCTTAAGCAGCCGAATTACGAGTTCTACGGACAGACGCCGAAAACCGACGAAAAGAAGGAAAAGGCTTCTACAAGATGGACGACAACAGCATACAAATGATCCGAGAAAACCTCACCGAGGATTTTCATGCCTTAGCCAAGGCCCACACGAAAGCCATCGGCAACCTCCTTGAGGAATTCAACGACGATCAAATGTTGTTGATGATCGAAACGGACCAAGCCTTAAACGATAACGCCCCAAAACAACCTGACACAGTCGACAAACAACCAATGAAGCCGGACAGCCACACCCCAACCTCCCCGATATTACAGAGCAAAGACAAAAAGGAGCTTGCAACAGACATTTCGGCCGAAAACACCAACGGACCACGACCCAACCCCGCGACCATTCCAAAGGACGTAACAACCGAACCAAACCAGATAGAGGGAATCCTCCACATTTTGACCGAGGATTAACTGTAATATATACTAAATTAATTTTTACGAATTTCAACAAAGTTTTTTTACAAATTGGAAATTTCAATTTGTTGGGTTTGACGTGCCAAGGCACTCTCCCATAGGTGTGCCAAGTGTTGTCCGTGGGCCAAAATAGTAACATATGAGAATCGTAATAGGAATTAGGTAGCAGTAAGTAAACAACTGAAAGCAATCAAAAGCAGCCAAAATAAACACAGCCGAAAACGTGGAAGGAGGAGTGTGTCGAGGAACATCTATATATCTCTTATATATCTTAAATTAAATGGGAAACTAGATCTTTAATGTCCACCAACACGCATTTAAAAGTATTAATATGTAACCTCAAGGATGACATCTCATAGGTATGCAAAACCCAATGAAATACTAGATTTTGTAACCTAAATGAAAGGAAATATTTCTCACATGGTAATGTATAAATGAAATTCATATGAAACCATCATGCTCTATCACCTAATAGTTTGTGTTAGCAACCTTATGTGTTGTATGATTGTGATTATCTAATGTTCAGTGGTATCCCTTGTTATGGAGCAAGATATGCGAAATCTTGCATGTTGAAGTTCAAATAGTGTCTATAAAGAAATATGAGGCAAGACGTCTCATACTCATAGGGGAAAATGTCTAAAACTTCTTGTGGTATCCTCGTGGCCTATTCTCAACCTATTTTATTATAGTGGTGTTTGAGTACGTGTGTATGATTCATGCATGGTTGGTTAAAATGTCCAAACTTATCTAACTAGGTGTGCAAAACCTCGATTGTAAAAGCTCATAATATCCAACACTAAAGGGAAATTTACATGGACGGAAGTGCTCTTTTTGTAAATACATGGGGAAATATTTATATCATTTTGTGTTATCATCACGGCCTATCCTAAAGGGGCTTAGCTCTACCAATGTTGTGCAATATGTCCAACACTAACGGGAAATTTACATGAGGGGAAGTGCTCTTTTTCTAGCGACATGGTGAAATATTTAAAACAATTTGTGATATCATTGTTGCCTATTCTAAACGTGCATAGATTTGGCAATCTTGTGTCCACAATTTGGTTTGGCATTCCTCTTCTTTTTCATGTCCATATTGCCTTTATGACATGTTGATGAATTCTAGGTTTAAATATGTTTCATCATTTGTAACCTTTGAATAAACTTTCATTGAAGAAATAAGTGATTAGGATTCAAAGTGTTTTATGATTTGAACTTCGTGGTTGATAACTTTCATCAACAAATTGGCATAATCAACAATATTTGGTAGAGTTAATTTTTTGAGGCATAATAAGTTCAGCATCTCATTGCATAGATTATGTTCACAAATGATCACAAGTTTTATAGATTTATGTTCACAAATGTGTCTGATGGATCGGCAATGGCCTCTCGTCCACATGCCACATTAATCACAAGCCATCATTATCTCACATGGCATTAGTTATCTATCTTATACATGAGTTCTTAATCGAGAATGCATAAAATTGCACTACGCACATTATTTGTTCAAAGGATTCTCTCCATAATTATGTATAAGTTTCCACATATACATTTGTTTTTACCCTTTAAAAGTTTTATGAACCCTAAATTGTGCATCCTTTCCAAAAGAATTGAAAGATTATAATTGTAAAACTAGGTTCAATACTTCCATTATTGTGGAATTGATAAATCCATCTATGGATTTCCATCTTCTGATGGAAAAGCTTCTTCATCTCAATTATAGGAAAATGCATATATTTGCATAGATCAACAAGGTGATGATCATTTTTTATTGTGGTAGACACATTATGCCATGTGTGTTTTGTCTGACGCACTCATTATATTTTGATTGTTACTCTTTAGCAGATATTGTAGTTTACGCTTAGTCTTTATATTTCATTGATGTTTTCTCAAACCCAATGGTTGGAAATTGCTTCGCATACTCTTCTACCTCATGGCGTAGAGCACGAATATCGTAGTGGAAATTCATGTTAGCCTCAATAGCCTCAGCAAAATCCTTGGACTTTGTACCTAGTAGAAAATTATATTGATCATCGTTGCAACAATAGGAATGAACACCACCATCGAATATATTTTTCCCATTAACCAATGAATATAATAAAGAGTGTTTTTCACCTTTGATGGCTCCTTTGATCTTCAAGGCTATATGTACAGCTTTGTCGAAAAATTCCGCCACCCTTTCGAAATCCTGCTCTGTGAAACCTCGTGTAGTAAGGGCGGGACTTCCTGAAGTTTACAATGCATGTGATTTCAATCCATGTTATGATTCTCGGGTACATAAAACCCAAATACTTACATTCTGAGCCATGAACCAATGGCATGCAATGTTAGTTTCTCGAGTGCCAACATGAAAAACTCATGTCTTTGTAGAAGTTCATTAGATATATAATCATCTTTTGAACCTTGATCCAATGGCATACATTGTTATGGTTTTTGAATGCCCACGTGAATTACTCATGTTTTTGGTTAGTGACTTAATGAGATATATGAATGCAGATTATGTGTTCATTACCCATGCGAATGCCCCCCGGATCTGTAGAAGAGACATCCCCGGGAATTGAACTTTTGTTGGCTGCTATATGACATAACTTCAGCACCTGTTCGACTCTAGAACCATCTAGGCCCTTTTCAATTTCAGTTGATAGTTAGAAAGTGAGAATGTTCACACTGCCAATGATATGGAAACTCTTGTAACAAATATACCTTGGACTTGAGATTAACGAGAACCAAGTGATTATCCGTTCCACCCGAGATTAGATCATAGCCTCGAGCAATCAAAGCCTGTGAAAGACCACCATACATATTAATCCACCGATAGAAAGAAAAAGTATAAGAAACACCAGCCTTGGGCCAATGAAACAAGGATTTTGAGATTTCTCAAGACACAATAAAAAGGAAGTTTTTTTTTTCTCGATAAGGATATCTAATCCCCACTATCTTGAGAGAATTATCCCGAAGAAATGCATTCCATACATTGGCAAATTGTGTATTGTTCTTCAACACTTGCTCTTGATAGGCTCTGAACTCCGGCGACATTGCCTGGATTCAAATATTATTCGACCAAAACGAAGGCTTACATTTCAACCTTTACGAACTCAATGATGCACACATGCATAAAATTCCTACTAATTTGATATTCAAAGCATTATACTTGTTTCAAAGCAACTGCAAGCCCAGTGATGGTGTGATTATGAGGACCTCCTTGAAGGCCAGGAAAAAGAACCGCATTGATCTTGTCCTCGTAATCATACATGATCTACAAAAATACCCAATCGCTTAGCATTGCATTATTTTGATGGATATGGGTGTGGTGAAATCATTTCTTTATGTGAATTTTGATCAAGTAAACAGTAACTAAAAAAATGATGTTTTTTGGTGTGTCATTTAAACCATGATTCCACACAGAGGGTACTTGTGATTCACATTGTGCTCACTCACCTCTTGTTCTTGTTTGTTCACTTCTTTCAAGCCCTTTCTGAAAAATATCAATGCTCCACGCGGGCCTCGTAACGATTTGTGGGTCGTGGTCGTGACAACATCTGCGAATTCAAATGGGCTGGGAATCACATTTGCGGCAACCAAACCGCTAATGTGTGCCATGTCCGCCAAAAGAATAACCTTCAATTTGTCGCATGCCTACATCCCCCCAGAAGCACATTGAGAAAAACCTAGCCATGGATATGAGAAACAAGCATGTCTACTCCGATGCTCTCTAACAAAGAGATAACTAAATTAAATTACCTTACGCATCCTCGCATAATCATAATGCCGGGGGTATGCACTCGCACCCGCAACGATGAGCTTTGGCCTGAATAAACCCATTAGCTTCTCCATCTGTGATGACAGATAGCATTGTTGGCTCCTTCAGACTTTTATCTATGCTATACCTCAATAAAGCAGTCAGTATGTGAGAATAGTAATATATGACAGGAGAACCAAGTGAATACCTCGTCATAGTCTATGTAGCCTGTCTTCTCATTCAACCTGTATGCCATAGTTTCAAAGAAGATTGAAACAGCTGATATCTTCTCTGTGTCTGTCTGCAACAAGAAGACAGCATGATTAGAGTATGATGCAGCTTCTACTAAACAAATTTGCTGAATGGGGTGAGGGAGGGGAACCTATAGAGCATACAATCCCAACACAAATCTTCTTTTCTACTTGGTTTTGGGAGGTACCATAGACAATGCCCACCTAAGAGGGACAAGAGACAAGAGACAAGAGACAAACTTGGTATCCATGTGAAAAATGGCCACCATGTGGCACATCCAGACCCATTATCCGATCATGAGGCTTGAGTAGCGCAGTGTACACTTGAAAATTTGATGGAGATCCTGACAACGATTGTACATTCACTGCAAAAGATAGCCAAAACCAAATAAGAAAAACAATCTTTTTGCACCGAATACATGTTCTTGTGAAACAAGTCCTCTATTTCATGAATCATTACAATGACCTTCTACCATATGAAGTTATGAGCTGCACAAAGCGTACCATATAGATATGAATGAGCACCGAATTGGGTTGCCAAATTTGAACGAGATATTTGGTACATATGTGAATCCCAAATCAACGTTTACATTATTTAGCAAGAAGTGGCATTGTATTCAATTGCTTAAATACACAATCAATGTCTTGTATTAGGAGTATCTTATATTGAAACATCTCTTTAGATCAAGGATAAACAACAATCACAATATATACCTTTTCACATGAGATGCTAACACCGAATCAAAGCAACGATTCGCAAGAATAATCATCTTTGAGTTTGTGATATAGGATTCAAAGTTTCGAGAAAGTTACTTTTCATTTTTAAGGTTTTCAATTAGGTGCATAACAACATTACTGATGCATTAATAGGTTGTAAATGTGCATATGAAAATACACGTTATTATTTGACACTCCAAAAAGGATGAATAATGTTTTGTTGATCTATAATTATATCAATGTAGACATTCTTAAAGGTAGCATGTATTAAATCATTCAAGTTTTTAATTAGCATGTAACGATTGATCAATGAAAATATGAAGCAATTAAAGAATTGAGAAATTCAAGTTGTGGATGTAGGTAATCCATAATCATGGTAAACCCTAAGTTGGGGTTCATATTATGAAAACCTATGAAATTTCAAGTTGTGGATGTAAGTAATCCATAATCATGGTAATTCCTAAGTTGGGGTTAGTATTATGAAAAACTATGAAAAAAGCTCTATTGAGAATCGAATACTACACAACATAAATAGCTAAGAGTCTTATGGTGTGTGAGAACAGAGGGGAGTGAGGTTAATTAAGTACATGAGAGAATTTTAGAAATGAAATGATTACATAACATTAATCAACTACAAATCAACACCTAATTAGTAATACATATTGGAGGGTTGGTTGTTCTCTTATGTTGAGCGTCATAGTTACTTGTTTTCGTTTCAAAGGATTTTCTTAATTCCAACTCTTCTCATGATAGGCACACTAAATTCTCCATGGAGGAATGGATCTAATCTTATAAGTTATATATAAGAAATGTATTCTATTTCCTCCCTATTAGAGTTTTGACAATCTTCTTCGATGGGCAATGTTGACTCAACCTGAATTCTCTCAATGCCTTCATGTACTTTTCTAACTCGCTGACTTATCAAGGCCTCACAACATGCTCAATGTCAGAATGCCTATGACAATATCAAGTGTTGTTTCACTTGGTCAATATTTAGCTTTGAAGACTTCTGGCATTGCAATTATGGTGGCTTGTGGTTGTACCAAGATGTGGAATCATCGAACATGAAATCTCGTCTTACACATTCTTTTTTTTTCCGAAAAAAAACTCCTTCCATTAATTATAAAATTTTACAAATGAGACGATTATGTACAAATCCCTGTAGGGACGCGATAGTTCCATCTTATGTGGATGCCCACTGACTCAAGAAAGGGAGAGCACGACCATTGTTGGATGAAGGCTATTCGTTGTCTTTCAACTCCATCAGAGCCGCCCTTGAGGCCATCATATTGGCTCTTTAGATTGACTACAATTTCACTCCATATCTCTTGCAGTAGCCTTGTTGGATGCGTGGTTTGGTTGGAGAAGACCTGTCTACACCGTTGTTTCCATAGAATCCGAAGAGTTATTGGGCTGACCAATTCCAACACAACTTTTAAGAGGAATTGAGTGGACATTGCCGCTGGTGGAGAAAGAAACCTCTTGTGCTTTTATCACCAAATTCATCCCCTCCTCCTGATGCTCGTATCTGTCAACTGGGGTCTGCCATGATAGCCAACATATATTTCCCCACTTGATGGAGCCTTGCACCTGGCATAATTGCAACAACCGGCCAACCCCCCGCCATATTCGATGGGACGTTGGGCAGTCCCAGAGAGCGTGTCGTATTGATTCTACTACATGTGGGTACTCTACACAATTAGGAGAGTTAAGGTTCCCACGTTGCCATGCTCCCACCGGTAGGGACTTATGTATTAATAGCCATTGGAACGTGGTAATTCACCTCACGTGTTGTTGTTTTTAGATTTTCTGCCAAAACTTGGTGATAATTGTGGGAGGAACTTGAAATGTGTGCCAGACCTTCGTAGCAGTCGGCTCTCGGGCGGTTTGAGCAGCTAGAATATGGCGACCCAATCTCGTTGTGAATTGGAAGAAAGGGATGGGTTTGCTTCCTTGCCCCGCGTAAGGATCCCGCTATGTCCATTGCAAAGGGTCCCAACTGACCTTACGTAGCCATGTGTTTTCATGAGTACATATGTGCCAATCGGGTTGTACTTTCTTACTCAAGTCAGTATCCCAAAAATATAGTTTTATCGACTTTGAATCAAGTTTGATCCACAATTCCTCTAACATGATGCACATATGTTGTGTTATGCAATAGATAGTTTGGGTTTCCTTCCATCGAAGTAAAGATCACAATGTGCACTCACTCCCCTAGCTACACATTGATTCATTAAGGACATTATAGTGGACATGGATTTTGCCCAATATATATGTATGTGCTTTTCTCCTTTACCATAGCATGGACCACTTGAGCTATGTGGTAGTTTTTCCGTTTTGCTACACTATTATATTGGAATGTGTATCAAGACATGAATTAATGCCATATTCCTACCATTGTAAGGAAATCCATGTACCCATTAGGAAAAGTACTCATTATTAAACAAATTATCTAAATGAGTAGTATTCTAGGAAAGATAAGTATGGACACTTTTGGTGAAAAATAGGAGTCTCCTTTTTAGATATCAATCCTTGGGCCTTAAGTAAGGATTGATTAGTGTTAGGGTTAAACACATTGGGCCATTTCAGAATCAAATAGGTAATTGCATTTACCTCAGCTATCCAGTCGGCCGCCTTAGCCAGTTCATGTGGATTGTGTTAAGCGAGTATTAAGGTATGTAAGTGGTACTATGAATGACGACATTCTTTACAAGTTGGACACACCTATTCGACTCAAAGGGTACACAGATGCTGACCGACGATAAACCTCGAGCTTCTTATTCTCAATCGGTAGCGGTGCAATTTCCTGGAGTAGCAAAAAGCAACTGATAGTCACACTATCAAGCATAAAGGCCGAATACAAGGGTGCAGCCATTGCCGCATGTGAAGCCATTTGGCTTAAGAGGATACTAAAGGATCTAAATGTCTACATTGTTGATCCAATCCTCCTATACTGCGACAACCTTAGTAGTATTCATCTAGCGCGGAACCCGATGTTCCACGCTCGAACTAAGCACATCGAGGCACATTACCACTTTATTCGAGAATGTGTCATGGCCAGAGATGTCAACCTGCAACATGTCAACACGAACTTCTAGATAGGTGACATCTTAACAAAAGCTCTGGGAGCTGACAAGCTTCCGAAATTCACGTTGGATCTCAGTCTTTCAACCTCCGACTTGTCGAGCTTGAGGGGGGGGGGGGGGGGGGGGGGGAGTGAGCTTGAGCCAAAAGTAGAATGAATCGGCATCATCATCAAACGGACCCGAACAAATTCGAATGAACAAAGGAGGAAGCAAAGTGAGCTCGCCTCCACAACCGAAGCTAGAGTTGACCCGGATACCAGCAGGACGAAAAGCTGACTTTCTAGCGATCGAAGTTGAGCTTGAAGGGGCGTGTTGAGAATCAAACTCAACTTCCCTATGGTGTGAACACACTTTGAGAATATCCAAGTGTGTGAACACCCCACTATTATGTAACATAACTAATGTGTCATAAGACTTAACTTCTATGCCACATAGTTAGTAAGTAGGTAGTTAAGTCCCCACCTCGTTCCCAAGAGGTAGTAAGAGAGTGTAGAGAGAATGTGGCCATATAAGCACCTTCACCTCTCCTTTGTAAAGTGGTTGGTTATTTTTTTCTTGTGAATACAATTTTCTTGTTTTCTGCCTATTCTGTGTCAACTCTCTCTCTCTCTCTCTCATACACACAGACACATACATCTTCATTCCGCTGCACAAAATCATACACTTGATTCTTTACATCATCAATAATGAACATATGCCCTTTTATTCAACAATGGGCTACCAATCGGCCTCCTTTTTTGAGGCCTTCTTTGAAATAGTTGCCACCCTTGAATAGGTGCAATTCTTGCTTTAATATTTGTTTGATAAACACAAGGTTTCTTTTGGTATAACAAGGACATGCAAGAAATGTGTGCTACACTTTTGATGTCCATTATCATACCAAATGTCACATCTTTGGTGGTTTGTTCGGCAATACCCAAAATAATTTCCCATGACTAGTCATTAGGTTGGACACACCACGATTGAAAAACTACATGTCATCAAACACACTCATGATTCCCAACATCAAGCTAGCTTTATGGCTCATCACAAATATTTCATAATTAGCACGAGCCTTGGAATTGATGTAGTTTGTGACAATTTGCTTGCACATGGCTTGGCTTCTCCATGTCTGGTACATGTTGATTCCACCCTCTACATTTATTCCACTCATTAATTGATCTTTTTCCGCGACCTTTTCCATGGCCAATGGCCATGCTCTTGACTGACAACAAGGCATCTCGTTTGCAACGAAATTCTTGGTGCCAATGTGATATCCTTAGATGGGCAATATCAATTCTAGGTTGGAAAAGGCGCATGGATGTTCTTCACATCTCAATACATGAAATTTATGCAATTAAAGATGAAATAACAAGAATCCATAATCATAAGGATGTTATTAAAAAGTAAAGATACTTTATTCATGCTTGCTGGATATATAATCTCGTAAGCATATTATTGTGCATGAATAAAGTAAAGATTTCTAAATGTGCTTTCATATGTGCACATGCACACCGACATGATGGAAATCTCACAAGAAGAAAAGGTATAAAACAACCATAATCACAAAAGTTTTCTGGTTCTTCTTGATGACAGATCAGAAGCATTACCAACCATAATGGCTTAGACAATGGGTATATTCACTTGGCGAGAAAGTGGTCGATAGGTGAGCTTAATTTGGGCAACAAATTATTATTATTATGGTGAGTGTTTGACTAAATTTGGTTGGAGCTTTTAAAAGTTTGATTTCTTTTTTCATAACCAACACATGATTTATGCATTATCCATCCTTGAGTTATGCATATTTAATCATGATCGAATTCATAAACATCCATGGCCATTCATAACACATCCATAACATACCCATAACACATGCACGACATACCCATGACCATCCATGCACTTCCCTTCCATGTGCAACCATGAATTTTAGTATCATATGGTTTTTATCAAAATAAATTTATAAACTAATGACAATGAATGACAACCTAACCTAAACCCCTTTGGAATTTTATATTTTTGAGTTTTCTTTTCTGTGAGAGAGGCTTGCACTTGATAATATATGTGAGTTTTAGTTTGTGCGATAAGCTTGTGTTTTGTCTCAAATGTAAGCCTCTTTATCATGAGGTGGACATTGGATGGATGAAGAACAAAAAAACAAACATTTAAATGCTCCTCCATCCTAGTTAAAGGCTTAATTGCATCCTGGGAAGGTTACTTCTCAAATTAGTGAATTCACCAACCATGTGCTTGCTAAACCCTCATGCGAAAATGAAGTAAAAGCTAACTAACATATAGAAATAATTTTCAAACAAAATTGAATACCTCCCCATTTGGTTGGATCAAGACGGAATGCCTCTAATGCTCGCTTTTGACATAAGGACCCTACAATGTTAATATATTTCCAAATGTACAATAAGACAAAATAGAGGCATATAAGATAATCTTTCAATTTGTCCAATAAACCTTGATGACTACATACTCATTCCCACAAGGTATTTATTAGTCATTACTGACCCCACAGCTTGCATGACAGATAAAGAAACAAAATTTTCTGAGGGAATGAGCTCCAAACCCTGCCCAAAATATTGCAAGTATCATATTATAGGAAAATATCTAACGAGTTAACTTATGATTTTGATTGTACTCCCACCACACAAAGATGTATGATATTATAACCTTATGATCCAGATCTTACACATAGGAAACCATAGAATCTCTACTATTGTCATGGTTCTAGAAGGGGAAGAGGTAGATTATCCTTAAAATGCAAAAAGCTAATAGGATGAGGGAGGACATGCTGAAAAAAGCAAGGCCATTATGTGGAATGATTTAACATTACGTAGAGAAATTTGAAGAATCGAAAGAGGAAGGACTATAGGTGGAGATATTAGTGATTCCCTCCATTGTGTCTATATGCCGCTTGTTAATGCATTAACATAATTTGTTCATATTGATTATGAAATAGTAGATAGTTCCAAAAGGAATTGATGTCCTAATGCCAAGTTTGGTCTCAAATTTGGGCCATATCATCAATATAGTATTTTCATGAGTGGGCGACAGAATGTTTAAGCAAATTTTATCAGTGCTCTATCATTTTATCTATCATTCACAAGAATTGGGACATCAAGGCTAGCTCAAACAATTTTTTCTTCAAAATAGCATCAAAAATACCTTGAGAGACTCTTTCCAAATGTTTTAATGGGCATTGCTTAAGTCAAAAGTGAAAAAATATGAGAATGGATGCCTGAGGGATCAGCTACAATAAGGTAACCCAGATTTGATGCAAATTACATTTTGGTTAGAATTTCTATAAACCATGTTTGTGGCCCATAGAGGCCCCTAGGATTATACCTCTAATAATAGATTGCCCTCTATATTTCATAGAGCCATAATCTATAGGTAAATTGCTTTTATGTGTGAGCTTGGATAAAATGAAAATATCAAGAACTATTGCGGTTAATATATCCAACCACTACCATGCTATAATTAGACAAGATATGTCTTGTTTACATTCTCGTGATTTTGTTGAACTTGAACACAAGGTTCTACAACTTGCTAGTTTACGAGTTACATTATTACATATTATAGATGACATATTTCTCCATCTCAAGTATTTGAATTCTTTGAAGTAAAAGAAATTTTATTTCTTTACTTGCGCAAACACAAACACAGAGACACAAATTTATCATAACATTTTCAAATTTCATGGTTTCTCGTAACGGTTAGGTCACTCTCATGAATATTTTATTTTTCTACAAACTCAAAGAAAAACATTGGGAAGGGTACATACATAACATAAGGTTTGTTACAAAAACCTAACAAACTGTGGGTTTTTTTGTCGTCATCATTCACTTGTACCTAGCGTGTGATGCTTTGTTTAGTGAGTGCATTACCCATTCTAATATTTTCTTTTCAAGTCCCAAATCCCACCCTAATGTGCAAGTTCGTAAACGAAAAATGAAAAACCTTCCATTGCCGATTCTTTTCGAGCTCAATCTCATTTGCAATTTCAGGATCAAATTCTTCTAGTGAAGTATTTAGTTGCTTGGGCCACTGCAAAGGAAATGCAAATCGCGATTAATTGAAAATAACCAAATGAACATAACACTATTTTTATGTTAAAATTCCACAAGCATTATGAGTCAACATGTTCAAGATTCACATATCAATTAGATGTAGGCATGAATGTATCCATACTACACCCACCATATCGACAAGCTTGTGTAGTGAGTCTGGTGATGTGCAAGATAAGTAGGTCACACACCATAGTTAATCATCATGGACATGAGAAGCAAAAAGGAAGAAGATAGCATACATGAGTGCAATACTACCAAACCTTAGATCTATCTAAATAAAAGATAATTCTATTTAAGTGTCTAATGAATTGTCCAACCATGAGTTTTTACATATTATTCGTTTAAAGTCTACTAAGAGGGCAAGCATGCCAACTAATGTAACAGTTTAAGCATCATATATAGGTACCAAATTAACTATAACTAAAAATTTGACCTAGTTGAAAATTTGTTATTTAATAGAAAATTGGATAAGTCAATGTTGCTAAACTGATGAACAAACATGGAACCCCTATATCATGACACAAATCACATATACCTACAATCTTAATTAGAAAAATTGTATATAATTTTAGGATAAAAATTAGAAAGCTCAATGCCAAGGCTAGATTATATGTCATTTCAAACTACTAATAATAGACAAGGGCTAGAAGTGACTATCAAGTAAATGCATTCAATAAATCTTTGATGGTTCTTGTAAGTTTGATTTGCTTAATATGAACTCATTCATGGAGTTTCAACAATGCGAATGTGTAATAAGGTTTTCCACATGCTATAGGACAATTGTTGAAATACATACAACACAATAAGACTTAAAGACTTAAAGTATATACATGTTTATAAGGTTAAGGGGGTAATTGTAGCCCATGATAAATACTCAACAATCCATTCTAGGAACCTTAGGGCAGATGAATATGTTGTCATTATGAAGAATTCAAGTTAGAAAGCAAGATAAAACACAAAATAGCAAAACAATGATAATAGGAGCCCCAAACAAAATATTCATGGCAATTAGGAGCTAGAAACATTATTTCAATATTTGATATGCACTTATTTCTACTAGAGGCTTTTGGCTCTTTATTCCATGGAATCTTCATCCTATGTTGTATCTAATATCTAAACCTTGGTTTCAGTATGAACATATTTTTCTACTATATTTACTAACCTTCATCAAGTGATATGATATATATTGGATCTTTGCGCTCTATATAGACCAATTATTAAAAGTAGACTTACTGTGATATGAAGCTTTTGCTTGGGGTATTGTAAATGAGCCCCATTATTAGGAAGAGCAACAAGAGACTGTGTATAGGAAAAGGTAGAAATAAAAATGTGAGATATTTAAATATATATAGATTTAAGTCTTGGAAGGGGGAGAATTAATAAGATTCTTACAAAATATTGTCTGAAAACTTTAATGTGATTATAATGTGATCGATTGCAGAGGCGAATAAGAACCATAGCCATTGAAGCTTTGAATAGGAAGAAATGGAGGATGAAGAAAATAATGAAGATGATGAAGGTAGTCAAACCTACCTATTCTAATTAAACATATCTAAATTAACTAGTGTTTACTTGTATTGTATTTAAATAATAATATTCGTTACTAGAAAATAAATTATGCTCATTATTGTACACAAAGCCATCAATGCATTTTTAAAGCAAAGTATAAACATATCACTTTGGAAAGATTAATAACATTTTGGCCACTTATTCGAAATATAATGTTTTTTAAGGAAAACATTACATTAGTTCAAATTGATGATTTCTTCTTCTTCTTCTTTTTTCCGTAAATAGTGCCTTTGGTTATGAAAAACACTACCATGACTAACTTAATATAAACTTTAGAGCTCTAAATATTATGACTCAATCCCACACAATATACACCAATTTAGATGACGAATATGATATGTCACCTTGCACTATTGGCTGTCTTCATGGTTGAGATTTCGTGATTTCTCTAACATTGTCAAATGCCACAAAAGAAGTCATTTTAACTTCTTGAAGACAATCCACTTAATTCCAATGGAACTATAGCCCACGATACCTCGAGAACTCAAAAGTAACTTGGAAATGAGGCCTCAATCCATTGTTCTCTAGATGTGTAAAAACACAATTGAGTAGTCTTACTCCATTCAAAGACATCCATACTAAATTGATACACCTTCAAACCATTGTAGCCATCTAGGATAAAAGAAATCAATGCCTATTGTGTTCAAATTCCAATAAACAAACGAATCACATTCCACCAATAATCTTTCTTTTGTTTATTAAATCCCCCAATATCAACCATAACTCTAAAAATGAATACCTTAGCTATCGAGAACACCAAGCTATTGTGATCACATGAAATCACCAAGTAATGGGTTTACAAAAATCCCATACCGTTATGTCCCTTTCTTCCACTTATGTTTTTCAAGTACCTTACAATTAACATTATTTTTTGATATAATAGTCAATCTCCTATTTATACCCAATCAAGTTCTTGAGATCCACCATTTAAATCAAGAATTGGGTCACGCAACAATAACGATCTTTACAACTTTTCACAAATAAAGGTATAACCTTTTGGCATATGAAATGTTGATTTTATTATTCGTAAGGCCATTAATCTTCTTTAGGACATTAACCATAGTTGTAAGGCCATTAACCTTCTTTAGGACACTAACCATAGTTGATTTTAGGACGTGTATTCTACATTTAGAATATGTTTTAGATTAATCTGAAGTATTCTACACGTATTCTACGTTTTAGATTTGCCATTTTTCAACACTAACCATAGTTGTTAAAAAATGTGTATTCTACATTTAGAATATGTTTTAGAATAATTTGAACTATTCTACACGTATTCTATGCATAGTTCCAACCATACTTCCCATTCGTGTCATAGTCATACGTGAATATTTGAATCATACTCATACGTGAAATGGCTCCAAGTATGATTGAAATCCATACAGGATACATACATACATATTGTGTGTCTAAGAGAGAGAGAGAGAGAGAGAGAGAGAGAGAGAGAGAGAGAGAGAGAGAGAGAGAGAGATTTATGTAGTGGGAAGTATGTAGATGATTGTTATGTACCATAACAATCATCTGCATATAGGGATGATTGAAAATCATTCAGCTTTGGCAAAGCCTATGCGAGTCTTTCCATAATCAAACACATTGTATGGTACACTCCCATGAACACATCTCCTAAGATCCTAGAGTCGAAAGAATGAATCCATTGATTAAGGCACCAAATCATCCACAAAAGAAAAAATATAGCCTCTTTTAAATCACCACATACCACAAGGGTCTACCATGTATATCCAAACCAATAAAGCCACTCATGCATTGTGAGGCTTCACCTTCTGCAAACTTAATATATACTCCTGCACTGAGTGAGAGAGAGAGAGAGAGAGAGAGAGAGAGGAGAGGAGAGGATTTGCTAGCTATCTGACTACTTTCTTTGAGTGCATCGTTCAGAGAGGAGCTCCTCATCTATCCATTACACACATAGAACGGAGAGAAGAGACATATTACACAAAAAGCATATAGAGACAGAGAGAAGAATTGTGTTTCTCACTCTTCACTCCTCAGACTTCGGTTAGTGATGAATATAAGAAAAAAACCCCCAAAAAATGAACCAAAAAATGAACCAAAAGAAAAAAATTAATCCAAACGAATGTCGCGTATCATACATGAACATATGCAAACGTTCGCATACGTCCACCAAATTGGACGTATGCGAATTTGCGAATTTCCTCAGTCAATTAGGAATGAAACCAAAAAATTTCGTACTCCACTATGATAATCAGAGTGCCGTACATCTAGCCAAGTATGTTGCGTACCACTCCTGGACCAAACATACACAAAGAAGGTATCACTGGTTACGAGAGAAAGTGAATGAGGCAGAGTTTACCCTTGTGAAGATCCATAGTGATGATAATGGATTTGGCATGCTCATGAAAATCCTACCTATGGACAGACTCCTTCCGATTCGCGAGCATCATCCGTATCCTCTCCGCCAACATCTCATTCTTTGTCTGCATTTGCTCGATGGTCGCCTCGAGTTGCATAATTCTACTTGCAGCGTGTCCTGATTGTAATGCGTACTAGTCTTGAATGAGACCCATGTTTATCTGCAAGATGTTTAATTCTGTTGAGAATCAAGCTCAACCTAGTGTGTGAACACACGCTTGAGAGTGTGCACTCAAAGGTCAAAAGTCACCACTCTTAACTACACATTACTATGTGTCATAGAATCATATTCTATGACACATAACTAATGAGTTTCCACATTCCCCATGACCCATGAGCTTCGGTAGTTAATGAAGAGAGAGAGTGACTATATAAAGCACTCTCCTCCTACTTTGTAATTAGTTTGGTTAATCTCCTTTGTAATATACATCGTCTTGAGTATTCTATTGTTGTTCAAATCTATCTATCTTCTCTCTCTCTCTCTCTCTCTCATACACACACACTCACAACACATATCTCTAGTCTATTCTGCTGCACAAGAATCACCATCGATTCTTTACATGGTATCAGAGTGGTTTGGTAGCTTGATCTCGCCCATCTACGTGTGTTGAGCTCTACGCCGACGTTCAAGAAGAACCGGCTCATCGCTATCGTAGTGCGACTACATAGCTCGTATTCAAGAGAGAAGAAGAAGGAAGAAATCTACATTGAACACCATGAATACTCAAATGGGGAGTGCTCTCCCTAGCGAGAAGTTGGACCGAAACAACTTCGCATCTTGGGAGTACAAGATGCATCAATACCTTGTCGGTCAAGGCTATTGGAGCTACATCAAAGGAACACAAGAAAACCGGCCCGACCTGAAAGACGCCGATTATGCAACATGGGAGCAAGCGGCGAGTCGAGTAATGTATTGCTTGGCGACATGTGTTCACGACCACATGCTCAGTTATATTCGAGAAGCCGAGACGCCGAAGGAAGCGTGAGAAAATCTACAAAAGATTTTCGCCGCCAACACGACCGCGAGGAAGCTTCAACTCCGCCAAGAGTTGAACAACATCCAACAAAGGGATATGTCCATCACAAGCTACACCTTGAAGATCAAGGAACTTTGTGATGCACTTGGCTCAATAAGCGTCAATGTGGAGGATTACAAAATTGTGCAAATATCCCTCGACGGCCTTGCACCACGATTCGGCGTGATGCGGACCGCCGTACTAGCACGGGAGAATCCACCCTCCTTCTTCGATCTTCAATCTATGTTATTGGTTGAAGAGAATCATGTTCGAACAAGGAGCAACGCCTCGGAAGGCCACATGCTCTACATGCATTCGAATGGAGGAAGAGGACGCAACCGAGCAAGAGGCCGATTTGGCCAACGATGAGGTGGCGAACGAGGTCTGACTTACGACAACAACTCCCAATTTCGGCAACAAGACGGAAGCCATCGAGTAACCTTCGAAAGAAGGGGGAGCTTCCATTTTGGTTGAGTCGACAAAACTCGATCGAATGCGGATATTGCGGAAAAATCGACCATCATGAAGAAGAATGCCGGAAGAAGAAGCGTGAGTCGGCTTCCACAAACCGACAACTCAAAAATTATGCCAATAACTCCGATTATGAAGACCTTGGCGGAATGTTCGTGATGAGACATAGGGCAAATTCTATGTCGGCCTCTACTTCGACTAATGCCTCCAATGCGGAAGATGTATGGTTCGTCGACTCTGGTGCTTTGAACCATATGACGTCTTGTCAAGAATGGTTCCAAGACTTACGAGAGCCGGATCAACCCGTTTATGTCGAGACCGGAGATGACACCACTCATCCTATTCGACATATTGGCAATGTCCCATTCGGGGAAGACGACGAAAAAACTTGCATCAAAAATATATTACATGTACCCACCATAATGAAGAATTTGGTCTCGATCGACCAAATAGTGGAGCAAGGGATGCAAGTTCGATTCAACCAAGGTGGTTGCTTCATCGAGAAGGAAGGCCGACTCATCGCTCGGGGCCGAAGGGAAGGTAGAATGTTTATCCTCGAGTCAAACGAGGTGAAATCGGCCATGTATGCAAAGGGCCTCAAATCCGATACCGACATAGAGCTATGGCATAAAGAATCGGCCATATCAATCTCAACAAACTCAAGGCGATGCAATCGAAAGGAGTCGTCATTGGGCTCCCAACCTTCAAAGAGAAAGAGATTGAAGGAGTATGTGAAGAATGCCAATTTAGCAAGCAACATTGGCACCCGTTCCCGAAGGAGAGGAACGTGAGCAAAGGCCTATTGGACGTAGTCCACTTGGATGTGTGGGGACCGGCACAGACGACTGCGTTCGGAGGATGTCGGCACTATGTTACCTTCATCGACGACTTCTCTAGATACATATTGATCTTTCCCATGAGGATGAAGAGAGAAGTGTTTACACACTTCCAAAAATTCAAAAGCAAAGTCGAAAAGACAACTAGGCGTCATGTACGATGTCTTTGGTCAGACGGAGGAAAGGAATACTTCTCTGATGCTTTCACAACATATCTTCAGAAAGAAGGAATTCGGCGAGAATTCACTTGCCGACACACACCGCAACAAAACGGAGTGGCCGAACGAAAGAAACGGACCTCGACAACATAGACGATGATCAACTAAGGTCAATACCCGAGGAGAGTCCTATCTCAACCAGATTGAGCGGACCGCAAGAACCTCCAAGCAATCAAACCACATCTCGACCAAGTCCAAAGATGGACAAAGGGAAAGCCAAAATGCTGGAATATGAAGACGATGACAACGAATCAACTCACTCACTCGATAGTGAGTTCGATGGCTTTGATATGCCTCTTTTGAGGTCACCCAGAGTTAAGAAGGCACATACATCAACAAACGAAAACCTTCGTCGCTCCACCCGTGAGAAGAATCCTGTTAGCCGATTCGGCTACAACTATTATATGGCATACCATGCCTCTATTGTGAAGGTGGCAACAGTTCAAGAACCGGAGAGCTTTACCGAAGCCGCTAAAGATCCGTGATGGGTCGAAGCGATGAACGAGGAGATACAAGCTCTCAACAAGAACGAGACATGGGATCTTGTCCCACACTCACACCAAAAGAAGGCAATCGGTTGCAGATGGATATACAAAGTGAAGTATAATGTCGATGGTTCCGTCAACCGCTACAAAGCTCAACTTGTAGCAAAAGGGCTACGCACAAACACATGGAGTCGATTATGATGAGACCTTTCCCCCGGTGGCAAAGATAACGACTGTGCAGATCGAGATCGCACTTGCAATGGCGAAAGGGTGGCACGTCCACCAAATGGACGTCAAGAACACCTTTCTTCAAGGCAAATTAGAAGAGGAGGTGTACATGATACAACCACCTGGCTTCGAATCCAACATTCATCCGAAAGCCATCTGCCGACTCAAAAAGCCTCTCAACGGCCTTAAGCAAGCACCACGTGCTTGGCACTCGAGATAACACAATATCTTCATCGAATCGGCTTCCAAATGTCAAAATCCAACAATTCCCTCTATGTAAGAAGCGATTCCGAAAGTCCGATTGTCATCATCTTGTACGTGGATAATCTGGTCATTGGAGGTGAGCATCTAGTCGACATCAACAAGGTCAAATCCCTCCTTTCCAACAAATTTGAGATGACGTACATGAAAGAGCTCCACTACTTCCTTGGCATTAAGGTAATTCGGACTCCAGCCGGGATTATGATCTCCCAATGGTACTACATTCTCAACTTTCTATACAAGTTTGGGATGACTGAGTGTAAGTCTGTGGCAACACCTCTCGACCAAAACCTCAAACTAGATGCCAATTCTGGCACCACAGAGTGTGAGCCGACTGAGTATCGACAACTGATCGGTAGTCTTATCTACCTCACGATCACTCGACTAGACTTGAGCTATCCGGTCGGCCTTCTTAGCCAATTCATGCAAACGCCACGAGATATCCATTTGGATTGTGCTAAGAGAGTGCTATGATACGTGAGCGGAACGATGGACTATGGCATTCTCTATAAGTCGGTCACGCCAATTCAACTCGAGGGGTACACACATGCCGACTGGGTAGGCTACAAAGCCGACCGACGATCAACCTTTGGTTTCGTCTTCTCCCTCGGAAGTGGAGCCATCTCTTGGAGTAGAAAGAAGCAACCAACCGTCACTCTTTCGAGCACAGAGGCCAAATACAGGGGCGTGGCGGTGGCCGCATGTGAAGCTGTATGGCTTAAGAGGATATTGAAGGATCTGGGCGTTCCCATCAAAGATATGATTCCCCTTTACTGTGACAACATGAGCAATATTTATATGGCTCGGAATCCGGTGTTCCATGCACGCACGAAGCATATCGAAGTGCAATATCACTTCATTTGAGAGCGCGTTCAGGCTGGCGATGTCGACCTTCACCATATCACTATGAATCTTCAAACAAATGACATCTTCACCAAAACCCTAGGAGCCGACAAGCTTCGGCAATTCTTGTCAGACCTTGGATTGACGGTCCCTGACTTGCCAAGCTCAACCTAGATGTTTATCTGTAAGATGTTTAATTCTGTTGAGAATCGAGCTCAACCTAGTGTGTGAACACACCCTTGAGAGTGTGCACTCAAAGGTCAAAAGTCACCACTCTTATCTACACATTAACTATGTGTCATAGAATCATATTCTATGACACATAACTAATGAGTTTTCACATTCCCCATGACCCATGAGCTTCGATAGTTAATGAAGAGAGAGAGTGACTATATAAAGCACTCTCCTCCTACTTTGTAATTAGTTTGGTTAATCTCTTTTGTAATATACATCGTCTTGAGTATTCTATTGTTGTTCAAATCTATCTATCTTCTCTCTCTCTCTTTCTCTCTCTCTCTCTCTCTCTCTATTTATGGATGATAAAAATTCTAATTCTCTCATACACACACACACTCACAACACGTATCTCTAGTCTATTCCGCTACATAAGAATCACCATCGATTCTTTACAAATTCCTTGGCATGCATCTCCTCCACACGAACCATTTCTTGCCGCATGTGCGATTATATTTCTTCTCTTGGACACCATCTGTTCTTCGTACCACTCCTGCTTTGCGTTCGCCTCCCTCTTATTTTCGAGCGTCTATTCAGCCTGTACGGTGGCCTCTTTTTGTTCGTCGAGGGCAGCGAAAGTTTGGTTGTGCACGATAATTATCGCTTCCTACTTGTCCTCGAGAGCCTTCACCAGTTTCTGGGCTGTAGCCCGAACGCCCATTTCTTGGTTCGATGATTGGCGAAGCTCGAACCGGAGCTGCTTGAACTTTGTTTCGGCCATTGCTGCTGCTTTCTTCGGCTTTGCCGCCATTTCCTGTGTTGCTTCGAGCTCCTCCCGTAGTGATTGGATTTCGTTTGTGGAGGAGCCTTCCGCGTTGGATGCCAATTGGGTTTCCTATTGCTACAATTCTAATTTGGTGACGAAATTCCGCATCTCCTCCAGTTACCACTTTGTCTTTTTTTTTTTGTGCATTGTGCTTGTTTGTTCTTGTAGGTGCTTTGAGCCGCAACCGAACCAATTCTTGGTGGACTTCGACCAGTGCCATGTTTAAGGCTAGCAACTCAATTTCCATGTGCCCTCCGTTCGCATTGTCGCGAAGATGCGCGTGCGTGCGTGCTTCGCTTGAACGGGACCATCGGGGTCTCGGACCAGGGAGGATGTCTGTCAAGTTATTGAGAAGAGGAAGATGTGAATGTAAGATTTGAGGAAACAATGTTACATTTGAGAAGATCGGAAATTTGTACACTCGAGAAGAAGATAAACAAGAATAATATTATATTGATGGTGATGATGATGATATCATGTATTGAGCCCCCCCTTACACAAGACTTACAAGGGTTTTTTATAGGTCTAACCATGCTTCTAACATGTACAAAAACCATGGGCTTGGAACCATGGTTTTGTGCACACGGGTTTGTACGGTTGTTTCCTATGCCTTTTGATTATGAAAAGAAATCCATAACTTTTAAAGTACTTCGTAGTAGCCTTAGTGGTAAGATAAATGTCTTCTATCTTGGAGGTGCAATGTTCAAATTTTTCTTGCACCCCTCTATATGCACTCGAATGCCACTAGACCCGAGGCTAATTTTCATATTTATAATCGTTTGTGTAATGTGCGTGGAACCACACTATTTCACAATTTCTCCCATTAGACACGCAACATCACGACATCCACACCACCAAACCGCACATCCTCCGACATGTGCGAAGAAGAAAAGAGTGATGTGGCGAAGTCAAAGGTGGTTGGTGTTTGATTTCATCCTTATGCCTCGCCCGCGTCATCCTTTGTCCTCTATTTTGAGCACATGCATTCCTTGCACCCGATCAACCATATCATTCACTCACCCTTCGTATTGCCATGACCACTTGTCATAGCCCATTTTGCTCCTCCTGAGCGTAACCCTTCATGCATCATACATTTGCCGCCTTCGCCTTGACCATCTCCTTGGTCATCAAACTTCCTCTGATCATCCTTTCTCGTCTCATGCTTGCCTTTCCTCATGCTCATCAGCCTTGACCGGGTGTCGCGGCTCGCCTGCTTCAACCTCCGGCTAAGCCGGCTCAGCGTCTGTTTGGATCGGTGTTGACCAATCAATTTCTGGCTTGGTCGTCCTTCATTCAGATTCGCATTCGGACAAATTGGACTCAGACAATCGGCTTCAAGCGAGTCTACTCCTTTCTGGATTTGGTCTAACCAATCGGGTTTGGCTGTATTGGGTTTCGTTTGGGTTGGGCCCATTTGATAAGCTCTTGTCCGGGTCAACTTGCGTTCCGGTTAGAATACCAACTCCATCATCTTCCATCCAGATTCTCTTCCCATTCTTCCTTTCTTGACGCTCTCTGGCTCTTCATCGAACTCTATTGTAACTTTGTTCTTGGCTTTGTTGGCCACCGTTCCTCCATATGTGCTGGCATCGACCCTCATCTCCTCCTCGCCACCTTCCATCTCTCCGGTCTTATGTTGGCTCTCGTCCACAACTGCCAAAGTTTCCGGAACCGGTGTGGAGGGATCCCTTCGTCTGTGGTCATCCTCCTCCTCGTCCTCATCGCCATTTAGGTCCTTCGATTTCTTGCCGCCACCTTCCGTCTCCCCAGACTCACGTTGGCACTTATGCACAACTACCGAAGTCTCAGGAACAATTGTGGGGAGAACCTTGGTCACCGTCGACTGATCCATAGCCATCTTTCCCTCAATGTTGTTATTCACATTGGATTCAATCTTTGCTTCCCCACCACTCTCTGTCTCTGGGGTCTCATGTTGGCTCTCGGACGCAACTGCCCAAGTCTCTAGATCAAGTGTTGGGAAAGTCTCAACACGGCCATCCGCCATGGACTTGTCCATAGCCATCTCCGACTCAATGTCCTTCCTCGTGGCTACCGCCTCAAACATGTCGGCCTTGCACTCTTTATCTCCCTCGATCACACAAGCTTTGCTCATGCTTGCACCTTCATCTCTCGATATTTCGGACACAACGTGTGTTCAAAAATGCTCGTCCACTCTAAAAGCGGCATTTCCCGTTCTCGAGTCTTCGACCTTTCTCTTGACTGTCATTCCTCCGTAAGTCGAGAAGGTGTCTTGTTCCACACCTTCTCCCGTGGTACTGTTGTACCGAACCTGGGCCTTTGTATTGGCCATATCATTACTCCGCATATGTTGGGAGGTCTCTTCTTCCTCGATCACCATCTGCCTCCGTTTCACTCCTTTTGAAGCTTCTCTTCAACCTCAACATGCGCTTTAAGTTCTCGAATGCCTCTCTCATAAAGAATTCTATGTCGAGTATTGTTGAACCTTCCCTCTTCGGGCTTTCTTCCTTCGGTGGTAGTGTGTAGTCGCATCTTGTCCTCCTTTCACCATCCCTCGTGGGTTGTGTTGTTGCCGATGAGAATCTCATCTTCCTCTTATCGTGTAGTCGGCATATTCCTTCCACTTTGGTCCAATCGTCGGTGAGGCCATTTGCACCGTAATCTTCTTCGAGTTTGAGTTCGATGGCCATCATTTCCCTTCGATCGATTAACTTCACGAACAACAAGACCTTATCTACCCCCACCATTCTTTGTTCCTGCTTCGAGAGTTGAGAAAAACGACGCTCGAAGTCTAGGAATGTTTGTGTCGCGCCTTAGTGGGTCTTTATTGATGCAACCCACTGTTGGAACTCACGCTGACCTCGTCCCTATGGTCTCTCGTAGCCATATGCCTCCAATAGAGCCTCCTTTAAAATCAGCCACGAATCATGAGCTTCTCGAGGCTCTTTTACCTCTTTGTAGATCGGTTCAACCACCACCCGACAAAAGTACTCCAGTGTCATAGCTTCGTTCACACCTCTCGAATCCATCTCGGCATCGTACGTTTCTAGAAAAATTTGGACTTTGCCCTTGTCGAAACAACCGACTCGTGCGACCTCACTTTTGACGACTTGTTGGGCCGCATCTTGTCTTTTCTCTTCTCTCGAAAATTCCATCATCATCTTTGACATTGCCTCCATGAGATATTCCTCATCCATCTTCATCCTCCCCTGCTTGCTCTTCGCATCGAGTTCACCAAGTGATGTCGCGAAGATGCGCATGTGTGCGTGCTTCGCTTAAATGGGACCATTGGGGTCTCGGACTAGGGAGGATGTCCGTCAAGTTATTGAGAAGAGGATGATGTGAATGTAAGATTTGAGGAAACAATGTTACATTTGAGAAGATTGGAAATTTGTACACCCGAGAAGAAGATAAACAAGAAGAATATTATATTGATGGTGATGATGATGATATCACATATTGAGCCCCCCCGTACACAAGCCTTACAAGGGTATTTTTAGGTCTATCCATGCTTCTAACATGCACAAAACCATGGGCTTGGACGCATGGTTTTTGGGCACACGGTTTTTCTTGTGGCATGCACAAAACCATGGGCTTGGAACCATGGTTTTGTGCCCACGTGTTTGTATGGTTGTTCCTATGCCTTTTGATTATGAAAAGAAATATATAATATTTAAAGTACTTGGTAGTGGCCTTAGTGATAAGATAAATTGGTGGTGCAAGGTTCAATTCTTGCTTGCACCCCTCTATATGCACTTGAATGGCACTAGACCTTAGGCTAATTTTCATATTTATAATCTTTTGTGTAATTTATGTGGAACCACACTATTTCATAATTTCTCCCATTGGACACGCAACATCACGACAATGTGCTGCTTACAGCCAATCTTGCTTAAGGCCTCTTCCTCTTCTGACTCTATTAATCCAGCTACAGCACGCCAGATCATCAGTTCTTCTACGTGTTCTTCGGCCATGCGTTGGGCTGCCGTGACATATTGTGTGGCGAGGAATTCCACGAGTTTGAACGTCGTGCCAAACTGGAGAATGTCGGCGAACTCCTGTGTGATCGCCAGAATTTCTTGATAAGTGTGGACCTCGCTCTCTCGGATTACGGACCCTTGGCCCCGTGCAAGCTTCCTGGTGAGAGTCGTTCCTTCTGCCAAATCCAGAACAACAATTGTTGTTGCCTCGACTGCAACCGGTGCCTCCTTGGCGGGCTTAGTCACTGTGTCTTTTACCAATCCTTGGCCGTTTTTCCAATCCAATCGGCGGCGTTGGTCTTCGGGGAGCCTTCTCTTGTTGTTGGTCACGTGGTTGGATGTCTGACTTTGCTGATTCCGTCTGTTCACCCGTGGTGGTGGTGTCAACTGTCGATTTTGGCAGGCCCGAGGGCGCGGCTTGTTGTAGCCATTTGCTATCCTCGTCTTGCCACTCTATTGTCCAGAGATCGCCAAGCCGCATCTTCCGGACGGAGGCTGGTGGTTGAGATGGTGTTGGGCCGGTCGTTGTTGGAGCTGGGAGTTCTGCTGCCGGTGGAAACAATATTGTCAAGTATTGTGCAATGATTGGGAGCAATTTCTTCCTAACTTGCATCGCAAGAAGTCCGGTGCGCAAGGCCACACTTGTGATGAAACCCCAATTGCTTAGAGCGTCTTCATATGTCACTATTATCACTCCTGCTCTGTGCTTCCTGCATCTCATAAGATTTGGGATGCATGAAGGCGATGTCTAACAGAATCTTGGTGACATCTTAGAAAAATATGTCTGGGGCCTTCTGCATTTTATACGCCTTGGTGGAGGCAGATTACTCCCCAAAATACTTTTCCAACACTACAGTTGGAGGAATATCGAAGCATCGATCACTAAGTGGACTCAGGCCCAACTTTTTCTTGATCATGGCATTGGTGATGGTGTCAACATTAACCTTTGCGCCGATGTCGTGGGCATTGGGTGGGGTTTTGCTTTGGCGACTCTGATGGAACCTACTAGGCCGTGATCAATGAGCCATTGTTGATGGCCATGGCGATGAGAGGGTCGAGATCTATAGATAGGTTAACTGTGCAGAGAGTGTTGGGTGTGTGTGGAAGAGTGAGAGACACACAAGAAGCACACACAAGAAGCTCAGACTACAAGCACTCACACAAAGAAGACATTGGCTGGAATATCTCTCTCTATTGATGAATAATACCAAAACTAATAAGAGTTGAAACATATATCCTTAAGTACTAAGTACCACCACATATGAGTGAGTCATGTATGTGGTAACATGGGGAAAAAACCTCTAGCCAACAAGTCTAGAGTAAAAAGTGCCCATGTATAGGAAAAAGGTTCACATCAAAGCTACTCGAGGAACACGTAAGTGTAACAGAGATCAAGGGGAGAAAGAGGGGGGAGCGAAGAAGTCGGCAAGCTCGTTGAAGCGATGGTGGTGGCTGCTGACCACTTGGCTAACACTCGTGAGAGCACTAGGGATGTCGACATGGCCGTGGAAACGGTAATCGGCACAACAGGCCGATTCAACGGAAAGGACGTCATGAACTACCTAGAGGCCTTAAAGAAGAGATGCTGATGAGAGATGTTCCGGACGATAGACAGTTGTCCGCGTTTCCACAGGTAGTTATACCGAGCACCCACACAGAGGTGCTCGAGATGCAGGTCGACAACCGGAGTTTGAGGAGTTGCTCCTCGAAAGATACGGTTTCGATGACTTGCTCCGTGTTGAGTGAGCAAAGCTCAACCAGCTCCGGATCGGCTGAATAAGCCTGAGCCGGATCAACATCTAGATCGGAGAGCCAAATCGGTGACCGGATGATATCCGGAACAAGGAGCCAGATAGGATTGAAACCGGTAGGTCGTTAGAGGCCTACGGATCCAGCCTAGTACATAATCGTATTTTTGGGAGTCAGTGATAGTCGCTCATGTGAGCATTGAAGTACCTGTCAGTCCTTTATGGACTTGTATAAAAGTGATCTCTTAGCACATTCTATGTACAGAATATTGAGAGTATTATTTTGGATAGAGTTTTTATTTTCTGCTCTCTCGCTCTCTCTCTGTCTCTCCTATGTATGCTTATTCTCTGTGTTAAGCTTCCATTAAAGCTTCTTCTCTTTACTGTTGTTATCCGGCTGAGCCGGTTTGTCAAACGCTTCCGCACGTTTACTTTGACATGGTATCAGAGCGCGAGGGTTGAGAACCTCTACAGCCGAAAGACGCTTTCGAAGACAAACCCTAATACCCGGTAAGGACAGACAGAGAAAGATATGGATAGAGGTATGGCGAGTTCACTTCCCACAAAGAAGCTCGACCGGAGAAACTACGTGTCCTAGTCATATAAAATGCACCAGTACCTGATGTGGCATGGATATTGGAGCTATGTGGAAGGAACCAACGAGGTAGCACCGGAGCCGGCACACAAAGACTTTCTAGTATGGGAGCAAGGGGCGAGCGGAGTATTGTACTGCCTCGCGTCTGGTGTGCACGATCAGATGCTTAACTACATCAAAGATGCAAAAACGCCAAAGGAGGCCTGGGAAAATCTCCGGAAGATTTTCGCCGCTAATACCATGACATGGAAGTTGCAGCTCTGACAAGAGCTCAACAATATCCAACAGAGGGATATGTCCATGACCAACTACACCACCAAGATAAAGGAGATTTGTGACGCGCTCGGGTCCATCAACGTGACGGTGGACGAAGACGTGATGGTTCAAACTGGCTAACGGAAAGTTACGCTGCTCAATCCGCTAGAAGAACCCCGTCCAGAGCTACAGATACAATGAGTACATGGTGCATCACTATACATGACTAAGTTGGCGGAAGTGCGTGAGCCGGAGAGCTATGCAGAAGCGGAAAATGACGTAAATTGGCATGCCGCTATGGAAGAAGAAATGTGGGCACTCGATGCCAATGACACATGGGACATGGTTGACCCACCCCGACAGTGCAAACCGATTGGTTGCAAGTGGGTGTACAAGGTAAAGTACAACGTTGACGGTTCGGTGAACCAGTACAAGGCCCGGTTAGTGGCGAAGGGATACACACAGACCCATAGAATCGACTACAACGAGACCTTCGCTCCGGTAGTGAAGATGACAACTATTTGTGTGGTACTGGAGGTTGTTGCAGCAAGGCGATGGCATCTTCACCAAATGGACATGAAGAACGCATATCTTCAAGCTGACCTTGAAGAACGAGTCTATATGATCCAACCCCTGGTTTCTAATAAGAGATGAACAAGTCGGCAATGTGCCGACTCAAGAAGTCGCTTTACGGTCTGAAGCAAGCCGCCCGAGCTTGGAATACGAAGATGACGCACCGGTTGTGTAAGATGGGGTTTGCGGCCTCAAAGTCCGACTCGTCACTGTTCATCCGGCAAGGTCCAGATGGTTCGGTCTATATCCTACTATATGTTGATGATTTAGTCATCGCCAGACCCAGACAGGAGGACATCGGTAGAGTGAAGTTCCAGCTATCGAACACATTTGAAATGAAGGACCTGGGGGACCTTCATTATTTTCTTGGGATTGAGGTGATCCGAACCCCCAATGACATATTGCTCTCACAACGCCATTATGTGTTGAATCTGCTGTACAAGTTCAACATGAGTAAATGCCGACCGATCTCCACACCCCTGAACCGGAACCTGGAGCTACGTCCTGACTCCGGACCAACTTGCGATTAGAAACGGTTCCAAAAAATTGTCGGAAGCCTCATATACTTGACAATCACTCGACCCGACATCAATTACCCGATCGAAGTGATCAACCAGTTCATGCAGAAGTCCACCGTCGAGCACCTTCAGTGCGCACACAGGATACTCCAGTACGTTAGCGGCATGAAGGACCGGGGACTGTTATACCGACACGGTATAGCTGGGAAGCTAGTCAGATATACCGATGCCGACTGGGCTGGTGATGCATCGGATCGCCGATTCACCTCCGGTTACATGTTTTCTCTTGGTAGCGTGGTTGTTGCGTGGAACAACAAAAAGCAGCCAACAATGGCTCTGTGGAGCACTGAGGCCGAATACTGGGGCGCTACCATTGCCACTTGTGAAGCCATCTGGCTTCGGCGACTGCTGCGAGACCTCCGGATCGAGGTGCCAACCCCGATCCTGATTTATTGTGACAACGTAAGCAGCATACAACCCGCCAAGAACCCTGTATTCCATGCTCGAACAAAGCACATAGAAGTGCATTATCATTTTGTTCGCGAGCAGGTCCTGGGCGGTGAAGTTGAACTTCGGTATGTTCACACAGATTGGCAAGTTGCCGACATCTTCACCAACCCGCTCAGATCGGACAAGTTGCAACATTTTTCGGAGATGCTTGACATTCAACATCTCGATGTGCCACACTTGAGGGGAAGAACAGGAACGGGAATGAATAACACCGAACAAGGAGCCGGAGAGGAAGAAAGAACCAAAGGGCGAGATAAGAAGAAAAAGGAAGCCGAACCAACCGAAGGAGTCGGCATTTCTGAAAAAGTCGGAGCAAGAGGCAGTGGCAGCAAAGTCAAGAAGGAGACCCGGATCAGAACCAGGAACCGGATCGGAGACCCGGATCAGATTGAAACTAGTAGGCCGTTAGAGGCCTACGGATCCAACCTAGTACGTAGGCATATTTTTGGGAGTCAATGATAGTCACTCATGTGAACATTGAAGTACCTGTTAGTACTTCTGTCAGTCCTTTATGGACTTCTATAAAAGTGATCTCTGAGCACATTCTATGTACAAAATATTGAGAGTATTATTTTGAATAGAGTTTTTATGTTCTGCTCTCTCGCTTGTTACTTGTAGGAGTTGTACGGGGCGGTATAAGGGTAAAACACGTTAAAGGGGTTGTTCGGTATGTGTAATGTGTATATGAGTGTGAGGATGAGTATGTGTGAGCACATGCACAATGTGCATGTGACAAGAATGTAACGGTCTCCTTTTGTAACAGACATATTATTTACTGTTACATTATGTATTATATAAATCCCTTATGGGGCATGTAATGAGGGATAGTTTTTTCCCCTCTCATTTTGGTGTCATTTCCTATTTGTCTCTCTCTCTAGCTCTCTCCTTATCGTAACCCCCTTGGAATGGCTTCACCCCCCACCCCAATAACACTTTTGGCATGCCCGAAAGGATGACCCCCTTGAGAAGAAGTCTCTCTCACTCTCCCTCTCCATCACTAATATGTCTCTATCCCTCTCTCTCTCTCTGCTTGTCTCTATGTCTCTGTCATAGAGAGTGTGCTTTGTGCATGGACTTTCAGTGTGAGAGCCAGCTTGTGATGGAGATCTCCACGTTATTCCCTTGAGAGGAAGTCTATCTCTCACTCTCCCTTTCTGTGTGTCTGCATCTACATGTGTGTGTATCTTCAGCCCTCTTCTCTCTTTGTTGCTGGTGCCGTGCTGCCATCCCTCTTTCGGTCAAGTAGAAGGCCTCAAGACAGGAGAAAACAACATGTCTGACATTTTAATAGCCAGACTACGACAGCCCCAACAGACATGGCCGCCGAATCACAGCTGCCAAGCTGGCTGAGAGATGGCCGAAGTCTGGCAAATAGCCAAAAAGACACAGATGGCCTCTGAAGCCGAGGCCAAAAGAATAGATGATGCAAAATTGGTTGAGGTTGAAAAGAGAACATGGCGGAGACACGCCGTCGAGAGTATGGCTGAGACGCGCGGCTGAGAAGACGATTGAGACGCGTGCCCGAGACTTGCGGTCGAGACACGTGGTCGAGAGCACGACCGAGAAGCGCGGACGGGAGTACGGCCGAGAAGCGCAGTCGAGACTCATGGCCGAGAGTACTGCCAAGTGATGGCCAAAAAATGATGGTCGAGACGCACGGCGAAAAGCATAGTCGAGACGCGAGGCCAAGAATATGGCCGAGAGTACGGCCAAGACGCGCGACTGACAGCACAACCGAGATTTGTGGACAAGGTGCGCGGCCAAGGATATGGCTAAGACGCGCGAGCGAGACAAGTGACCGAGAGTACGGCTAAGACACGTTGCCGAGGAGCACGACCAAGACATGGCCGAGAAACCAAGATGTGGCCGAGACGCAGTCGAATGATTTCCACGAGACAGTTCAGAAACGACCAAGCGACGGTTCGGTGGCCTTCAGACAGACACGACCGACAGACAAAGACAACCTATGGACCGCGACAGTCGGCGGAGAGAGCCGGCTGGCTGGCCAAGAGAGCCAAACAGCCAGTGGATAGAGCTGGCGAGTGGAGACGGCCACCGGATAGAAGGAGAGAGGAGGCCAAGAGAAGACAAACAAGAAGAAAAGAAGAGGAGGAAGAAGAAGCACAAGAAGAGAAGAACGCACAAGAAGAAAAAGAGGAGACAAAAGGAAACGAAGAAAGAGAAGAGGGGTATGAAGAGAAAATTTCAAAAGCTCAAGGGCATGACTTGAGATTTCAAAAATTGAAGGGCAGAATGCAAAATTTTGAAAACATAAGGGCCAAAAATTTTAGAGACCAAGGGTACAAAATACAAAGCTCAATTCACATGACGAAACCGAAAAATACGCATACATGTAACAGAATCATGAAAGCCCCATGCCACAATGGAGGAGCCAATTGGTGTGTGATCCAATTGAGCGACATGCTGACCGAATGAGAAGGTTCAAGTCAAGCAATGTTCCGATCAAAGTTATCGATCGTAGAGCTATGATCCGATCGATGGATTTCCGACTGTTGAGACGACCGATGGAGTTCCGGTCGTTAATAGTTGCCATGGCGAGTGGGTTCACCGTGCGATGCACTGTCCCACAGGTGTGCCATGTGTTACCCGTAGGAGTTGTACGGGGCGGTATAAGGGTAAAACACGTTAAAGGGGTTGTTCGGTATGTGTAATGTATATGATTGTGAGGATGAGTATGTGTGAGCACATGCACAATTATGTGCATGTGACAAGAATGTAACGGTCTCTTTTTGTAACAGACATATTATTTACCATTACATTATGCATTATATAAACCCCTTATGGGGCATGTAATGAGAGATAGTTTTTTCCCCTCTCATTTTGGTGTCATTTCCTATTTGGGTCTCTCTCTAGCTCTCTCCCTATCATAACCCCCTTGGGAGGGGGGGTGAAGCCATTCTAGGCTTCGCCCCCCACCCCAATAACATCGCTCTCTCTCTGTCTCTCTTGTGTATGCTTATTCTTTGTGTTAAGCTTCCATTAAACCTTCTTCTCTTTTAATACTGTTGCTAACCGGCTGAGCCGGTTTTTCAAACGATTCCGCGCGTTTACTTTGACACTCCGGTTATTGAAGAGGGAGCTATCGGAGTGGGTCGAGAGCCCTGGAAAGGGTAGGAACACATCGACGCTCCTCCAGGAGTTTGAAAGACGATTCGCGCGGCTCTCGGCGCTGGACCGAACCGTGCTCGACACAAGCAAGGTCCTATTGTTTATCAAGTCGGTTGATCCACTTGATTGAGAAAAGGTGGGTCTCTTGTTGGAGACGAATGAAGGGTTCACGAAAGATTGGGCCGTGGTAAAAAGGGTTTGTAGCCGTTTCGACAAATGGTGCGAATGGAACGATGTGGGGTTGTCAACAATCGGCCTGGGTGCCGAGAAGAAGCCAGAGGAAACGATTCCATCATGAACGGAAGAGACACGAAGGTGGCTCAAATTGTTGGGAGACAGGTCCCTCCGGATGGGAAGGGAGAAGAACGGTGCTGATGAACGAGCTCGGCCGAGGCCGATAGGCCGAGGTATGAACCGGATGAGAAGTACCCGGCTACGGAGAGCCGGATGGTGCAGACCCGGTATGAACCGGATGAGGAGTACCCGGCTACGGAGAGCCGGATGGTGCAGACCCGGTATGAACCAGATGAGGAGTACCCGGCTACGGAGAGCCGGATGATGCAGACCCGGTGAAGACCAGATGAGGAGTACCCGACAACGGAGAACCGAATGAAGAGACATATTCGTAAATATGTTCTTCTGATAGTCCATCGAGGCTATATTTGTAAATAGCCGAAAAGTCATATTAGTATAAATATGACTTAGGGCAAACTATGAGAGTTGTAGTTGTCATTTTTCCTTGTTGGTGCAAGAAGAAGAGAGAGTATGTAACGTTGTACAGAGAGAGAGAGAGAAAGAGGTCGCTGCCTCTGTTGTAACCGCCGCCTGTGGCGAAGATCGTGAGTCCGAGGTCGTTGCCTCCGTGAACTCACTGTTTTGTACATTCTTACATAGTGACAGTTTGCAGCCTATGGGCTGCCGTGGTTTTTCCCCTAGTTTGGAGTTTTCCACGTAAACCTCCTGTGTATTTTCTTCTTCTTTGTGTCGCGTCTTATTTCCTGTTTTCTGTGTATCATTCTAAGCTCGGTTGTGGCCGAGCGTTGCGCATAAGGAACGACCAGTTCCCGTCACGAATCAGGTATGGTTCCGACTGACGTGGTCAAGGGCCCATCTGGGGTCGCAACTCTGAAGGACCTAACGAAGATGGTGTGCAATATCTAGATCGCGCAAGCTTGGAGAAATGGAGAGGGACAATCGTGTGACCGGAGGCCTCCGATCGACCAATGATGTATGTGGTGCGATGCCATCGGCCACATCCAGAGAGAGTGCACCAATTTCACCAAAACACTCAAGAACAATATTGTGTATCTCAGGAACGGGCGGGTACACACGTGCGACACATGAAGGCCCCTCGAGGTGAATACCAGACGAGGCAACATGAAGAGGATAATGGAAGAAACCGTTGCCCGGAACTAGAAAGCATGAAGAGGATAATTGTAGAAGGCATGTCGGGGTTGAGGCTATAGAAGGTAGAGGTGGACCGCGCGGAGAGGCAGGTCCAGGAAGGCACCGGATGGAACAATCCAGTTGAATAGAAAACCGGCTTCGTAGAAGCCGCATGCCAGATTATGAGGTTTTGGTCGAGGACAAACGAGCCGAAGAGGCTGGTCCCTCGAACCAGTATGAGACCTGGAGTGGGCCGAAAAAGAATGACGGAGGCCCAGTTAGCCCATAGGGGAAGGCAAAGATTCCGAGCTTCTGACTGAGCTCGAAGATAGAGAGGACAACGGATTGCAGAAGATCCTGGAAGAGCGGATCCTCGATAGCAAGGTGGAGCTCTCATGACAAGCGGTGCTGGGAATCGCAAAGAAAAAATTCCACGATTCCATTGTGGACCTAGTGAAAAGGAAGCAGCTTTCGTCAGAGGCAGAGCAGGAGAAGCCAGTGGAGGTAAAAGAAGCCCACGTCGGAGAGACGGCGATGGAGGAGGAGGCTCCGGATAGTCTTGAAGCCGCACTGGGCAAGGGCGACGATGGAGACCCCGGTTCGTATCGGGGATGTGAAGGAGCTGGTAGTGACGTTGATCGACCATGGATAAGAAATCAACCTAATGTCAATGGACTTCTACAAGAAGGGCCGGTGGCCGATCAAGTAGTGCCTTCCGTCTCATGGGTGATCTCGACCGGAATGAGTTTGTCTTTGCCAAGTCTCTGCATCCCATTCTGGCTCATGTGACACAACCTTTTGTGCCACAGCTCACCAGCAGTATCGGATACTATGTTCACTTCCTTCCGACATATCCAACATGCATCAGGTATAGTGTGTTGATCTTCTGGGCTCGGGCCACGTTCAGGCTTCCTCTGCAAAACTTCATGGTGTCGTTCCGGATGCTACCCATGTAGCCTTCATCGTCTAGCTGACCAACTGAAATTAAGTTCAGTCGAACCTCTGGAATGTGTCAAACATCTTTCAATAGTAGCTTGCACCCGGTTGACTTAGTCAACCACACATCTCCTATGCTGACAATTCGGCGTGCGCCTTCATTCCCCAACCTTACACAACCGTGATCTCTAGCTCTATAAGATGAGAAGCACTTCCAGTCGGGAGTCAGATGGAATGACGCTCCATAGACGACTACCCATGTTGATTCATCGTTGACCGGATGTAGCTCACTCTCCTCAGTGATTACCAGTAGTTCCTCTTTGCTTGTCACAATTGCAGACGTTCCTTTCCTCTCCCAAATCTTCTTCGGTTCGAAGTCGTCGGCTCCCCCTTTTGCTTTCTAGAAGTGTCAACAATTCTTTTGGAAATGCCCTGGTTTCCCACAGTAGAAACAGGTAGGCTTCCCCTTCGACTTCGGCCTCGTCCCCGACTTGTCCCGATTCAGAGAGCTTCTATCCCGGCCTCTTCCCCGATTTGAGTCATTTTCCGTAACTAAGGCTTTCAGGTTGGTTCCGAAATCTCGGTCCTTCCAGTGAGCTTCTTCATTTAGCAAGCTTTATTTTACTCTTGCTAGGGATAAGTTCTTTCCTTTCGGTCCGTCATTGCCCAATGTGACGACCAGCGTTTTGCAGCTATCCGAAAGGGATCTAAGGAGTAACAATGTCAATACCTCGTTAGCTAACGGTACTTCAAGCAAGGTAGTCTGGTTTATTAGCCCCTGGAAAGCGTTCATATGCTCCGCCATACTGGATTCGTCCTGATATCTGAGTCTCACTATTTTTCAAAATACAGAGACTCGATTCTCAACATTCTTGTTCTCCAGCATAGTGTCGATCTTCTCCTAGAGTTCATGAGCCTTGTTCTCGTCATGGAAGTTGTCATACAAGCTCATGTTGATGAAGTAGCGAATGTATGCTGTCATCTTCAAATGCATTACCTTCCAGGTCGTGGCATCGATCTTGTCTGCTCTTTACAACCAGAGATCTTTAACCGCTAATATGTCCCTCATTTTTTACTTCCACACTAGGTAGTTGGAGCCGGTGAGCTTGAACATGCCACTGAATGACTCTTCCATCTTCTTCTTTTGTTTGAAGTTTAGAACTTCACGCTTATACCAATTTGAAGAGAATCGCACTCGACCACAACCAAGTTTCAAACACTAATGGAAGATTAACAGAGAATAGGAACAATGCACTTACACAGACAACGAGATGACACCGTATATTTATGTGGAAAACCTCGAGAGGCAAAACATCACAGACTCCGAACAGGATCACTGTAGGGGAGAGGTGCAATAGTGCAAAACTCAAAGGAAACAACCTCGAGCTCTGTCTTCGCCAACCGGCGGTTACAACAGAAAAGCTTTATGTATCTCTCTCTCTCTCTCTCTCTAGAGATAACTACTAACTAACTCATTACTATACACAATAAGTTTTTCCTTAGTTATTTATACTCATATAACTTTTGGGCTATTTACAAGTATGGCATCAACAGGCGCATCGGAACATATTTACAAATATGTCCCTACTTTTGGTTCACACCGGATCCGATCCGGATACCTTCTGGATCCATCTGATCCGGCTCATTTGATCCCATCCGGAGGGACCGGTTTCCCAACAGTCGAATATCTTTATGATTACATCTCGTGGCCGGATACAACGTCCAACACCACATCCGTGCATGGTAGAGGAAATGTGTCGGTTACCATTACGACATTTAATTTTCAGTAATCGATGCACACCCGAATTTTTCCGTTCTTCTTTGGAACTATGATTATCAGACTGTGACAGGACGAACAAATTTGATTTTTAATAGTTTATCGATTTTTTCCTTTATGCAAACCGCGTAATTTGGATTCATTCGGTATCAACATTGTTGTACAGGCTTGGCATCTATTGATAGATGTATCTGGTGCTGGTAAATTTTGGGTCACACCCCTTCATATCTTCGTAGACCAGGTAAATACATCCATGTGTTCCCATAATAGCTCGATCATGGCCGTTTTCTCTGGGGTTGGCAAATCCTTGGCAATGGACACTGGTCGTGGTTCCTCAGCGGTCCCGAAATTCATTTCTTCTAATGCCGAAGTCCATAACCACCTCCATGTCTAGCTCGCAACCGTCGTCCTCGACCATTGTGGGTTTGACGTACGCGCCGATTCCCTCAATAACATCAATTTCGAAGAGAGGTACGAGCCAGTTTTCTTCAAGGTACTACTCCACTTCTTCATCTACCAGTCCTTCTAGCATGTGGATTTCCTCTACATACAATAGGGTCAGCTCTTTCATTGTTGGCGCACTTTCTTGGGTTCTCACCTAAATTTTGGTTTGGCCGCGACGAAAGCTAATATTATTATATTGCCAATATTGTTTGATATTCGCCGAGCACAGCCATGGTCTTCCTAATAGAATGGGGTACGCTCCTGGTGCATCCAGTGGTAGGACCACCACCAATATTTCGAAGGAATGTCCGCCTACTATGATTCCCAATTTCCGCAGCAATCCCAAAGGTCGGACTGATCGGGTTTCCGCCATGTGGAGCAAAACTGGGCAAGCTTCCCAAGTGCAATCCCCAGGCAGTGGCAGGTCTCTTTGTTGATGACATTTACCCCCGACCCGTCGTCAATTATGCAACCGGAAATTTATTCCCCCTTGATTATAATTTTTATGGTAGGGTTATGGTGATCTACGACCGTCGACCCTTCACGGACTCTGTGAAATGTGCCGCAATGGTTGGTGGGTCCTCACGCATTCTCGTTTCCAACATTTGACAAAACCACAGAACAAGGTTTAGCAATTTGTTTGTCAACATCGTAATTTGACAATCTGCAAGGGGGTCCTCCTCTGTTGTGGCATCATCAACCGAGGCTGGCAGAGGGGCCGCGACGGTTATGCTCTCTTGACGCATTCTATCGACATTCACATCGTTTACTTGTTCGACCCATGCTTTCGTCGACTTCTGGATTTCATCCTAGACCTCCCATTCCAATGTTTTTGCATGGTTGCGCGTGGTAACTTGTTGTACCTCAGCGGTGATTGTATTTACCGCTGGCCCCTTGCCTTTTTCCCGTCGTGAACACTGGGTTGCATAATGCCCCAATTGTTGGCAGTTAAAACACTATATGCTCAATTCCCCTCTTTCGACCGCTGGCAGAGCGATTGGCTCCAATTGCCATTTGGGCTCATCTCGGGGTCGCGGTTGACATTGATATTGGCGCGTATAGCGGGGTTTTCAACGATTATCATGACGGTTGTTAGTTGGTGGCCTTCGTTGATCGTCATCAAGGTTGTCATCTCTTGAGCGAGGGTTCCGGGGTTGCCGGTCGCCCCAATAGCTTCATGGTTTGGTTTGACTACTCCTGTTGTTCATAGGTAACCGATTGTCATAATGGGGTGCATACCTATTGTCGTTGCAATCCCCTCGTCGGTACTCGTCGTCCCGGCGATCATCGTCGTCCCAATACCATTCAATTTCCTGTCGAGGTCATTCATTATAGCGAGGAAGCGCCTCATCCCTATGTTGATCGACTTGTCGGACTCGATTATCCGACTGTCTTCCGGTGTTTTGTGGTTCAATACGTCGAATTGTTGCCATGGGTTGATTGAGGAGGTTATATTCGCATTGTTCTACGGTATGTACCCGAGAGTGGCAGATTGGGCAATGCACTCGCATGTTACATTTGATAATCGAGTGCCCTGGGTTGAGACAAATGGTGCATTGGACAGCCTGACGAAATCACAGTTCGTTGTCCCTCGGTAGCAAGCCTAGGGCTCGTTGTAAGGTAGTCATAGACATGCTTCCATCCGTTTGTTCACTATCTAATCAAAGTACACAGTCAATCACATTGTCGGTTGTCTGCTCCGTGAAGTTGAGCATGGCGACGATCGTTCACATGGGCTCGCGCAGGGCCGCCAAGAAGGTTTCCTTAGCCTCGTCTTCCCTGGGCTGCCGTGTTAACTGATGGCGGAGATTCTGGAAGCGAATCACAAACTGTGAGACGGGTTCATGGTCGTATTGGCCAATAGAGTAAATGGACTTATTAGTTCGCGTTGTGGGATTTGACGACGGAACAATCAGGTGAACCATGTCCACAAGTGTTCGAAAGTCGGAAATGATGCCAAGTCATGTTGCAAATACCAGTTCATCTAGGGATAACCCGAACTCTGCTATTTTCGACGCATTGGCGTCAGCCTCCGCTAGTCGTTGAGACACATGGTTGGGTTGCCACGTGGTGAGAAATGCCCTCACATGCACCTCTACATCGGCTACGTCATCGGAATGTCATAGTGTTGGGGTCGTATATGTTGATACTATCGTGAGCGTGATCCGAAGTGAATGGTGTGATGTAGCCTTTGTGGTCGACCTTTGAGCTACTGTCACAGGTTGCTCCGGTTTCGTCTTGCGCTTTGGAGACGACTTCCGGCCCTGGGTGGCTTTGCTCAATGAGCGTGGATTAGACCATACTTTCGTCGTGGTCCAATAATGGAACGTCCAGTAGTGATTGTTCCAATGCGACATCTACCGCGCGTCGAGATTCCGCCTGAGTGTGAGGTTTTCCTTGTCACGTCGTCTCTTTGCTGCTTCATCGGCTAGATGACATCCATTCCCCGATGTTCTTCAATGGACCCACAATCCTACCCGGTGTGCCAAAAATGTTACCAACTCAAGGTAACACGGTGTCAGATACTCGTCCTTTAGTATCCGACTCAATGGTGAGCGTGATCCGAAGTGAATGGTGTGTGGAAGCCTTTGTGGTCGACCTCTGAGCTACTGTCGCAGGTTGCTCCGGTTTCGTCTTGCGCTTTGGAGAGGACTTCCGGCCCTAGGTGGCTTTGCTCAATGAGTGTGGATTCATCCACACTTTCGTCGTGGTCCAATAGTGGAATGTCTAGTTGCAATTGTTCCAATGTGACATCTACCGCGCATCGGGATTCCGCCCAAGTGTGAGGTTTTCCTCGTCACGTTGTCTCTTTGCTGCTTCATCGACTAGATGACATCCATTCCCCGATGTTCTTCAATGGACCCACAATCCTACCCGGTGTGCTAAAAATGTTACCAACTCAAGGTAACACGGTGTCAGATACTCGTCCTTTAGTATCTGACTCAATGGTGAGCGTGATCCGAAGTGAATGGTGTGTGGAAGCCTTTGTGGTCGACCTCTGAGCTACTGTCGCGGGTTGCTCCGGTTTCGTCTTGCGCTTTGGAGAGGACTTCCGGCCCTAGGTGGCTTTGCTCAATCAGTGTGGATTCATCCACACTTTCATCGTGGTCCAGTAGTGGAATGTCTAGTTGCAATTGTTCCAATGTGACATCTACCGTGCATCGGGATTCCGCTCAAGTGTGAGGTTTTCCTCGTCACGTCGTCTCTTTGCTGCTTCATCGGCTAGATGACATCCATTCCCCGATGTTCTTCTGTGGACCCACAATCCTACCCGGCGTGCCAAAAATGTTACCAACTCAAGGTAACATGGTGTCGAACACTCATCCTTTAGTATCCGACTCAAGGTCTTGTGGTCGGAAAGTCTAAGTGGGATCATCTCGCTTTCGAAATGATAGTAATAACCCATGTAGGAATTGAACAGAGTGTGATTGTGCGACTATGAAGATGAACACGAGCCGGTACAACCGACTGGTTATGAACACGTTTCCATAGGAACGTGAGGACTCGACATAGATCAATTACGACACACTACAGTGTGTATCTATTATGAAAGACAGAGTTGATACAATACTATTTGACTCCTTTTACAAGCTTCCCATGACCCTTTTTATAGGCATCATGGACGGTTAAGAACGGAGCGTGAACCGTTACTACTATTAAATATTTACTATTTTTCCTTCCCGCTTCTTTACTGCTTCATTTGGCCCTACCCGCTTTTAGTTTGACTCGTAACCGCTTTTCGGCCTTTTCACACCTGGCCGTCCGAACCGGCCAATAGCAATGTTGTAACAAAGTGTTGGATATGGAAAGAGGGAGAAAAGTATTGTCTCTAATGGTTAGATGTCGTCTGGAAGCATCAGCTTTCTAAGGTTTAGTCGTTAAGTAATCGCTAAGTTTCAAAGTTCATGTGATTCAATTTTCAAATTCCATTCTTTATTTTTTTCCAACTTGTAAATCCAATTCAACTTTGAGATGATTATCATACATGTTTGATTGACTCATTCTGCGCGTATGGTTCATTCTATGCCCCTTACCTCTCTGCTCCCACATTATTAGAGACATAGACTAATGTAAGCATTAGATAAGGATGGAATATAGATGAATAGATAGATCTAGATAGAGAGGAGAGAGAGAAACAAGGGTGTCGATCCACCCGACCACCCTCGAGCGAAGGGATCGAGACGGACTCGATCCTCGATCGGCTTCCCATACCACTGCCGTGGCGTCGAGTCGTACCTGGTGCCGGCGCGTTCGCTACAAGAGTTGACCCACCACAAGACAGAGTCTCGACGTAGTCAACAAGATGATAAAATGAGGGTACCTAGGCCTCTTATTTATAACGATACCCAAGGCCCCCAGGCAAGTTCACACTTGGCCTAATGGGTTGTCTCAATCCCGAGGATTAAAAGTAATCCTCCCCTTCTTTACACTCTCATTTAACCCTCACACTTATCCACGTGTATAGAATACTACGGTAAATTCTCACCACGGGATATTATATGGGCATGCCCGTAACATACTCCCCCACTTTAAAACATTGCACTCTTGCAATGGAAAGTTAGGGAAGTTAGTTCTGAGAGTATTTTCGCATTCCCATGTGGCATCTTTTATTTATTTATCCATCCATTTTATTTTAAATTCTCGGATTTCTTTAGTACGTAATGTTTTTGTTTTAACATCGAGAATTCTTTCTGGTACATGTGGTTTAGAAGATAATCCTTCAGAAGTAACCAGAGTTTCAATTGTAACTGTATTGTCGCCAGAACCTAGAAGTTCTTTTAGACGACTCACACGAAAGACTGGATGAATTCCAACACCATCGGGAAGAGCGAGACGATAGGTGGATGACCCAATGCGTTTGAGGATTGTAAATGGTCCACAAAACCGTGGGGCTAACTTAGCGCACTTACTCGTAGACAATGTCTTAGAATTGTGAGGTACATGTAAAAATACCTTTTGTCCAGGGTTGAATACATGAGGTTGCCTATGATGATCGGCATAAAAACGCGCTCTATCTTGAGCTGTTTTTATATTATCTCGTGCAATATGCAACATATCTTGCATATCCCGAAGAAAGTTTTGCGTACTTCACAACTCATCATGATGTATATTAACATCAATCGGGGCTCGTGGCTGAAAACCATACATCAACATAAAAGGACTATATCCCGTCGACGTATGCTTGGAACTGTTATAAGCAAACTCCAAAATTGGGAGGTAACATTCCCATTTTGTTGGTTTTGCACCAACGTATGCTCGAAGCATGTCCTCAATAATTTGATTTACTCGTTCTGTCTGTCCATCGGATTGAGGATGATCCATGGAGCTCATGCTCAATGTAGTTTCTAACTTCTTGAAGACTTGCGTCTAGAAGTCACTAGTAAACTTTGGATCACGATCACTCACGATATCCATCGGTAACCCATAAAAATGAAATAACTCATCAACAAATTGGTAATCCAATTTAGGAGTTGTTACCATGGTTTTAGTAGCAATAAATCTGGCCATTTTAGTTAGTTTATCAACCACAACCCAGATGGCATCATGGCCTTTTTGGGTGCGAGGAAGGCTAACAATAAAATCCATGGATATACTTTCCCACTTATTTTTGGGAATGTCCAAGGGATGTAAAAGTCTTGCGGCTTTAAGTCGCTCAGCTTTGTTAACCTGACATTGGTGACATTTAGTCACATAGTTATGTATGTCAGGACGCATCTTAGGCCAATAAAATGAGTGGAGATGAGAACGAGTGTATGATGTATTCCAGGGTGCCCTACTGAGGGTGCATCATGGCATTCAAAAAGAATTCTCTTTTTGACCTCTGGTAAATCTGGAACACAAACCTTCCCATTACGATAGAGCAGACCGTTAGCAATGTGGAAGTATTCCTTCGAGGATGTGGTGGTGTTTGTTCCAGAATCAACTCTTGCTCAGTATTTTGCGAAATAACTGCATCAGGATACTTTCCTCGAAGGTGATCATAAAGATCTGATGTTATTTCAGTGAAGCTAAGACTGTTAACTTCACGGATGCGACTTAGTGCATCAGCAACAGTATTCATGGAACCTTTACGATATCGTATGGAAAAATCAAAGTCCTGGATGAGATCAACCCTTCGTGCCTTGCGACCTTTCAGGTCTTGTTGGTCACAAAAATATTTCAAGGACTCGTGGTCCGTAGTTACCACAAAACGATTTCCATAAAGATAATGGCGCCATGTTTTGAGCGCATGTATAACTGCAAATAATTCCTTTTCTTGAATGGTATACCGACATTGAGCAGAATCAAGTTTCTTACTCTCGAATCCTATTGGTTTACCATCTTGATATAAGACAACACCCATAGCATAATCAGTTGCATCGGTTTCAACCTCAAAAGGTTTTGAAGGATTGGGTAAAAGAAGTGAAGGAGCCTTGCACACCAGGTCCTTGAGTTCCTTGAAAGTGAGGTCTAGTGTAGCATTCCATACAATAGGTTTTGTAGACTTACGCGTTTGATCTTTTAGAAGATCAATAAACGGCGTCGTCAATTGGGAGTAACTATGAAGGGACTTTTGCAAAAACCCGACAAAACCAAGGAATGATCGAACTTCTCGAATGTTCCGAAGAGTGGGCCAAAGCTTGATTTTCTCGATGCGAGAAGGATCAATTTCAACTCCTCGTTCAATTATGAGATGTCCAAGATAAGTAATTGATTTCTTGAAGAACTCACATTTTGAGATCTTTGCATAAAACTGTTTGTCACGCAATGTTTGTAAAACAAAGCGGACATGTTTAGCATGTTCTTGTAATGTACGGCTATAAACTAAAATATCAACCAAGAAAATAACGACAAATTTTCCAATTTGTTCTCGGAAAATGTCATTCATTTCTTGTTGAAATGTAGCCGAAGCATTGGTCAAACCAAAAGGCATAACCAAAAACTCATAATGGCCATAGCGCATACGAAATGCCGTTTTTGGAACATCGTCCTCACTTATACATATTTGATGGTAGCCAGTACAGAGATCAAGTTTCGTAAAATACCGAGCTCCCTGGAGACGGTCAATTAGATCGTCAGCCCGGGGCAATGGATACGAATTCTTGATCGTCACTTTATTCAAGCATCGGTAATTAATACACATACGCCATGTGCCCTCTTTCTTTTTAACCAAGAGAACCGGTGCACCCCATGGAGATTTGTTATAACGTATATAACCCATTCGTAAATAGTCCTTCAGTTGCTTAGCTACCTCATCCTCTTCAGATCGACTTAAGCGATAAGGAGGTACACTTATTGTTGCAACGCCAGGTACAATATCGATACGATGGTCTATATTACGTTTAGGAGGTAAACCATATGGTAGTTCACTCAGAAAAACATCACGAAAATCATTTAAGATTTCATCAAGTTGTTGTTGTTCAAAATATGTTAATTGAACCGAGACATTATCGATATTGTAAACGTGAATGTCTGGATCATGTACACAATAAAATAGAGTAGAACAAGACAACTCGGATATTGATGGACACGAGGAAACAACCAAGAGGGATTGTTTTTTGACAAATTGAATAAAATGAGTACAATCATTCAGTACAAAAGTTATTGAATGATGAACCCAATCAATAAATAAAGAAGAGTTTTTATTATAAAACCAGGGATAACCCAGTATTACAACGGTGGGTTGGATTCCCCATATCTGAACAAACGATCATTCACAAAGTTGTGTGAGCTTCCTGAATCAAACAAAAATTGTACGGGAGATCCATTCATATACCCGTTTGCACGTAGTAAATCATTGGGACCCAGTACATAGTGAGGGAAAGAACATTGACAATTACTTAAATGATGTGTATAGACCTGAAGGACATTAGGAATCTGACCTTTGTGGTCTGCAGCTTTAGCTTTGTTGTCGTGCACTTTCCGTTGGAGCTTTCGACATTGCTCTTTTGTATGACCCTTCTTTTTGCAGAATACGCAAAAAGGATGTTGTCGCTTACAATCGCGATCCATGAATTCGTTGGGTGTCTTGCGTTTCCCAACGAATTGTGACTGCTTAGTCCCGGGCGCTTCGTTGGGTTTGTTGTGGTCCTTGTTCGAAGTGTGTTGATAGCGACATATGCAATCTTCGTACCATCTGGCGTGGGATAGAGCTCAAAATGAGACTCCCACCGGCCCAACCACGTGTACATTGCTTCTTCGGTTCTTTCCTTTTTTTCTCCCGTAAATGGCTTAACGACAAATGATGGTTCACCTTGTCGCTCATCAAGTCTATTAGTCTCACGTTGTAAACTAATGACACGTGCCTCGAGAGCACTTTGAGATTGCCGAAGTTCGGTCATCTGTTGAGCGGTGAAACTAAGGTATTGGATTATTTGCGAAAAATACATCTAGGGTCAGACAAATAGTCATAACATCATGTTGTGATGTAAACATATCATGGGCAAACATTAATCGATATCATGATCTCACATCAATACCCCTCTAGACGTAGGAGATGAGGTTCAAGATCAAGTTACTATGGTAACACAAAGGTGTTTTAAAAACCATGGGGGTGATAAGTAAATGTCTTTCCCTGATCTCTATATCAATTTTTTCATGGCGGCTCCCCGAGGCTCAACCATGTATGTTCACGTCATGAATAGTTTATACACGAAAAAAATGTTAACAATAAACTATGTTTCGGTGCCCACATATGTGGTTTCGGCTCTTTTAAGTCCTATTACGAGGACCCCGAAGTGCACTTAGACCTTAAGTCTAAACATGTGTTATAGTCATATGTATCAATGATGTTGTATGGTCTTGGTCATATTTGAACTCCAAACTTCGAGAACAAATACATTAAACACTTGAGCCAACCAAGTAAATTGCTCTTCTTTGAATGTTTAATGTTTCATGCGTATAAGAGATATGCAAGGCATTTGCCCATAAATGTTTTTTTAAAAGAAACATATATGTCAAGAGTTCTTATTTCGCCCTCATTTACTACAACTATGTTGGTACGTTAACTAACCTCAAGTCTCGTAATTATGGTGGCATACGCCAAAGTCCAACCTAATGGTCAAGCCAAATGAGCCCTCTTTTCGTAGTAGGCCCACGCGGCCCATCACATGGTCACGTCATTACGAATGCCTCTCGTAAGAATGATCTCATTGTGGCATCGTATCCACGTAATGAGGGAGGGATGTTGGATACGTGTGTCATAGGAGCGAACTCATATGAAGTGGGTCAAGCCCTACATACTCAAAATCATTATGGCTATAGGCGTTTCTTTACGTAACGAAATATCGAATTCACCAACGGGGATTTCAACAATAAGAAATTGTTGAAAAAAGGGATGCTGACAACACTATTCTCACAAAAATGTGAGGACGGCCACCAAGATCCTTTCCCCAAAAAGGAAAACATTCGATTTAAAATCACGTAATAACTTATATACACATATGTATATTATCACATATATACGATCAACTACGTATGCACGTGACCACATATGCCTATATTAAACAAATCGTTATATTTAATAGCCAAAAATGACATAATCGAGATACATAATCGAGGCATATACCTGTACGCACTTATATTTAATAGCCAAAAATGACGTAATCGAGGCATATACCTCTACGCACACGAAACATCCAAAAATAAGGGTTAATCGTAATACGCAATTGAGGTATTGACCTCTTACGCATACGAGACCAAACACATATCATTTACAACGTATCGAGGTATTGACCTCATATGCAAACGTAACATATGTTTGTGAACGTAATACGCAATTGAGGTATTAACCTCGTGCGCATACAACACTCATCACATATTCAATATACGTCAAATGAGGTATTGACCTCATACACATATGTAAACGTTTTATACAACCAATTACTTACCACTACAACATCATTGAATATATATATAAAAAATTACATATTAACCATACACGTGATTAAATTGGGAGAAGAAAGAATAGAAAAAACAAGAAAGATTACCGAAGTTCTTTTGTTGATCATTGTTTGGATCAAGGCCGACCGCACATCGATCGATCACCATCAATCAACAAAACAAAAGACAACAAAAGAAACATTAGCACATTAGCTCTGATACCAACTATTAGAGACATAGACTAACGTAAGCATTAGCTAAGGATGGAATATAGATGAATAGATAGATCTAGATAGAGAGGAGAGAGAGAAACAAGGGTGTCGATCCACCCGACCACCCCCAAGCGAAGGGATCGAGACGGACTCGAGCCTCGATCGGTGTCCCATACCACCGCCGTGGCGTCGAGTCGTACCTGGTGCTGGCGCGCTCGCTACAAGAGTTGACCCACCACAAGACAGAGTCTCGACGTAGTCAACAAGATGATGAAATGAGGGTAGCTCGGCCTCTTATTTATAGCGATACCCAAGGCCCCTAGGCAAGTTCACACTTGGCCTAATGGGTTGTCTCAATCCCGAGGATTAAAAGTAATCCTCCCCTTCTTTACACTCTCGTTTAACCCTCACACTTATCCACGTGTATAGAATACTACGGTAACTTCTCACCACAGAATATTATATGGGCATGCCCATAACACACATGGTCATGTGCATTGATGAGCTCCATTGAAACGAAACTAGTTTACCATCGACCATGCTTGTATTAGTCTTTTAGGTTTTCTCGAATAAAAATTAGTTTCTCTCTCTCTCTCATCTTGAGAGAATAGAATAGAATTTGTATCAATATTGACCTATGGGACTAAGTAAATTGTTGAGTGACAAGCTCAACATTGGGTGCGTAACACGGTGCGTAACCCAATGCGTAGACTGGGTGCATAAAACAATACGCATAACGTGGCCATATCGGTGCATAAACCGAAAGGCCGTTAGTATGGTATTCCTCGTAAGGAATAATTTTGGGAGTTAGTGTAGTAGGCTCATTTATGAAAGTCAAGTACTGTCAGTACTTGTGTCAACCCGATAGTCAGGGCTTGTATAAAAGGTGCTCACTGAGCACGAAGTATGTACAGAGTATCATTATTTTGAAATAGAACTGAGTTTTCTGCTCTCTCTCTCTCTCTCTCTCTCTCTCTCTCTCCCCCTCTCCATCTCCATCTCTGCGTTTTCTGTGTTTTACCAAATTGTCATTCTCTAAGCTGTGTACTCGGTGTTTCGCATACGCTTCCACACACACTATTCTTTTACATGGTATCAGAGCGCGAGGGTTGAAGTCCTCTGTAGCCGACAGAAAAGCTTGCGACAAAGACATAGTTGAGTTGTTATTCTTGGTTTTCGGAAAAGATAAGACAACAACATGGACAGAGGAATGGGAAGAGCTCTCTACCGACTGAGAAGCTCGACAGGAGAAACTACGCATCTTGGTCGTACAAGATGCACCAGTACCTGCTTGGTCACGGTTACTGGAGTTATGTCGAAGGAGCTAATGATGTAGCACCCGATTCGACAAACAGAGACAGAGATTTTTCAGCTTGGGAACAAGCGGCAAGCAGAGTTCTCTACTGCTTTGCAACCAATGTGAGAGGACCAACTATTGAGCTATATTCGGGATGGTAAGATGCCAAAGGACGCGTGGGCGAATATCAAAAAGATTTTTGCTGTAAGCACAACGGCCAGGAAGCTACAACTCAGGTAGGAGCTCAGCAATGTCCGGCAGAAAGCTCTGTCTGTGGCCGATTACACAGCCTGAATCAAGGAAATCTATGACTCTCTCGCCTCCGTCAATGTGAACATTGAGGAGGACGAGATGGTGCAAGTGTGCCTTGGTGGGCTAGCGTCCAGGTTCAGAGCTTTCCGAATGGCGGTTTGAACGAGGGAGAATACGCCTTTGTCTTTCAAGCTTCAATCGATGTTGCTCGTAGAGGAAAACCACGCGGGTGCGTCGACGAGTACGCACGCTGACAGCAAGATGATGTACACGGAGGAAGATAGGCCCCGTGGTCGTGGTGGACGAGGCGGATCGGTGCGCAATGGAGGTGGCCGACAAGAGCAGAACAAGCGGCATAATCGAAATGCCGACAGCAGTTCCTAACCCTCCACAAGCAAGGGGAGTCATGGCGGCACCGGAAGCCGGCAAGAGAAGGCCGAATCGGAATGCTGATATTGTGGCAAGAAAGGCCACATTGAGAGTGAGTGCTGTAAAAAGAGAGTCGATTCAGACAAAGCCGGATCGAGCCGAAGAGATGCAGAGAGGCGTCAGAGATCACACTACGCAGAAGGCTCTGAACGAGCCGAAAACAAATCAGGCCCAACCTTCATAATGAAGCATACAACCAATTCTATGGCCGTGAACACCTCGAAATCGAGCGAGGTGTGGTATGTTGATTCCCGAGTGTCAAATCATATGTCGAGTCACGAGGAGTGGTTCTCGTACTTGGAGAAATCGGAATCGCAAGGAGTGATCGAAACGGGAGACGACACTCCGCATACCATTGAACATGTCGGCGAAGTTCCCCTCAGCCACGTCGGGCAGAAAGGGAAACTCATGAACGTGTTGCATGTCTCGATAATAACGAAGAACCTGGTGTCGGTCGGTCAGATCGTCGACCAGGGAATGCGGGTTCGATTCACGCATCTAGGGTGCTTCATAGAAGAGGAAGACAAAGTAATCGCACAAGGACGCCATGAAGGGAGGATTGTTATCCTCGAAACCAACCATGTAGGCATCGTTATGTTTGCGAAAGGGCAGAAGGTCGAGTTGGACATCGACCTGTGGCATAAGCGCTTCGGCCATATTAACTTCCCGTGGCTTCGTGAAATGCGGACGAAGAACATTGTGTTCAACTTGCCGAAATTTCGAGGCTAGAATGGCCAAGTCTGCGAAGCCTGCCAAATGGGAAAACAACACCGACTTCCATTCCCCAACGAGCATAATCATAGTCGAAATCCACTGGATTTGATCCATACGGATGTGTGGGGTTCGGCACAGAACGTGAGTCTCGATGGAAGGTGTTACTTTGTAACCTTCATTGACGACTTCACTCGGCACACGTGGGTATGCACGATCGCGAAGAAGAGCAAAGTCTACGCATGTTTCCTGAATGTGAAGAGCCTTGCGGAAAGGGAAACAGGGCGTAAGATCAAATACCTACGGTCCCATGGCGGGAAGGAGTACTTCTCCGACCAGTTCACGAGTTATCTACAGAAGGAGGGAATTCAACGTGAATTCTCGTGTAGATATACGCCGAAGCAGAACGGCGTAGCCGAAAGGAAGAATCAGACGATTCAAGACGCGGCCAGGGCAATGCTTGAAGTGAAGCATATGCCGAAATTCTATTGGGCCGACGCCGTGAGGACGGTTGTCTACCTGCAGAATCAGACTTCTGCTAATGGAGGAGTGTCGCCACATGAGCTATATTTCAGAAAGAAGCCGAACTTGGCACACTTGAGGATTTTTGGCAACATCGCGTTGTCGTGAAGATTTTCGTCCATAGGCGGAAACCGGGGTGGAAGGGGCAAGTCGGTGGTGTGCAACATGTGCACATGTATACTAGGATATGGTGTATAGAAAGAGAGGGGAAATTTTTGTCCCACATTGTAAGGTCCCTCCCTCCTTGGGCTATAAAAGGAAGGGAGGGGTCACTTATGAAGGGGTTGCCTATTTTGCGTATGAGAGGTATACCACTTAGCCTAGAGTTCTTACCGTTTTAGGGTTAGGGTTTCGTTTAGGGTTTCCTTATTCATCTTCGGTTAGGGTTTTCTCATAGTCGTTTGGTGCGGCCCATGTGGCCACCATTGTTGTAACCATTCGTTGTTTTAATATAACTTGTTGAACATCTTGCCTCCGCCGATCTCTCCTTCTATGTCGTGGTCTTATTCTTTCCTCTTCTCCTCTTGAGCTAAGCCTCCATATCATGTCCTATTCTTTCTCCTCCACTCCCTAGTCCGAGACCCCGGTGGTCCCGCCCCTTCTACACGTACGCGCGTAACAACGCGACATCTTTGGTGAACCCGACGTGAAGGGCGGCAAAGGAGCATGGAGATGGAAGAAGACTTCGACTTCGAGGAGATGATGGCAAAGATCGTGATAGAAGCCGGACGGAAGATGGCGAAGCGAGATGCGGCTCAACAAGCCGTCGAAAAGGTTGTTGATCGAGTCGGCCGGTTCAACGGGGACAATGTCTTAGAAGCATACAATGCCGAGATGGCGAAAGGGGGCGTAGACGAGGCGATGCGGCTAGAGTATTTTCCTCGAGTGGCGGTTGTATCGGTGCACAAGGAGGTCAAGGAGCTACGGGAAGCTCATGAGTCGTGGGTGTCCTTTGAGGGAGCCCTATTGGAGGCGTACGGGTACACGGAACCGGAAGGAAGAGGTCGACATGAGTTCGATCGGTGGGTGTGCCGGCAACATGACACGAGGCGGTCGGCCACAACACGGCCCGCAAGCGGCGAAGAAGAGAGAGCGGTGAGTGAGTACACACTACCGCCGGAAGAGAGCTCAACGCAAAACGGTTCGGAGGAGCTCGACCTAGAAGCGCTAATACGGGAGGCATGCGAGCTTGTGAAGGGGAAAATTGAAGCCGAAGAAGGGCTTATTATGGAGTCGGGCCGGAGGCGATCGGAGGATACGGAGGAAGAAGCCTCCCTAAGCGTAGAAGACGGGGCCTATACAGAGGCCAGAAGAGCGTACGACGGCGACATGGGAGAGGGTGTGGAGCAAGCAACCCTCTTGCCTTGCGGTGAAGGGACGGCCATGGAGGCCGATAACTACGGATTCGGGACATGGCGGCCCGAAACATCGAATGGGGAGGAGACGAGCGGCAGTGCCGAGTTCTTACCCACACCGGTCATGGAGGCTCCGGCGGCCGGCCCGAGAGCCGGCATGAGACCTAGAGCGACGGGCGGTGGCGGCGGCAAGGCGGGCAACCAAGACGACGGCAAGAGGATCGAGGAAGAGGAGGCGGCAAGCGTAATCGAGGCTTCCGCGATTGGAGACGGGGTAGCCACGGACAACGACGTCCGGATAGAGGTGGCTACGGACATAACAAGTGGCGGTGCCGCGACCTTACACACACTGGCCCTAGAGGTTCCGGCGGTCGGCCCGAGTGCCGGCATGAGACCTAGAGCGACGAGCAGTGGTGGCGGCAAGGCAAGCTACCACGGCGACGAAGAGAACGAGGAAGAGATAGCCACGGACCACGGCGTCCGAACGAAGGTGGCTACGAACATGGCATCGGCGAGTAACGGTACCGGGACTTTTCCCACACCTATTCTAGAGACTTCGGCGGTCGGCCCCGAGAGCCCACGTGAGACCGGAGAGACGGAAGGTGGCGGCGGCAAAGCGGACGATCGAAACGACGACGAGGAAGGTCATAGCGGACGGAGGCAAGACCTCTCGACACCGGGGTCGGAGACTGCGGCGGTTGTGCTCAAATGCCAACATGAGACCGAAGAGAAGGACAGTGGCCGTGAGGAGGCATGGCCCGGAGCGAACACATGCGAAGATGAGGACGAGAGGCCCGGAACGGGCATATACAAGAGGACCGACAGAGAGGTCAGGAACGGCGAGGAGAGAGTCGGGAACCGACCCGACCGGAAGATGAACCGGTCGGTAATCCGACACGACCGGAAGAGAAGGCGGAAGAAGATTGGAGTGGGGTCCGGTCAACCGGGCCCGAACCGAAGAAGAGCTAGCAAGGCCGGATTTGTGCGGACAAACATGTACCGGCTGGTTACGGTTAGGAAAGGGAGCCGACCAAACCGGAACTCGATCGGTCGAGACCGATCCGGGCGAAGGCTATGTCAGCATGATTGGAGGCCGAGGTGTACGAGCCACAACACGTGGTGGGAGCCGGTGAGCGCAAGAAGGAGGCTAACCGAGCACAGTGATTACGGCTTGGCGGAAGACCGAGAGCAAGGGGAACCCTCTGCACCTATTCTTGAGACTTCGGCGGTTGCGGATCAACATAAGACCGAAGAGACTGTGGGTGGCGGCGAGGAGTTAGAGGCTGATGCAGGGGTGGAGACCGGTGTAGATATCCGGTATGAAATAATGGACGAGCGGGGCCAAGACGGCAAGCCCGAGTTGGAATGGGCTACGGCAACGAAGGACGAAGGGACCAACGCGGAGGTCGGGTTTACGGTGGATGAGGCGCGTAATACGAAGTATGCACTACGGCGTAAAATGGAGCATGCACTACGGCGTAAAATGGGCCAAGAAGCAGGCGTGCATTCGGAGGAGCCGCAACGAGTGACCGACGATGACGGTCGGAGGAAGCCTTCGAGAGGCAAGCGCGGGACGACGGACAGTGCGACGAGACGCCAAGATCGACGGAACGAGACAAGCGTGATCAGCATGAACAAAGGATTGTGTCTGGGAAAACGGAGGGGATGCGTGGAGAACGGAGGGTCACGTACCGTGAGGAGCAAACGGGGCATCCCAAAGGATGTGTGCGGCCAAGCGGGCCAGGCGGGCCAAGAAAGCGCAAGTCGAGGCGAGGCGGTAACGAGAGCCTCGAGGGACACCGACACGGAGGTCGGGATGACAATACGCTCTACTACGAGAGAGCACGGAGAGGAAGGGAGAATCGAGGAGCACGTAACGGGGTCACGTAAGGACCGAAGAATGAGTGCATATTCGGGGGACAACATCGGCGCACGGGAAGAGCCTACGGAAGGCAAGCGCGGAGCGGGAAGAGTCGACACACCGAGGTGTTCGGCATGCGGAGACGATAAAACCAATGGAGGAACATACGCGGCACGAAAAGAGCGGAATCCGGAGGGCGATCGGAGAGATCAGGAACTCACCCGGAGGACATACGAGCCTTTGCGAGGAATGCACGCGGCGAGAGACGGAGCGGTGAGGTGCCCGTATCGGCGGATGATCGGCGAGCATAGAAGGCAGTGTCTTGAGAACCGAAGGAGGTGTGAGGAGAGCGACGGGCTACACGCCGAGAAGAGGAAGCGCGGCGTCCCGGAACACATGCGAGGCCAAGCGGGCCAAGAGGACGAGAGTCGGGATGAAGCGATAACGGGAGTCGCGAAGGGCACTGACATGGTGGTCGGGATGACGGTACGCTCTACAGCGAGAGAGCACGGCGAGCAAGGGAGAAGCAAGGAGCGCATAACAGGGTCACGTAAGGACCGAAGAACGAGCGCGCATTCGATGAATGACAACGACGCACGGAAAGTGCCTACGGAAGCCGAGCGCAGAACGAAGGGAGTCAGTACGAGGTGTTCGGGCCGAGGAGAAGGTCGAGCCGGAGGTGGAACACACGCGATACGCGAGGAGCGGCACCCGGCGAGCAATCGAAGTAATCAGGGGTCTAACCGGAGGACATGTGCGGTGAGCGAAGGAAGGGAGACAGGATCGGCAACGGTGTTCGGGATGGCCAGTCGAAGAAGAAGGTGTGTGCGCTAGACGTGGTGGATCGGATGGAGCCGGCGGGTCGGGGCCTGTAAGGAGTTGGCAAGACGGATCGGCGCCGGCAAGGGACCGGCAAGAAGGTTGGGTGCCGGTAAGGCGAAAGACCCGGTTGATCACCGTGGCCGAAATCTCTCACCCTTTTCCTTTCTTGGCACATACCGGTGGATGTGCGGTTTGGTGGGGGTGGATGTCGTGAAGATTTTCGTCCATAGGCGGAAACCGGGGTGGAAGGGGCAAGTCGGTGGTGTGCAACATGTGCACATGTATACTAGGATATGGTGTATTGAAAGAGAGGGGAAATTTTTGTCCCACATTGTAAGGTCCCTCCCTCCTTGGGCTATAAAAGGAAGGGAGGGGTCACTTATGAAAGGGTTGCCTATTTTGCGTATGAGAGGTATACCACTTAGCCTAGAGTTCTTACCGTTTTAGGGCTAGGGTTTTGTTTAGGGGTTCCTTATTCATCTTCGGTTAGGGTTTTCTCATAGTCGTTTGGTGTGGCCCATGTGGCCACCATTGCTGTAACCATTCGTTGTTTTAATATAACTTGTTGAACATCTTGCCTCCGCCGATCTCTCCTTCTATGTTGTGGTCTTATTCTTTCCTCTTCTCCTCTTGAGCTAAGCCTCCATATCATGTCCTATTCTTTCTCTTCCACTCCCTAGTCCGAGACCCCGGTGGTCCCGCCCCTTCTACACGTACGCGCGTAACAACGCGACAGCGTATGTGCACGTGCCGAAGGAGGAAGCTGCATGCCAAAGCCGAGAAATGTATCTTCGTCGGCTATTCAGACGAGCAAAAGGGGTATAAGTGTTACAACCCCCGAAAGAAGGAAGTACGCATAAGCCGAGATGTCGTGTTCGACGAGTCCGCTTCATGGTACTTGCCTTCACCTCCAACTCCTCATGACTCCATTCCAAATTCTGAGGACGAAGTTAGCGAGGCTGAAATGCCTCCACATGATGGGGAAATCGGAGCTCTGAGAGAGAGTCCAATCTAATTTTGGCTAAGTGGGCCAAATGAGGGGTTGGGCCGAAATGGCCAACCTATTGAAGAGACGACGAGTAGTGGAGACTCGTCCGTGATGTCCCCGCGTTGTCGTAGTGTATTTTGTACACTACGTGAAAATAATAAAAAATAACCGATTGAATCAATATGAAGAAAAAAAGAAGAAAATATACAAATAAGCATTACATGCATAGGGCAAGATTCGAACCTTGCACCTCCATGTTAATAATGTAATGTCTTACCATTGCATTAGTATTTCATTAGTGTTAAAAAGTAGATGTTCCACATAGAAAGGTTAGTTCAGCTAGGATAAACTTTAGTTAAAAGAAAACGCATGCTAAAAGAAAAAGCTACGCATGCACATCTAGCGTGCATGAACGTTATAGTTGATAAAAAAACGCACAAGTTACAAAAAGCATGATCACTTTAGATAAAGCATATAGTCTATCTATAGGAAAAGCATGGAGTCTATAGTTAGAGAAGAAAAGGCATGGATTACTAAGACTCCCTCATCACTACATTAAGGATGGGGAGCACAATGTAAGGGGGGTGAAAAATATTTGGAAACTAGATATGTTTCTAAAAAACACCAATTAATAAACTATACTCGTGGGATTCACGAGGATTCTATATCATTCTCTTTCAACCCAAATTATTCTTATATTCATATTGATTAATCTAATACAATACACTCGTGGGATTCACGAGTTTGCTATAACTCTTTCTTACAACATATTTATATTCTTATTAGCCTTAAAACTCTCCTCTTCCTAGTCCAAAACCCCAGCGGTTCCCACCCGACTCACACAAACGATCTGGCGCCGAAAGGCACGACACATGTGGTGAACCTGACATGAAGAGGGGTGGTAAGGAGATAGAGAATTGACAAGAAGCGATGAATATGATGATGATGATGATTAAGCGGATGCAAGAAGAGCAACGCACAATGTCGGAGATGAAATCGGCAGTAGCGCGGCTTGTGCAAAGAAACGGGGAATTCGACAGAAAGGATGTGACACGCTATCTATGCAAATACAAGGCCGAGATGATGCGATGTGGGATACTGGAAGGATTGCAAGTGACATCCTTCAATCGAGTAGCCACGGATGAGTTACAAGAAAGAATCTACAAGATACGGCAATAAAATCCAACATGGGGGTCCTTTGAAGAAGCTTTACGAGAGGCATATGATTTCAAGAGATCAAAGGGACAAGATCGGCGAGAATTCGACGAATGGGTGGCATCGGAGAAGATCTACCGGAGTGCAACACAAGTATTCCTAGAGTTCGAGCATTGTTTTGCTCGACTCTCGAAGCGGGAACAAAGATTGGTGGGAGAGGATAAAGTCCTAATGTTCGTAAAATCGATCGATCGAAAAGAAAGGATGGACATCGGGATCGAACTCGAAGACGATGACGGTGCGAATGGTCTTACCGAAGATTGGGCTGAAGTCCAAAGGGTATGCCGGAGACATGATGAGAGGAAGATGAGAATCTTGTCAACGACATGGCCGATGAAGGATGGTCGATTGAAGACAATCGATGGAGCCAATATGAAGGCCGAAATACAACATGATGGTGTGACGGAAGAGGGTGTAAAATAAGCTACCCTCTTCTCTTGCGAAAGAACGACGGTGAAGGATAAGGCCGATAACCCAAGTGTCGAAGAAGATTTCGGAATACAAGTGTCCAAAACATCGGGTGAAAAAGGGGTACGCATAATTGATGCAGTGAAAGAGAGCATGGAGGACTTGATTGAGGAGGTCGCCATGAAAGATGACATCGAATCGAAGGTGGCTATGGACGAATCAATGGCGGATGGCCATATTGAGACTTCCCCACCACTGATTCCAGAGACTCCGGCGGTTGCGTTCGAAAGGCAACGTGAGACCGAAGAGATGTGACGGGAACTACACGCTCCCTATGCGCAATGCTCGGCCACAACCAAGCTTAGAATCATAAACAAAAAACGGGAATGAATGCACGACACAAAGGAGAGAAAAGTACACAGGATGTTTTATGTGGAAAACCCAAACTCGGGAAAAACCACGGCAGCCCGCAAACCGCAAACTATCACTATATCAGAATGTACAATAGAAAAGCATCGAGGCCACGACCTCGAGCTTGCTATCTTCGCCACAGTCGGCGGTTACAACAGAGATACGAAACCTTCTCTCTTTCTCTCTCTCTCTCTCTCTCTCTCTCTGTACACAGTTACACGCTCTCTCTTCTTGCACCAACAAGAATGATAACTACTATACATCATAAGTTTGCCCTAAGTCATATTTATACTAATATGACTTTTAGGCTATTTACAAATATAGCCACGATGGACTCTCAGAAACATATTTACAAATATGTCTCTTCATCCGGTTCTCACCGGGTCTGCACCATCTGTCTCTCCGTAGCCGGGTACTCGTCATCCGGTTCTCACCGGGTCTGCACCATCTGGCTCTCCGTAGCCGGGTTCTCCTCATCCGGTTCTCACCGGGTCTGCACCATCCGGCTCTCCATAGCCGGGTACTCGTCATCCAGTTTCGGCCTCGGCCGAGTTTGCTCATCAGCACTGTTCTTCTCCCTTCCCATCCGAAGGGACCTATTTCCTAACAAGATGGAAGGTGGTGGAGAGAAAACAAAGGTCGAAGCTGATTCATACGACGGAGAGATAGCCGAGAAGGTGGCTATGGTTGAAATGATAGAGGATGATAATACCGAGGGTTCATGCGCACTAATCCTAGAGACTTCGACGGTTGCATCCGAGAACCAACGTGAGACAGGAGAGACGGGAGATGGCGGCAAGGAAGGTAAAGTTGGAAGCCGGTTCGGATGGAAGATGATCCGTCCGAAATTCCAGTCTAAAAGAAAGCTAAAGCAAGCGGAAGTGGATCCGTACAAAATCCAAGAGTTCGACACGGACGGAAATCATTCCAACCGGAAGTCGATCGAACGAGACCGATCCGGAAAGAAGTTCTGGAAGTCAAATCGGTCGAGACCAGTGAAAACAAAGAAAAGAAAGAAAATCTAGACGGAAACCGATCGGTCGACACAGATCCGGAAGGGGGCTGAATCGGTAAAAACCGATCAACCGAGTCCGAATCAGCCAAATACAAATCGGAATGGAAGCCGATCTAACCGAAAGATGATCGGACGATACCGAATCGGAAAGAAGCTAATCCAACTCAACCGAAGATCCGAAAAGAAATCAATATTGATAAAGACAAGGAAGAGGCCAAGCAAAGACACTACCACGGATGACAAGGACCAAGCGGGCCATAGCAATGCAAAAAGCGAACGAAGACTATGGTGGATCGGATGGCAACAATGGTTCAAGTGGAAAGAATGAATGTGTTCAAAATGGAGAGACAAAGCCGACATAGCAAGAGAAACGGAGGGTCCTACAAGTAAAGAAGAATTACGAGGGTCGGTAATTGGAGACCGGATAGAGCCTGCAACCGAATAGAACTGGAAACCGGGGGGAGTCGGCAACCAAAAACCGGACACCGAACGGGGCCGGCGACGAAACCAACCATGCGGAGAACGGACAGACGAGACTAACAATCACTGACAACTTCGGCACATACCAGAGGATGTGCGGGTTCGGAGGGGGCGAGTGTCGTAGAGTATTTCGTACACTACGTGAAAATAATATAAAATAACCGACTTAATAAATATGAAGAAAAAAAGAAGAAAATATACAAATAGGCATTACATGCATAGGGCAAGATTCGAACCTTGCACCTTCAAGTTAATAATGTAATGTCTTACCATTGCACTAGCATTTCATTAGTGTTAAAAATAGATGTTCCACATAGAAAGGTTAGTTCCGCTGGGATAAACTTTAGTTAAAAGAAAACGCATGCTAAAAGAAAAAGCTACGCATGCACATCTAGCGTGCATGAACGCTATAGTTGATAAAAAAACACACAAGTTACAAAAAGCATGATCACTTTAGATAAAGCATATAGTCTATCTATAGGAAAAGCATGGAGTCTATAGTTAGAGAAGAAAAAGCATGGATTGCTAAGACTCCCTCATCACTACATAAGGATGGGGAGCACAATGTAATGGGGGGGGGGATGAAAAATATTTTTGAAACTAGATATGTTTCTAAAAAACACCAATTAATAAACTATACTTGTGGGATTCACGAGGATTCTATATCATTCTCTTTCAACCCAAATTATTCTTATATTCATATTGATTAATCTAATACAATACACTCGTGGGATTCACAAGTTTACTATAACTCTTTCTTACAACATATTTATATTCTTATTAGCCTTAAAACTCTCCTCTTCCTAGTCCAAAACCCCAGCAGTTCCCACCCGACTCACGCAAACGATCTGGCGCCGAAAGGCACGACGGCGTAAAGAACCGAGGAGACGGTTTATGCGCAAGGAGAAGGGCAAGAAGAAAATGCCGGAGTACGATTTCGACAGCGCCGAGTCAATTTGGAGCGAACCTGACATCGAGCCGATCATAAAGGAACCTCCGCAGAAGAGGTCAAAATCGGCCGAAAAGGTTGTGAAATCAGGTAATCTCAAATTACGTCGATCTACCCGCTTGATGAACCCCGTAAAGAGATACGGGTATAATGAGTACATGGCGCATCATTACGCGTACATGACGCGAGTGACGGAAGTGCGTGAGCCAGAGAGCTACGCAGAAACGGCGAAAGACGCAAACTGGCATGCCGCAATGGAGGAAGATGTTGAGAGACAAGCTCAACGTCAGCCGGATCAGCTAAGCAAGCCAAGGACCAGATCGGTTGGGACCGATCAGTTAGGCCGGACCGGTGCGTAAAACGGATACGCAAACCGGTGCGTAACGAGAGGCTGTATCAGTGCGTAAACCGAAAGGTCGTTAGAGAGATATTCCTTGTAAGGAATAGTTTTGGGAGTAAGTGTCGAGGCTCATTTATGAGCAGTCAAGTATTGTCAATACTTGTGTCAGCCCAATTGTCAGGGCTTGTATAAAGGTGCTCACTGAGCACGATGTATGTACAGAGAATTAGTATTTTTTGAATTTAGCTTCTGTGTGTTCTCTCTCTGTCTCTCCCGCGTATTGTGTATATTCAAGCTCTCCATTAAACCTGCGTATTTTCTCTGTGTTCGTTTTCTATTGCTTCCGCACATAATCTTTCATATGGTATCAGAGCGCGAGGGTTGAGAACCTCTACAGCCGACATAGCTTGAAAGAAAAACTAACCAAGAAGAATAGGCAAAACCGATGGATAGAGGAATGGCTAGCTCGCTTCCAATAGAGAAGCTCAACAGAAACAATTACGCGTCTTGGTCCTACAAGATGCACCAGTACCTGCTCGGGCACGGTTACTAGAGCTATGTCGACGAAGCAAATGACACAACACCCGAATCGACACACAAAGATTTCCCAACGTGGGAACAATCGGCGAGCAGAGTGTTGTACTGTTTCGCGTCTTGTGTGGGTGAACAGTTATTAAGCTACGTTCGGGATGCAAAAACGCCGAAGGGTGCGTGGAAAATCTCAAGAAGATCTTCGCCACGAGCACCACAGCCAGGAAGCATCAGCTCCAACAAGAGTTGAGCAACCTACGACAACGCGATTTTTCGGTGGCTGACTATACCTCGAAGATCAAGGACATATGCGACTCCTTAGCTTCCATCAATGTGACCATCGAGGAAAGCGAGATGGTCCAAGTCTGTCTCGGGGGTTTGGCGTCAAAGTTCGGAGCGTTCCGAACTGTTGTGTGTACACGGGAGAATACATCGTCGTTTTTCGACTTATAGTCGATGCTCCTTATAAAGGAGAACCATGCGGGTGCATCAACAATCACGCATGCCGACAGCAAGATGATGTACACGGAGGGAGATAGGCCCCATGGTCGTGGTGGACAAGGCGAGTCGGTACGCAATGGAGGCGGCCGATAGGATCAAGGAAGAAGGCACCGAAGTGATGCCGATAGCAATTCCGGACCCTCCGGAAACAAGGGGAGTCGAGGCGACGAGAACCGGCAAGGGAAATCCTCCGCGGAATGCTGGTACTATGGCAAGAAAGGCCACAGGGAGAGCGAGTGCTGGAAAAAACGCGCTGATTCGGAGAGAACCGAGTCCGGATCAGGTTCCGAATAGACCGACAAAGGAAATCAGCAACGATCGCACTACCCCGAAGGATCCAGAGAAACCGGAAAAGGGTCAGTCTTCGTGACGAGACACGAAGCAAACTCAATGAAGCAGACCACCCCGAAATCGGACGAGGTGTGGTACGTCGACTCCGGCGCGTCAAATCACATGACGAGCCATAAGGAATGGTACAGCCCCCCGGATTTCACTCCGGAACGAACACGTCGGTAGTGTGCCGATTGAAGAAGTCCCTTTACGGACTAAAGCAAGCCCTGCGTGCCTGGAACGCGAAGATCATGCAGCAACTACGTCGGATGGGCTTTGCAACGTCAAAATTGGACTCTTCCCTGTTCATCCAGAAAGGTCGACTCGGTCCAGTCAGTATTCTACTATATGTTGATGACTTGGTCATCACCGGCGCCGACCTAGGTGAAATCGACCGCGTGAAGCTCCAGCTTGCGGCATCGTTCGACATGAAGGATCTGGGGGATCTTCATTACTTCCTCGGTATCGAAGTGATCTGTACCCCCGAAGGCATATTGATCAGCCAACGCCATTACGCGCTAAATATGCTCTTCAAATTCGGGATGGCAGACTATAAGTCCGTCTCGACTCCTCTGGATAGAACCGTCAAGCTTCGCCCCGAGTCCAGAAAGGTATGCGACCCGACGAGGTTCCGACAGATAGTCGGCAGCCTTATATACTTGACCATCACCCGACCAGATCTCAGCTACCCAGTCGGGGTGATCAGTTAGTTTATGGTGCGGCCTATCGAGGAGCACCTTCAGTGTGCGCAATGCGTACTGCGGTACGTAATCGGCACTAAGGACCGGGGACTACTATATCGGACCGGTACAACCTCGTAGTTGGTCAGCTACATCGATGCTAATTGGGCTTGCGACGCCACCGATCCACGTCCGGATACGCATTCTCTCTTGGGAGTGCCGCGATAGCGTGGAGCAGTAAGAAGCAACTGACAGTTGCATTGTCGAGCACCGAAGCTGAGTATAGAGGAGCGGTTGTCGCGACATGCGAAGCCATATGGTTGAAGCGGCTACTTAAGGACCTGCACGAGGAGGTGTCCGATCCGACGACGATCTACTGCAACAACCTCAGCAGCATCCAGCTTGCAAAGAACCCCGTTTTCCACACACGGACCAAGCACATTGAGGTGCACTACCATTTTGTCCGTGAGCATGTCCTTTCTGGTGAGGTCAAACTTCAGTATGTTCCGACGGATCAGCAAATTGCCGACATCTTCACCAAGCCCCTTGGTCTAGACAAGTTGCGGCAATTCTCGGGTGCGCTTGGATTGCGTCACCTCAACGTGCCAAACTTGAGGGGGAGAGACGTCCCGAATGACTATGGAAGGAAGCAGGAAAGGAGCAGAGAAGACCACGACGCCGAGTCGGATGACGAATTCGGATCGGCTAAAGAAGCCGAGGATGGATCCGCGGTAGAGTCCAAAAGCGAACATAAGGGGAGCAACCGAAAGAAAGAGCTGAATCCAACCAAGCATGGGGGAGATGACGTCATCAAGGGCGAGAAGACCGAAGACGAGTTGGAGACAACCAACTTGGACGAGAGCGAAAACGGATCAGAGGTAGCCGAGTCGGTTCAGATGTTTGATTCGGATACACTGAATCAACCGAGGGCCAAGCGGAAAAGAAGGCAGTAGGAGAAGCGTCAACACCGCGATAGCAAGGGAGTTGTGAAGGGTTGTGGGAGCAGACAAGCCGACCTGAAGGGTCAAAGCGCGCGGAATCGAATAGGCCGAGGAGCGCGAGCGAGGCGTGGAGCCAAGAGGAACCGGAGCGAAGATCCCGAAGATCCCGAAGAGCCTCAAGTTGAGCTTGAGGGGGAGTGTTGAGAGACAAGCTCAACGTCGGCCGGATCGGCTTAGCAAGCCAAGGACCGGATCGGTTGGGACCGATCAGTTAGGCCAGACCGGTGCGTAAAACGGATACGCAAACCGGTGCGTAACGAGAGGCCGTATCGGTGCGTAAACCGAAAGGCCGTTAGAGAGATATTCCTTGTAAGGAATAGTTTTGGGAGTAAGTGTTGAGGCTCATTTATGAGCAGTCAAGTATTGTTAGCCCGATTGTCAGGGCTTGTATAAAGGTGCTCACTAAGCACGGTGTATGTACAGAGAATTAGTATTTTTTGAATTTAGCTTCTATGTGTTCTCTCTCTGTCTCTCCCGCGTATTGTGTATATTCAAGCTCTCCATTAAACCTGTGTATTTTCTCTGTGTTCGTTTTCTATTGCTTCCGCACATAATCTTTCACAAAAGAGATGCGCGCGTTTTAACGCAGAATGAGACGTGGGACCTGGTTGACGCACCAAAGGGTGTGAAGCCGATTGGATGTAGGTGGGTGTACAAGGTCAAATACAACATGGACAGCTCTGTCAACCGATATAAGGCCCAATTAGTTGCGAAAGGTTATGCGCAGAAGCACGGCGTGGATTACGATGAGACCTTCGCACCGGTTGCGAAGATGACTACTGTGTGTCTCCTGCTAGTCGTAGCAGCGGCGAAGGGGTGGCATTTACATCAAATGGATGTAAAGAACGCGTTCCTGCAAGGCGATCTTGAGGAACATGTATACATGGTACATCCCCCCGGATTTCTATCCGAACAGAACACTTCGGCAGTTTGCCGACTAAAGAAGTCACTTTACGGACTCAAGCAAGCCCCGCGAGCTTGGAACGCAAAGATTACGCAACGGTTGCATAAGATGGGGTTTTTGACATGGAAGTCTGACTCTTCATTATTTGTTCGGCAAGATCAACATAGCCCGCTAAGCCTTTTGTTATATGTTGATGATTTAATCATTGCCGATGCCGACATGAACGAAATCTGCCATGTAAAGTCTCAACTTGCGGCATCATTTGAAATGAAGGATCTTGGAGACCTTCACTACTTCATCGGGATCGAAGTGATCTATACCCCCAAGGCATATTGATCAGCCAGCGTCATTACACGCTGAATATGCTCTTCAAGTTCGAGATGGAAAATTGTAAGCCCATCACAACCCCTTTGGACAAAAACGCAAAGCTTCGCCGAGATTTGGGAAAGGCGTGCGACCCGACACGGTTTCGACAAATCATCGGAAGCCTCATCTATTTGACGATTACTCGACCGGATCTTAGTTTCCCGATCAGCTTAATCAGTCAGTTTATGTCGTAGCCTATGGCCGAACACTTTCAGTGCACGCAAAGGATATTGAGATATGTCAGCGGCATGAAAGACATGGTGTTGTTGTATCGGGCAGGCGTAGCCGAATAGTTGGTTGGCTACATAGATGCCGATTGGACCAGAAACGCCATTGATCATAGATCCACATCTGGATACACCTTCTCATTAGGAAGTGCGGCGATCGCGTGGAGCAGTAAGAAGTAGCTGACAGTAGCACTATCGAGCATGGAGGCCGAATATCGAGGGGCGACTGTCGCTACGTGCGAAGTCATTTGGCTGAAACGGTTGTTACGGGATCTACATGTAGAGGTGTCTGATCCAAAGACGATCTATTGCAACAACCTCAACAATATCCACCTTGCGAAAAACCCCGTGTTCCACACCCAGACCAAGCACATTGAGGTGCATTACCATTTTGTCCGCGAGTGGGTCCTTTCAGGTGAAGTCGAATTGGTGCATGTTCTGACTGATTGGCAGGTTGCCGACATCTTCACCAAACCTCTTGGTCTCGACAAGTTGCGACATTTCTCGGGTGAGTTGGGTTTGCATCACCTCAACATGCCGAACTTGAGGGGGAGACAAGAACAAGAGAGTGAAAGGAGCGAAGGTGATCATCGCGGCGGAAGTGACCGTGATGCGGAGTCGGATGTAGAACTCAATTTCGGGCCGGCGGAAGAAACCGAAGAAGAGAGCAAGGGTCGTAATCGTAGGGAAGAGTCGAGGACATCCGAATCAGGGGGAGGTAAGGCCAAGACCAAGACGTGGTCTGACATTGTCAAAGGCCTAAAGACTGAAGAAGAATTGGAGACAGCTAATTCGGATGTAAGTGGAATTGAATCGGAAGAGACCGATTCAATCGAAATGTTCGATTTGGATATATTACGAATCAATTGAGGTCCAAGCGGAGGAAAGGGCAGTGGAAGAGGCGCCAACACCGCAACAACAAGGAAGCTGAGAAGGGACAAATGAGCAGACTAGCCGACCAGAAGGGTCGAGGAGCGCGAAATCGAACAGGTCGAGGAGCACGAGCAAGGCATGAAGCCAGGAGAAGTTGGAGTGAAGATCCGGAGGATCATGTGGAACTTCAAGTTGAGCTTGAGGGGGAGTGTTGAGTGACAAGCTCAACATTGGGTGCATAACCCAGTGCGTAGACTGGGTGCGTAAAACAGTACGCATAACGTGGCCGTATCGGTGCGTAAACCGAAAGGTCGTGAATATAGTATTCCTCGTAAGGAATAATTTTGGGAGTTAGTGTAGTAGGCTCATTTATGAGCAGTCAAGTACTATCAGTACTTGTGTCAGCCCGATAGTAAGGGCTTGTATAAAAGGTGCTCACTGAGCACAAAGTATGTACAGAGTATCATTATTTTGAAATAGAACTGAGTTGTCTACTCTCTCTCTCTCTCTCTCTCTCTCTCTCTCTCTCTCTCTCTCTCTCTCTCTCTCTCTCTCTCTCTCTCTCCATCTCTGCGTTTTCTGTGTTTTACCAAATTGTCGTTCTCTAAACTGTGTACTCTATGCTTCACATACGTTTCCGCACACACTATTCTTTTACATAAACATATCTTGTATATGAGTCCTTTCTAAGAGAAGAGATATAGACAAAGTATCAACCTCAAAATCGGAGAATTTGAATCTAATTTCTATTTATCTCCTCCAACACATAAGCTAGAAAGGATGTTGTCTAAGCATATGATTACAAAAGCTTGTTGCCCATGCCAAGTACATGTTTAAATCTCTCTTAAACCAATGATTAGATACCTTAATACTTATAATGCCCTTGTAATTTTATATTCAACCTCTCTATTGTTGTATAGGTGTCTAATCATACATTTTACATTAATTGCTATAATGTTACATCCCATCCGATAACCATTACAATGCCTTCATGCCAAAGTTTTGGAGGAGGATTAAAATGTCATCATGCTCTATTCAATGTATAGGCAAGAGTCCTCATTATTGTGGTAGAAACATTTTGACGATATAAATGATTCAAACTTCAAATACCATTATTAGGGCGCATGATTCAAGTTGTAAGGCTCTTCTTTAGTCTTCAAACTATTTCCTCCTTATTTCATTGTACAAAGTTGATGGCTTGCTCCATATACACTACATCCTTGAGGACCCCATGGAGGAAGGTGAATTTATGATTTTCTATCCTCTTTGTCCTCTTTAACAGGATGTTGATTTCCTATATCATCATTTGAGAAGGAGGTGGGCAACTACCTCACTTTTTCTGAAAATCCATTTAGGGCCTTACTTGAATGGATCTTGCATATTGTACACTTCACCATCTTGTGCATCAACCATACACCTTTAAGAGATCTCCTCATTGAGAAGTGATTTACATTTTTGTGTTATGCATCTCTACTTTTTGATGCACTTGTACAAAGAGTTGTGTTGAAGATGTCCCATGACTTGGGAAATGTGCACATGAGGCTAATAACTTCACCATTGTTGATCCTCGGTCTCCTCCATTGTTGAACAATGGCGTCAAAGTTGTTGATATACAAAACCTTACAAATTTGAATCTTCCACATAGAAAAGTTGGTTCATTGTTTGCTTTGAACTAAAACATCACAAATTTGTTCTTCCACAAAAAAGTTGGTTCTATCAAACTTATGGATCTCGAAACCTCCTATTCCTTGAGGCAAAAGTTTCCCCTTGGAATTTCGTATTAGTGAGGTTCCATCAATTATTGTGAGAGCATGATGATAGTTTGGGGGTGTAATATTACTTATTTCATCTAACACACTCTCTCCTTTACCAAACCATTGTCATATCACTAGTGGAGCATGTGAATATCAAATTCATGCACTTGATTAAATTTGATCATCATTGTCAATGCACTTTACTTCTTATGAGAATAACAACAAGAGCTTACAAAATGAGGACTTATCTATCAACACCTTTAGTAAACAATCTTCTTGTTTCTTAGAGGTTGTAATTTGAAACAAAAAAATTCATCATTGTCACATGTCCCCCTCATGTCTTGCGAAAGTGTATGCACTCTTCCTATCAATAACTAAATCAACTATCTTTCCATTACATGCTCAATTTGTCTAGATCTAGGATACACATGTATGCATTGGAAGTTCAAAATCCTAATATGTAGTTAGTCTCAATCATAATCTCAATATTACTCCCAATTTTAATCACATGATCCCTATTGATCATTTGGTTTCACATGCTAGTTAAATCAATATTGTAATTCAATTTAAAAATATTTCTTAAATAGAGAAAAATCCCTCAACGTTGTTGGATTTCCAACATCATTGCTCTCGATTACCTCGGTAAACACAATATGTCTGATGGTTTTCACTCCTTTGTATTAAGCACCCACAAAAACCTCTTAAAAAATAAAGAAAAACAAAATACTCCACAATGTTACGCACATATTTTTAGTACGAGGCTTTATTTTGATATATGATATTGATAGGGTTAATTAGAAATGAGACATAACAAGAGATACACAACTCAAAGACCTCTTACTATTCACCTCAATCTTTCGGGTTGAGTCTCAATTGGCGAGCTATTCTAGAAAGAAAACACTTTGCACACCTATATGCTAACACTGTCATTTTCAAGAAGATTACCAAAATAATATCAATGAGCCATATGGCTGATGTTTATTTCTACATGCTTTACAATTTTTCATAATCATCTTGCATAACCTATATCTAAAACCACATGGTGGTGTTTGTAATGCCTAAGCTTAACCAATATGATCATATAGCCCACAAAATTAGAATCCTACTTTTATTCATGATCACTCCATACTATCCGCCTTTCATGATTATCTAAAACTTCGGCAACGTATGTTACACAAATGTTCTCATAATTTGTGAATTAAGTAGCCACTATCATTTTATTATAAGTGATTTCATGTCTTCAATATATTGGACCTCCAAGTATAGGTATACCAAAACATCTATGGTGAAGAGAGAGAAGCATTTAACCTACATTTGTTGGGATAATTGAAAGACAATATTGGAGTAAATTAGCATAAATTGTGGATTTTTTGTCGTCTACTAACAAATTTGTTATTATCAACCTTTGAAGATAAGGTTCATGAGTGAGTGACCTATATAATCATTCATAATTTATTCGTTGACTTGAATATGTCAATGATGGATGGTAACTAGGAACATTGACACAGACATGTTAGGTACATTTAAAATTGGCCTTTATATTTAACCTAACCCTAACCGATTCTCGCATTAGGTACTATGTGCAATGTATTTGGGCCATAAATGCCTCTAGAAATTAGTATTTTTACTTTTCAAGACTAATTTGAGTGTGAGAATTTTAGAAAAGTAATAAAATTGGTATTGAATTTGCCCATTGGTTAAACATGTTGGATTTTGAATAGGGTATAATGGAAATTCCACCATTATAATTGTGCATCATTTAACACATGTTAGAATGTCAACTAGGTAGGAATTTTTAATTATGCAGTTGGTAGCTTTGCAAATCTTTCATCTTTTATAAGAAGCATCTTAGTCCTTTTGCAAGAAAAGTCAACCAATGAGCAACTTGCTCTCAACATTCATGTTTTTGTGCCCAACATAATTTATGATTGGCACCTAAAAGTTAAAGCTACCATTCACATGTATTAGCTTTCCATAATTTTACAATGTACCTTTGGCGTCCTTAATGACACACTCAACAATGCCTATGGTAGTAGCTTGTATGATAACAAGGGGAGGTGGAACTTGTGTAATGCATGGAGCCACGTGAGAGCATGTTCAACCAAAACTAGCTTGAGACATAGTAACAAGAATGAATGGAAAATGCTTAAGAAACTAACCAACTTGCCCTTGTTTATAAGTAAAACCCAAAGTGTGGAGTTTGATCTAGAGTCCAAACTTGATTGTACATGGAAGGAGCTATCTATATGCAAATGGCCCTATCATTGACTAAAATGTTGGCTTGTAATGCACATTTTCACAGTTTCGACGACTTGGTGAAGGGGTAAAAGTGATGTCTTGTGTGTGGTGTGTTAAAACAAGTGTACGAGACAAAAAGGTCAAAGGAAAACAAACATGTAAATAATATTTCATGAGAAGAAAATAAATAAACACATTCGATATTATAGCCACCAAAAACATGGTTATTAATTTCCCACAAGTAGATTGTGGAGCCACGATGGAAAATGGTCACACACAGAGGGATGTGAGGTGGGCTCTTGGGATTGAGTTGTGGTATAGATCAATCCAAAAAAATCTTTGCTAGGTGGCAGTCAACTAGATCATTGGGTGTTTGTCATATTTGCTTGTTTTTTTCTGAAATTGGCATAGAGAGTGGGCATTTCATCCACAAATATGTCGTCTGAGTGTCAACATACATATGGTTACCATCAAAGTGTACTTGCAGGTTCCAATTTCTAAGATATACGAGCAACAAGAAGAAAGAAATTAAAAAGAAGACGAATTGCCTGGCATCTTCTTCCACTGACATCCCACCGTTTTCCCATCACTAACTGTAAGGGGGGTCATGACAAAGACACGTGGGTCACATGCACACACACAAAGAAGAGGCCAATGGCGTACATACTTTGTATGGAATAAAGATTCCCATCAATTCCAAGGTCCGTCATGTAATGGGTAAGACCGTAAGTGTGTGTGTGTGTGTGTTCTCTCGTGTCTCATTGTGTTATTTTGTTTTTGTTTCCTTTGCTTTGATTTCCCATTAATTTTCCAATCAAATTTCCCATCATATTCACGGAAGCAGAAAGAGTTTCTCTCTCATTCAGAGTCGTACACGAGTGACGGTTTGTTTCCCGCAGAAGAGGCGACCGACCGTAGAGCAATATGTACAAATTTACCCCCACCTTTTGAACTCACCAATTTCCCTAGTAAAAGGAAGGGATTAAAAGAGAGTCCAACAAAGCAAGCACACAAATTATAAAATGCCCCCTTTCTCACACTACAAAATGCAAGACAAAAAAGCACACACATTATACATACATACATACATACATACATACATACAGAGACACACACATACACACACACATACACACACACATACACACACACAACATACATACATACATTTGGAAGGTTAGGTGTTCTCTCATTTTCCATCAACTTAAAACACCACCGGCTGAATTGGTTTCAAATATTTAGTTAGACATAGTTCATACTTTTGAAGGGACAATGGGATGGTATTGTTGGAGGTACTGATGCTAAAATTGCTCAACGGCATGAGTTTATCACTATATGGAAAGCTACTCCATTCATGACAGCCAATTATGGTACTCCTTATTGGCAATTTCAACCTCCGAAATGGTTGTTTCCCCCACCGATCACATAGAATTTAAAATCTTGTAAAGATGGTTACACTAATGACAGGATATCTTCATTTAAATAAATAAAAAAACATACATACAGACATACATGCATGCATACATGCATTCATCCATGCATACATCCATCCATCCATACATCCATACATACATATATACATGCATGCATACATACATACATACATACATACATACATACATACATACATACATACATACATACATGCATGCATGCATTCATACATACATACATGCATGCATACAAACATACATGCATGCATACAAACATACATATATACATATATACATACATACATACATACATACATACATACATACATACATACAAACATACATACATACATACATGCATGCATGCATTCATACATACATACATGCATGCATACAAACATACATACATACATACATACATACATACATACATACATACATACATACATACATACATACATACATACATACATACATACAAACATTCATGGATACATACATACATACATACATACATATATCAGATTAAAATTTTCTCCCCTTTCCTTTTAGTCACAAATTTCCAATGGGAAAATGGGTCCCCTGTTTTCCCCTGTTTTATATATCTCTCGACCAAGGAAGGATCCATCGTTTTATAGGAATTTAGGAATCCCCAATGTTTCCTTTTCAAAAAAGCACACACCACATCATATAATTTATACCCTCCATATCCCCATTTTTTCTGTGTGTTTAGTTCATCTCCTCTGAACAGAAAACAGATCGATCACACGTTAATGAAAATCCTGAATGCCCCAAAGAGCAGACATTGGGTTTCTATAAAAATGATTATGTATATGCCTCCCCTCCTCTGCTTTTACCCATCAATCTCATTCGTCATGGGAAAACAAATTCTCCTTTTGATTTGGTGGTCTGTATACTTCCTTTCTTCTTTCCTTTTTTTTTTAAACTCACCTTTTCCTTCTTTCCATGGATTTTCACACCATTATGAAGAGGAAAGCAGAATTTCCTGTCGAATAAGGAGAAGAGAAGAATAAGACCCAATTTGCCCATGTCTCTAAAGGACCAAACAACACATGATGATAGGTCAAAAGGTAACTCTGTTTTTTTTCTTTCTTTTGGTCTTTTTTTTTTGGGGTTTTTCACACACATGCTCTTTGAAAAGCATTGCTTCGTCAAACCTGCTGCCTTTCATTTTTATTTTTATTTTTATTTTTTTGCTTCTGACAAAGAATGAAGTGCCCATGAACATTGGAATGAGGTTTTGAATTTGCCCATTCCCTTTTTCCCATACCCAGAAGATTTCCTTTGTCAGAAATAATGTTGATTTCCATGGCCCTCTGTTCTTACCTTAACTGGGTATGGGTTCTCCACACACACACATGTATGCATGTATATATAAAGAGAGAGACATTTATGTAGACTTAGCTTTCCTATAATACTTAGAACTTCAGGCCTCCATACTTAAATCCCCTTAGTATTTTACTCTTGTCCCTTTTTGTGAGGTAATTTGCCCACAACAGTTCCCTAGCATATTATCAAAAACCTCCTTCCATTTCAAGGCCACATTACTTCCCATGGCCCTCGTACAACCTCCAAAACCTAGCTCAAACATTACAGAGATTCCCATAGTTGCTGCTGCCGTGTCGATGATCCGATGCACACACATTGGCGGTACTTATACTACCACTAATGTGAGCTCATCATGGAATAGTAGTGAGAATGGTTACAATAATATTGCTCATGATTGGCTTAAGGCCATGAGGGATTTGTCCCCTCCCAGAATGATGAGACATGATAGGAAAGCCGAACCCCTTGACAAATCTGATAGTGATGCCGCCGAGATAGAATACAGAGCATGGATGGTTGGTTTCTTATCTGTCTGTCTGTCACTTATCCTGTGATTTTGATACAAATAAGAAACACTAGTTGTTTTTTCTTTTCTCATGGTCTCATCAAGTTTCAGCTCTTAATAATTCTGCTTTATCTTTCTTTTGTAGTTAAAATATCCATCGGCTCTTGACAAGTTCGACGAAATCATTAATGCTGCTGCAGGGAAAAAAATTGCCATCTTCTTAGACTATGATGGGACTCTGTCTCCCATTGTCAAAGATCCTGAACGAGCGTTTATGTCAGCTGAGGTGTCCTTTCTTTTCCATTTGTTCTTTTGTTTTGTATACATCATGAAGAAAAGGATACCATCATACATATGTTATATGTTTGAGAAATGAACCATGATTCCTTGATTTATATATATATATATATATTTCTGTTAATTAAGTTAACAATCATGTGTTTTTGGTTACTGATTTATTCAAAAACAGATGCGAGCCATGGTGAAGGATGCAGCGACACTATTCCCAACATCTATCATTACAGGGAGAAGTAGAGAAAAGGTAATGGTAATAATGATCAATACATTATTTATCAAAAATTTCAATATATATACCTTTATATTTGGATTTTAGGCTAGTATTATCTAGTAAGTTGTCTTATACAATCAGAACTGAGACTAACGGATTCAAATATATGTGTATCCATAGGTCTATGATTTTGTTCAATTGCCAGAGCTCTATTATGCCGGGAGTCATGGCATGGACATTATGGGTCCAGCCGAGAGTTGTAATGGTTTCAAAGCACATGGTACTAAAGCTAAGGATAAGAAGGTACTACTAATGATTAACCATTGATTGACTGAATGAATAAATGAATGAGTGAATGAGTGATTCAATGGTTGTGAATCTATAGGGAAATGAAATGGTCTTGTTCCAACCAGCTAGTGAGTTCACATCAATAATGGACGAGGTAATTTTACTAACAATTTTTTGTTGTCAAAGTCTAATGCATTATAAGTAGGAAACGCCCCATCTTTGGCTTGTGACAATCATTTTGATCTTGTTATTTCATTCACACAACATATTAACCCTTGGTGTCACATTGTTGCTGTATATAGGTTTTCAACTTACTGAACGAGGGTGCTCGACAAATACCTGGAGCAAATGTTGAGCATAACAAGTTTTGTATAAGCGTCCATTTCCGATGCGTTAAAGAAGAGGTAAAGAAACCTCCATTACATCTTTAACCGTGTTTATTAACACTCTAAACAAATCGATTTACCTTCCAAAAGACATCCATTCCTGACAAAACCATCTTTGTATTCATGAGAATGGGCCTAATATTGTTTCGGGTAGAGGGAATTTTGTATTATATATAATGCTCTAATGAGATGTTTCCTGTTGTTTCCAACAGAATTGGCTTGCACTGGCAGAACAAGTCCAACACGTGTTGAACTCATATCCAAATCTACGACTAACACAGGGACGAAAGGTAGGATCGAAGAGAGCTTGGATGTTTCTGTGAGGAAATTTAATCTGTCAAAATTCACTTGCAAATGGATCAAATGACAATATCTGTGTTTTGTGCTTAGTAGATATTGGAAGTTCGTCCATCGATTGCATGGAACAAAGGAAAGGCTCTCGATTACTTGCTTCGAGCTCTTGGTAAGCAAATATTACAAATGCCTAATATCTTCTCAGGATGATTAGCAGTTCATTCCTCAAAAAATTTACCTTAAAAAAATGTGTTCTTGCTTACCTTTTTTAAGGACTCGGAAACCGAAGTGATGTCTTTCCGATCTATATTGGGGATGATCGAACGGACGAAGATGCATTCAAGGTTTTGTAGAGGCTAAATATGTGATTAAAGACTCCCATTCCAAAACCAAAATCTAATGTTTATTGCATCATATTATATATATATATATATATATAGGTCATTACCAGGAGCAATCGTGGCCTTGGTATATTGGTCTCGAATACAGCAAAAGAAACCAATGCTATGTGTTCACTTCGTGATCCGACAGAGGTACTTCAAATTTTCAAAAAAGTAGCCACTGTGAAATTGCCCAAAAAAAAGAAAAAGAAAACTATTACGGTTAGTGTCTTAATCTTGACTTATGCAACATGGCAGGTCTTGGAATTCTTGAGGAATTTGGTGAAATGGAGACGTAGGCGGACAAATCGAGTGACATGCTTGTAGAAGCATGGCTTGTGTTTGAATGTAGTGTCCTAGACATGGATGGACGTCATCCTCCATATTTCGCACATGCAAAAGACTTTCGCAATCGTACATTTTAGTTCCCTCTCACATGATTATACATAACCTCTTGACATTTTAACGCAACTACCTAAGGTTTGGTCATTTGAAACTTTCATATAGAGCTTCCCTTGATCCCTTGTAGAAAGTCTCGATGGTCACCTCATCAAAGATAATATATATAGGCTACAGGTAGGTTTAGAACAAAAACTTCACAAACACATGTCAAAAAAGAAGAAGCAAATTAGGCTGGATAATTTGTAATTGCTTAAGTACAGTGTCAGTTAAGAAAATGTCCATGTGATTCATGGACCCAACAAACATTTGTAATGACTTATGGGTTATGGTTCGCGTTACGTCACCAATCAAAAGGTTCTTCTTGTACATGACTTTCTCACCATGTAGTTAGAACTTGTAATATAACTACCTTTCTTGTAGAGGTAATGGTGAAATCTCTTGACATTTGTCTGCAAATAGTTTTCATGGCTTAGTGACTTAAGACACTACTAACATGACATTTATTAACCTCCAAACGATCAATATTGTAGTAGTTCCTACCCATACTTTATAGATAATCTTCAAAGACATCATACACATGTATGGTTGTGATGTTGGCCCTGCCATAGTTCTCACATTCTTCTTGCCTTATGAAATATTTTCTTTCCCAAACAAAAAGTTGGTAAATGTTTGAGATTGCCTTCCCAAGAATTAGTCTATTTCCTTTGAATAATTTCACTTGATTAAGAATTTACAATGAGCACCTTGGTGGATGCATTTTTTCTATGTAAAATATGTAATGACATGTTCGAAACCATGCATGCTAGGGCATGTCCCCCACCTTTCTTAAGAAGAAGAGATGGTTCAATTCTTACCAACAACCAAAGAAAGAAAAAAGAACATGATGGGGTTTGGAGTTCAATTCTTGGCACAAAACTCTGGAGTAGTCAAGATGATCATGGAGGGAGAGAGAGAGTGTGAGAAGCAATCAATGTTTTATGTCCTATCTATTTTAGCTCCAAATCCTCAAGTAAGTAGCACACGCTACAGATCAGATCAATCTTCACGATCACAGAGAATATCTCTGTCGAAGGTCTGTTTCTGTTTGATACCTGAATCCCTTCTTAGCATACCAAGCACGATTCAAGACTTAAAAAGAGTATAGAGAATGGGGTTTCAAAATGCACAGAAAAATAGCAGTAATTATAGAAATCTAATAAGCTTCGTTTCAATCAAGATCAGAGTGGCGCAGCGGAAGCGTGGTGGGCCCATAACCCACAGGTCCGAGGATCGAAACCTCGCTCTGATACATTTTGTTTTATATGCAAACGTATAGTTTACTATTATTATGCAGATCTCTAGTTTACCCTTTGCTTATGTGTAGACTTCACATAAATTTGTGGTGTTAAGTCTCTATATAATTCTTTTTCCACTTTCAACTATCTATCCTTAATGAAGTCCAACACACACACACACACACACACACACACACGTCTTAGCGGCAAAGAGCCAACAATCTATAATTGACCTTGGTTGATTCGCAACCAACCACCACCAACACACCCTTACTTTGGTACAACCCTTGGTTGTTTAACAATAGACATGGACGACTGCAACAACCTTGGCTAACCATGATGAGCTCCTACACTAATCGAAGTGGACAACGTTAGTAATTGTCATTCAAAGGCCAAGTGTCCTCTACGAGGACAACCTCGCGACGATCGCCAAATGAGCTCCTTCAACTCCTACTTGACCACCAGGGACATTCTCTTACCTTGCTAAACGTGTTTGGGGGTGTTTTTTGTTTGCCCATTTAGCTTGTTTTTCCACCTTAACATTGTAAAGGGGAAGATGCAATAACATGGAGGATATGAATGCACCGTATAGTTTGGTGAGAATATGATAAATTATAATGGTCCTATATCTATTTGGGTCAATGGGGTATAGGGTCTACAATGTTCATAGTCAATTGTGATGGAAAACCCTCCATGATAGCATGGTTGAGGAGTAGAGTTAGAAAAGGAGCTAGGCACTCTCGACCAATGTTCATGGTCAATTGTGATGGAAAACCTTCCATGAGAGCATGGTTGAGGAGTAGAGTTAGAAAAGGAGCTAGACACTCTTGAGCATATATGATGTGCTCAACCCGCAACGGACAACAAAAGATAGTTAGGAATACACAGAGTAAGGGAGAGAAAGAGACCGAGTGAGCAAACAATCAAAACTTCTATTACAAAATGACTCAAGTGTATACAATTATGCTTAGAGAGCACTTTTTATACAAGCCCTGGGAGAGGGCTGACAAATACTAACAAGTACTTGAATGCTCATTAACTAAGCTCTGATACTGACTCCAAAAATATTCCTATTACTAATAGGAGTATTGGTCCTAACAACCTACCGGCTGCATGCCAATCTGGCCTAGCCAATCGGCCTTCCTTCAGTCCAACTTCCAGCTTCTTCAGCTGATTCGGCCCATGTTGAGCTTTCTCATTCAACAACCTAAGTACACACAAATGATGTGGTGTTGAAATACAGATTCCTATAATTCTAATCAATCTAAGAAAACTCACTATGTTGCTAAAATATGTTGCTAAAAGCTTACAATGAAAGGAGAAAAAATCTCATTTTGTTTCAACACATGTTGCATCAAAATGTTATAGAAGATAAAGAAATATTTTTGAAAACTAAACAATTTTCAAATGCAACAATAAGTACAAGTAAAGAGTGAGACCAACAAATGTATTGGTGTTCAATAAGAAAGCTCCATATTTGAACATCATACCTTTTAATTAGCATGAATATCTACGCAAACGTAAGTATACCATACCCATAGGGTTAGTATGCTACGTTAGGAAACCAAACATGAGATGTCTTTGCATTTTCATTACTCTAAGATGAGAGGTACATATATGCATATCACAAATGTGCAAAAGAACAGTCATTAAAAAAATTAAATGCATGTAAGGTCGAGTCATAAGCAGCATGAATCAGAATTTTTGAAAATGAGTAACCATGCAATGATTGTATCATGCCAATAGAATGGTTTATTCAAATACACATAATCTTAATAAACCAGGTTTAGTTAACAGATTAGTACATTCTTGAACCAATCTAAGATAAAATATCGTGTCACTAATAATTATTTATTTTGTTGCAATACATCATCAAATGAATGTGTAGATGAGAAAATGATTTTCAAATTGAACATGGGTATGTGTTCAATGCTCTCAATTTGGGAGATTTGTATGATACATGGGCACTAAGAAAGAATACTACTACAGGTTCTAACAAGATTGACAAGCCTATGGATTTGATGTATAAGCATTGAACTATTCACAACTTAAATTGTGTATATAAAATATTTGAAGATATACATAAGAGTCAAAAACTGCAAAATTAGTTACACATCTTGAGGAAATTGGACACAGATTTACCTGACTTTGTCACTCAGAAAGCTTCTGGTTGATATTCTACAATTGTTAAGGGCATTTGAGTTCAATTTTGTTTATGTGAAGAATCATAGTATTAATAAAATGCAAACTCATCAAACCCAATGTCAGTCCAACCCATTGCCAGAGTCATTATATCAATCCCCCATCTTCATACGCTTTGACTTTACTCTTTCATTCTCTTGGTTATCTTCTTGCTCCATAGCTTTTAGTTTGTTTTTTATGGCAATGATCTTTGCATTTCTTGTGGTTTGGGAAGGGAGTGAAGTCGGAAAAGATTTGCCTGATGAAACTTTTACAGGATGAGGTGTCCTGATGTCAGATTCCTTCTCATCAACAAAACGAACTACTAATGGTCTTCCAAATGCAAGCTTACCATCCATGCTTTGCTTAGCCTTCTCAGCTTCCTAAATTCAAAAGAGCAAAAAGCAAAGGACATGTTCTGACCTTGGAAGAAGAAGTGACTTAAAAAAAGGGAAAATGCAATGTCCATTGCAAAGGGTAAGTTGTTCTAACCTCTCTTTTATGGAACTCTACGAAAGCAAAACCACGTGGCTCCCCTCGTTTGGGCCCATGTGTATGCCACATATATTCTTCGGAAAGAATCTTGCCAAATTGTGAAAATAGTTTAATGATGTAGTACCTACATTACAACGCATGGCAAGGTAAACAAAAAAGATAACTCCATAGATGATGCGGAAAAGGCATGAAGAGATTTAGGGGCATAAAGAGAGAAATAAATGTGCTTGAGAAAAATACACCAGGAAATAACAAATAAAACTAAATCAGATTAAAAAGCACATGAAAATGCATTGAGATTGCTATGTTTGCTCATAGGACCACTCTACCTCCTTGTTTGTGAGCATTTTAATTTGTTCATTTCATTACCAAAAGGCCATTTTTATAACTATATAGATCCCAATACAAAGGCCTAATTTTAATTCCATATATTTGATGTTGATACTTCAGCTAAGATTGGTTAAGATTCACATTTTGATACCTCTTGAATATAATAAGCAATCTCCATACCAGAGACTGTGTCAATGGAGTATTTAGGGCAAGATTACATTAAGATCTACACCTACAAGGACTGGCCACCACTCTTTCACATTATGATACAGCAGTACAAATATCCTTTTCTTACTTTAGATTCACTCAAAATTGTCACGAATAATAATCAGAAAAACTCTGAAAAACTGTGAGAGCTTTTCCTTATTTCCCAAATGCATCCAGCTTTATTTATTTCTCGAAATATCATTAATCAATCCCTGTAAGATATGTGCTATTTGAGCAAAACTGTAGGGCTCGTTTGTCCTTGTTTCCTCAATTATACCTGTGTTCCTGAGAAATTTTATGGACAGTTCATCCTCGTTTCTTCTCTTCCAGGGTTTATGTAGGTATTTAGGGAAGTAATGAAAACTCAGGGCAGTAGGAAAATAAAGAAGAATTTGAAGCTATTCGGAGTTATTCCCATAGCAATAATATTTCTTTACAAGAATAACGACACATACCAGATGTCAATCATTTCTTGAACAAATAAATACTATAATTTCGAAAGGCTTGATTGTTAAACCAGTCCACAAGTTGGTATATTTTCATCACAAAAAATACTCACTCTGTAACCCGATGATCTAGGTTCCCAACATACAGCTTGTTGTCCCGCCTTTCCTCCATTCAACCATTCTTTAACCTCTTACCTATAAGTGATATATTTGATTATAAAAATTTGGTCATAAAAAATGACCATCAACACTTGGGAATGAATTTTTGAATTTGTTAAAAAAATATCAAAAAGGAATGCTCGATTGGGTATGCTTTTATCCTAATATGACCAGAAGGTGTTCACATTCATCAAATATAGCTCTCATAAAGAGCCAATATGTTCATTAAATATCTTATGTGTAGCTCAACAACAATATGACATGTTGTATTAGATTATCATGTAAAGTCTCTAACATGGAAACAAACATGTGGAAACCCTTATCTTTGTGGAATACCAAAACGTCTACAAGTATATTAATGCATATGTAGACGTTGAATATACCACCTCACGGCACCCAATACATGGTAGAATAGGCATTTTTCACTAGACAATCCTTCAAATTTGAGAACCAGACAAACAAGAAACAGCAAAAGTACAAGAATTAAAGATCCATTATTTATTTTTCTAGTTTTTCCATGTGAAGGAGGAGCATGTTGGTTGTTTCATTCATCAAAGACCATACTATGATTATTGTCTTTCGATTTTATTCCATTTCATTCCCTCAAAGGCATTTGATTGCTTCATCTTCTGTCTTGCTCCTTCTTCTCTATCTCCAGCAAAAACAATTCGTGAATCTCTTTCTCCTTTCTACTCTTTCTCAAGAAAGAGATTTCTTACTCCTTTCTACTCTTTCTACTCTTTCTTCTTCTTCTTTTTATTCTTTTCGTCATCAAACTATGTCTATTCAAGCTTTACTCATGTTCTCATCCTTGGATTTTTCGTTCTACGCAAAAGGGTGGACTTTCTTCTTCTTCTTCTTCTTTGTTAGTCTTCATCATCTTCATCCTCCATTCAAAGGTATGTATTTGTTCTTCAATTAAGGATATGTCATCTTTTCCTTTTTCTTTTCCTTCAATGTCTCTCTCTCTCTCTCTCTCTCTCTCTCTCTTTGAGAAAAGATGGCTTAAGATGGCTTACCTGCACCGCAGTGGCTTGCCTTCGTACGAACTCTGCTTCGGAGAGTCTCTCGCTCTCTCTCTCTCTCTCTGTTCAAGTCTATTTATACTCTCCTAAAGCATGAGGTTGGTTTCACACTAGGTCAATGAATAGATAGATAGATAGATAGATATACATAGATGGATGGATGGATGGATGGATAGATAGATAGCTAGATATCTTTTTAACGTCCACGGGAGACCTATTGTGACCTGTGAAACAAATCCTAGCCCTCCACTGGCAATTCTGAAGTTGGCTTCTCTCAAATTTATGACTTTGATGCTGTGTTGCAAACCACCAAAGCCTATGAATGGACAAAGAGAGGCATATTTCCAAGGATATGTCCTTCCCCGTACACTAAATCTCAATCGAAAAACCAAGTTTTATTGTATTAGGGAGTTCACTGGTGAATGTTCATTTGGACATATGCGAAAGCCCATGTGGGAGAAGGTGACACTCACCATAGACGGGACATATATCTAAGGATATGCCTTCCCTTGTAGACAAAATCTCATCCAAGAAAGAAGATATATATATATATATATGGGATCTTACAAGTGAATGCCCACATGGGACAAATGCAAGGTGATACTCACCATAGATAATACATATTTGGCCTCCTAATAATATTGTATCGATTCCTAGTACGCGGACAGGCACATGCCTAGGGTCTACTTGAAAAGATTTATTTTTTAATTGCATCTTTGGACTCCTAAAAATATTGTATGGGTTCTTAATACTTGGATGGGCACATGCCTAGGGTCTACTTGAAAAGATTTATTTTTTAATTGCATCTTTGGACTCCTAAAAATATTGTATGGGTTCTTAATACTTGGATGGGCACATGCCTAGGGACTACTCCAAAATGTTTAATTTTTCAATTGCATCTTTTGGTTTTGCATATGACCTTGAGAAACCCCCAAGCACAACAAGGGCATACGAAGTGACTCAACTTGTGAAACAACATGGTAGGTAGCAAGTTGGTGGTTACTAAATAATAGAAGATCACTTACTTCCCACCACTCACATTTGAGATCTCTTTTCCCATAATTCTATATCCCAACAAAACATTCTCTCCCCATCACAAATTGGATGCGGACACCCATTAGCAACATTCTCATGCAAAACACCAACTTATTGCTTGCCATGAATATTAGTTTAGAGCACATTTGAGAGATTTTTCAATTGGGCAACTTGGCCAACCGTTGGTTTTGAAGTTTCTTAGTTTACTCTCTCTAGAATAGAAAACCATCATTGTGTTAAGTCTGTTTTCAAATTTTAGGTGTGGATTTTAGGAAGGATGGGCTTGACAAGGATTTTTGGGCCTAATGAGAGCTTCATATCCACACATGCATTTCATACACCTCATGAGATATGGGCTTGAAAACGTGTTGTTTTTTTCATACTCAAGAAGTAGAGTTCCATAATCAATTAGTCTTTGACAAGTGGCCTGCATACCAACGCCATTTTGGAAAAAGAAAAAGGCCAAAATCGGAAGGGCACAAAAGAGACATGGATGATGGGCGATAAAATTCGAACACCACCACTAGACAAGCAAAAATATTACATTTCACGTAAAAGTGAGTAGCGACTTGATGTTCAAGAATTTTACCAATGCATGTTGCAGTCAAGAATGCACATTATGATTGTGCTTGAGAAATTTGTGTGGGGTTTAAGTTTGGTTTACAATGTGTGGAAAGCATAATCGAATGTGATGAAAGGAAGAGCATTGTATCAATGTGTGATACTCAAACTCTTGAACTTGTTTTGGGCAATGTTTGCATAGTAAACTCTCATCACTTGTGCACAGAGAACTGTCTCATATCATAATGTGTGTGAACTAAGTCGCAATATCAATGTATCATCTCCTCTCGAGGTTGAGGTAACATTTGCCTCTTGGTCCTTCAATGCTCTCTTGCACTAATTGCCTAAGTTAGGAATTCCTTACTCTTAACAAAAAATGGTTGGGTGCTCATTTCCTTGACACTAATGGGGTATGCCAAGTGTTGACAAATGGAGTAGGCCTAGTTGCCCAACCTAGATTTTGAAGGTTCCTCTCCATACATTAGATTTGCACCATGTTACCCGGACCCGGACAGTCAGTTTTACTGAACAAGTGGGAAAGCGTCGAAAACGGAGTCGGTTCGGATCGACTGTTCGGATCAATGACTCAGCAGTGAACAAAGAGAACTAAGTTAGTTAGATAATTTTGTAATTCTTGATAGTAAGTAGGAATAGTTCTTGATGAGAAAAGACCTTCGGTATACCTATAAAAGGGAACCGAAGGCATTGTAAGAAAGGTCGTTTATTTAGTAATATAAGTTTAAGTTAGGAATATCATGTACGGATTCTGTGTTCTTTCTATTGTCTATGTTGTTAAGTGCAAGCTTCCTAATTTATAACTAAGTAACGATCACGGTAATTACCGATTAATATAGTATAATTCCGTTCGTAAAACACAATTCCTTGTTAGAACGTTGAGTAGCGACGTTCACTCTTCTGTATCGGTAGTAGTTAGTAATTAGCCGATTAACACAGAAGAAATTTGGCACGCCCGGTTACATCTGCAATTAAGCAGAGAACAAATCGAATGGATGTCATATGAAGAGGAGACACCGGTCAGTTGTAAGCGCCCTCGTACAAGGTCAGTTACGAAGGCAGTGCAGGAAGCGTTCATTGCGCAAGAACAGCCGGAATCAAGCACAAAGTGGTCGAAACTTCCTGACTTATCCGATCAATTACCTTCAGACGAAAAACAGACGGAAGAGGTATCGTTTTTACGACATTTGGGACGATATGCCTTATACTTATTCTAAGTTCCGGGAAGGAACAGATGCGGAAGCACATGTTAGGGATTTCTTAACGACATGGGAGATTAACCATGGAGCTCAGCGATTGTCGGCAGATGCCGAAGATAAGTCAAAAATCGCTGAGTTCGTCTTATCATTAGACGGATATTCCGCCAATTGGTTTGCGTAGAACGGTCTTCAAGGATTTCCATCCTTTGAAGTGTTAACTAGTAAATTTTTACAATTATTTCATCAACAAATTCCGCAGAAGGATTTGATTGCGCAATTTTATGCGTTATATCAAGAAAAAAATGAAACAGTATCTCAATTTGTGATACGATTTCAGAACTTACAGCTTCAGATTTCAAGGCCGATTCCGGATAATGAATTAAAAGAAGTCTTTCTAGAAGCTGTAAAAGAACCATTAAGGACGACATTGAAAGTGTTCGATTTTCGAAATCAGACTATCGAACAAGTAATTGATAAAGCAATAGAAATGGGTCGACCACCGGTCAATGTTCAGAGTATGGACATGTCGGCATTACACCGTACATTACCAACAATAGAGGAGTTACAATTTCGACAAGCAGTTCAATGCACCACTTGTTTAAATACGGGGCATTCGGCAATTGAATGTACGTTAAGAACACATTGTACAATATGTCATTCAAAATTACATTCAGTAGAACAATGTGAATATAATCTGCTTAATAAAACTACGGCGTCAGTACGACAAATTTTTACTGACAATGGTTACCAAAATAACACTAATCTGTTCAATGGTTATCAAAATAATAATTTTTCACAAAATTAGCAAAATGTACAACAAAATCCGGTTCTACAGCCAAATAAGATCTTTTCACAACAAAATATGCAACCCACTCAAGTGACTCAAGCATTTCAACCAGGATTTGCTCAATCCAACCCACCATTCGTACAGAATCCGAATCAATATTTTCAACAAAATAATCAAAGTTTCCAACAAGGTAACCCACCATTTCAAGGGTTTCAACAGAACTGTCCGAATGTGCAACCGAATTCTGCATTTCAACCAAATCCGGCATTTCAACCGGGTAATATGACCTTTCAACATAATACTCAAACCGTTCCACAAAATAATCAAATGTTTCAACAGAATAATTTTCTGCCAAATCAGGAGTTCGGGATAACACAAAATGTAGCACAGCCAAATGATAATACCGAACAATTTAGGCAGAATCGGTATAAAAATAAGAGATTTTACAAACCAAAAGCTACACGTCAATACCAACAAAACCCGAGTGGTAATGAAGAGCAGCAATTTAGTAACGGCCAATTTGCACATGGAGAGACCGGTGGAACATTTGTACCCACTTGTTATATTTGTCGACAACTAGGCCATTATGCTAATCAATGTCCGGTTAAAGGAAAGGGTCCAGCAGTTAATATGGTAATACCGGAAGTTCAGCAAGTAACGACACGCAGCAAAAGCAAACAATCAGAGTGGGAAATTCAGGAAGAAGTTCGGAAGGCGGCAAAAGAATGGGTTGACGAAGCAAATCAAAGTAATGTGAATCGAATGTTACAAGACAATAATATTGACCAGAACATCGCTGTACAACAGTCATTGGGGAATAAGGAACAGGAAGAAACTTGGAAACTGTTGGCTGATTGCCAAGTGTCATTGCCACTTACGGGCTTACTTAAGTTAGTACCAAGGTTTACAGAAAAAGTGGCAGCATTAATTGCATATAAAGGTTCCGAACAAATAGCAGTACACTACAATCAGCCAAGTAATAACCCTTCGATCATGGATGAACAGAATCCGTCGATTAAGGTAATACTTTACGGGCAAGAAATCGGAAATGTGATTATAGATGGAGGCTCGGGAGTTAATGTGATTAACAAAGCTACATGTGAAAAACTAGGAATCATGGAATGGGAAGCATGTCCATTTTGGTTACGAATGGCAGATACAAGTACGGTACGACCGATTGGTTTGCTTTGACAACTGGATGTAATAATCGGGGGACACAGTTTTCAGATTTCGGTAGTAATTTTGCAGTTAGAAACGCAGGGAGCATACCCCTTGTTATTGGGGAGACCATGGTTAAAGACAGCTAATATCAAACAAAATTGGAAACAAAATGTGCTAACATTTAGGAAAGGAAAGACTAAGGTTAGGATTCCGACGCACAACAAAGTGACAACAAGCAAACAGAGTTTACCTGTACATGCAGAAGCAGTTAATATGATGGAAGGATTGGACGAGGAAGAAGAAAGTCAGTATTTCAATGATAATCAGAAAATCATCCCTCTATTTGAGGTAGATATTTTGCAAGCATTAACACCATATGTAGACTCACACGAAGAAGTGCTAATAGATGAGCAAACAATGAAAGAAATACGAATGCAACAAGAAGCTACAGATAAGGAAATGAAGGTATCGCAGAGAGTGCAAGCCTCAGCATTGGAGGAGATCGATTTGGCAGGAGTAGAGGATGGTGAAAGAAAAACAGTCTTGATTGCTAGAGATTTGGCGGAAAATGACAAACGGACATTAACAACATTACTATTACAATATAAAGATGTTTTTGCATGGTCATTTGACGATATGAAAGGTCTGGATCCCGCTTTTTGTCAACATCAAATCAATTTGCATAAAGATGCAAAGCCAGTACAACAACGCAGGTACAAGTTGAATCCGAATTATGCTATCAAAGTAAAAGAAGAAATCGATAAACTCTTAAAAGTAGGATTTATTCGACCCGTCAAAAAATCAACATGGTTGAGTCCGATAGTAGTAGTCCCGAAAAAGAATGGGAAAATTCGCGTATGTGTGGATTACAGAAAATTGAATGCAGCGACAATTACGGATGCGTTTCCGTTGCCATTCACAGATGGGATATTAGATGCAGTACCTGGACATGAAATTTATAGTTTCTTGGATGGGTTCAGTGGGTACAACCAAGTACGGATGAATCCGGAAGATCAGGAAAAGACAGCTTTTGTCACAGAATGGGGTGTCTTTGTGGCAGTAGTAATGATGTTCGGTTTAAAAACAGCTCTAGCTACATTTCAACGGGTAATACAGGAAATATTCGGGGAATATATTCCAGCTTTCATGCAGGTGTTTTTAGATGATTTTGCGGTATATAGTCGGAAAGCTGATCATTTTGAGCATTTACGGCTATGTTTAGAAAAATGTCGAAAAGGGCGTCTTAGCTTAAATCCAGCCAAATGCGCATTCGGAGTAATGAGTGGTACGTTACTTGGGCATATTGTCAGTCAAGAAGGGATTGCAGTGGACCCAGACAAAGTTAAAGCAATTATTGAGGCGACACCACCAACAAATGCTAAAGCTCTAAGTAGATTTTTGGGTCAAATTCGGTGGCACAGTTGAATGATGAGATATCTAGCAGACATTGCTATTCCGTTACACACAGCAGTACACAAAGTTCCTTTTATATGGACAAGTATAGAACAAGATGCATACGAATGTCTCAAGAAGATGCTGACAAAGGTTCCGGTAGTTCAACCACCGGACTGGAACAAACCATTTCATGTTTTCGTCGATGCGTCGGACATTGCCATAGGCAGTGCTTTAATGCAATTATCCGAACCAAACTGGTATAGGCCGGTATACTATGCCAGTAGGAAACTTTCGTCGGCCGAAAGAAACTATTCAACAACCGAAAGAGAAGCTTTGGGAATGATATATAGTGTGAACAAATTTCGACATTACCTTTTGGGTAAGAAATTTACATTTCATGTGGATCATTCGGCTCTACTGTATCTAGTTTCCAAACAAGAATTGACAGGCAAGTTAGCCAGATGGACGTTATTGCTTCAAGAGTTTGAATTCGACATTATACATCGACCAGGAGCACAGCACGCGATTGCTGACTATCTCAGTCGGCTTGAATCTGGAGAAGAAGCGGTTGGTGTTAAAGATGATTTTCCAGATACTCAATTATTTCGGGTTGAGGCAGTAAAAGCACAAGAAATGAATGAGGAAAAAGAGGATGAATGGATTTCCGAAATGACGATATTTCTATCAACAGGAATTCCGGCCGAACACATGTCGACAGATGAAAGAAAAAGAATTGCAGTACGAAGTCGAAATTTTTGTTTATTTAATGACATGTTGTATCATAAAGGAGCGGATGGAATATGGCGAAGGGCAGTACGGAAATTTGAAAAATTAGCCATATTAACAGAGTCACATTGTGGAATTGCTGGCGGTCATTACGCAGGAGAAGCAACAGCCAGAAAAATATGGAATAGCGGGTTATGGTGGCCAACGGTGATGAAAGATGCTATCGAATACTGTAAGAAATGCGATTTGTGTCAAAGAATGGGGCAACCGACCGAAAAGGATCGAATGCCTTTTCAACCGGTTTTACCTCTTGAGCCATTTCAGAAATGGGGCTTAGATTTTGTTGGCCCATTCAAACCAGCAGCTGCAAGAACCGGTAATCGATATATCATAATTGCGACTGACTATTGCACAAAATGGGTTGAAGCAAAAGCTCTCAGAGACAATACAGCAGCATCCACAGCAAAATTCCTGTATGAAAATATATGGTGTCGATTCGGTTGCCCAATAGAATTGGTAAGCGATCAAGGCACTCATTTTATTAACAAGTTAATTCACGAATTAACTAATTATTATGCCGTAGTTCATAAGAAAAGTACGCCTTACTATCCCCAAGCTAATGGATTGGCAGAATCGACAAATAAAACAATTCAAACAATTTTAAAGAAGATAGTGAATGAAAATCGTACTGATTGGGATCAAAAGTTAAATAGTGCATTATGGGCATATCGTACTTCGTACAAAACATCCATTAAATCAACACCTTTCCGAATGGCATTCGGACTTGAAGCCGTTATGCCGATCGAATTCCAAATTCCGACACTTCGTATCCAAGCGACGAATAAGTTAAATGAAATAGAATCGGAGCAGATACGCAAAGAGGCTTTATTAGTATTAGAAGAAGAACGGATTCAATCAATGTCAGCACTAGAACACAAGCAGAGACAAATCAAGGCATTCGTAAATCGACATCGAAGGAAATCGGAAGAGCAATTCGAAATTGGGAAACCGGTATTGGTTTTCCAGACGAAAATGGGACTTATGCCTGGGAAACTCCGGTATAGATGGACAGGTCCAGTATGGATAATTAATAGTAAAAATGGTACGTATCAACTGGGATCATTAACCGGAGAGGTTTTACCGAAATGGGTAAATGGATTCCGGCTTAAACCGTATTTGGGAGATATGCCGGTAAACCCGTTTATTCAAACGGAAGAGTAAAAAAAAAAAAAAAAAAAAAAAAACTAACTAACTCACTCAATAGTTCTTGTCAAATGAAGAAATAGAATCTTGCCATAACAGTCTGAATCGACTATAAATAGAAAGAGGAATTGCATGATTAATACTAATTAATTCCTACATTAATAGCAATTACTATTCTTTAGTCATAATGCATAAGTTAATATCTTTAAAGCATATTTCTGTATCTTCTGTGTCGCCAAAGCAACAGAAACGAGTGCAGATCTCGAAACATTCTGAGCCTTCGTGCCCTAGCTCGCCCAAACTCTATTTTTCTGATTTTCATCGCTACAGAAGCTGTGCAGATCTCCAACCGTCATCGTCAAGTGATTCAGAACAAGCAAACACAGAAGTCATGCCGATTCCTGTGTCTGAAGAACTGCGACTGTGGCTTTATGAGAGAAACTTACAAGGTTTCATCAAAGTAGCAGAAGCGGAACCTCATCCGCAGGCGGAAGAATTGGTACAACAATTAGACATCACCAAGGTCACCACAAAGAAAATACGAAATGCATTACAGATGCCAAGAGGAGGCTTTGAGGCAGTTAAAAAACCTTCATCAGAAGCACTCCAATCGTATTTCGGGGAATACTCACCCTCGGCAAAAGCATATCAGACTTATGGAGGTCGGGATGAGTTTTTCCATGAAGTGGCTAGATTTTTACTAGAGGTGGGATTTGTCAGTCCCCGTTTTTATTGTATGCCGAAAAAAAGGGCTGGGTTTATCATAGCCGCATACGAAAAGGAGGATTTCAACTGGCCACTATTGTCGGGGGAAGCTCTGAGAGAGCAGCTACAAGGGGTAAAAACAGGAAAACCAATGAAGCAAATTTTTGGTCGTTGGCTATCGGTATTGTTTCCGATTCAAGAATCGGAAACTCCTGTTCAGTCAAGAAGACCACCGATAGTACAAGCACCGCGAAGACACCGACAGGTAGTACATGAAGAATGGATAGAGGAAGAATCAGCACATGCCGATAATTACCGTGATCGTTACTTAGTTATAAATTAGGAAGCTTGCACTTAACAACATAGACAATAGAAAGAACACAGAATCCGTACATGATATTCCTAACTTAAACTTATATTACTAAATAAACGACCTTTCTTACAATGCCTTCGGTTCCCTTTTATAGGTATACCGAAGGTCTTTTCTCATCAAGAACTATTCCTACTTACTATCAAGAATTACAAAATTATCTAACTAACTTAGTTCTCTTTGTTCACTGCTGAGTCATTGATCCGAACAGTCGATCCGAACTGACTCCGTTTTCGACGCTTTCCCACTTGTTCGGTAAAACTGACTGTCCGGGTCTGGGTAACACACCAAAAAAATTCCCATTAATTCTCAATCCTCAAGCAATAGCAAATTTTTTTTACACTTCCGGGGCTTATCAATGTTATGTGTTTATCATCCAAAAACATTATATGGTCATCCGCTAACGCTTAAGCTACATAAGGCTCTACCAAGGTAAATTAAAGTCCAACTTACACCCATTCCCTTGCCATATTATTATTATTATTATTTCCATGAAAATATCCATTCATTAGTTATAAACAATAGTTACATGAATGTTGACCTACCGTTAAGCTTCGTTTGGTATGTTGCACTCTTCCATGGGACCCCATCCCTAAAGGATAGTATCAACACTCCACCACTCAATAACCTAATTATGTAATTGTGGTGGGAACAAGCACCACATGGGTCTTGCATTTTGTAGTGTGAGAAAAGGGCCCGTCTTCCAATAGGAGATAAATTCGAGGCATTGTAACACCACAACATCTATCTCACCTTTAATTTCATCATATAATTTAACACTGTTAGAATGGAATGAGTCACAATTGCAAACAATATTGGACTCAACGAGCATCCTCTATCTAGATTATTGATGACATGGGATGGGTTGGGCGACACAAATATTAAGAAATATGTGTGATATTAAGTCCTTCCCCAGTCCTTGCCATATTATTTAACGTTGTTAGAATGGAATGAGTCACAATTGCAAAAAGTATTGGACTCAACGAGCATCCTCTAGATTAGTGATTATATGGGACAGGTTGGGTGACGCAAATATTAAGAAATATGTGTGATATTAACTCCTTCCCCGACCCTTGCCATATTATTTAACGTTGTTAGAATGGAATGAGTTACAATTGGAAAAAGTATTGGACTCAACGGGCATCCTCTAGATTATTGATGACATGGGATGGGTTGGGTGATGCAAATATTAAGAATATATGTGTGATATTAACGCATTCCCCAATTTATCAACTAGACTAGACATTCTCTCTTTGAAGCCATTACCCTCATTACAATTCTCATAAACACCCAATTCACTTTGTCATATGCATTATCATAAATATGTGTTATTACGAACCTTAAGCAAACATTTTTTTGCAATCTTTAGGTGGAAACCACTTGTTTCAATTCAACATAGTGAGAGGTCTCTTTAGTTGTATATGTAATTTATGAAAAATTTGTGTAGACAAAGAGCTTCTTGCCATGGTGGATTCTTTTCAACAATGGCGTCATTTTTTGGAGGGTTCGTCTCAACAAATCATTGTCTATAATGATCACAAAAATCATTATTGTCATGAAGTCCTTGCCTCGTTTTGTGGACACATGCTTGTCGATAGTTGTTTACGATCTCAAAACTCTTGCAACACATTTGACATGAAAACTTGGTAAGTCCAATAAATTTTTATTTTTTATTTTTAAAAACTATCCTCCATTAGTATGAAAATTATAATGGCCTAAGGCAAGATACAAGATAATCCAACATTACAATGAATATTGTGTAGCCATGTTAACTGACCGTAGCCAATCTTTCTAGATAAAGATAAATTTTTTTTTTTTTCAAGCCAATCTTATTCATATTCGGTATCCAAGAATAATGTTTCATCCAAACAACCCCTTTCTTTCAATCTCAACATGCATCTCACGTCCCTTCAGAATTTCCTTGCATTTTTAGTTTCTTTAATTTACACGATTTGTTATTTTCTTTTCAGCTTCAGCACCAGAATTCGAATGAATCCTCCAAAATTCTCGTATCTTACCAAACTTGGTTCGTAAACATGAACTCCACAATCAATGAACTTCTCCCTAAGTAATATTGTTGCCCTACCAACGTCCATATCACCAAGTAATGTTGATGCCATGCCAAAGCCCATAGCACCAATTCCATCGTATTCAACATGTAGTGATATATCTTCTTTCACAATGATTCCTTTAATTCTTCATCCCTTGAATGAATTAACGACAACAAGGCATTAATTCTTCATCCCTCGAACGAATTAACGACAACAAGGCATTAATTACATACATCTCTAATTCAACACATTAGTGAGGGCATAGAGTTTTTGTTAATTCAACAAGACAAGGCATAGTAATGCCTACCATCCATAGAGTTTTATGTACATTTTCCATAGGCACCCCCCTCAACGCCACAACATGTTGCCATGGAGAAATTCCTCCACTAGTTGTTCCATACAATTCCACAACACCTCATAATTAGTCAGCCTCTTTTCATAAGATAATACTCTCAAAAAAAGGGTTGGTTATCTCCAAGTTTAAACCCAATTCCATAAGATGATCAAGCTCTGCATAAAATTTCATGATTACTTATGTGCATTATGATGCCTTCCTTTTGGATCATGAAAGCTCAATTAAGCATAGAATGTGAACCTTATCCAAGCTCACATTATTTAACTACTTTTGCAAGCTCCCTTTGTTCTCTCTTTAGGAGTCCTTAACTAATTCTAGTTGCATTCCATTTTTCTCTGTTTTTATAAGATGTTTATCCTCACAACCTCCTGTCTTCATAGTTTCTCTGCTTCAAATTATCCCAATTAATTCATTGTATTGTTTTCTGCCACTACATATTTTTGCATTAAAGAGAGTAATTTCTAAACCATACTACAAGGAACAAGCATTTCCACCACATAAAAAAATCATTCTTAACCAAAATCAGTGCCTCATAACAAACATTTCAAATCATTCTCAGAAAAGAAGCAATAATATTGGAGTTTCACAACAACAAAACATTTATAGGAGGTGATATTTACCAGTATCAGAAATCATGCCATGGACTTTCATGGACATGCATTTTAGTGAAAAGCACAAATAATATACATCGGAATTCCCTTGGGCGATCCGCCAAGCAAAACAATCATCACAAAAAACATCATTTCCGTGACAATGGCTTCTCTAAAACAGCAGAAAGATAGACCTCGTGGAGACGCACATCGCGGTCAAGCTTTGGGCCGATAGCCCATTTGAGTTTCTTGTAGCCGAGCTTGTTAAATAAGGGGAGATAGATTTCCTCGAGCTGAGGCTCGATGCAGAAGAAGCGATCGAGCCAGAAGATGCCACCCGGACGGAGCACTCGATCAATGTCAAAGAGAATGAACTCAAGTGTGATGGTTGGGATCCAATGACTAAGCACATGCATCGAATGGATGATATCGAGAGTGTTGTCAAAGAACGGTAGGCGTTGTGCAATGCTAAGGTATAATGGCACGACCCCTCGAAGCGCGATGAAGTTGTTGAAAGGTCCATTTAGATTGATGGAGCTTGTGATAATGGTGACATTATGCTCCATCATTCGCACCGCAAAGGTTGCAGTCCCTCCTCCTAGGTCTAGTCCAATCCGGATCGTCCCCTTCTTTATCTCCAACACCTCTTCGATCGAGTACTCGAGGTCAGTATCCCCCGTACTTCGAGTTATCCACCTTGAATTTTCAAACCCATCTAGCTCAAAACAATCAATGCAATCCTCGAACACACCTTTGTTCTTCCGCTCGATCAAGCACTTGAAGCTCTTGCATGTATAAGGTGTCCACAATATGCTCTCGTCATCGGGCATTTTCCACATGCTCTCCGGCATTGGATATGGCTCCCTGAATGCTTTAGGAGCCTTTGCAAAACATCGTCGTCTTGGCAATGGCTCACATCCATGAAGCATGAGGGATTGGGCAAGTCTTTGGTCATCATTGCAAGGGCCACCAACCTTATAATCCATGTATTTGAGTAGGTCTTTTATCACAAGCTCACATGAGTGACCTACTGGTGACACCATTGTCGAACTTGCCAATTTGAAGCTCCATCCTAATGGCAATTTCTTCTCCCCGATGTACTCGTGCAATTCTTCACTCATCATTTGTGCGTTGCGCAAGGTGATTACATTTGTGGAATTGTTCTCCTCTGGTGTCTTATGGCTTGCATTTGATGTTGATGGGGAACTCAACATTTGGAACAATTTACCATTTGCAAACAAATCACGAGTGAGCTCCAGTGCGGCTTTAAGATCTTGTCGAAGTTGGGAAACCTCGAATCGTGTTAGTTGAAGCTCCATCTCTGTGAGGTTGAGGTGGGAAAGCAAATTGGTAACATCAAAATGGTCATAAATGGATGGAGAAGTTGAGCTAGAGCCCAATGAGGTGATTGCATGGAGACCACCACTAGACTGCCAAGAGAAGCCCAATGAGGTGATTGCATGGAGACCACCACTAGACTGCCAAGAGAAGCCCAAGTAGAAACAAAACACATTGGAAGCAAGGAAAATAATAAAAATGAAGAAACAAGAATTAAGGGTTAGCTTTGAATGAGTTCTCCATGCCATTACGACAACTCCTCAAGCCTATGGTCCACTTCATTACTTATTGCCCTTCATCAATTGTGTACACTTCACTTCATGTACACAATTCCATCTCATCCCCCCCCCCCCCTAAATAAAGGAACTTTTTTAGTGTGTTGTTATCACCACGATATATCATAAACATTAGTTAATATACATGCAAGCGTAGGTAGCAAGGAATTTAATCCACACTCAATTTACAATAAATATTTCTCATTGCAATGCACGATGCTTTGTATTTGATGCCTAATTAAGCTATCATATGATTTCAACATGCATTGTCAAAACTCTTATAGGTGCTCAGAATTATGTAAACATAAATAATATTGTGTGTAGTCCTTACATTTCTTTGATGCCCAACATGAGTTTGAAATGTAAGAAGTGTATCCCTATGTGAACTACTTTATTAAATTTGATTGTTTCTTTAGGTAACCATGAAGTCTACTTGAAATCATTACATTCTTTTGGCCTACCAAGGTCAACAAGCCAACCTATACCAATAATGTCTATTAAAAATTCACACAAAAACAATCTATTAGACATGTGGAATACTTGCGTCTTTTAATGTATGTAACCATATCTAAATTGCTAAGTATATTCATTGTGCATTTAAAGTTGTCTCCAAGGACATTTTGTTTCATTTTATTATTATCATGGGAAGTTGAGCTAATGGTGTGTTTCTTTTTTCAAATAAAGCAAAGTCATCTTAGAACGCCAACCGACTCTTTTTATGATATTGTGTTTAAAGAGTATCGTGTTAGGGGGGAATGAAACTCCGAAATATTCATGATTCCCCTAACATTTTGTTATTTCATAAAGTACCCTTAGTCCATTTTTATGAAATTGTGCTATTTAAGCACTTATATGTTAGTCCATCGCCTTTTCTCGAGCCTCAATAATTGGGCGTTACCAATAAACTATGATGGGTGGATATTCCATGGTTATCTTCTCATATTATTTGAGTGTTTGAGGTCATTTTTAGTTTTCATTTCTTCGAATTTTAAGAAAAATGTATGGAAATGTTTAACAATGGAGGGCATGTGGTAGAGATGCATGGCTTTCCATAGACTAAGCTCAATCTTAAGGATAAGCTTTTGCAAGAGTTTGAAGCCAAAACTATCCCAAAGGGAAAAGTACCCATTAACTTATTAATTACAAGTAAAATAATGAGTTTGATGAACCCAATGTAGGTTCTCGATTATCGACATTTTAAAGATTAAACATTATTTATATTGTTCAAGTCAAACCCTAACAATGTGAGAATAAGCTTTTGCAAGAGTTTGAAGCCAACACTGTCTCATATGGAAAACTACCCTCCAATTTAATAATTCCAAGTAAAATGATGAGTTTGATGACCGCAATCTAGATTCTCTATTATCCACACGTTAAAGATTAAACCTGGCTTTATATTGTGCATCTACAAGAGTTTGAGGTGAATTTATTTATTTTATTCTTGGAATTTTAAGAAAAATGTGTGAAAATGTTTAAAGATTGTGGGTTTACAAGGCCAATGCCAGTTCATAAGGGAAAATGATCAACAACATAATAACAAAAGACAAGAAAATTGATGAGGTTTACGAGGGCAAGGTAGAGTTTATATATCTATTTGAGAATGGCTTTACATTCTTAAAAGTGACTTGGAATTTTATTATTTTGATTCTTGGAATTTTAAGAACATTTAAAAATGTTTAAAGGTAGATGGAGTAGAAGTTCAAAGTTATCATCACAAGGGACTATCCAATTATTCAATATCCAAATAGTAGGAAAAATTACAAGGTTTACTATATCAAGATAGAGCTTATATGTCGATGTAAGAGAGCTCGAGCATGGCTTCACAAAATTAAAATTGACCTTTGACAATGAGCGCTTGTTAGAATTGATGTTCCAATGTCTTCATCTTGGTTTTTTGAATGTGAAAGACTTACCCTCATATTTCATGAACTTCTTAATATACCCTTTGTAATTTTCCAACTCCCAAAATTATAAAGTTGACCCATGAAGTTTGATATCCAGAATCTTGAACTTGTTTCAAAGGGAAAAACGTGCATGGTCGACTAGTCTCATCACTTATGCCCCAACCTCCCATCTCATATCGAAGTGCATGTGAACTAAGTTGTATGGAAGCAATGATCAATTCAAATAACATACAACAGAATGGGCTCTAAGATACATTGATGAGTGTTGTTTCCTTGTTCAATGAAAACTATGATCTTGTAGTTCAGTGCATCCTATATAGTGTAATGCTTTCCATGTTACGATACATTGATGCCATAAAAAAGCCTCATTCATAGAGGAATCTATAGGTGCACCGTAAAGCAAGTGTTTTGCATCCCATCTTCCCAACCATTTTTCAACATCTTACACCCAAACGGAATACAAAAGTCTATTTTTATGTGTGTTTGGAATTGTTACTTAATTCCCATGCAATTCTAGAAAGTCAATTTGAGAGAATTTTTGGAAATTACCTTGGATAGTGGTATAACTATAACTAACTTTAATGACAAAACTATGAGGATTGTTTCATGGTGTCTAGGTTTGCCTAGAGGACGGGATGTTGCTTCATGACTTCCTGCTACACAAGTAATAAGATAAGAGACTCGATGTCTATATCTTTCCATGGCCATGAGTGATCCTTATCTCAAGAAGTAGTAGGGTATATGACATTTGTTTCTTGAGGAGCAAACATGAAATTTCTCTACCATTGCACGTGTTCTCAAATGGATAAAATGCTCCCTTTCATGCCTCATGATAGATAAACACATTCATTTCACTTATGATTTGAGTGAACTTCAAGTTTTTTCATAGTTGAGAGAGTGAGAGTGAGAATAAATGGGATGTTCTATGTGTAATAATGTATAAAGAACATAAAAAAAGGGTAGTTCTTTCACCTAAAGGTTATACAATAATTTGTACATGATTGTGATGCTTATTGATGAAGAGAGGTATAGAGAAGAGAACAAGAAGAGAAAATAATACTTCAATATACTATCTTCTTAGACTCTACAAATAACCACAACACCAAAGAGCTACTTTAATCTCAATGACTCTAGTTGATAATATTCTCTCCTTCTATTAAGTCTCTTCTCCAGTGGGTTCTCGATTTGTTCGAAACGATGGACGGTCTGTGTAAAAACGCTTCACGCGAGGATCAGAATTAAGATCTAGGTAGAGAAAAAAGCTCATAACATCGTCATTCAATATCCAAATTTCAAAAGAAAAAGTTCATAAAAAAACTAAATTTGGGATTACAAAGGAGAAATAGTGATATAAAAAAATGCCTCACAAAGACTCATATATATATATATATATATATATATAAAGCAAAAATAATGCAAAAGAAAAAAACCCTTCTAAATAGGAGGTTATTCTTAACCATATGGGGGGAGGGGATTGATCGATAGAGGATTATATTATTTCATGTTTCCTATCTCATACTCTCTTACTCTAAGCTTTGCTTAAGCATAAGTATAATTAAGTATTATTCGATCTCTAATACTCTCTTACTCTAAGATTTGCTTACGCATACGTATAATCAAGTATTATTTGATCTCTCATACTCTCATACTCTAAGCTTTGCTTGTGCATAAGTATAATTAAGCATTCGATCTCTCATAATCTAAGCTTTAGTCATAAGTATAATGAAGTATTAGTCATGGGAAATCTCTCGTCTTTAAACTTAAAATGCATTAATCGTTAAGTTCTAATTCCTTCTAGTCAAGAACCCTGAGTGGTTCCACTCTCACTAGCGGAAAACCTATCTCATGATCATTTATGGTTATGCATGTAATAGTTTGTTGCAAACTTTACGGTTAAGTGAATCCATCATGATGGTGATAGAACTTATAATATTGACAATGCCATTCAATTTTGTAAGATTGGTATGCCCCTACATGTAATACGGAAGCTTTGTATTTGCATTCCCATATTTATGATCAATAGAAATTAAGGGGTAAAGAAAATGATTTCATTTGATTCTTTGTGCTTGTCAATTGGAAAATTGAGGCTCCTTTTTCCCATCAAAAGGAAAGATGCAGAAATCTATAGAGCTTGTGGATTCCATAGCTCAAATAAGAGACTGTTTCTATAAACAATGCCTTATTCATTTTGCAACTCTACATTAACACAAGAGATCTACTAAAGGATAGGTTAATCCATTCATTCATGAAGATGTTTGAGTTAGAATTGAGTTCTCGCTTAGGAACATATTTGATCCCATTGTTTAATGTTTGTATGAGCTTACCTAAAGCTAAAAATGTGGTTGAGAAATGTGTGAAAATAATGTGTTTGTATGGAGTGCTATCATCTCAGCACATGCTTCTGTTGGATAGGAAGAAATGGCCATGGATTTCTGTTAATAATTAGGTAATTAACTAAGGGTTAATTAGTAACTAATTATGTGAGTAGTTAACCAGCGGAAGATTATGTGATATGTATGTGTATGTGTGTAAGAGGAAGAGAGAGAGGAAGATACACTTATGAACAATAATATAGATGGGGGATGATTAACATGAGTGTAGCTAAAGACCTTTCTCTATATTAATAAGCATCAAAATACAATGATATCCTCCATGAGGTATATATACATCTCATGTGCAAGGGTGCACATGTGTGTGGATGGTCAGAGCACGCTACGATATACCAACTTTCGGCCAAATGTTTACTAATTCTATGAGAAGGAAAAACTTAAAAATGTAAAATAATCCAATATTTGGGTTTAAAAAGTTGATCATCACTTGTGTTAAAATTAAAAGTCACATTCAATTAAAATGGATTTCAAATATGAAAAAACATTGCACATCCTTCCACTGTTATGTCTGTGTCCAAGTGTCCCTGTTGTAGTCAATTTCATTTGAAGTTGTTGGTTCATGTAGAAAGTAGCGTGCGGAAGCAGATATGAAGACCGAATAGAAGGAAGAAAACTCAGGTTTAATGGAGAGCTTGAGCTTACGCAGTATACGCGGGAGAGACAGAGAGAGTGAGAGAGAACACAAGAACTATATTTAACAATAATACTCAGTCTGTACATAAGACGTGCTCAGTGAACACTTTTATACAAGTCCTAGAAGGACTGACCGAAGTACTGACAGTACTTCAATGCTCATCAAGAGCTCCTACAGTAACTCCCAAATATATTCCTCACGGAATATCTTTCCTAACGACCTCCCGGTTTACGCACTTGGCCTAACCGATCGGTCCCAACTGATCCGATCCTCGGCTTCTTTAGCCGATCCGGCCGATGTTGAGCTTGTCTCTCAACACTCCCCCTCAAGCTCAACTCGAGGCTCTTCGGGATCCTCGGGCTCACAGCTCTGGTTCCTCCTGGCTTCACGCCTCGCTCGCGCTCCTCGACCTGTTCGACTCCGCGCGCTTTGACCCTTTCGGTCGGCTTGTCTGCTCATGCGGCCCTTATCAGCTCTTCTGCTGTTGCGGTGTTGACGCTTCTCCTGATGCCTTTTCTTCCGCTTGGGCCTTGGTTGATTCAACATATCTGAATCAAACATCCGAACCGACTCGACTACCTCCGATCGGTCTTCACTCTCGTCCGAGTTGGCTGTCTCCAACTCGTCTTCGGTCTTCTCGCCCTCGATGGCGTCATCTTCCCCATGCGTGGTTGGCTTCGGCTCTCTCCTTCGGCTGCTCCCCTTTTGTCCGCTTTCGGACTTTTCCGCGGGTCCGCCCTCGGCTTCTTCAGCCGATCCGAAGTCGAACTCGACAACCGAGTCAACAGCCGAGTCAACCGACTCGGTGTCGCGGCCTCCGCTCCTTTCCTACTGCTTTGCTTGGTCGTTCGGGACTGTTCTCCCCCTCAAGTTTGGCACGTCGAGGTGACGCAATCCGAGCGCACCGGAGAATTGCTGCAACTTGTCCAGACCAAGGGGCTTTGTGAAGATGTCAGCAATCTGCCGATCCGTCGGAACGTACTGAAGTTCGACTTCACCGGAAAGGACACGCTCACGGAAGAAATGGTAGTGCACCTCAATGTGCTTGGTCCGTGCGTGGAAGACGGGGTTCTTCGCGAGTTCGATGCTGCTGAGGTTGTCGCAGTAGATCGTCGTTGGATCGGTCACCTCCTCTTGCAGGTCCTTAAGTAGCCGCTTCAACCATATGGCTTCGCATGTTGCGACAGCCGCTCCTCGGTACTTGGCTTCGGTGCTCGACATTGCAACTGTCGGCTGCTTCTTACTGCTCCACGCGATCGCGGCACTCCTGAGGGAGAACGCGTATCCGGACGTGGATCGGAGATCGGCGGCGTTGCCAACCCAATTAGCATCGGTGTAGCCGACTAACTGCGCGGCTGCACCGGTCCGATATAGCAGTCCTCGGTCCTTAGTGCCACTTACGTACCGCAGTACGCGTTGCGCACATTGAAGGTGCTCCTCGGTAGGTCGCGCCATGAACGGACTGATCACCCCGACCGGATAACTGAGGTCGGGTCGGGTGATGGTCAAGTATATGAGGCTTCCGACAATTTGTCGGAACCTTGTCGGGTCGCATACCTCTCCCGTATCGGGACGAAGCTTGATGGTTCTGTCCAGAGGAGTCGAGACGGACTTACAGTCGGCCATCCCGAGTTTGAAGAGCATACCCAGCACGTAATGACGTTGGTTGATCAATATGCCTTCGGGGGTATGGATCACTTCGATCCCGAGGAAGTAATGAAGGTCCCCAAGATCCTTCATGTCGAACGATGCCGCAAGCTGGAGCTTCACGCGGTCGATTTCGCCTAGGTCGGCGCCGGTGATGACCAAGTCATCGACATATAGTAGAATACTAACCGGTCCGAGTTGACCTTTCCGGATGAACAGGGAAGAGTCCGATTTTGACATGACGAAGCCCATCCGATGCAGTTGTTGCGTGATCTTCGCGTTCCAAGCACGCGGGGCTTGCTTCAGTCCATAAAGGGACTTCTTCAGTCGGCATACTGCCGAGGAGTTCGTTTCGGAGGGAAATCCGGGGGGCTGTACCATGTACACCTGTTCCTCAAGGTCACCTTGCAGGAACGCATTCTTTACATCCATTTGATGTAAGTGCCACCCCTTGGCCGCGGCTACTGCGAGCAAAACATGGACGGTAGTCATTTTTGCGACCGGCGCAAATGTCTCATCGTAGTCGATGCCGTGGATTTGCGCGTAGCCCTTTGCCACTAGTTGAGCCTTCTACCGGTTGACCGAGCCATCGGTGTTGTACTTGACTTTGTACACCCACCTACACCCGATCGGCTTCACACCCTTCGGTGCGTCAACCAGGTCCCAGGTCTCGTTCTCTGCCAATGCGTGCATCTCTTCCTCCATCGCGGCACGCCAATTCGCGTCTTTAGCCGCTTCTGCGTAGCTCTCCGGCTCACGCACTTCCGCTATACGGGTCATGTACGCATAATGATGCGCCATGTACTCGTTGTATCCGAACCGCATAACTGGGTTCTTCTGGTGGGTAGATCGGCGTAATCTCACATTAGCTGATGTCGAGGCCTTCTCGGTCGACGCGGTCTTCATCTTTAAAGACCTGTCACCGGTTCCCTCGGAGTCGGACTCGCGTCGGTCTGACTCGTTCCTTTCCGTGCCGGAATCCGACACCTTCTTCTTCCCTTTCTCTTTGCGCATAAGCCGTCTCCTCGGCTTCCTGCGCGGGGAATGCACGGCTGAGTCTCCACTACTCGCTGGATCTTCATCGGACTGGTCGTACCGACTCAGTCGTCCAATCGGTCCACTTAACCGGAGTGAAATCGGACTCTCTTCGCGGGTCTCGATTTCGGGCTCATCCGGAGGCATGTCGGCCTCGCTGACCTCATCGTCAGAGATCGGATTGGAGTCAGGGTTCCGAGTCGGGGGCAGGTACCAGGACGCGGATTCGTCAAACACAACGTCGCGGCTGACACGCGCTTGTTTGGTGCGAGGGTTATAGCACTTATAACCCTTCAGCTCGTCCGAGTAACCGACCAAGATGCACTTCTCGGCCTTTGCGTCCAGCTTCCTCCTTTTCTCCTTCGGGACATGCACATACGCAATGCTACCAAACACCCTCAAGTGTCGCTAGTTCGGCTTCGTTCCGAAATATAGCTGGTGCGCCGACACTTTGTCTCCGATCCGGTTCTGGATGTATACCGCGGTCCTGACCGCCTTGGCCCAGTAGAGCTTGGGCAAGCTCTTCTCCTCTAGCATTGCCCGTGCTGCTTCCACAATCGACCGATTCTTCCTCTCGGCCACGCCGTTCTGCTCCGGCGTGTATCTACAACTGAATTCGCGTCGAATTCCCATTTGTTGTAGATAACCGTTGAATCGACCAGAAAAGTACTCTTTCCCGCCATCAGACCGCAGGCACTGGATCTTACGTCCCGTTTCCGTTTCCACGAACCCTTTGAGGTCCCGGAAACAGTTGAAGACTTCGCTCTTCCTCTCAATGAGGTAGATCCACGTGTGCCGCGTGTGGTCGTCGATGAAGGAGACGAAATATCGGCTCCTGCCAAGACTAACATTTTGTGCCGGCCCCCATACATCGGAGTGTATAAGGTCGAGCTTATTCCGGCTCCGGTTTCGCTCGTTTGGGAAAGGAAGTCGGTGTTGCTTCCCGAGCTGGCAGGCTTCACAAATTTGTGCCTTTCGGCCACTAAATTTGGGCAATCCGAATACTACCTATTTCGTTTGCAGATCTTGAAGCCGCTGGTAGTTGACGTGGCCTATCTGCTTATGCCACAAGTCGATGTCCGACTCGGTTTTTCTTCCCTTTGTGAACATTGCGGTGCCGCCGTCAGTGGAGTCGAGGATGAACATCCTCCCGTCTCTGCGCCCTTGCACAATCACATGGCCTTCTTCCTCAATGAAGCACCCGAGGTGTGTAAACCGAACCTCCATCCCTTGGTCGACGATCTGTCCGATCGAGACCAAGTTTTTCGTGCTTGTTGGGACGTGCAACACGTTCATGAGTTTCCCTTTCTGCCCGACATGGCTAAGGGGAACTTCTCCGACATTCGCGATCGGATGCGGAGTGTCGTCTCCAGTTGCGACTACTCCAAGTTGTATCGGTTTTTCAAGGTACGAGAACCACTCCTTATGGCTTGTCATGTGGTTTGATGCGCCGGAGTCTATGTACCACACCTCGTCCGATCTCGGGGTGGTCTGCTTCATTGAGTTTACTTCGTGTCTCGTCACGAAGATAGACCCTTCTCTGGCTCTCCCGGAGTCTTCGGCGTAGTGCGATCGTTGCCGATTTCCCTTGTCGGTATGTTCGGAGCCGTTTCCGGAATCGGTTCTCTCCGAATCGGTGCGCTTCTTCTAGCACTTACTTTCCCTGTGGTCTTTCTTGCCACAGTACTAGCACTCTATGATGGCCTTCCCTTGCCGGTTCTCATCGCTTCGACTCCCCTTGTTTCCGGAGGGTCCGGAGTTGCTGTCGGCATCACTTCAGTGCCTTCTTCCTTGATCTCGTCGGCCGCCCCCATTGCGCGCCGACTCGCCTCGTCCTCCACGTCCACGGGGCCTATCTCCCTCCGTGTACAACATTCTGCTGTCGGTGTGCGTGCTTGTAGACGCACCTGCGTGGTTCTCCTCTACCAGGAGCATTGACTGTAAGTCAAAGAAGGACGTCGTATTCTCCCGGGTACACACAGCAGTTCGGAACGCTCCGAACTTCGACGCCAAACCTCCGAGACAGATCTGGACCATCTCGCTCTCCTCGATGTTCACCTCTATGGAGGCGAGGGAGTCGCAGATATCCTTGATCTTCGAGGTATAGTCCGCCACCGACAAGTCGCGTTGTCGTAGGTTGCTCAACTCCTGTCGGAGCTGAAGCTTCTTGGCTGTGGTGCTCGCGGCGAAAATCTTCTTTAGATTTTCCCACGCACCCTTCGGCGTCTTTGCATCCCGAACATAGCTCAATAGCTGTTCGCCCACACACGACGCGACACAGTACAATACCCTGCTCGCCGATTGCTCCCACGACGGGAAGTCTCTGTGTGTCGGTTCGGGTGCCGCGTCATTAGCTCCTTCGACATAACTCCAGTAGCCGAGCCCGAGCAGGTACTGGTGCATCTTGTAGGACCAAGACGCGTAGTTGGTTCTGTCGAGCTTCTCTGTTGGAAGCGAGCTCTCCATGCCTCTATCCATCGTTCTTCTTGTTCTTCTTCGTCAAGTTGTGTCGGCTGCAAAGAGGTTCTCAACCCTCGCGCTCTGATACCATGTAGAAAGTAGCGTGCAGAAGCAGGTATGAAGACCGAACAGAAGGAAGAAAACCCAGGTTTAATGGAGAGCTTGAGCTTACGCAGTATACGCGGGAGAGACAGAGAGAGTGAGAGAGAACACAAGAACTATATTTAACAATAATACTCAGTCTGTACATAAGACGTGCTCAGTGAACACTTTTATACAAGTCCTAGAAGGACTGACCGAAGTACTGACAGTACTTCAATGCTCATCAAGAGCTCCTACAGTAACTCCCAAATATATTCCTCACGGAATATCTTTCCTAACGACCTCCCAGTTTACGCACTCGGCTTAACCGATCGGTCCCAACCGATCCGGTCCTCGGCTTCTTCAGCCGATCCGGCCAATGTTGAGCTTGTCTCTCAACAGTTCACAATCCTAACTAATGTTTTACGGAGGTCTTAACTATACAAGATCTCAAGTAGTCAGTCAATCATGAAGTTTGTCAGTATCTCCCTCCCTCCCTCCCTCCTTCTCTCTCTCTCTCTCTCTCTCTCCCTTTCATTCGGTGATTCCCTAGGTTCGTACCCCCTCCCTCTCTCTCTCTCACTCTTTCCTTCCCCCTTCTACTCGCTGATTCCCTATGTTTATACCTCCCTCCCTCCCTCCCTCCCCCCCCCCTTGATGACACAGGCAACGAAGGATAGACTCACGAGAGGACATGCATCCCTCTCACTCCTAGAGAGACAATGCCACCAAGCACACTTTCAAGAGCCACGGACTAAAGGGTGGCTCTTTGACTCATTAGTGACCCCCTCCCTCATGTATGCATCAGCGGTTTGGGCTCCAGGATTACCATCCTTCATGTGGACGCAATTAGAGAGACCATTGGTGATGATGCTATCACGCCAACTCCGAAGCAAATCGACTGTACCACATGACATTATTAGGGCCGAGTTCACGTTACCCCCAATGCTAGTAGAGGCAATTTTTCAACTTGTAGTCTTTATTGATAGGATACATAGCCAACCACATGATAGAATATCTCATCAAGCCTTTAAGGCCTCTCGATCATTGTATGAGTCCGGCTATACTAGCTCATGGTATGGCATGATGGTGACTTGGCTTCTTGCGAATGGTCTAGACATTAATAACCTACCTCCCCTTAGGTACAACCACACGAGTGATAACACCTTAATCTCTCATGAGAACCGCAATAAAGTAATACGCCAAGAAATACGCCAAATTTACACTCGGTGTAAATGGATCACCCCACTAGAGCCACTCCCATCTAAAATGTCGTACTATAAGAAACACTTCATGCACTTCTCTGAGTTAGGTTTTATCACGTGGCCAAAATATCTAGATGTATTCTTACCACATGCACTAAGGGTTGCCATTGGACAACTTAGAATATCATCTCACCAACTTGAGATTGAAAATGGCCGTACTAGTGGAGTCCCTAGGGAGGAAAGGATATGTAGGTTATGTCACATAGAGATAGAGGATGAGTACCACTTTACATGCAAGTGTCCAACCTATGCCGAGATAAGGGCAAAATACCAAGACATACTTGGTCCGTCTCCCACCCTCCCCAAACTATTAGATACTCTAGATATAAAGAAATTAGGCAAATACATTCTAGAGCTAAAACAACACAGAGAGAATAAATTACAAAATGTTGACAATAATGTTGCTAATGATCACGAACATGTAACAAATGCAGTTTTTCAGGAACCTGAGGAGACAACGAATGCCGACACACTTGCACCACTCGGCCTTTCCATTGATGAGGCAGAAAACCAGAGAAGAACCAGACGTCCTCGGGTGCCGGGTTTCAAAGCAACTCAACGTGATGTGGAAGCAATATTGAAAATAAGGGAACGTGAGCTACACCGCCTAGATGCCAAGGGCACTCTCTACATTGGAACCCACATCAAGACCCTTTGACCCCCCACTTCTTTTCGAGAGGCTTGGGTGGAAATAAAATTAGGCTTAGTGTATAGTCACTTTCGAGTATACTACATATTGTACACTACTAGAACTCTTTTAGTTTAAGTTCTATTTTTTTTTTACTTAATTTTATTTTAGTTATGATGACTGGATAAATACTCTATTGTTGTAAACCAATTGTCTCATGGGCCAAATTTGGCCTTAGAAGACGTTAATACATCTTTCTTTCTTTCTTTCTTTCTCTCTCTTCCACCTTCTACATAGGTTTCTCCACGTTCTCTGCTCACTCTACTAACTCCATGAAATCCTTGCTCGTCGTGTCCTCTCTACAACAACCGTACGCTTGTTGTTTACCCACGTTCTTTGCAAACTCTCCTCGTCGAGACCCATCTGCATCTTCCATGTGTTCTCAGTTGGCCACGTTCTCTCTCAGGCATTCTCTGCAAACTCTCCTTGTCGAGATCCATCTGCATCCTCTAGGTGTTCTTTGTTGGCTGCGTTCTCTCTCTTAGGTGTTCTACTGTGTCCCCTTTGCATCGACCTTTGCTCTGTTGGCCATGTTCTCTGTCTCAGGTGTTCTCTGCTCACCGTGTCCCCTTTTGCATCGACCTCTACTCTGTTGGTCGTGTTCCCTCTACCTCCAGGTGTTCTCTGCTCATTGTGTTATCTTTGCATTGACGCCTTTCAACGACATGTGCTCACTGTGTTCCCCATACCTGGTGTGTTCGTTTGCAAGACCCCCATCAAAGAAAGTAAGATGACCCCCAGGCCCCACCAGAGGGAGGTCGAATTTTTCAACAACTCAGGGCAAGAAGATTTACACAAACATCCTCGAGGTACAAAATTAGGATGAGGATATTTCCTTCGTGCATGACCTGACATTTATGAAGACCTAGACATGTGGAAGATGAAAACTTGGGGCTCATCACAACCCGAGACAAGGAGAGGTTTACACCTCACTCAATTGGAGAAGGATTATATCATTGAACTAAAGTCATGATATGAACAAGTTTATGATATGAAACATCTCCTAAACAATGAGGTAGGAGCTATCTTTGCACGTGCATTTGCATGGGAACTCCATGGTGGCATTGAAGTTGATTGGGAAGATTTTGCTCATCATCGATCATCACATTATAGAGGGTCCTCAAGTACCAACACTACCATGAAGTCTGAGGGTACCTCTCATACTGAAATCCCAGCTAGGACATCTGTGTTGATTCAACAGATAACAAAACAAAGAGCCACAATGATAGAAAAGCATGAAGAGTGATTGTTGCATTGTATAACTTCCATGCAAACAAAAATGCAAGCATTGCATGCGGATTTGGAAGAAGTTTCATTTGGTGAGATGGCGACAGAGAAACAATTCACATCTATGTCGAATACACACGAATGGATTGCATCAACAATCCAAAATTCTAAAAACAATGTGTTGAAAGAGGAGTTGAAGAAGGAGCTCACAAATATGGGTACTCATCTGGAAGCACAGAAGAAAGATCTAGAGACATGGAGGTATTCTCGTTCTGAAATTGATGAAGAATTATCAGCCTTAAAGCCGTGTTCAGAGAACCTAACATGTTTGATGAAGGGTCTAAAAGAGAAAGGTTTAGATACTACGTGTCTAGATGTAGTTGAGCACCCCGCTTGCATGGAAAATACAATTACAAGTATTACTATATCACGGTAATGGTTTATATTTTTCCTTTTTGATATTCTATGGTATAAAATATCATTGGTGCCAATATAGTGTATGTTGTGTCTCGTTACTAAAGGTGTTTATTCTGTGGCCTTGGATTCAAGCTTGAGGCTATGAATGCCACCATTACACCATGCTTGCACACATATAATTTGTTATGCGCTAAGTACCATTCCGAGAAAGAAAATATATGTTTGGACTGTAAAAGTACAGTTGGAGCCAAATGGTACTTAGCTTGGGGTTTGAAAGTACACTCCTATGGTATATGATTAAGCATTATGCAATTTTTATATTAGGATTTGTTGAGAGATCAAGCTCAACTTAGTTTAGTTAGTTAGTCTACCCATGTAACTTAGTAGTTACGTAGATAGAATCTAGTTAGTGTGTTGACCATAAAGCCTTAAATAGGATTTTGTACTTGAGTGGGATACATTGTAGATCCACCACTCCATGCTCATTTAATATAGGACTTACACGTTGTACCTATATTCTCCTAGCACATGTGCACCCTTGCACATGAAACCTATATATACCTCATTGAAGGTATTTTTGTATTTGATGATGTTGAAGCTAATTTAATATACTTACTCATCCCCCATCTTGTGTTGTTCATAAGTATCTCTCTCTCTCTCTCACTCACACACACACACACACACACACACACACATCACATAATCTTCCGCTTAACTTAATCACATAATTAGGTACTAATTAACTCTTAATTACCTACCTAATTCTTAACATGATTTTATAATTTTACTTTGGGTTCTGTTCTTATACCTATGAGTATTGTTCCCTCAAGGTCCTTTATTGATGGTTCAATACTAACATTACTGATTACATTGTTATCCTTGGCGATTAGTCATCGTCCATGGGGGAATTAGCTAGATTATGTAGATTAAAACATGGATTTCTTTGCCAACTTGTGCATCTTTAGGTCGAGCAAGTCTAATCCCTCAGAAAGGCTATGTGAGCATAACTTTGTGTAAAGAATCAAGAGATGGATTCTTGTGAAGCGGAATAGGTGTGAATTGTGTGTGTGTGTGTGTGTATGTGTATGAGATAGAGAGAGAGAGAGAGACAGAGTATACGCAAGGTTAAGTATATTAGCAAAGGAGAAAGACTCAACGCTATACAAGGTGGGAGGAGGGTGCTTTATCTCTCTTCATTAACTACAAGGCTCATAGAGCATGGGGAATGTGAAAGCTCATAAGTTATGTGTCATAGAATATGATTCTATGACTCATACTAAATGCTAGAATACAAAGAGGTGACTTAATGGTGACTCTTGACCGTTGGAGTGTCTATTCACTCTCAAGGTGAGTTCACACACTAGACCAAGTTGAGCTTGATTCTCAACACACCCCCTCAAGCTCAAGTTGGGTCGGTTTCAAACGGTATCCGAAATCCGCGCTTCGACTCGCGTTTCGGAGTCCGCGTCGACTCATGGCAACTCGCTTTATGCGGAGTTGCGGAATCCATGCTCCAGCTTGCGTTGTGCATAGTTGCGAAGTCTGTGCTTCGGCTTGCGTCTTTCTTCACGGCTTCGTTGCGTGGTTGCATAATTCACTTGTTATTGCATAATGTCTTCAGTACTCCCCCTCAAGCTTGGCAGGTCAGGGAGCGTCAATCCGAGATCGGTCATGAATTGCCATAGCTTGTCGGCTCCTAAGGCTTTAGTGAAGATGTCGTCCGTTTGAAGATTGGTGCTAATGGGTTGTAGGTCGATATCGCCAGCTAGAACGCGCTCTCGGATGAAGTGATAGTGCACTTCGATGTGCTTTGTCCACGTGTGGAACACCGGGTTCCGAGCCAGATAGATACTGCTCATGTTGTCGTAGTAAAGGGAAGTCGGATCCTTGATGGGTACGCCCAGATCCTTCAAAATCCTCTTGAGCCATACGACTTCACACGCAGCTATGGTTGCGCCCCTGTATTCCGCCTCCGTACTCGAAAGAGTGACGGTAGGCTACTTCTTGCTACTCCAGGATATTGCTCTGCTGCCGAGGGAGAAAACAAATCCCGAGGTTGATCTTCTATCGGCTTTGTAGCTAGCCCAATCGGCATCTGTGTAGCCCTTGAGTCGTATTGGCATCGCGGTCTTGTAGAGGATGCCGCAATCCATTGTGCCGCTCACATATCATAGAACTCGCTTAGCGCAATCCAAGTGAGTATCACACGGTGTTTGCATGAATTGGCTAAGGAGACCGACCGGATAACTGAGATCGGGTCGAGTGATCGTGAGATAGATGAGACTCCCGATGAGTTGTCGATATTGAGTCGGCTCACACGCTTTGGTGCCGGAGTTCGCATCTAGTTTGAGATTACGATCGAGCGGGGTTGCCACGGATTTGCACTCAGCCATCCCGAACTTGTATAACAAGTTGAGGATGTAGTGCCGTTGAGAGATCATGATTCTGGCCAGAGTCCGAATTACCTCGATGCCGAGGAAGTAGTGGAGCTCCTTCATGTCTGTCATCTCGAACTTGTTGGAAAGGAGGGATTTGACCTTAGTGATTTCGATGAGATGCTCACCTCCAATGACTAGGTTATCCACATATAAGATGATGATGATTGGACTTGTAGAATCGCTTCGTATGTAGAGGGAGTTGTCCGATTTTGACATACGGAAGCCGATTTGATGAAGATATTGCGTTATCTTCGAATGCCAAGCACGCGGTGCTTGCTTGAGGCCGTAGAGTGGCTTCTTGAGTCGGCAAACAACTTTCGGATGGGTGCTCGAGTTGAAGCCGGGTGGTTGGATCATGTACACCTCCTCTTCTAATTCGCCTTGTAGAAAGGCGTTCTTGACGTCCATTTGATGGAGGTGCCACCCTTTCGCCGCGACAATCACAATTACGATCCGCACCGTCGTCATCTTTGCCACCGGGGCAAAGGTCTCTTCGTAGTCGACGCCATGCGTCTGAGCGTATCCTTCCGCTACGAGTCGAGCTTTGTAGCGGTTTACGGAGCCATCGGCGTTATACTTCACCTTGTAGATCCATCTGCATCCGATCTCCTTTTTGTGTGGTGAGGTGGGAACGAGATCCCACGTCTCGTTCTTTCGTAGTGCCTGCATCTCCTCGTTCATTGCTTCGATCCATCGTGGGTCCTTCGCGGCTTCTGAAAAAGTTTCCGGCTCCCGTACTGTCGCTACCTTCATCATAAAGGCGTAATGGTACGCCATATAATCGTTGTAGCCGAATCGGCTTATGGAGTTCTTTTCACGAGTTGATTGGTGGAGCTTTTCATTTGCAGAGATGAGGGCTTTCTTAGCTCTGATTGGTACCTCGAAACCGCCGAACTCACTGTTGAGTGAGTGAGTCGACTCATCATCGTTGAAGCGATCGTCTTCGTATTCCGACATTTTCTCCTTGCCTTTGTCTATCTTCGGGCTAGGCTGTGATGTGCCTTGATCGCTTAAAGGCTCTTGTGGTCCGCTCAATCGGGTCGTGATCGGACTTTCTTCGATCATGCGCGTAGCGCGATCTTCATCCTCGATCTCTTGTTCGGCAAATTCCGGGTCGAGCGGAGGCGAAGTTGTTTCTAGTGTGTACTAGGATGCGGACTCGTCAAAAATGACGTCTCGACTTACTCGAGATTTTCGAGTTGAGGGGTTGTAGCACTTGTACCCATTTTGCTCCAATGAGTATCCTACGAGGATACAGTTTTCCGACTTCGGGTCAAGCTTTTGACGCTTCTCGTCGGGGATGTGCACGTACGCTATCGCACCGAATATCCGGATGTGCGATAAGTCCGACTTCTTTCCGAAGTATTTTTCGTGCGGAGTGACCTCATGCACGCCGGATGTTGTGCATCGGTTCATTAGGTAGACGACCATATTTGCAGCTTCTGCGCAATATGACTTGGGCATATGCTTCTCGTTTATCATGGCCCGCGCTACTTCGAGGATGTGCCGAATTTTGCGCTTGGCTACTCCGTTTTGTTGCGGAGTGTGTCGGCAAGTGAATTCTCGCCGAATTCCTTCCTTTCGGAGATTACGCTGTGAAATCATCCGAGAAGTACTCCTTATCGCCATCCGATCGAAGACAACGTACATGTCGGCCCGTGGCTTTCTCGACTTCATTCTTGAATGTTTGGAAGTGTCCGAACACTTCGCTCTTTTGCCGCATCGGATAGATCCAAGTGTACCTAGAAAAGTCATCGAAGAAGAGCACGTAATATCAGCATTCGCCGAATGTCGCCGTTTGAGCCGAACCCCATACATCGGAATGAATTACGTCGAGTACGCCTTTGCTCACGTTCCGCTCCTTTGTAAATGGGTGTCGGTGTTGCTTGCCGAATTGGCACGCTTCACATACACCTTCAATATCCTTCTCTTTGAATGTCGGGAGTCCGATGACGACTCCTTTCGATTTCATTGCCTTGAGTTTGTTGAGATTGATGTGGCCGATTCACTTATGCCATAGCTCTATGTCGGAGTCGGCTTTCGTGCTTTTCGCGAACATGGCGGATTTCATCTCGTGCGAATCGAGAATGAACATCTGGCCCTCTCCTCTTCCGCCGTGCGATGATTCGGCCTTCTCTTTTGATAAAGCACCCTTCTTGATCGAATCGTACTTGCATCCCTTGCTCAACCATTTGGCCGACCGAGACCAAATTCTTCGTGATGGTGGGAACATGCAAGACATTTTTAATGTATGTTTGCTTACCTCTTTCGCCGAACAAGACATTGCCGATGTGCCGAATCAGGTGCGTAGTGTCATCTCCGGTTTCGACATAACCGGGTCGCTCCGGCTCTCGAAGTTCGAGAAACCATTCTTTATGGGATGTCATATGGTTTGAGGCTCCGGAGTCAACAAACCATACGTCCTCCGGATTGAGGGCACTAGTCGAGGTAGTGGCCGACATAGAGTTTGCTTTATGTTTCATCATGAACATTCCGCCACGGTCGGAGTTGCGTGCATACATTCCGCCACGATCTTCGTAGTCGGAGTTGTTCCCGTACATTCCGCTATACTCTTCGTAGTCGGAATTGTGTGCGTAATTCATGAATTGTCGGCTTGTGGAAGCTGATTCACGCATCTTCTTTCGGCACTCTTCTTCCTGGTGGCCGAGCTTTCCGTTGTCGCGTTGTTACGCGCGTACGTGTAGAAAGGGGCGGGACCACGTGGGTCTTGGACCGAGGAGCGAGAGAGAGAGAGAGACGGAGAGAGAGAGAGACGGAGAGAGAGAAAGATTCACTGACACGTAGAAGCGAGAAAGAGAGAGACAGAACACAACACTTAATTATAGTTACAGAGATTACAACCGACAAAGCGGCGACAGACCCGACACGGGGACCCTACTCACGCACACCGACGACAGTCACCCGACTCGAGGAAACAAAAAAAAAGGGGGGGTAAGGGGAGCGACTCTGCTGGAAGCACACGGGCTGTCCACGAAGCAGAGGTAGCGACCTCCCGACACACGCAGAGAGCGACGATTCGAGAGCAGCAGAGAGACAACTCGGGCCTCCGTTCTGCAGCAACCTCCTTCCTCCTCCTTGTGCGCGATATCTTTCTTCTCTTGTCAAGTCCCTTTTATTCCTTGTCCTCCCCTCCGTCTGACAGAGATACGCACAATCCCCTGATAAACGCGTGCCGCCTCGTATTTCACCCCCACCGATCCGTTTATGAATCGGGTACAAAATATCAAGTTACGCGTCCATCCGTGTAAGAGCCGGTTCACACGCCTTTCTCTCCGAATCCGCCTATGGCCGGTTTTCTTCACGACATCTGTCATGAGATGGCAAGACTCGAACCCATGACCCTATGGTATATGGGTCGAGCTCTTAACCATCTCAACATCTATTGTAATTCATAGAATATTATTTTCATTTATGTTTTATTATAAGAAAGTAATGTATATTCCAGATTTCTCTGGAACATTCTAGAAGCTTCAGGATTATTCCTGAGAACACTATAAAAGAAGGCACTAAGCATTATGTTGAACCAAATTGGTTCAACACCAGTCTTAAGCCTCTTAGCCGATTTGTACTTATTTTTCATATAATATAAGAGCTGCTGTCATCATCCTATCTCTCTCTCTCCTCTTCTCATTTTCTCTCTCTCGGGAATCTTACGCAGTCCCGTCCTCTTAGTACTAATAGTACTACTCTTCTTAGTACTAATTCCATCTCTGCTTTAGTACTATTCCTGACAGTTTGAACCAATTTTCCTCTAGCCTACTTGTCACTCTCCCTCATCCTCCTACCCTTTTCCCTATACTATGGCTACTGTTAGCGCCCAAGAATACCAATCCGTTTTCTCCGAGCTACAGTGCCTAAAAGAAAAGTTTGTGGCCCTGGAACAAGAAAACCAACGGCTGATAGGGGATCTGCAACAAATCGCTCTCGAAAAACAACAAACGCAACAACAACATGGGGAGTTAGTGTTACGGGTACAACAACTCGAAGCAGCGTTGCAACAACAAGGATCCAGTCCCCAAGGATTTCATAAAGAGCCCAAGATTGGACTTCCTGTGAAATTTGATGGAACGCGTTCGCAATTCCGGGGATTCCTTAATCAGGTACGCTTAGTCATCCAGATGCATCCTTCCCGATATCCCACTGATGCATCTCGAGTCGGCCTAATAGGCACGCTACTTAGCGGCTCAGCCTTGGCATGGTTCGCTCCGCTTCTAGAAAGACAATCCCCCTTGCTTAATAACTTTGAAGATTTTATTGGTGAGTTTAAAGCCTGCTTTGGAGACACCGACAGCATCAGGACGACGATCAACAAGATCCGGCGATTGCGTCAAGGCGATCGTCCAGCCTCTGCCTACGCGGCGGATTTCCGCCTACTTGCTTCAGATATACCCTGGGATGATCAAGCACTAATGGAGCAGTTTCGCTATGGCTTGCGAAACGATGTCAAAGATCTACTTCTCACTTTCCCCGAAGAACCAAAGTCTCTTACGGAGGCAATCAGTCGAGCAGTTCGATGTGACAACCGCCTGTTCGAACGACGTTCAGAACGTCAATTACAGATACCACGCTCTAGACCAGAGCCCACTTACGCCGCAGTCGCGGCTAAACCATTTGCACGAGACATACCTCAAGCAAATACTTCGACACCGATGGAGATCGATACCATGCGTCGACTCGGCCCGTTATCGGAAGAAGAAAAGCAACGACGACGTGCCAATCGATTATGTCTTTATTGCGGTGGACCAGGACATATCGCCATCAATTGTCCCCATAGGCCAAGAAGACAGATAAATCAAATCGTCGCCTGTACTAAACCCGAGTCAATTCTTCCCTTCGGAGTGTCTGATAGTATTAATAGTACTAATAGAGTGTCAGATAGTATTCATAGTACTAATAGCCCAAGTATCTCAAATAAATTTGAAATCCTTAGTCAATTAGATGAAGAGTTAAACGATTGAGTCCAGCCAAAATAGGAGCCATTTGGTTGGACAGCAGCCCTAGATCTGTACAGCCCATTAGTGGTTCCATTCCTTCCAAGCAAGTTAGCAATGTGTTCCTAGCCCAAGTCATTGTTAGTACTAAAAGTACTCCCCCAGTACCCGTCCTAGCACTTTTAGATTCCGGAGCTAATTCCTGTTTCATGGATCGAAATTTTGCCCAAGCTTCTCAGATATCCTTAAGAAAACTTCCTTGTCCCGCATCTGTAGTGGTCATTGATGGTCGTCCCATTGCTTCCGGGAATATTGTAGAAGAATCAGAACCCATTCAAGTTGTCCTAGGTAGTTTTGTGTGTATAATATCATTTAATATAATTAGTAGTCCAGAGCATCCCATTGTCCTAGGATTACCTTGGCTTGAATTACATAATCCAGCCATAGATTGGAGAACAAGAGAAGTCCGATATCGACCACCCCAAGAATCAACTCACCGAGTTTCGACCATTTCACTCCATCAACTACGTGAAGAAGGACCCAAGGAGGCAATGTTCCTATTTGCCATATCAGTACATCCTTCCAGCACTATTAAGAAGGACTCCTCAGTACAACTTCCGGCAAAATATCATCCTTATGCCGATGTATTTGACAAGGTAAAAGCCGGTACCCTTCCTCATCACCGTCCCTATGACTGTCCCATCGATTTACAACCAGGAACCGAGCCACCATGGGGACCAATTTACAACTTGTCACCCACGGAGTTAGAAGTCCTTCGAGCCTACATAGAGGAGAACTTGGCAAGCGGGTTCATCCGTCATTCGAAATCTCCGGCCGGTGCACCCATCTTCTTTGTCAAGAAGAAAGATGGCTCACTTTGTCTTGTCGTTGATTACCGCGGATTGAATAAAGTCACCATCCGGAATAGGTATGCACTTCCTCTTATATCAAGTCTTTTAGAGCGAGTTAATGGTGCCAAGTTTTTTACTAAAATCGACCTACGAGGAGCGTATAATCTCGTGCGGATCCGACCGGGAGATGAGTGGAAGACCGCTTTTCGCACGCGGTATGGGCATTTCGAGTATACTGTTATGCCGTTTGGCCTAACCAATGCACCCGCAGTCTTCCAACACATGGCAAATGATATATTCAGAGACCTCTTAGATATCTGTTTGATCATTTATCTGGATGATCTGTTGATTTATTCGAAGACCCAGGAAGAGCACGATTTTCATGTACTATTAGTACTAAAGCGACTCCGCGAGAATGGTCTTTATGCCAAGCTAGAAAAATGTAGCTTTGACTGCAAGCAAGTGGAATTTCTAGGCTACGTCATCTCCTCAAAGGGCATCGCCATGGATCCAGCTAAAGTCCAAACTGTACTAGAGTGGCAAATTCCACGGTCGGTACGAGATGTACAATGTTTTCTAGGTTTTGCTAACTTCTACCGTAAGTTTATACAGGATTACTCGAAGATTATCTTACCCCTCACACAACTTACGAAGAAGGGCCAAGCATTTCTTTGGTCCATTGAAGCAGATATGGCTTTTCGGCATCTTAAGAAAGCCTTTACATCAGCACCGATTCTAGCTCATGTGGATACTAGCAAACCATTCATCATGGAGGCCGATGCTTCAGATTTCGCCCTCGGTAGCATCCTTTCTCAACAAGGAGATAAAGAAGAGTTGCATCCGGTGGCTTTCCATTCGCGCAAATTCGATGTTGCGGAAATCAACTACGAAATACATGACAAGGAGTTATTAGCCATTGTGGATTCATTTGTGCAATGGCGGCATTTCTTAGAGGGCTCTCCACATCAGGTCGTTGTCTTTAGTGATCATAAAAATCTTGCTTATTTCCAGAACGCTCGCGTACTAAATCGACGGCAAGCTCGGTGGGCGCAATTCCTCACGCGTTTTGACTTCAAAATCACATATCGACTGGGGAAGCATCAAGGAAAAGCAGATGCACTATCACGGCGTTCATATCTTGCACCTCGTCCTGGTGATCCAACATTTGATAATCAAAAGCAAGTAATCTTGGGACCAACACGATTGCACACGACGCGGATTTTTCACACCCCGATGGATTCACGGATTACCGACGACATACGTGCAAACTTGAAGACGGATAGTTTTGCTCAAAACATCTTGGCGCACATTGATACTTCTCGGGCATCCTGTTCTCAGTCTCAACAACCAGGTATTGACTACCGACAATTCGAATATCATGATGGTTTGTTATTCTTTAAAAAGCGCGTATATGTCCCCGATTGCTCCTGTCGCCTTCACATCGTCCAGCATTGTCACGACACCCATACGGCGGGACATTTCGGTAGTACTAAGACGTTGGAGCTAGTGCAACGATCTTTTTGGTGGCCCCACATGCGCCGTTTTATCGATGACTACGTTCGGACCTGTGATGCTTGCTGCCGAGCAAAGATGCCACGACACCATCCATATGGCTTGTTGGAACCCTTACTGATTCCAAGTAAGCCGTGGCAATCTATTTGTCTTGATTTTATCACAGATCTGCCGGTCTCGCAGGGGTTCGATGCTATCTTAACCGTCGTCAATCGATATACGAAGATGGCACATTTTGTTCCATGTACTAAGGCCATCACTAGCGAGGAAACCGCCGTCCTAGTCATGCGTGAGGTATTTCGGCATCATGGCCTCCCAGACAGTATCATTAGTGACTGAGGACCGCAATTTGTCTCCAAATTTTGGCAGCATCTCTTCAAGATGCTCAAGGTCTCTTGCAACCTCTCCTCCGGCTACCATCCTCAGACCGATGGGCAGGCAGAACGAACAAACCAAACGTTGGAGCAATATCTCCGGTGTTTCCTGAGTTATCAACAAGACGATTGGGCCGAGATTCTCCACTTTGCGGAGTTTGCGTATAATAATGCTGTTCACTCCTCGACTCGAGTCTCCCCATTCTACGCGTATACCGGTTCTCATCCTCGCTGGTCGGTGATCGACACCCCGGAGCTACCTACCAATCCTCGTGCCGGGGATCATTTGGAGAGACTACGCAAGATCCAGACAGATCTCTCGACTCATCTTCGTCATGCTCAACAGACACAGAAGATTTACGCGGATCGTCATCGGCTTCCCTCCTCTTTTGCCATCGGAGATCGAGTATGGCTCTTACGTCGTCACATCAAGACTACTCGACCATGCGACAAGTTGGATTATCGACGACTCGGTCCTTTCCTTATTACGGGTAAAGTTAATGATGTCACCTTCCGCCTTGATCTCCCTCCGCCGCTTCAGCTACATCCGGTTTTCCATTGTTCCCTTCTTGAACCTTATAAAGCAAACACCATTCCCAATCGTGTTACACCACCGCCGCCCCCGCTGGAGTTGGACACCGGCCCGGAGTATGAAGTTGCTGCCATCCTCGATTCCAAACTTCTTCGCAAGAAACTTTATTATTTGGTTGATTGGGTTGGTTATAGTCCGAGCGAACGCACTTGGGAACTTGTCGAGCATGTTGCCAATGCTCAGGATTTGCTTGCTGATTTCCACCGAAAGTATCCGGACAAACCCGGTCCGCAATCAGCACCGACTCGTTCCACTCGTCGTCTTTAAGGGGGAGATAGTGTCATGAGATGGCAAGACTCGAACCCATGACCTTATGGTATATGGGTCGAGCTCTTAACCATCTCACCATCTATTGTAATTCATAGAATATTATTTTCATTTATGTTTTATTATAAGAAAGTAATGTATATTCCAGATTTCTCTGGAACATTCTAGAAGCTTCAGGATTATTCCTGAGAACACTATAAAAGAAGGCACTAAGCATTATGTTGAACCAAATTGGTTCAACACCAGTCTTAAGCCTCTTCGCCGATTTGTACTTATTTTTCATATAATATAAGAGCTGCTGTCATCATCCTATCTCTCTCTCTCCTCTTCTCATTTTCTCTCTCTCGGGAATCTTACACAGTCCCGTCCTCTTAGTACTAATAGTACTACTCTTCTTAGTACTAATTCCATCTCTGCTTTAGTACTATTCCTGACAACATCCACCCCCACCAAACCGCGCATCCACCGGTATGAGCCAGAGACGGGTAGATATCGAAGAAACCCAGCCATACTCGTTGCCCTCCGGTTCTCCGTCGGACCCGAACTAATCGTCGTTGTCGCTCCCGCTCGCAGGCTCCGGCTCGTCTTCGAACCTCTTTTGGAAAGCTTTGATCCGCTTTCCGGCCACCGGCACCGCTAACCGTGTCCCGTCGAGTTCCGCAAGGTGGTACATGCCGTTGCCATTCGTGCTCGTCACCATGTAGGGCCCGAACCATCTCCTAGCAAATTTTCGCACCGCCTTGTGCTGATTGTCGAGGCTGATGTCGTATACCAAGACCCAGTCGCCTTCCTCAATCTTCTTTGGTCGCAACCGGGTCTTGTTCTGCTCCCTTGCCGCTCGCAGCTTTTCCTTCGCCTGTATCACGTCCTCCGGCCTCCGCTCGAGTTGCCGAATCCGCGCCGCCAACAACTCCTCCCGGCTCATTTCGTCCTTCCAATCTACCGCCGCCCACGAAGAAACCGTCCGTTCCACCGGCATGCTCGGCTTTTGTCCGTACATTAGCTCCGCCGGCATAAACCCTGTCACCGAACTGTGCGTAGTCCGGTCCGCCCATAGCGCGTAAGGAAGGAGGCGCGGCCAATTCCTGACCTGCCCTCCGCATGCACGCACCAACGCTTTTACGATAGGCCCGTGCCCACGTTCTACCTTTCCGTTCGCCTCCGGATTGTATGCCGTAGTGAGGGAGAGTTTGACGCCTAGCCGGTCGAACAACTCCTTAGCTTCCCGCGCATCCAGCTCTCCCCGGTCCACCACGATCCTCCCGACGCACCCGTACCGACACACTACTTCTTCGATCAGGAACCGGCATACCGTCGCCGTTGTCTTGCTTTGTAGTGCACGGGCTTCCACCTGGTTCGTTAAGTCTTCCCGTGCAAGCACCAGGTATCGCATCTGTCCTACCCCCATCGACATCGTCACCAAGTCCACCATCCACTTGAAATGGACCGTAGGCGGGTAGGCCGGGTGTAGCTCGTCCCGGTGTCGGACTACGGAGTGCACCTGACAACTTTCGCAAGTTGTTACGAACTGATGCACGTCCTAGTATAGCCCCGGCCACCAGTACTTCTCCTTCAGCTTCTCGAACGTGGCCCATGTTCCGCGGTGTCCGGCCCATGGGCTCTCGTGGAATGCCGCCAGTAGTTTCCCCCTGTTCTTCTTTCTTTGCCACTACTCGGAGTGGGATGCCGCTTCTCTTCTTTGGGTGTTTCCATATGCACCCGTCCCGCAGGAAGAATCGGTACGCCTTCCTCCGTATCCGGCTCGCCTCCTCTCTCGCCCATGCTGCGTCCGGCGTCATCGTCCGTAGGAACCTCCCGATTTGGAGCCACTCCCCGTCGTACCTGCTTTCGTCAAATTCGTTAAGCGCCGGAGTGTTCCCTTTCCTTGTCGTTACGTTAGCCGACCCGAAGAAGTCCTCGCCGACCTCTTCGTCTTCCGAAACCATGCCGTCTTCGTCGTTGAACCTTGCCCTTGAAAGCATGTCGGCCATGGCGTTGTCCTTTCCGGAGATGTGCCGTATCTCCGGGTTCAGGGACTTAATGTACGCTATCCACCGGAGCATTGCTAGGTCCGGTGTCGCACATCCGGAAACCATGCCGAGTATCGGCAGGCAGTCCGTCTCGATAATCACCTCCATCCCGATCAGATAATCCTTGTCGGCCTTGACCGCCGAAATGACACCCCAAAGTTCGCGCTTAACTTGGGCGTAGCCTCGCTGTCGCTCGCTCAATACCTTCGCCCCGAACCGGATCGGGAATCGTACGCCGCCCTTGTCCTCCTGACTGATTACCCACCCGATCCCAGTCGGGCTGGTGTCCACTGTTACGCAGATGGGAACATCCTTGCCGTAAACCGCTTTACGGAGAGCCGACGCTGCCGTAAGCGCCTCCTTTAGTCTCCAAACTGACTCCGTGTGCTCCGTCCTCCACTCAAAGCTACGCCCCTTTTTCAATAGTCCGTAGAGGGGTTCCGTGACATGTGTGTAGTGCGGGATCCAGATGTGGTAGAACGCGCATGCCCCCAAGAATTTGCGGACCTCCGTGACCGACCGGCAAACGTTCCTCATCGCGGAGATGGCCTCTACCTTTGCCGGAGACGGTTTTCTACCGTAAGGCCCGCACAGGTGTCCGACCACCAAGATTTCCGACTGTCCGAAGGCTGACTTTTGCCCGGAGAAGGTGAGCCTCGTGCGCTCTAGTCTCTGCAGCACCTTCTCGCAGTCATCGATGTGGGACGCCACAAAAATTCGACATCCGTTCGGCCCGATTGCCTCGTCCCTTTTCTCCACCGGGCATCCCTTGATCGGGATGTCGTCTAAGAACGACATGGTGATGTCCGGGATACAATCCCTGAGCACTTTGTTCATTGCTTTCACCATGTGAGCCACTAAGTTTGTCCCTCCTTGTGGCAGGGTACACATCCGCACTAGGCCGAGAGGAGTCCGCATCGTCGGAATGTCTCTGCTCTCCACGGCTAGTTGGAACTGATCGTACCCCGAGTACAGATCACCGACAGAATAGATGGACCTTCCAGCGAAGGCCTCTGTGAACTCGTTTATGGTCGGTCCTATCCCTGCATTACGGATGGTCACCTTGTTGACCGGTTGTAGGTCCTGGATGAAGCGCAGCATGCCGTTCTTCTTCGGCACCGTAAACCACCGATTCGAATATGGGGCACTCGACGGTTCGAGGATGCCCATCTCCACCTTTTGCTTTAGGAGCTCCATCAACTTCGGGATGTGAGCTCATGGCACCAGAATCGGCTTGAGATTCCACAGTACATGCAGTACCGTGAAGATCACCATCGGTTCGACAACTGTCGGGTCTACGCACCCGATCTCCTCCGGTGAGAATGCGAAAGCCTTCCCGTGCCTTCCGAGTATTCTCCGAAACCGGTCCTCCTCCGCTGGCAGTAGGAAGCCGCCCCCACCGGCCTTGAGCTCCCGTAGCATTATGTCGGTGAACCGGTGCCCTATGCCAGCCGGATTCCGTAAATTTGGGTCCGACGCGACCCCTTTTATCCGCTCCTCGCTGCCCTCTGGCAAGGGTGCCGCGACTGGCCTCGACTGGCCTCACCTTCCGGTCCACAGTCTTGTATTTAGTATCCACGCGGGCCGTCCGATCCGACCCGATCCTTTCCCCGAAGTCCGTGATGACTTCGTACATTCCCATCGATCCTACCGGAACGGTCCGGTCACCTTTCGTAGTTCGCCCAAGGTGTCGTCAAAAGAGACTGCCTCCATGGCGCCACTGATGTCTTCGTCGGGGAAGAGGACTCTGCATCCCTTGAGCCGCTCCTCTGCTCGCTTCCTCTCCCGGCCGCCGACGCCAGTTATAGTACAACCTCCGTTGTCGGAGAACCAAAACTTCCTACCCATGGTACAAGTCTTCTTCCGTACTGTACATTTGTGGGGTTGTTCCCGGGAGTCCGGACTATCGCGGCCCCACGCCTTGATAGCCCTCTCTAAAAATCCCCTCGGGTTTCGCTGCCGAGGGCCTCGCGGTTACGCTCGTGGTTTGGTCTCACCGTTAGGAACTGGACCGAGTGGCGCCCGTCCTAGCTTTTGACTCTTGCATAGGCTGAACCGTTGTCCAGCACCTTGGTCTCCATCCGTGCCGCCGTGATGTATGGCTCTCCTAGTATAACCGAATGCGAGGACGTCTCTTGCACGAAGAAGTGCTGGTCGATCTCGACATCGCCGATTTTCACCCGTACGTTTGGACAGGCCCCATGTAGTTCTTCCATGGCGCGCGTCACTGCCCGTATCTTCCAGCCATGCTTGGTGTTGATCGGCCATTTACCCTTCTTGTAGAAATCCATGGGCATCAGGTTGATTTCGGATCCATGGTCTACCAACGCCACCACCGGTTCCAGAACGTTGCCGATCCGTACAGGGGTTTCTGTAGTTGCCCTGGCCCAATGCGGCTTCGTGTAGTGGCTTCCCGCCAGCTCATCTTCCAGGGCTCCGTCTTCCAGGTGCGTGGTCCGCACTTCCATCGGCTTCTCCGGTTCCGGTTCCGTCGAGAGCCTCTTCCGCTTCACCAAGTCTACGATAGAGTCGTGGAACTCCCTCTTGGCGATTCCCAGCACCTCCCGCAACGACAACTCCACTTTACTGTCGAGGATTCGCTCTTCAAGGACCTTCCGTAGGTCCGTTGCTCTCTCGATTTCGGTGCTCAACCGAAACCCCGCCTGCTTCTTCCCATCTGGCACGCTTGGGTTGCCGGCACCAGTCGGTTTCGTCCCGAACCGGGTCTCATACCTTGGGGGCCCAACCCCTCCGGCCTTTCCTGCCCGTTTGTCCTCCACCAGAACCTCCTAGTTCTGGCAAGTGGCTTCTACGAAGCCCGTTTTCTCTTTCACCGGATCGTCCCAACCGGTGACCTCCTAGACCCGCTGTTCCGCGCGGTCCGCCTCTTCCTTCCTCAGCCGAACTCCGGAGAGGCCTTCTAGCACTAGCGGCCAGAATCCGGAGTCCTTCGCCTTCCGGGTCTCATCACCCCCGACCCGAATTCCCGCCGACACTGAGTAGTTAACGGCTTCGACGTGCCGTGCCGCGGCCTCTTCCATCAACCTCTTCATTCTGCCGCGCCCCGTATTTAGCTCCAGGGCTCTTCGGGTCTCGCTCGCGTGCACCCGCCCGTTCTAGAGGTACACCACGTTGGTCCTGAGCGCGTCGGCGAAATCTGCGCAGTCCTTCCGAATGTGACCGATCGCGTCACACCACATGCACCGCTGCCCAGCCGGCGGCCTTTGGTCGCGAGGTTGTTCACCGCTGTCTCTTCGGGCCTGTGCGATCTGCAGGTTGCACACCATCTGTGTTAGCTCCTCCAAAGCCGCTCCTCCGGATGGGCCTCTGACCACGTCGTTCGATGCCGACTCCGACTCCGGCCAGATTCGGGTCTCTTCCTTCCTCCCAGCCGGCACCGAAACCGGCTCCTCGAGCCTCCTCACCGGGACTGGCCCCGACCCCGATGAGCTTCCGTCGCTCCAATTGCGCCGTTTGTCGAAATGGCTGCAGACCCGTTTTACCACGGCCCAGTCCGTCGTGAGCCCTTCGTCCGTTTCCAATAGGGGCCCCACCTTTTCCCTGTCGAACGCATCCACCGACTTGAAAAACAGTAGTACTCGACTTGTTTCGAGCACCGTCCAGTCTAGCGTCGACAGCCGCGCGAACCATTTTTTGAACTCCTAGAGGAGCACCAGCGTGTTCCTCCCTTTTCCGGGGTTTTCCACCCACGCCATGAAGTCCCGCCTCAACAGTCGGAGCGAGTCGTCAAACCCGTACTTCTCGAGGAGCTGCAGCTCGAACTCCTCCCAAGTCTGGCATCCGGCCAGCACCTTGAGCACCTCCGCATGGATGCCCGGCGTCACCACCCGAGGGAATCCAGACAGCCGCCTGTCCACCGGGATATCCCTCATGATCATTTCGGCTCGGTAAGCCTCCAAATAACTTGTGGCGTCTTTCCCTCTGAAACGGCCTATAGAGCCGACGATCGATTCAATGGATTTGTCGAGGGTACCCGTTCCCTCACGAGCGCTCACCAGCCAGTCGACGGACACCACCATTGCCTCTGCTAGCTCCGATCCCCTCATCTTTCGACTCCTTTGCTGCCCGTTCACGTCGGGTTCACCAAAGATGTCGCGTTGTTACGCGCATACATGTAGAAAGGGGCGGGACCACGGGGGTCTTGGACCGAGGAGCGAGAGAGAGAGAGACGGAGAGAGAGAAAGATTCACCGACACGTAGAAGCGAGAAAGAGAGAGACAGAACACAACACTTAATTATAATTACAGAGATTACAAACTCCGACGATTACAACCGACAAAGCGGCAATAGACCCGACACGGGGACCCTACTCACGCACACCGACGACAGTCACCCGACTTGATGAAACAAAAAAAAAGGGGGGGTAAGGGGAGCGACTCTGCTGGAAGCACACGGGCTGTCCACGAAGCAGAGGTAGCGACCTCCCGACACATGCAGAGAGCGACGATTCGAGAGCAGCAGAGAGACAACTCGGGCCTCCGTTCTGCAGCAACCTCCTTCCTCCTCCTTGCGCGTGATATCTTTCTTCTCTTGTCAAGTCCCATTTATTCCTTGTCCTCCCCTCCGTTTGACAGAGATACGCACAATCCCCTGATAAGCGCGTGCCGCCTCGTATTTCACCCCCATCGATCCGTTTATGAATCGGGTACAAAATATCAAGTTACGCGTCCATCCGTGTAAGAGCCGGTTCACGCGCCTTTCTCTCCGAATCCGCCTATGGCCAGTTTTCTTTACGACACCGTAATATCTGCATTCGGTTGTGTTTTGACGGCTCGGGCCGGAGTGGAAGCTCCTCCTTGCGAAGGTTCCTCATTGGCCTCCATTTTGCGGCCGAAATTGGGAGTTATTGTCGTAGGTCGGACCTCGTCCGCCTTGTCCTTGGCCGAATCAGCCTCTCGCTTGTCCGTGTCCTCTTCCTCCATTAGAGTGCGTGTAGAAAATGTGGCATTCCGACTCATTGCTCCTTGTACGCACGTGGTTTTCTTCGACCAATAGCATTGATTGGAGCTCGAAGAAGGAGGGAGATTTCTCCCATGCTAGAACGGCGGTTCACATCGCGCCGAACCATGGTGTGAGGCCGCCGAGGCATATTTGCACCATCTCATCATCATCGATACTTACGCTTATTGAACCGAGCGAGTCGCAAAGCTCCTTGATCTTCAAGGTGTATGTCGTGAGGGACATGTCCCTTTGTTGAATGTTGTTCAACTCTTGGCGGAGTTGAAGCTTCCTCGCGGTCGTGTTGGCGGCGAAAATCTTTTGTAGATTTTCCCACGCTTCCTTCGGCATCTTGGCTTCTCGAATGTAACCGAGAATGTGGTCATGAACACATGTCGCCAAGCAATACATCACGCGGCTTGCGGCTTGCTCCCATGTTGCGTATCCGGGAGCCGCTTCGGCGGGTCGGTCTTCATGCGCTCCTTTGATGTAGCTCCAATAGCCTTGTCCGACAGGGTATTGGTGCATCTTGTACTCCCAAGATGCGAAGTTGTTTAGATCCAACTTCTTGGTAGGGAGAGCACTCCCCATTTGAGTATTCATTATGTCGATTCTCTTTTCGAATGTGAGCTATGTAGCGAAGCTACGATAGCGATGAGCCGGTTCTTGGTCGTCGGCGTGGAGCACAACACACGATCACGATGAGGCGAAATGGGCTAGATCGAACTACCAACCTCGCTCTGATACCATGTAAAGAATCAAGAGATGGATTCTTGTGAAGCGGAATAGGTGTGAACTGTGTGTGTGTGTGTATGTGTATGAGATAGAGAGAGAGAGAGAGACAGAGTATACGCAAGGTTAAGTATATTAGCAAAGGAGAAAGACTCAACGCTATACAAGGTGGGAGGAGGGTGCTTTATCTCTCTTCATTAACTACAAGGCTCATAGAGCATGGGGAATGTGAAAGCTCATAAGTTATGTGTCATAGAATATGATTCTATGACTCATACTAAATGCTAGAATACAAAGAGGTGACTTAATGGTGACTCTTGACCGTTGGAGTGTCTATTCACTCTCAAGGTGAGTTCACACACTAGACCAAGTTGAGCTTGATTCTCAACACTTTGACTATGTTAAAAATTGTAGGCCTCTATTAGCATGCTTGAAGCATCAAATTTGGTCCACATTTCAAAACTTATGGTTTGCAACAAGTATTGTAAGCTAGTCAATAAGAGGTAACTAATATTGATTGTACTATTTCGTAAGATGTCATGGAATGGCCAAGTGTGTAATTTCTAATAAGTCAACTTTGTCTTACATTTGGTTAAAGCCGTCTAACTCTTTTTTCCTTGTCACATTCCAACCAAGGGGAACTAACATGCCTTATTATCTCATTTGGGAAAATTATATGCCTTGACCATACTTGTGCAACTAATAAATACAAGGGCACAAGTTTAGGAATATAGGCTCTCAACCCGACAACAATAGACAATACAACACAAGAACATAAATTATTGTTTGTATATGTTCAAGAGCATTGTGCACCATGAAATATGAGTCGTATCAACATATTGTTAATGCTCGTGATTTATAAGTTGATTGCTAAAGTGCTTGTGAATAGAATTACACTCTATGGTTGCATGAAGATTGCTTTCCTCTATAGATTGTGCATGCCCACCCACATTTAGGCATTTAAATATGTGTAGCCATGTTGGGATAGCGAAGCACATGGTGCCACTTGGCACTCATGTCTTTGCCTAATCAATATGGTTTTATACCAAACTATTGATAATGAACAACATTCAAAGGCCTATATTCGCGTTCAATATGCTAAATACACAAATGGAGATGTTGTCATCATGCAATTCAACATTGAAAAAACTTTTGATACCATAGAATGAACTTTTGTGGAAGCTGCAATGCATACGATAGGATTTAATCATAAAATGTCAAAAATTAGTCATTGGCTATATGACAATAGCATTGTTGCTTGTATATTAGACGCTGAAATCACTTATTCGAGGATATTGTTTTATTCGGTAGGCAAGATTGTCCCATTAGTGCCTCTATGCCATCACCACTCATCCATTAGCATTACACATGGATAGTCTTATGACGTCTATTTGATCAAATGGGTCACAACTGTTGGGAAATTGGTCCCTCCAGATGGGATCCAATGATGAATAAAGAGGACCGATGAGAACCGGAAAAAATCCGGAAACCGGAGGAGACCTGGTGAGAATTGGAAGAGAGAGCCGGTGAGAACAGGAAGAGAAAACATATCTGTAGAAAGTAGTGTGCGGAAGCAGGTATGAAGATAGAACAGAGGAAGGAAACACAGGTTCAATGGAGAGCTTGGACTTACACGGTATACGCGGGAGAGACAGAGAGAGTAGACACAAAACAACTATATTCAACAGTAAGACTCAGTCTGTGTACATAAGACGTGCTCAGTGAACACTTTTATACAAGTCCCGGAAGGACTGACCGAAGTACTGACAGTACTTCAATGCTCATTAAGAGTTCCTACACTAACTCCCAAATATATTCCTTACGGAATATCTTTCCTAATGACCTCCCGGTGTATGCACTCGGCCTAACCGATCGGTCCCAACCGATCCGGTCCTCGGCTTCTTCAGCCGATCGGCCGATGTTGAGCTTGTCTCTCAACACTCCCCCTCAAGCTCAACTTGAGGTTCTTCGGGATCTTCACAGCACCGGTTCCTCCTAGCTTCTCGCCTCGCTCGCGCTCCTCGACCTGTTTGACTCCGCGCGCTTCGACCCTTCCGGTCGGCTTGTACTCTCATGCGGCCCTTATCAGCTCTTCTGTTGTTGCGGTGTTGGCTCCTCTTCTGCTGCCTTTTCTTCCGCTTGGGCCTTGGTTGATTCAGCGTATCTGAATCAAACATCCGAACCGACTTGGCTACCTCTGATCGGTTTTCGCTCTCGTCCGAGTTGGCTGTCTCCAACTCGTCTTCGGTCTTATGGCCCTCGATGGCGTCATCTCCCCTATGCGTGGTTGGCTTCGGCTCTCTCCTTCGGCTGCTCCCCTTCTGTCCTCTTCTGAACTTTTCCACAGGTCCGCCCTCGGCTTCTTCAGCCGATCCGAAGTCGCCCTCGGCCTCTTTAGCCGATCTATCTTCAAACGAGTCAATCGACTCGGTGTCGCGGTCTCCGCTCCTTTCCTGCTGCCTTGCTTGGTCGTTCGGGACTGTTCTCCCCCTCAAGTTCAGCACGTCAAGGTGACGCAACCCGAGCGCACCTGAGAATTGCCGCAACTTGTCCAGACCAAGAGGCTTGGTGAAGATGTCGGCAGTCTGCCGACGCGTCGGAACGTACTGAAATTCGACTTCACCGGAAAGGACACGCACACGGACGAAATGGTAGTGCACCTCAATGTGCTTGGTCCGTGCGTGGAAGACGGGGTTCTTCGCGAGTTGGATGCTGTTGAGGTTGTCGCAGTAGATCATCGTTGGATCGGACACCTCCTCTTGCAGGTCCTTAAGTAGCCGCTTCAACCATATGGCTTCGCAAGTCGTGACAACCGCTCCTCGGTACTCCGCTTCAGTGCTCGACAGTGCAACTGTCGGCTGCTTCTTACTGCTCCACGCGATCGCGGCACTCCCGAGAGAGAACGCGTATCCAGACGTGGATCGGCGATCGGCGGCGTTGCCAGCCCAATCAACATCAGTGTAGCCGACTAACTGCGCGGCTGCACAGGTCCGATATAGCAGTCCTCGGTCCTTAGTGCCACTTACGTACCGCAGTACGCGTTGTGCACACTGAAGGTGCTCCTCGGTAGGTCGCGCCATGAACTGACTGATCACCCCGACCAGGTAACTGAGGTCGGGTCGGGTGATGGTCAAGTATATGAGGCTTCCGACAATTTGTCGGATCCTCATCGGGTCGCATACCTTTCCCGTATCGGGACGAAGCTTGATGGTTCTGTCCAGAGGAGTCGAGACGGACTTACAGTCGGCCATCCTGAATTTGAAGAGCATACTCAGCACGTAATGACGTTGGCTGATCAATATGCCTTCGGGGGTACGGATCACTTCGATCTCAAGGAAGTAATGAAGGTCCCCCAGATCCTTCATGTCGAACGATGCCTAAAGTTGGAGCTTCATGCGGTCGATTTTACCTAGGTCGGCGCCGGTGATGACCAAGTCATCAACATATAGTAAAATACTAACCGGTCCGTGGCGACATTTCCGGATGAACAGGGAAGAGTTCGATTTTGACATGAGGAAGCCCATCCGATGCAGTTGTTGCGTGATCTTTGCGTTCCAGGCACGCGGGGCTTGCTTCAGTCCGTAAAGGGACTTCTTCAGTCGGCATACTGCCGAGGAGTTCGTTCCGGAGTGAAATCCGGGGGGCTGTACCATGTACACCTGTTCCTCAAGGTCACCTTCTAGGAACACATTCTTTACATCCATTTGATGTAAGTGCCACCGCTTGGCCGCGGCTACTGCGAGCAAAACATGGACGGTCGTCATTTTTGCGACCGGCGCAAATGTCTCATCGTAGTCGATGCCGTGTTTTGGCGCGTAGCCCTTTGCCACTAGTCGAGCCTTCTACCGGTTGACCGAGCCATCGGTGTTGTACTTGACTTTGTACACCCACCTACACCTGATCGGCTTCACACCCTTTGGTGCGTCAACCAGGTCCCAGGTCTCGTTCTCTGCCAATGCGTGCATCTCTTCCTCCATCGCGGCACGCCAATTCGCGTCTTTAGCCGCTTCTGCGTAGCTCTCCGGCTCACGCACTTCCGCTATACGGGTCATGTACGCATAATGATGCGCCATGTACTCGTTGTATCCGAACCGCATAACTGGGTTCTTCTGGCGGGTAGATCGGCATAATCTCACATTAGCTGATGTCGAGGCCTTCTCGGTCGACGCGGTCTTCATCTTTAAAGACCTGTCACCGGTTCCCTCGGAGTCGGACTCGCGTCGGTCTGACTCGTTCCTTTCCGTGCCGGAATCCGACACCTTCTTCTTCCCTTTCTCTTTGCGCGTAAGCCGTCTCCTCGGCTTCCTGCGCGGGGAATGCACGGCCGAGTCTCCACTACTCATCGGCTCTTCATCGGACTGGTCGTACCGATTCAGTCGTCCAATCGGTCCACTTAACCGGAGTGAAATCGGACTCTCTTCACAGGTCTCGATTTCGGGCTCATCCGGAGGCATGTTGGCCTCGCTGACCTCATCGTCAGAGATCGGATTGGAGTCAGGGTTCCGAGTCGGGGGCAGGTACCAGGACGCGGACTCGTCAAACACAACGTCGCGGCTGACACGCGCTTGTTTGGTGCGAGGGTTATAGCATTTATAACCCTTCTGCTCGTCCGAGTAACCGACCAAGATGCACTTCTCGGCCTTTGCGTCCAGCTTCCTCCTTTTCTCCTTCGGTACATGCACAAACGCAATGCTACCGAACACCCTCAAGTGTCGCAAGTTCGGCATCGTTCCGAAATATAGCTGGTGCGACGACACTTTGTCTCCGATCCGTTTCTGGATGTATTTCGCGGTCCTTACCGCCTCGGCCCAGTAGAACTTGGGCAAGCTCTTCTCCTCCAGCATTGCCCGTGCTGCTTCCACAATCGACCGATTCTTCCTCTCGGCAACGCCGTTCTGCTCTGTCGTGTATCTACAACTGAATTCGCGCCGAATTCACATTTTTGTAGATAACCGTTGAATTGACCGGAAAAGTACTCTTTCCCGCCATCCGATCGCAGGCACTTGATCTGTCGTCCCGTTTCGGCTTCCACGAACCCTTTGAGGTCCCGGAAACAGTCGAAGACTTTGCTCTTCCTCTCAATGAGGTAGATCCACGTGTGCCGCGTGTGGTCGTCGATGAAGGAGACGAAATATCGGCTTCCGCCAAGACTAACGTTTTGTGCCGGCCCCCACACATCCGAGTGTATAAGGTCGAGCTTGTTCCGGCTCCAGTTTCGCTCGTTGGGGAAGGGAAGTTGGTGTTGCTTCCCGAGCTGGCAGGCTTCACAAATTTGTGCGTTTCGTCCACTAAAATTGGGCAAACCGAACACTACCTGTTTCGTTTGCAGATCTTGAAGCCGTTGGTAGTTGACGTGGCCTATCCGCTTGTGCCACAAGTCGATGTCCAACTCGGCCTTTTGTCCCTTTGCGAACATTGCGGTGCCGCCGTCAGTGGAATCGAGGATGAACATCCTCCCGTCTCTTCGCCCTTGCGCAATCACACGGCCTTCTTCCTCAATGAAGCACCCGAGGTGTGTAAACCGAACCTCCATCCCTTGGTCGACGATCTGTCCGACCGAGACCAAGTTCTTCGTGATTGTCGGAACGTGCATCACGTTCTTGAGTTTCCCTTTCTGCCCGACATGGCTAAGGGGAACTTCTCCGACATTCGCGATCGGATGCGGAGTGTCGTCTCCTGTTGCGACTACTCCCGGTTGTATCGGTTTTTCAAGGTACGAGAACCACTCCTTATGGCTCGTCATGTGGTTTGACGCGCCGGAGTCTACGTACCACACCTCGCCCGATCTCGGGGTGCTCTGTTTCATTGAGTTTGCTTCGTGTCTTGTCACGAAGACAGACCCTTCTCCAGCTCTCCCGGAGTCTTTGGCGTAGTGTGATCGCTGCCGATTTCCCTTGTCGGTATGTCTGGAGCTGTTTCCGGAACCGGTTCTCTCCAAATCGGTGCGCTTCTTCCAGCAGTCGCTTTCCCTGTGGCCTTTCTTGCCACAGTACCAGCACTCCGCGATGGCCTTCCCTTGCCGGTTCTCATCGCTTCGACTCCCCCTGTTTCCGGAGGGTCCAGAGTTGCTGTCGGCATCACTTCGGTGCCATCTTCCTTGATCTCGTCGGCCGCCTCCATTGCGCGCCGGCTCACCTCGTCCTCCACGTCCACGGGGCCTATCTCCCTCTGTGTACAGCATTCTGCTGTCGGTGTGCGTGCTCGTCGACGCATCCGCGTGGTTCTCCTCTACCAGGAACATCGACTGTAAGTCGAAAAAGGACGGCGTATTCTCCCGGGTACACACAGCCGTTCGGAACGCTCCGAACTTCGACGCCAAACCTCCGAGACAGATCTGGACCATCTCGCTCTCCTCGATGTTTACCTCTATGGAGGCGAGGGTGTCGCAGATATCCTTGATCTTCGAGGTATAGTCCGCCACCGACAAGTCGCGTTGTCGTAGGTTGCTCAACTCCTGTCGGAGCTCAAGCTTCCTGGCTGTGGTGGTCGCGGCAAAAATCTTCTTCAGATTTTCCCACGCACCCTTTGGCATCTTTGCATCCCGAACATAGGTCAATAGCTGTTCGCCCACACACGACGCAAAGCAGTACAACACCCTGTAAGGAATAGACCCTTCTATTCACCTTCTTCACTCGGCCACAACCGAGTAAGCGCGAATCGATGGAGCAGAAAATAGGAACCACACGGAGAAACAAAACGCGAGTACACAGGGATTAACGTGGAAAACCCTAGACGGGAAAAACCACGGGAGTACAAGACTCCAAACCAACACTATACAGAGAAGTATACAATGGCGAGCTGCAAGGCGACGACCTTGAGCTCGCTGTCCTCGCCACAGGCGGCGGAAATACACAGAGGCGTCTACCTCTTCGTCTCTCGCGCTCTATCTCTCTCACGGCTGCTCTCTCTTCACTCCTCTAAAGTGGAAAAACAGAAGAAAATGAGAAGCAACAGTAAAACTGTTTGCCCTAAGTCATATTTATACACATATGACTTTCGGGCTATTTACAAATATAGCCTCAAGGGCTCTTGGCAAACATATTCACAAATATGTCTCCGCATCCGGATCTCTCTCCGGGTACATTCGTCATCCGGCTCCGTAGCCGGGGTCTTCATCATCCGGCTCCGTAACCGGGGTCTTCATCATCCGGCTCCGTAACCGGGGTCTTCATCATCCGGCTCCGTAACCGCAACCGGGCTTGCCGTCATTCATCTCCGGACATCCCATCCGGAGGGACCGAAATCCCAACAAACTCCCCCTTCACTTCGGCATGGGATGTCTCTCCAACCCGATCCTCTTCCGGCATGCTTCCAGCTTGTCAGGTGTGAGCACCTTGGTCAGCATATCCGACCCGTTCTCGTCCGTGTGGATCTTCGTCAGCACGAACTCCTCGTCTTCTATCCTCTCCCGGATCCAGTGGTATCTACGCTGGATGTGTTTCGTCCGGGAATGGTAGGCCGCGTTCTTCGCAAGGTGGATGGCACTCTGACTGTCGCAGTAGAGTCGGTACTCCTCCTGCTGGATACCGAGCTCTCTAATGAAGTCCTTCATCCATATTATTTCCTTGCCGCCTTCAACAGCCGCCATGTACTCCGCCTCCGTGGTTGACAACGCAACCGTCTTCTGCAGCCTCGACTGCCACGAAACAGCTCCACCTGCATACGTCATCACATACCCTAATGTGGACCGGCTGGTATCTGCATCAGCCGACATATCCGAATTGGTAAAGCCGTCGAATTCGGGTTTACCGGAGCCGAATCGGAGGCACACGTTTGCCGTGCCCTTCAGGTATCGGAGTATCCACTTGACCGCCTTCCAGTGCTCTTTGCCGGGATTGCTCATGTACCGGCTCACCACTCCAACTGCATATCCTATGTCCGGTCTTGTACACACCATTGCGTACATCAAGCTTCCGACGGCTGAGGCATACGGTACTTTCATCATATCCTCCTTTTCAGCCTTTGTCTTGGGACTTTGCTTGCTGGACAGCTTGCAGTTTGTCGGGAGGGTCGATCCGACCGGTCTTGCTTCCGACATGTTGAACCGGTGAAGCACCTTCGTCACGTACTTCTCCTGTGACAGCCACAACTGCTTCTTCTTCCGGTCCCGGATGATGTGCATCCCTAGTATTTGCCTCGCCGGACCCAGGTCCTTCATTGAGAAGGTTCGGTAAAGCGCCTTCTTCAGCATCCGTATCTTGACCTGGTCCCGTCCGACGATCAACATGTCGTCCACGTACAGGAGGAGTATTAGAGAGTCTCCTCCTTCGAACTTCTTCACAAACACGCAGTGATCAGACTGCGTTTTGTGGTACCCTTCGTCGGTCATGAAGGAGTCGAACTTCCGGTACCATTGCCGGGGAGCCTGCTTCAGTCCGTAAAGGCTCTTCTTCAACCGGCATACCAGGTGCTCCTTCCCTTTCTTCTCGAATCCTTCCGGTTGCTGCATGTAGATCTCTTCTTCGAGGTCACCGTGAAGGAATGCCGTCTTCACGTCCATCTGTTCTACCTCGAGGTCCATACTTGCCGCTATGCTCAGCACCGTCCGGATGGAGGTCATCTTCACTACCGGGGCAAATATCTCGTCGAAGTCGACGCCCTTCTTCTGCTGGAACCCCTTCACCACGATCCTGGCTTTGTATCTCGGGGGGTTTCCGGCATCTCCCGGTTTCAGCTTGAACACCCACTTGTTTCGAAGTGCCCGCTTTCCTTTCGGCAACTCCACAAGTTCATATGTGTGGTTCTCATGCAGGGAATCCATCTCCTCCTGCATGGCACTTAACCACCTGCGGCTATGGGTGTCAAGCTTTGCTTCTTCAAAACTCTCCGGCTCCCCCTCGTCGGTCAGCAGCACGTGCTCAGGTTCCGGAAATCTCCGGGGGGCCCTTCTCTCTCTTAGAGGATATCTCCGTTCCGGAGCTTCGGTAACCGGCTCCTCCGTTTCCTCTTCATCCGAATCCATTTCGGGATCGGGGCCGGTTCCGGTATCAGTTTCATCTTCCTCGGCCGGTTCTGTTTCTTCACCGTCTTCGGCCGGATCCTCGAGTGCTAACCGGTCCCTTGCCGGTCGGGACTGCTCCTCGTAGAGTTTATCCTCACCGGTCGACTTGGAGCTCTTCATCTTCTTCTCCGACTCCCAGTCGGCGAGTGTCTTGTCCTCCATGAAGATGATATCTCGACTCCTGAATATCTTCTTGTCGACCGGGTCCCATACTCGGTAGCCGAACTCATCGTCGCCGTAACCGAGGAATATGCATGGCCGGGTCTTTGGATCCAACTTTCCTCTCCGGTCCTTTGCCACATGCACGTATGCGAGACACCCGAACACCTTCAGATGCCGGTAGGACACTTCCTTACCGGTCCACACTTTCTGCGGCGTGTCTCCGTCCAAAGGTAATGAGGGTGATCTATTTATCACATACGTCGCCGTCGACATTGCCTCAGCCCAAAATCCCTTGGGTAATTTCGCATGCGCCAGCATACTCCGGACCCTCTCCATTATGGTCCGGTTCATCCTCTCGGCCAGCCCGTTCAGTTCCGGCGTCTTCGGCACAGTAAACTCGAGCCGGATCCCCTTCGAGCGACAGTACTCCTGGAACTGCCCCCGGTATTCCCCTCCGTTATCCGCTCGTATCGCTTTCAGCTTCTTGCCGGATTCCCTTTCCACTCTCGCGTGGAGTTCTTTGAAGACGGACAACACTTGGTCCTTTGTCTTCAACGGCGCCGTCCACAACTTCCGGCTGTGATCATCAATGAAAGTCACGAAGTACTGGGCTCCGCCATGTGACTTCGTTTCTACCTGACACACATCCGTGTGCACCAACTCCAATGGTGCGCTACGTCTCGTCGGTGGCCTTGAGTGGAAGGAGGTTCGATTCTGTTTACCGGCCAGGCAATCGGTGCACTTCTCCAGATGCACATGCTTCACTGGAATGAGGTTGTCTTCTGCAAGCCTCTTCATCCCCTTCTCGCTCATGTGGCACAGTCTCTTGTGCCACAGCTCACCGGCAGTGTCGGCTGCCACGTTCAGCTCCTCCGGACAGAGCCGGGAATTCATCAGGTACAGGGTGTTGACCTTCCGGGCCCGAGCCACTATCAGGCTCCCCTTGCTGAACTTCATGACACCGTTCCGGATGCTACCCGTGTAGCCTTCATCATCTAGCCTCCCGGCCGAGATCAGGTTCAATCGGACCTCCGGAACGTGTCGCACATCCTTCAACAGCATCTTGCATCCGGTTGATGTCAACAGCCACACGTCTCCTATGCCGGCAATCCGGCATGTGCCTTCATTTCCCATCCGGACACAGCCGTGCTCACCGGCTGTGTAGGATGAGAAGTATTTCTTCTCCGGGGTCAGGTGGAACGACGCTCCGGAATCGACCACCCAGGTCATCTCTTCACCGGCAAGGTTCAGCTCCCTCTCTTCGGTAATAAGCATTATCTCTTCTTCACTTGCCGCGAGTGCCGTCGTTCCTTTCCGGTCCTGCCCTCGCCGATCCGGACCTCTCCGGTCCGTGGCTCCCCGGTATGCACCGTTTCTCTCCGGTGACTTCTTCGAATCGGTGTCGTCGGCTCCGTTGTCCTTTCGGTAATGCCGACAATTCTTCCGGAAGTGCCCCGGCTTCCCACAGTGGAAGCATGTTGGCCTTCCTCTTGACTGCGACCGGGTCCCCGACTTCTCCCGTCTTTGCGGACTCCGGTTCCATTGTCTTCCCCGTTCCGATTCGGTAAGCAGCGCCTTCGAGTCGGAGACCGGTTCTTTATCTCTCCGACGCGCTTCTTCGTTCAAAATACTTGTCTTTACCGTTTGTAGGGACAAGTTATCTTCGGCGCAGGAGGTGCTGAGAGTCACCACCAAGTTCTCCCAGCTGTCCGGCAATGTACACATCAGGATGATGGCTTGCATTGCATCCTCCAACGGGAACTTGATCGCCGCAAGCTGGTTCACGAATCCCATGAACGTGCTTACGTGTTCCACCATACTCTCGCCGTCCCGGTACTTGAGGTTCACTATCTTTCTCATCAGGGAGGTCCGGTTCAACGCATTCTTCCTCTCGTAGAGGCCCGACAGCTTCCTCCACATCTCATATGCGTTGGTGTCGTTCGCCACGTGTTGTAGAACGCTCACGTCGACGTATTGCCGAATGGTTGCAACGGCTTTCCGGTTTAGAAGCCTCCACTCCGTCTCAAGTACCCCCTTGGGTATTTCCGACCTGTCGATCGGTTCATACAGGTCCCGAACAATGAGCAGATCCTCCATCTTTATCTTCCAGTCGGCGTAGTTCTGCGCATTCAGCACCATCATCCCCGGCTGCCCGCTGCTGCCGCCTTCCATTTTCTGTGTTACCGTCGCTCTGATACCACTTTGTAAGGAATAGACCCTTCTATTCACCTTCTTCACTCGGCCACAACCGAGTAAGTGCGAATCGATGGAGCAGAAAATAGGAACCACACGGAGAAACAAAACGCGAGTACACAGGGATTAACGTGGAAAACCCTAGACGGGAAAAACCACGGGAGTACAAGACTCCAAACCAACACTATACAGAGAAGTATACAATGGCGAGCTGCAAGGCGACGACCTTGAGCTCGCTGTCCTCGCCACAGGCGGCGGAAATACACAGAGGCGTCTACCTCTTCGTCTCTCGCGCTCTATCTCTCTCACGGCTGCTCTCTCTTCACTCCTCTAAAGTGGAAAAACAGAAAAAAATGAGAAGCAACACTAAAACTGTTTGCCCTAAGTCATATTTATACACATATGACTTTCGGGCTATTTACAAATATAGCCTCAAGGGCTCTTGGCAAACATATTCACAAATATGTCTCCGCATCCGGATCTCTCTCCGGGTACATTCGTCATCCGGCTCCGTAGCCGGGGTCTTCATCATCCGGCTCCGTAACCGGGGTCTTCATCATCCGGCTCCGTAACCGGGGTCTTCATCATCCGGCTCCGTAACCGCAACCGGGCTTGCCGTCATTCATCTCCGGACATCCCATCCGGAGGGACCGAAATCCCAACACACCCTGCTCGCCGATTGCTCCCACGACGGGAAGTCTCTGTGTGTCGATTCGGGTGCCGCGTCATTAGCTCCTTCGACATAACTCCAGTAGCCATGCCCGAGCAGGTACTGGTGCATCTTGTAGGACCAAGATGCGTAGTTGGATCTGTCGAGCTTCTCTGCTAGAAGCGAGCTCGCCATGCCTCTATCCATCGTTCTTGTTGTTCTTCTTCGTCAAGTTTGTTACTCCGTACGAGATGTACGGAGAGTCAATGTGATGAGCGAGGGTCAAATGTTATCATGATGATTGTTGTGTGTTTGTAGGGGGCATAAATGTAATCGTGAGTCAATACGTATGTGAACACATGCACACGTGTGTGCATGTGGATGTATACGAGGAGGTATGAGTGAGTGTCCAGTATGAATGCTCTAGGGGGCTTACACCCCTTTGTATCTACCCCCTCTTGTACTATTTAACCCCCTTATGGGGAATGAATGATGAATAACCATTTCTCTCTCTCTCAATCTCTCTCTTGTCATCTCTCTCTTCTATCTCCCCTTAACGTTGAACCCCCTTGGGAGGGGGGTGGAGCCATTCTAGGCACCACCCCCCACCCCGTAATGCTTCTCAATCACTTGTCAACATCTTCATCTCAATCTCTCTCACCATCATACTCTCCACCATCTTCACTATTCCACCATTTCTATCTTCGTCATCGATAATCATCATTACCATTAACCCTAACCCTAAAACCTATAACACCTTTTGGCGACCACTAAGGCGACCCCCCTTTGGAGACGAAGTCGAAGACTAGGATGCGGCAAAGACATGGCAACGATGAAATGTGCGAGAAATCAAATGGATGATGTGCGAGAAATGGTGATGTTGATTAGAAGCCGTCGAGGTCGAGCAATGCAACACATTGCAACACAGTGATGTTGTGCGAGAGGACGTCGCAAAAGGATACGCAACAAACGTATGTTCAAGTGTGTGGTTAACGACAATGTGTGTGTGCAGGAAAGTGTGGTGGAGCGATGGCGACGGCTCGACAACCGACGACAGGAACAATGATGACGCCGAAATAAGATCGGAGAGACACTGGACGAAGATGGAGTCGGCCAAACAGAGACCAACCAATGGAAAGCTTGAGAAAAGCAATAGCGACCGGAGCGGGAGCCGACTGGAATGGCCAGAGATGGGAGTAGCCGGATAACAGCCGAACTGACTACCGGAAAACCAGCCTGATCGGACTTGAACGGGCCGAAGAGCAACCGAAGAGCAGTTGGAGTGGCCGAACGGCGTAGGAACGGAGGCGCCCGAACAACGGCAGAAGCGTAACAAAGATGGATAGGCGGCCGAACAATGATGGCCGGACACGGAGATAGAGATGCAGACGCGAACGGGAAGACAATGACGACATCCAGATGGCGACGACGCAAGACACCGACAACTGGAGGAAGGCCGAAACCGTGACAAAGATGGAAGGCCAGAAGAGGCAACAGAAATTGACGACGGCCGGAGTGGAAGGACAACAGAGTCGGAAACGACCGGAATGATGGATGACGACGGATCGTCGGCCAGAGCAGCAGCGGTCGGGCGCATAACCAGAAACAACCAGTAAGAACGGCCGGATGGACTAAAACAGACCGGACCAGATAAACAAATGAACCGGAAGATGAATGACAGTGCTAGACAGAGACGGCGAAACTGGTGGCTGGAGACGGAGAAGAAAACGGAAATGGTGGCGGGAGTTAGACAGAGCCGGCAGGACGACGAAGATGCCTGACGATAACGACCAAACAACGGCCGGACAAACGGCCGGACAACGGACAACAACAGCTAGGAGATGGCCAAAGTGACGGAGAGGCAACCGAAAGGGCTGGACAGAGACATTGGACGAATAGAAGGGTGAACAGCGGCCGGATCGACGACCGGAATAGAGATAGGCCGGATAGGGCTAATAAAGACGATGACGCCGGACAGTGGCCGCACAGAGACAGTTGCAGAGGCAGAGATAGACGGCGACTGGCGCCGAGGGATGGATACTATGGAGCTTTAGAAGGAGAGGAAGCAAAAACAGGCATAGAACGAGGAGAAATAGTGCAAAAGGAAGAAAAAAGAATGAAGGAGAAGAAAGGATGGAGCAGCACAAACAGAGAAGAAGAGAAAGAAAGAGAGGAAAAATGGAAGAAGTCATGCAAGACATGGAGAGACGGAGAAGAAAGACAAAAAAAGAAGAAGAAAGAGAGAAAAAGAAGAGAAAGAAGAAAATCGAAGAAGAGAAAGGCATACAGAGACAGACGTGAGCACGAGAGAGACAGAGATACAAGAGCAAGAAGAAGAAATAAAGAGAAAAACCTAGAATAAAATTGAAAACAGAGGGAAAAAGAAGAAAAAAAAGGGGGGGGCATGTAACAAATATTGAAACCTTGAGGGTGCTGAATGAAATTGTGAAACCTCAAGGGTACATATCAAAATTTTAAAAAATAAGAGGGCACCACTAGAATTTTGAAAATCCCCAAGACTACTCACACACACTCAAAACAAAGGAAGAACACACATACATACGACATGATTTTGGACCCATGACGAAGTTCGTAAGCCGACAAAACGAGAATGTTTGTGTCGCGGACGATTTGCTGACCGACAAAGATGTTCGAGTCAAGCATTCCGATCGAGGGAGTCGATCGTTGAAAGGACCGATGGAAGTTCCGGTCGAAGAAATATCATCATCAAGGCATGTGGGATCGACGTGCAAGGCACTTTCCCACGGGCGTGCCATATTGTGTTACCCCGTACGAGATGTACGGAGAGTCAATGTGATGAGCGAGGGTCAAATGTTATCATGATGATTGTTGTGTGTTTGTAGGGGGCATAAATGTAATCGTGAGTCGATACGTATGTGAACACATGCACACGTGTGTGCATGTGGATGGATACGAGGAGGTATGAGTGAGTGTCCAGTATGAATGCTCTAGGGGGCTTACACCCCTTTGTATCTACCCCCTCTTGTACTATTTAACCCCCTTATGGGGAATGAATGATGAATAACCATTTCTCTCTCTCTCAATCTCTCTCTTGTCATCTCTCTCTTCTATCTCCCCTTAACGTTGAACCCCCTTGGGAGGGGGGTGGAGCCATTCTAGGCACCACCCCCCACCCCGTAATGCTTCTCAATCACTTGTCAACATCTTCATCTCAATCTCTCTCACCATCATACTCTCCACCATCTTCACTATTCCACCATTTCTATCTTCGTCATCGATAATCATCATTACCATTAACCCTAACCCTAAAACCTATAACAAAGTTGTGTCGGCTGCAGAGAGGTTCTCAACCCTCGCGCTCTGATACCATGTAGAAAGTAGCGTGTGGAAGCAGGGATGAAGACAGAACAGAGGAAGGAAACACAGGTTCAATGGAGAGCTTGGACTTACACGGTATACGCGGGAGAGACAGAGAGAGTAGACACAAAACAACTATATTCAACAATAATACTCAGTCTGTGTACATAAGACGTGCTCAGTAAACACTTTTATACAAGTCCCGGAAGGACTGACCGAAGTACTGACAGTACTTCAATGCTCATTAAGAGCTCCTACACTAACTCCCAAATATATTCCTTACGGAATATCTTTCCTAACGACCTCCCGGTGTATGCACTCGGCCTAACCGATCGGTCCCAACCGATCCGGTCCTCGGCTTCTTCAGCCGATCGGCCGATGTTGAGCTTGTCTCTCAACAATATCTGTAAAAATGTTTTCTGAGTAAGCCTATTGAGGCTATATTTGTAAATAGCCCTAAGTTCATATAAGTATAAATATGACTTAGGGCAATCACTTGTGTTGTTGCATTTGTTGTTGTCATATTATTGTAATTATTGTAAAGAGAGCGAGAGAGAGAGACAGAGAGACAGAGAGAGAGAGAGAGAGAGAGAGAGATAGAGAGAGAGAGTAGTTACGAGCACTCTCTGTTGTAACCGTCGGCTGGCGAAGATCGCGAGCATGAGGTTGTTGCCTTTGTGTCTCCACTTTGTATTTCCTCTGATATAGTGATAGTTGGAATCCGTGGGCTCCTGTGGTTTTTCCCTATTAGGGTTTTCCACGTAAACATCCTGTGTCATTTTTGTGTACGCTCTTGTTCATTCCCATTTCTGTGATTCAAGACTCGGTTGTGGCCGAGCGATATTCCGCGCTATTCTTCACAAACTGGTATCAGAGTGTTAAGAGTCTATTACTAATCAATAGACCAAACTAAAGTAAAAGAAGGAAAATAGAATGGATAGAAGAACCTGTTCCACCCGACCCCCCCCGAGCTATGATCTGGACATAGGCAACCTACCACCGACGTCCCATACTGCCAGATATTAGGATGACTAATACCTTGGAAGAGATAAACACGATCATCGAGACGAAAGCCTAGCCTGCACCACCGGTGTCTAAGACAACAACCTTCCGACGTAATGTGATTATGAGGGTAACTAAGCCTCATATTTATACCTTTTCCTAGGCCTCTTGAATAGATGTGCCTTTCTAAAAGGTTCTCCATTCATTGGTTGTCCAAATCATGATAGTGCATGCACTTATCATTCCTTCTATCCAATCATGACCTACCCTCACCAACGTTATGTGTACATAACATAGAGCAAATAAGACAGGAAATGGAAGAGTCGTTCAACGGCATGTTCAAGCTCACCGGCTCCAACTACTCAGTGTGGAAGTCGAAGATGAGGGACATGCTAGTGGTTAAAGATCTTTAGTTGCCGATTCAGTTCAGGGACAAGAGACCGGATAAGATCGATGTCGCGACATGGGAGGTGATGCACATGAAGACGACGACATACATCCGGTGCTTCATCGACATGAGCCTGTAAAACAACTTCAATGAAGAAAGTAAGGCTCATGAACTCTGGGAGAAGATCGACATCATGTTCTAGAACATGAATGTTGTTAATTGGGTTTCGGTATTCCAGAAGCTAGTGAGGTTCCAGTACCAGGATGGTTCCAGTATGGTGGAGCACATGAATGCCTTCCAGGGGCTGATACACAAAGCAACCTCGTTGGAAGTACCTCTTGCCGATGAGGTACTCACATTCTTCCTGCTCAGTTCCCTCCTAGATAGCTAGGAGACGTTAGTTGTCACGTTGGGCAACGCCAGGCTGGAAGGAAAACAGTTGTCCCTAGCAAGGGTAAAATCAAGCTTGCTAGATGAAGAAGCTCACCGGAAGAACCGGGAGCCCGGAACCGATCCGAAGGCCTTCGTCACGGAAGATGACCACAACCGGGGAAGAGGCCGATATAGGAGTCCCCAAAACTGGGACAAGTTGGGGACGAGGTCGAAGTCAAGGGGGAGGCCCACGAGCTTCTATTGTAGGAAGCCGGGACACTTCAAGAAGAATTGTCGGCACTTCTGGAAAGAGAAAGAAACCGGCACTACCGATTCAAAGAAGAGTTCGGACCGAAACAGTTCGGACCAGAGAGGCCCAGATCGGAAAGGAACGTCGACAATCGCGGCAAGTGAAGAGGAACTGATGCTCATTACCGAGGAGAATGAGTTAAACATTGTCGGCGACGAGACAACGGGGGTTGTCGACTTCAGAGCGTCATTCCACTTGACGCCGGATCGGAAATGCTTCTCATCCTACACAACCAGAGATCATGGTTGTGTTCGGATGGGGAATGAAGGTACATGCCTAATTGTCGGCATAGGAGATGTGTTGTTGAAGAAACCAACCTGATGCAAGTTGTTGCTGAAGGATGTCCGACACGTTCCAGAGGTTCGACTGAACTTGATATCAGTCGGTCGGCTAGATGATGAAGGCTACACGGGTAGCATCTGGAACAGAGTCATGAAGTTTTGCAAAGGGAGCCTAATAGTGGCTCGAGCCTGGAAGGTCAACACACTATATCTTATGCATGCCCGGATATGCTTGGAAGAAGTGAACGTAGCATCTGACACTACCGGTGAGCTGTGGCACAAGAGGTTGTGTCACATGAGTGAGAAGGGGATGAAGAGACTTGCCGATGACAATCTCACTACGGTGAAGGACGTGCATCTTGAGAAGTGCATCGATTGCTTGGCCGGCAAGCAAAACCGAACCTCCTTCCGGTCAAGACCACCAATGAGACAGAATGCACCATTGGAGCTGGTGCATACCGATGTGTGTCAAGTGGACACGAAGTCACATGCCGGCTCGTAGTACTTCGTGACGTTCATAGACGACCACATCCAGAAGTTGTGGGTCTCACCGTTGAAGACGAAGGATCATGTGCTATCCGTCTTCAAGGAGCTCCACGTGAGAGTGAAAAGACAAACCGACCGGAAGCTGAAGGCGGTTCGAGCAGATAACAGAGGAGAATACCGGGGACAATTCGAGGAGTACTACCGGTTGAAGGGAATCCGGCTCTAATTTACCATGCCGAAGATGCCGGAACTAAACAAGTTGGCTGAACGGATGAATCGGACCATAATGGAGAGAGTCCGAAGCATGCTAGCACATGCCAAGTTACCCAAGACGTTCTGGGTTGAGGCGTTGACGACGACGACCTATGTGATAAACAGATCACCCTCAACACCCTTGGAAGGAGACTTATCGTAGAAAGTATGGACCGGTAAAGATGTATCCTACCGGCATCTAAAGGTGTTCGGATGTCTCACCTACGTGCATGTGGCGAAGGACAAGAGAGCAAAGCTGGATTCGAAGTCTCGGCCATGCATATTCCTTGGATACGGCGATGATGAGTTCGGTTACCGGGTGTGGGATCTGGTCGACAAGAAGGTGTTCCGGAGTCGGGACATAGTCTTCATGGAAGACAGGACCATTGCCGACTGGGAGTCGGAGAAGAAGATGATCAACTACGGATCATCCAATGAAAACCGGCCTAAGGACACAAAGACCTACCTGGTTGAAAACCGGATGTTAGCCGGTAACCGGATGACACTCGACGAATCGGCCGGATACGGACAAGAAACCAAACCGACCGAAGAAGAAGAAGAAGAAGAAGAAGACACCGGAACCGGACAAGATCTTGAATCGGATTTGGATGAGGAAGAAACAGAGGAAGTGGTAGTCAGAAACCAAGGACGAAGATATCCTCTTAGAGAGAGAAGAGCCCCGTGGAGATTTCCGGATGCAGAGCACGTGTTGCTAACCGATGAGGGTGAGCCAGAAAGCTTCAAAGAAACAAAGAGAAACACCCACAACCGCAAGTGGTTGAGTGCCATGCAGGACGAGATGGATTCCCTGCATGAGAACCACACATATGAATTGACGGAGTTGCCGAAAGGGAAGAGAGCACTCCAAAACAAGTGGGTGTACAAGATGAAACCGAGAGATGTCAGAAATCCACCAAGGTATAAGGCCTGAATCGTGGTGAAGGGCTTCCAGCAGAGGAGAGGAGTGGACTTCGATGAGATCTTGCCCCGGTAGTAAAGATGACATCCATCTGGACGGTATTGGGCATAACGTCAAGCATGGACCTCGAGGTAGAGAAACTGGACGTGAAGACGACATTCCTCCATGGTGACCTCGAAGAGGAGATCTACATGCATCAACCGGAAGGATTTGAGAAGAAAGGGAAGGAGCACTTGGTGTTCCGCATGAAGAAGAGATTATATGGACTGAAGCAAGCTCCCTGACAATGGTACCGGAAGTTCGACTCCTTCATGACTGACCAAGGGTACCATAAGACGTAGGCCGATCACTGCGTATTTGTGAAGAAATTTGATGGAGGAAATTTCTTGATACTCCTCCTATATGTGGATGATATGTTGATTGTTGGACGAGACCAAGGCATGATTCAGATGCTGAGGAAGGTTCTGAACTAGACCTTCTCAATGAAAGACTTGGGGCCTGCAAGACAGATATTGGGAATGCACATCATCCGGGACCGGTCGAAGAAGCTGTTGTGGTTGTCACAGGAGAAGTACGTGACAAAGGTGCTTCAACGGTTCAACATGTTGAATGTGAAATTGGTCGGATCGACACTTCTGGAAAACTGCAAGTTGTCCGGAAAACAAAGCCCGAGGACAAAGGCGGAGAAGACGGATATGATGAAGATTCCATATGCCTCTGCCGTCGGAAGCTTGATGTATTCGATGGTATATACCCGACCGGACATCGGATATGCGATCGGAGTGGTAAGCCGGTTCATGAGCAATCCCGGAAGAGAGCACTGGAACACGGTCAAGTGGATACTCCGGTATCTGAAAGGCACCTCAAGTATGTGCCTTTGGTTCAGCTCCGGTAATCCCCAACTTGACGGATTCATAGATTCGGATATGTCGGCTGATGCGGATACCAACCGGTCGACATTTGGATATGTCATGACTTATGCAGGGGGAGCTGTTTCATGGCAGTCGAGGCTGCAAAAGATGGTTGCGTTGTCAACCACAGAGCCAGAGTACATGGCAGCTGTAGAAGCCGGCAAGAAGATAATCTGGATGAAGGACTTCATCGAAGAGCTAGGAATCCAACAGGAGGAATACTGGCTCTACTGCGATAGTCAAAGTCTCATCCACCTTGCAAAGAATGAGGCCTACCATTCCTGGACGAAACATATCTAGTGGAGGTACCACTGGATCTGGGAAAGAGTAGAAGATCAAGATTTTGTGTTGACGAAGATCCACACGGAGGAGAACGGGTCGGATATGTTGACTAAGGTGTTGACACCCGACAAGCTGTACACATGCCAAAAGCGGATTAAGCTTGCGAGACATCCCATGCCAAAGTGAAGGGGGAGATTGTTGGGAAATTGGTCCCTGCGGATGGGATCTGGTGATGAATAAAGAGGACCCGGTGAGAACCGGAAGAGAGAGCCGGGGAGAATAAGAAGTAAGCCTATTGAGGCTATATTTGTAAATAGCCCTAAGTTCATATAAGTATAAATATGACTTAGGTCAATCACTTGTGTTGTTGTATTTGTTGTTGTCATATTGTTGTAACTACTGTACAGAGAGTGATAGAGATAGATAGATAGATAGATAGATAGATTATATTATCATCTTCGGAGGTCAAATATGACCTATGAGACCAAAAATATTACATTTCACGTGATACGTGTGAAAGTGAGTAGTGACTCTCGATGTTCAAGAGCTTTACCAATGAATGTTGCAATCGAGAGTGCACATTGTGGTTGTGAGAGGAATTCATGCAAAGATTGGGCTCGATCAAAGAGATGTGGAAAGCATGGTCGAAGATGATCAAAGGCAGAGCATTGTATCAAAGTGTGATACTCAGACTCGTGAACTTGTTTAGGGCAAAGTGTGCATAGCTGACCACTCTCATCACTTGTGCCCCAACGCCCTGTTTCACATCGCAATGCATGTGAGCTAAGTCGCATGGAAGCAATGGTTCGAATGGCAAATAACGGTATGGGCTCTAACATGTATGGATGTGTACGATTTCCCCGTTCCGCAAAGAATATGGCTTTGTAGTTAGGTGCAACATGTGTAGTATAATGTGTGAAGCGTGAGCCTCCACATTTGTCCCACGTCATGATACATTGGCGTTGCAAAAATGCCTCATTTACAGAGGAATCTAATGATGCATCATGAAGCAAGTGTCTCGCATCCCATCTACCAAACCATTTTTCTATATCTTGCATCCAACAGGAACACAAAATTTTGCTTTTATGCGTCTTTTGGATATTTTTGGTTGCTTCCCACGCAATTCTAGGAAGTCGATGTGAGGGACTTTTTTGAACCTTAAGCATGTATTCAACAACCCTTTCCAAGGGTATGTTGTCGTGGGTATGGATCACTTTGATCCCAAGGAAGTAATGAAGGTCCCCCAAGTCCTTCATTTCAAATGCAATCGACAGCTATGACTTCACATGGCCGATTTCAGCAAGTCCGGAACCGGTAATGACTAGATCGTTCACATATAGCAGGATACATAATGGAACTTCCGGACCTTTCCATATGAATAATGACGAGTCGGACTTGGACGCGGCAAACCCCATCTTATGCAACTAGTGTGTGATTTTCGAATTCCAACCTCGGGGAGCTTGCTTCAAGCTTCAAGATGTAGAGCGACTTCTTGAGTCAGTGAAGAACAGATATGCATGGAAATGTATGTGAGGACCTATCGGTTATGCTCAACAAACAACACAAAAGGAGGGCAAGAAGATATAGACAGATGATAGACACACAGATAAAGCTTTAATGGAAGCTCTCTTTATTTCTGTTATCTCTCTCTCTCTCTCATAGACTCGATGTACAAGATGATCAAGTGTGATGATACCACACCAGAATATGCTTTGTCTTTGCGTGATAAACAAGATTGTTGATGAGGTGTATTGCGCTCTGTGAGTCACAATAGATGGTAGGCATTGGTCGGTCGATTCGGCCTGTAGCTAAAAAGTTGGCAGAGAGTCGGTGCAACCAGATCGCTTCCTTCGCTGCCTTAGATGTTGCTATGTACTTAGCCTCCGTGGTTGACAGAGCCATAACTTCTTGAAGTTTGGACCTCCATTATATAGCACCCCGACCATAGGTGAAGATATAGCCAGATGTTGACTTTTGATTGTCCTGCATAGCGGAATCAGTGTAGCCTTTGACTTCGGCTGAGGTTGTCAAGCTGAAAGTCAGTTGTGTATCTTCAGTCCCTCTCAGGTACCTAAAGATTTGCTTGACAGCCTCCCAATGCTTCCGTCTTGGGTTTGACATGTACTGGCTAACCACTCCTACGGCATAGGTTAGGTCGGGTCAAGTCGCCACCATTTCGTACATGATACTCCCTACAATTGATGCGTAGGGTATCTTCCCATTAAGCCCTCTCTACTTGTTCGTTGAAGGAGAGTCTTTGTTTAATAGTTGGATTGACGTCGAAAGCGGTGTTGGTGTTGGCTTCGTATTCTCCATGTTGAAGCGCCTCACCACCTTCCGGATATAGTCAGACTAGGAGAGTCAGAGAGTCTTGGTCGTCCGATTTCGCTTGATCCTCATGCCCAGTATGTGAAGGACTTGTCCGAGTTCCTTCATTGCGAACTTGTCGTGAAGGCTTCACTCAGCTTTGCGATCTCTGCTTGATTGCTTACTACAATCAGCATGTTGTCGACATATAGGATCGGTAAATCCTAGAATCGTTGGCCAATTGCCGAACATACATGCATGGGTCGGAGTCGGATCAATGGTATTCAAGCTGCCTCATGTAGGAGTCAAAGTTCTGGTACCACATCCTCGGCGCTTGTTTCAAGACATAGAGGCTTTTCTTCAATTGACATACGAGGTGACTTTCCTCCCCCGTCGTCGTGAAGCCTGCCGGTTGAGACATGTAAATGTCTTCTTCCAGATCTCTGTGTAGGAATGTCGTCTTTACATCCAACTGCTCTAGCTGTAGGTCTGTTGTCACCACAACTCGTGGTAAGAGTCTGAGGGTGGTCATCTTGACTACTGGTGAAATATCCAACAGTAATCGACCCCATGTTCTTGTTTGAACCCTTTCAAGAAAAGCCGAGCTTTGTACTTGGGTTTTGTCTGAGTCTGATTCATATTTGTATCGGAAAACCCATTTGCAAGGTAGCAGCTTTCTTCCAGCTAGTAGTTCAACCAGCTCCCATGTCTGATTCTTGTGAATCGAGTCCATTTCGGATTTCATGGCTTGTTGCCATGTATCGGTGTCCGGTGTGCCCATAGCTTCATTGTCTGTGCTTGGTTGGCCTGCATCGGTGTAGTTTACGTAGTCGAGGCCCGATTGATAAAACTCTATTGGCCTTCGAGCTTGTCTAGATCTCCTCGGTCCCAAAATAAGTGGTTCGGATCCTTCAATCGTCTCTATTGGTTGATCGACATTTGTTGAGCCACTTGTGTCTGGAGTCTTGTTGGTTTATCCAGACCCATGTTGGGATTTTAGTGGTGTTGTGATGTTCTCCCTTGGGTACTTGATCGACTCAGATCTGTTTTTCCCTTGAGTCGTATCCGGTGTTTCGGTCGGTTGGATTCTATCTCTTTTGACACTATCATTTCCGACTCCGGTCAATTTGACTTTGCCTTTGATGACTTTGTCGTTGAGTTCAACTTGTGAACCTCCTACCGATTCAGAGTCGGCATGTATGTTGTCGGCTTGCTCGAGTTCGACTATTTGTCGAGGCTCTGAGTCAGCTCGTTGGGTCGTTCTTTCTATGACAACTCTGTCGTCTTCAAAGGATACCCTTTTGCCAACAGTTTTCTATTGGTTCCGTTGAGAGAAGATAGAGTCTTCATTGAAGACTATGTCAGTGCTCCAGATTAGTTTCCGGTTCTCTGGATCCCATAGCCGGTAGCTGAAGTACCCATCGGTTCCATAACCGAGAAATATGCAGTTCGTTGCATGGGATGCCAACTTGGTCCTTTTCTCCTTGGGGATGAATGCGTAGGATTCGCATCCGAATACACTATGCCTATCGTAGGTCGGTTGTTTCCCTGACCATAGTGCTTGTGTTACTTCAAGCCTAATTGCTTTTGACGGCGAAAGATTTACTAGGTATACTGTCGTCTGCAATGCCTCGGCCTAGTACTCCAACTTCAGTCCGGCTTGCTGGAGCATTGTTGTCACCCTCTCCTGAATCATTCAGTTGAACTGTTCTACCACTCCATTCTGCATGGGTGTGTAAGGCATGGTATTTTAATGTTGGATCCCTTTGTCGAACCGGTACTGTTTGAAGGTTCCAGAGGTATATTCTCCTCCGTTGTCGGATCTGAGTGTCTTCACTTTGTATCCCAACCGGTTCTCCACTTCAGTTGTCCATTGAGTGAAGACGTCGAGCACTTTGTCTTTGGACCTGATGGAGTAGGCCGAGACCTTCCGTGTACAGTCATCTACGAAGGTGATGAAGTATCGAGAGCCTCCTAGTGATCGCTCTGGCATGGGCTCACATATATCTCTGTGCACGAGTTTTAGGGGTTGTCGTATCGTCTCGTAGTGGAGAGTGTGCGGACTTCGAGTCTGTTTCCCGTATCGACAATGCTCACAGAAGTTTGTCTTTGCTTGGAGTTTAGGGATGTAGTGGACCACCATCAACTGATCAAGTTCAACTTGATAAATATGGCCGAGTCGGCCATGCCATAAGTTCAGTTCGGTCTTTTCGGCTACATTCACGACCCCTTCTAGATTGATTGCCATCAGTGGGTACAAGTTGTTGTACTTGTGCCCTCTCCCAACTCTATGATTTCCTCGGTTTATCATCCATACTGACTCACTTAGAGTCATTTTGTACCCTTCTTCGGCTAACATGCCGATGGAGACCAGACTCCTTTTTAGATCGAGTACTTGCCGGACTTGGTGCAGGGCGATCATGTTGTCATTTGGCAATCTGATGGGAGCCTCTCCGGTCCCTGTAATTTTGCATTCCTGCCCGTTGCCTAGTCAAATTGTGCCACTGGCATCGGCTGAATACTTCGAACACCATTCAATATTAGGGGTCACGTGGAGTGTGGCATCGGAATCCAATAGCCACGTCTGTGCATCCTATGCACTGTAGAGGACTTCTCCAATCACTGAATCCTCTAAGGAGAGAATTTCTCCTGATCGGGTGTCGACAACATTGATTTGGTTGCCTGTAGGAGAGTGGTCCAAGTTGGGTCTTCCTCGATTCCGTTCGGATGGCCGACCACTCTCTTTTAACTTGATTGACCAGTAGTCCGAAACATTGTGGCCAACTTTTTTGCAGTGTGCAGAATTCACTTGATCAGCCCGTTCTCGACTTCAACTGCTATCAGTCTCCCCTTGTTTTTTATCGTTGTCGGGTTGTCCTCTCGTTCTACTCTGTTGGTCAAACGACTCGGTCGAGTGATGGGTTTCGGATGATTCATCGATGGTAAGTCCCATCGATTTTCACCGAATGTCCTTGGTGAGAACTTGGTCGATCGTCTCATCCAAATTTAGGATCGGTTGGCTATTGGCGTATGTTGTGCAGCATATCTCCCAACTAGTCGGCAAGCTCGATAGGAGGGCAAGGGCTTTCACTTCTTCTTCAAAGTTGATCCCTTTTGAGGAGCGTTCTGACAACACTTGACTAAAGGCTTTGATGGGGGAGGTAGCCGGATCAGACTCTCTCATCTTCATGTTGAACAATTGTTTGATCAAAATCAGTTTTGAAGATGAGGATTTTTTCTCGTACACGGCTTGTAGTTTCTCCCATAGTGAGAATGTTGTCATCTTTTTTGCCATGCTAAAGTAGAAGTTTTCGGCCAAATGGATTCAGATGGTGGAGCGTGCGATTTCGTCTGTAGATCTCCAATCTTCGGCTATCATCGAGGCAGGTTTTTACTATGCCAAATGGCTTTGACTTGTCTTCTGATGATCAACACGTCCTGCATCATCTCCTTCCAAAGGGAAAAGTTTTTGCCATCGAATTTTCTGATTTCAACTCTTGTTCCGAATGTTGAAGCCATATTCTTCTTTGAATGTGAACTTTTACTGACTTGATCTTTTTCCTTTCAGCCTTTTTCTATTGTCTGTTGTTGCCAAGTAGCAAGTCGCTCTGATACCAATTGAAGAACAGATATGCGCGGAAACGTATGTGAGGACTTGTCGGTTATGCTCAGCAAACAACACAGAAGGAGGGCAAGAAGATATAGACAGATGATAGACACACATATGAAGCTTTAATGGAAGCTCTCTTTATTTCTGTTCTCTATCTCAGAAACTCGATGTACAAGATGATCAAGTGTTCTCTCTTTACAATGTTCGGTTATCGCTTATATACAAAGAATTAACTCTTTAGAAGAGTTCACACTAGGATACAAAGTGGAAGGAGTAGGCCTTTTATGCCAACAGTCAGCACACTGCCAACTTGTTCATCTCCGACTGCACACCGGGGGGCTGGATCATATACACCTATTCTTCAAGATCGCCTTGAAGAAACACATTCTTCACATGCATTTGGTCATAATGCCACCCCCTCGTTTCTCCAATTGCCAGCACCACACGAACCGTCGTCATCTTCGCTACTGGAGCGAAGGTCTTGTCGTAGTCAATTCTGTGGGTCTGCACATATCCTTTTGCCACTAACCGGACCTTGTACCGGTTGACCGAACCGTCGGCATTGTACTTCACCTTGAATACCCACTTGCAGCCGATCGGTTTGCAATATCGGGGAGGGTCAACCAGGTCCCATATGTTGTTGGCATCGAGTGCCCGCATCTCTTCCTCCATAGTGGCACACCAATGCGCGTCCTTTGTCGCTTCTACATAGCTCTCCGGCTCACGTACTTCCGCCACTTTCGTCATGTATGCATAGTGATGCCCCATGTACTCATTGTACCGATACCGTTTTACAGGATTCTTTTGGCGGGTCAATCGGCGTAATTTCTCATTAGCCTATTTTAGGGCCTTCTTGGCCGATTCAGACTTCATTTTTGAACGTCTGTCCTTGTTCTTTTCGGAGTTAGATTCGCTCTGATCCGACTTGACCCTACCGGTGTCATTTTCTGGCATCTTCTTCTTTCCCTTCTCTTTGAGCGGGAACCGTCTCCTTGGTTCCTTATGCGGGGAGAGCACTACCGAGTCTCCATTACTCGTTGGCTCGTCATCCAACTGATCATTCGGACATAGTCACTCATTTGGCCCGCTCAGCCGAAATGAGATCAGACTCTCATCTAGAGTACCAAATTATTATTATTCTTCTACCTAGATCATTTCGGGCTCACTGTCCTCATCCTCCGGAATCGGATAGTCGGAATTGTCGGGGATCATAGTAGTTGTACCCCATTCTGCTCATGTGGGTAGCCAACCAATATGCACTTCTCTGACTTTGGGTCCAACTTTCTCCGCTTCTCATCCAGTACATGCACATAGCCTATGCTACCGAATACCCTAAGGTGTCTTAAGTTCGGCTTCCGCCCGAAATACAGCTCATGTGCTGACACCTTCACCCCGATCTGGTTTTGGATGTAGACGGACGTCCGGACCACTTCGACCTATTAGAACTTGGGCATGCTCTTCTCTTCCAACAATCGCCCGCTTCTTCCTCTCGGTTATGCCGTTTTGTTCTAACGTGTATCGACAGCTGAATTCCCTCCGAATTCCCTTTTGTTGCAAATAACTCTTGAAGTAAGACCATCAGTATTAAATAATCAGTACTGATTCAACTGCTCACAAAAGAATACATTATAATCAGTAATCAGTAATGTTAGTACTAAATAGCCAAGACCTTCATGTGGTGTTGTTCGATCATGCAGAGCCTAGTAAGTGAAGTGAACACAAAACATACAATGTAATGAACAATTTAGTACTAATACAAGTAGTCCAATGGATAATTAAGATACTCTGTACTAAATAATCACTACTTAATCAATTGATCACCAAGAAATACAATGTAATTAGTATTGTTAGTACTTAATCAATAAAAAAGGGACTTGAGGGCACAATACTGAACCATCTGGACACAAAAAGTCAATATTTCATTTGGTAATGAACAATGTTAGTACTAAACAACCAAGACCTTCTTGTGGTGTTGTTCGGTCATGCAGAGCCTAAGTCAAGTGGACACAAAACGTACAATGTAATGAACAATTTAGTACTAATACAAGTAGACAATTAAGACCTTCAGTACTTAATCAACTAATCACCAAGAAATACATTCTAATCAGTATTGTTAGTACTTAATCAACAAAAAAGGGACTTGAGGGGATAGTACTGAACCATCTGGACACCAAAAGTCGATATTTCATGTGGTAATGAACAATGCTAGTACTAAATAGCCAAGACCTTCATGTGGTGTTGTTCGGTCATGCAGAGCCTAAGTCAAGTGGACACAAAACGTACAATGTAATGAACAATTTAGTACTAATACAAGAAGTTTAGTGGACAATTAAGACCTTCAGTACTAAATAATCAGTACTTAATCAATTGATTAACAAGGAATACAATGTAATCAATAATGTTAGTACCGAATCCTCAAAGAAGGAACTTAAAGGAACAATATTAAACCACCTTGATGTGTATATTTCATGTGGTAATGAATAATGTTAGTACTAAACAACCAAGACCTTCATGCCTATTTGTTCGGACATGGAAAGCCTAAGTCAGGTGGACACAAAAAGTACTAATACAAGTTATACAACTAAACATTTAAGACCTTTAGTACTAAATAAAGCATTAAACCGAACCATTAAAAAAAATTCAAACCGTTGAGCCATTAAACCGGTAAAACCTCGGTTTTGGTTTTCAGCTTAGGTCAAATTTAAAATTTAAATTTTAAAATTTTAAAATATTTCATTATTTAAATTTTCTTAATTTTAAATATTTTCCTAAAATGTGAGAATAAGGCATGAAAATGAAAAGATTTTTTAAAAACATTTTTTTTTATTTAAAAAAAAAACCCGTTAAACTGTTTAAACTGTGGTTTCTAATTGTTGAAACTGAACCGAACCGTATTCGCTGTAGTTTCGCGGTTCGGTTCGGTTTGAACCGAACCGTTGCCGATTGTTAGATACGTGGGAACATGTTGTGCTTTGGGAGCCTTAGGTGTTGGGCTATATAAAGCGGACTAGCTACTCACTTCATCACGACATCTTGAGATGTTGTCATGACTCTATTAGTGACTTCTTTAGGTTCATTTATTCAACAACCAAGGTATAACATAGGGTAATATTTGGTGTTATGGGAGACTGTGTTGGGCCAACTACTGCTCTCTCTCTATCGTTTCTACCATAGCTCCACTGTTGCATCTAAAGAGCCTGTACTAGGGTGAATCCTGAGTATTCCTCAGCCCTATTGACATCATTCCTAACCCTTACACACTGATGGTATTTTATGTTTGTCTCATGTCCTTCGCTCGGGGGTGGTTGGTGTGGTTAAGCATTGTTAATCCATTCTTCTCCTTAATCTCTTATCCTTTTGCTCATCTTATATAAGGTAATTTCTGAGAAATATGATGACTTGTTGGACGGACATGATAATGTAAGTGTCATACTCAAATGTCCACCAAGAAGGGTGTTGTTTCTCCCATATTATCTTTCTTGATTCATTTACTTTTGAATTTTTCCTTACTTTCTTCTCTGGGGTAAAAGTCTGAGCACGTGGTTTGTAACTTTGCTCATGCATATATATGTATGGCAAAGGTAAGTTTGAAGAACTTGAGACCATGGCCCTTATTGGATCAAGCTTACCTTTAGCAGCATTCATCTAAAACAAACAATATTCTATTACAATCACTGAGAGAGAGAACGAAAAAAGACAAAGTAATATTATTGTTGACTGATAACCAAAATGACCAGTAAGACCAAAGCATTTTTACAAATTTATAAAGCTGACATGATTGCATTTCAGCATAAATATGGCATACAGTGTATAAACAAACTAGACGTTGTGATTGAGGTGTGTTCTCTAGACCTTGAAAGTCTAGAGCTTGAGTTTGTGACTCCCGATTAGTTACTGGTTACTAGGAGTCATTGTCTGATGATGCCTGGGTGCATATCGCATGAAATGATGTGAAAGTGTTCCTACTTCCTAAGAATAACATATTTTTCCTCTTCAAAACATATGCGAACCCCATAGAGAAGGTTACTTGGCAACCCCTTTGTACAGAGATTGTGGTGCTAATTTTCTCTTATCAATCAAGGCACGACAGTCAGATCTAGTTTCCATTGGATAGAAACATCAAGATATCAAGTCATACCATCATTGTTTGCACTCCAGAAGCATATTGCTTCTATATGATATTCAAAGACCTATATTCACTATTCTTTCCTCAAACAGATAATCCAAAATTCACAGTTCATAAATCATGAAAAATTCTTAAACTCTAAAATCCAAAATCTTGAAACACATGATTAATAATCCTATATTGTGTCACTTTTCAAAGCGTAAATTCTTGACAATGCAAGGGAGCATATTGCACCACCAACCCATTGCACCATTTTCAAGAAATGAAGACAAACTATCCAACCTGGTATAATCACACTTTGCTTTCTATAGGTGAACCATACAACAAATGCAAAGGGGTAATCATATACATACCTGAGCCCTAACACACATGGATACATGTGCCATACACGAAGTAAAAACGATGAAATTCCTGGTGTTCATAATAAACACTCATGAATGTAGTATCTTTGTTCTTGATGTTGCATCCCCAATTTGACTAGATTCTTAGAAAGAAGGGCCCATGTGCTGGAAGATTCTCAAAAATGTTCACCTGATTCGTCATGTCATATCAATATTTCAAATAACCAAATCGAACACATGCTACAAAGAGATTCTACATGAAGATGTAATGCACCTTTCTGTCAACATGAAAAACTGTCTTATCGCACTCATACAAAACTTCTCTAGTTATCCAATCCATATAGTCACCTTATCATCTCCCAAAGAGATTCTATATGAAGATGTGATACAACTTTCTGTCAACTTGAAAAACTGTCTTATTGCATTCATGCAAAACTTCTCTAGATATACAATCCATATAGTCATCTTACATATTTCTAGTTTTAAAATGTTTTCATTTGTTAATATGCGCACTGCACATGATTGCCCAGTCACATTGGTAGGTTTTGCAGCACCATTCTTCTCCTTCTCTGCAGTAACTTGCCCTAAGTCAGATCTTTTTTGTGATTTCTAACAAGATCTTTTTTGTTTTAACCTTTTGGCCTTCAGATCAAAATACTTCTCGGAACGGATTGGCATAAGAATTTTGATTATTTTAAGAAGCCCGACTTTTTTGTGAAGGTAATTAAGTAATTATTTCTTTGAGTGGTTCTCCAGACAAGAAAGAACTTTTGGATTGTGTTTAGTAACTTCAGAATGTCAGTTATTTTATTGAATTCTGGTTCTTTTTACAGGTTGCAATTCATGGAATACCTACTGATAAGGCAAAGAAGACGACGTCTATCAAGTACAAAAACAATCAACCTAATTGGGAGGATGAAACTTTCGAATTCCAGATTAGAGGTATGTACACATTTGCTAGTATATGCAGAATTGGAAGAGTGGTTTAATATAATATTAGGATGCAATAATTCCCTATCATATGGCATAGTACCATATTAGGATGTATGCATGCATGTTGCTTAATACTTAATCATATGGTTTAATACTGTATTAGGATGTGTGCATATGGTTCAGAGTTTTTTGTCCTTTTTAGTAATGTCTAATCAGAGCATGGAAATCCTCAAAAAACAGTAAACAGAAATGGAAAAACTTCCAGAGTTTCCACTTTTGATGACGTGAAGTTATTCTGTAATGAAACAGTACCAGATATTGCAATATTGCGGCTAGAAGTGAGGGAGAATGATAGACTACAAAGGGATGATTTTGTTGGGCAAGCTTGCTTTCCCGTGCGAGAGATGAAGACAGGTATACGGTCGGTACCTTTGAAGAGTAAAGATGGAGATTCAGTATCATCTAAGCTCCTATGTATGATAAAGGTACAATCTTTGAATTGCCTGAACTAGTAGTGGCCCAAATTGTAGCATAAAATTTTTTCTATATTGTTTCGATTATAAAAAAACAAAACAACCCAAAATTTAACAGTCACATTTGTTTACTGCAAAATGTGTTCCCATTACTTCTTGATTCAAGTAGGGAATGGGGATAGAGCATTGCCAGAAACATAGCAGTAATTGCATTCGCAGAATGTTTACTTGAACCTCGAAAGGTCTAGCCCTCTGTTTCATGGAAGTAGATACTCTTTCGTTACTCTTGTTTTATTTTGCATGTATGTAAACTGCAAGACAAAAACAATTAGACTTCTTTATGAATCCATTCAAGATCAACAGGACAGCTCTTTGATTTTTACACTCTAGATTATTTTCTAGTTCTTGTTTTTACTCATGCTCAATTTTTTGTCTGGATGAGACCTTGCATGGCATTTCTCGTGTATCATTTTTTGGGTCTCATATGTGACATTAGAAACAAAGCTAAAATTCAAAAACCGCACAACCATTTTATTGGGATCTTTCATGTATAAAAAGTACTGAAATTCTCGCCATGTTGAATCACCATGGTGGTTTATATATCCTTGACTCCCTTGTAAAGATATTGCATTTGTTCATACTAAAGGGTGCATGTGGGGAATACAATTACACATACATTTCTTGTCCAACATTATGAATTTGGGAAAACATAAAAAAATTTGCACTCCATTTGAGGGCAATATTGATCCAATGCATGTGAGTGCAAATATCATTTTTAATTCATGTAGTGTAGTGATAATCTGAATGGAACATATAAAACTTGAGCCTATCTTAATTCCTAATAATATCAAAATGTTCCCTTTGTTGAGAAACTATGTCATAAAATGAGGAACTATGGTGTTGGCTACCAAGCATTTCATAGAAGATATAAAACAGATTAACAATGACAATTTTGACCATAGTGATATTCAAAACCTTTTGCCCATCAGTTTTGCAGTTGCTTGAAAAAGGGTTTTTCTTTTTTTCTTTTAGCAACACCTTATATTACTAGTGGAAAATGTCGAAGTGAGATGAAAACCCACAAAGATAGTCTATAAGTTTTCAATACTCAAAATAAAAGTGAAATGTTTGTTCAAAGATTTCAACAATTTGAAAACAATCACAAAGAGATTGCTTGAGAGAGAACCTAAAGAAACAGCAGTAAGTAGTGTAGTTACCCAAAATGACACACATGGTTCTAACTTACCCCAATGGTTCAAAGCAACCACGATTTTCAGTCAATGGAAAAATTAGCATCTAGCAAATGATGAGGAAGGAGACCGAACAACCAAAACAAATTTTCATGCCATGTTTAGAAACTTGAGTCTAAGATTACCTTAAGTTTACAAATAAAAGTTCTTGTTGATGAAACAATCCATAACAAATGAAGTGGTGTTTTTGATCCTCTATGACATCACATCCAAAGAGAATGGCTAATTCTCTTGCTCTTTAAGTGGAGTCCAATTGATAATATACCCCACAAGCATCACCACAAGAACATTATTTTTTCAAGTGGCAATCCTCGTTTCTAAAGTGTAACAAATCTAGTCTTCCACCATATCTCTAGTTTGGTGATTTGCTAGAGAGCATTCCCATGACCTTGAGCCCAAGGAGGAGGTAGTAGTAGCATGTAAACATTATAAATTGATAATGCATAAATACAAACACTTAAATATTGTCCTTTAATTGGCAATTCAAGAGCCTATGTGATGCCTCTTGTGGTGGCAGGAGGAGTAAATTGAAGTATTTGATAAAATATTTTCATATCATATGTATTTGTGATGTGAACCCAAATTATGACGTATTGTGGCATCTCGAAAGTACATGTACCCCCTCATTAAGCACGTTAAAAATATGATATAATACCTTGTTTGGCTAAAAAGAACGATCTATATGGAGTTCCATATAGGTTAATGAGGTTATAAAAAGAAATGGAAACACCAATGGAGACTCTAACATCTCGTGATGAAGCTGCCAACATGCATTCCCTTGCATTCCAACTAAGATGTTAAGCACGTAAAAAATATGATATAATACCTTTTGGTTCCGCATCCCCTTTTGGCTCATGTGGCACAACTTCCTGTGCCATAGTTCACCGACTGTTTCGGCTGCCACATTCACTTCCCCACGGCATAATCGAGCATTCATTTCGTATAGTGTGTTGGTTTTCCGTGCTCGAGCCACGATTAGGCTCCCCTTGCAGAACTTCATGATACCATTCCGGATGCTACCCGTGTAGCCTTCATCATCCAACCAACCGGTTGATATTAGGTTCAATCGAACCTCCGAAACGTGTTGAACAACTCTAAGCACGAGTCTGCAGCCAGTTGAGGTCACCAAACACACGTCTCCAATGCCAACGATTTGGCATGCTCCTTCATTTCCCATCTTTACGGATTCGAGATCATCAGCCCTATACGATGAGAAGCATTTCCGGTTAGGGGTGAGGTGAAACGACACACCCGAATCGACCACCCATGTCGATTCATCGCTGACAAGGTTCACTTTGTTCTGCTCGCTAATGAGCAACAACTCCTCCTCACTTGTTGCGATCGCCGAGGTGTTCTTGCTTTCCGAAATCTTTTTCGGTTGCACACCATCGGCTCCCCCTTTTTCCTTTCGGAAATGTCGGCAATTCTTTTGAAAGTGCCCCGGCTTCTCGTAATAGAAGCACGTGGGCCTTCCTCTCGATTTCGACCTTGTCCTCGACTTATCTCGGTTCTGGGGACTTCAATTTCGGCTCCTTCTTCTATCCATATCACCTTGTGTTATGAGAGCCTTCTGGTCGGTATTGGACTCTCGGTCCTTCCGGCGAGCTTCTTCCTTCAACAAGCTCGACTTCACCTGCTCTAGGGATAGATGTTTCCCTTCCGGTCCTGCATTGCCCAAAGTGACAACCACTGTTTCCCAACTGTCCGGAAGGGATCCAAACAAGAATAGTGCAAACACATCATCGGCAAGAGGTACTTCTAGGGAGGTGGTTTGGTTCATTATTCCTTGGAAGGTATTGATGCGCTCCGCCATGCTGGAGCCATCCTGATACCGAAGTCTCACGATTTTTCTGAAGACTGAGACTTTGTTCACGATGTTCTTGTTTTCAAACATGATGCCGATCTTCTTCCATAGGACATTTGCCTCTATTTCTTCGCCGAAGTTGTTGTATAGACTCGTGTCTATAAAACATCTTATGTATGCGGTAGCTTTTAAGTGCAACGCTTCCCAAACCGCTGCATCAATCTTGTCTGGCCTTATATATCCGAACTGTACCGACAGCCAAAGATCTTTGCACATGAGCATGTCTCTCATCTTCGACTTCCACACTGAATAGAACTTAAACATGTCGCCGAACGAGTCTTCCATTGCTCTGATACCACTTTGTCGAGAATCGTGACCGGCCACAACCGGCTTCTTGTTTCGATGTTCAGGTGCAGGGAACATAAAATAGAATGCGCTCAGACAGAGTACGAAAACAGAAATAGCACTAGAGACAGAAACACACAATTTTAACGTGGAACCCGAAATGGGAAAAATGATGGGGGCTCATAAACCCCGAGAAACAGAATCACTATATTAAAAAAGGAGGAGTACAACTAGAAGCTGCGAGGCAACAACCTCGAGATTCTACTTCGTCATCAGACAGCTAAAGAGTTACACATGCTCTCACTCTCACTCACTCACTATTACACATTTACAGAGGCAATGACCTTCTAAGTAACTATTTAACAATAACTCATCATTAGTTTATTATGATTGCCCTAAGTACTTATAAACTAGTACACCTTTTGGGTTATTTACATGTGTAGCCCATAAGGGCATATTTAGACTATTTGCAAGTATAATCTTCTGAGTTGGCTGTCTACACGATTTCAGTTTCGGCCGAGGCCGAGTTCCTCATCAACTGGGCTCTTCTCTTCCCATCCGGAGGGACCCGTTTCCTAACACTACGGGTCGGCCTGCAATGAGAAACGGTTCTGACAAATTGTCGGAAGCCTCATCTATCTTACTATCAGCTAACCCAACATCAGCTATCCGGTAGAAGCCGACCACGGAGCACCTTCAGTGTGCACACCAAATGCTCAGGGATGTCAGCGGCACTAAGGACCGAGGACTGTTATACCGACATGGTATAACTGAAAAGCTAGTCAATTACACCGATGTCGACTAGGCCAGTGACACATTGTATTGTCGATCCAATTTTGGTTATATGTTTTCTTTGGGTAGCGGGGTTGTAGCATGGAGCAACAAGTAGCAGTTGACAATGGCTTTGTCGAGCACTGAGGCTGAGTATCGTGGCGCTACTGTTGCTACCGGTGAAGCCATTTGCCTTCGGTGACTGATATTGTTAGGAATAGTACTGAGATAGAGAAGAAATTAGTACTCAGAGAGGAATATTAGTGTGAAAGTGTTTTTAGAATTCAAGGTATTGACGATTTGAAGATTGCTGTGTCATAGATAAGAATAGGACTCGATGAAAAACTCAAAAAAAGCGTGGAAAAGAAAGCAAGGGAAAGTTATCTAGTTGAGAAGACTTTTATATCAAAGAAGAAGAGTAAGGTGGTGTAAGGGAGTCTCTTTTTTGTAATGATTTCTTTCCAATTCATGTAGTGTTGTTTGAATTCTTATCAATAGATATTTATAGTTGTATCTTCTTTCTCTCTTCCTTGTGATGTTTTCTTGCCTATTCACGTAGTGTTGGTTGAGTTGTTATCAATTTATCCTGGTAGACTTGGATTTATGTATCTTCTTTCTCTCTTCCTTCCATCATAATTATTCATTAGCAATAGATCTTTGTGGTTTTGGCTCTGTTTATCTTCCTTTTGGCGCTCCAGGGAGGGTCGATCTTTTCTGCATCTTGGGAAGATTGATTGTGTCTTAGTATTATGTGGAGATGGCTTTTCAATTTGCCTTTGTAGGTGATGGTGTTCAGGATGCGGGAGCCTTTTTGGCATCCTTCGAGCATCACACGGTTTCAATTGGGAAGGTGAAGGACATAGAGAAACTTCCCTTGTTGGTGGTGAATTTCTACTCAAGGGCCCAAGAGTGGTATGAGTCCCTGTCTCCCAACCAACAAACCAACTACCAAATACTGGTTCAAGAATTTCGAAGCAGGTTCATCCGTCGTTGTAATGTGATCTATGTGCGAGAGGAACTCTTTGCGTTGCGCATGTCAACATCTATGGAGTATTCCGAGTATGAGAGGGTGTTCAAAGAGCTTTGGTTAACATGGATCTGTCTACGAGGAGGCGTAGAGGATGAGTGGTTCAAGATGGATCGCTTCAAGGCGGGCTTGAATCCTTACTTTGCAATGGAGGCGAATTTGAAGGACCCAACCAATTTTCAAACTCTTCTACAAGTGTGTCAAATTTATGATAGACAACTAAAAATGATGCGGATGGTAGCCGATACAATGGTGGCGATAACCGATAATCCAAGAATTGATGGAACTTTCCCCGAGCAACTAAATCGACGCCTTGATGAGCTAACGAATCAATTTCACTAAATGCAAGCAAGTTTAAACACTAATCAAGTTCGAGAGGTGCCACAAGAAAAGCGAGTTCCGATTTGTTACTCTTGTGGTGTTGAAGGCCATATTGCTACACGGTGTCCATTGAGATGACAAGGAGGTTTAGGACGAGGTGTCTATCAAGTTCAAGGCGGTTCAAATTTCCCTAACAACCATGCAAACAACAATAATCAAGCTTTTATGGATGGAGGACCTTTGCCAAAGACTCAAGTTCCAGCAATACCTCCCAATGTAAATCTTCTTGATTTTATGTATGATACTAACTATAATTGTGATGTTGTTCCAATTAAGAGAACTCAAGAAAACCATAAGGGCAAAGAGGTGGAAGAGGAGTCAAATAATCATCAAATAAAGAAGAAAGTTAAGGAGTCTATGGAGTCTAAGATGGAGAATCCTTCAAAAAGACGTCGTTCACGGAGAAAGTTCAATATGGAGGACATGCCCATGGGGAAAGGAGTGGAGCCTTTCGACTTCAAGCAAAAGTTGATTACTAATGGACCCTGGATCACTTGGCCACAACTTCTTCAACTCTCTCAAAAAATACGGAAGGAATGGGGACGACTAGCGAGTATACGTCAAAGTACCAAAAAAGTGTAGTATGCGAGAGTTGTACGAGTGAAGGAACAAAAGGATATCCAACCCACTATTTCGGTAACCATGAAAGGTGATTTAATTAAGGATGCCTTAGTAAAAACTGGTTTTAGATTGGATCCTTTGCCCAATGTCATAGTGAGTAAGATTGGAAATCCTATTTGTCAAAAGTCCTCAAACATGGTTGACAAGGGTTTGGTTCCTTGTTTGGGAGCTATACACGATAAGGTTATTGATTTTTTTGGCATATCCATTTGCATGGATCTACATGTTATACTCATTAAAGGTCCATCTTATTCCTTAATATTAGTAAGTCCTTGGATGCAAGAATTACATGTAATACATGATTGGAGTATCATGAATTTATCATCGTCAAAGGATCTACAACAACTAATCAAATGTGTAAAGGAGAAGGAATCATCTATCGACAATGTCAACCAAGAAGAGGAAAGCATAACAAGTGATGTATCTTCGTGGGATAGGAAAAAGAAATTGTTCCAAGTGGTGTCTACGGAGGAAGAAGAAGTTATTGAAGAGAAAAGTATTATCACCTTGGAGGAAAAACAGAAGATGATTTCAAACGATGTCCAAGGAGAAGAGAATCTAAGGTTTATTTCTCTTCTTTCTAAGTTTCCAAAGTTATTCATAATTGACTATTCACAGATAAGAGGAGAAGGCATCAAGCACCACATCAAGTTGGAAGATTTGAAGTTTGTCTCACCTATTGTTCCAAAGAAGAATGACATCGATTTCAAACCCTTGATTGATTCAACCATATGAGATCAATTTTTGATTCCTTTTCGAGATGAGATTCTAGATGAAATGGTTGGTTATAAAAAACAAGGTAGTGTGGACAATGTGTTATACCAAGAAGGAATTCAGGTCAATGATTCAAAGATCGACGTAATTCAAAAGACGACAATTCCAATAAGTCTTGAAGCCTTGAAGGTATTTGTGCAAAAGGTCCACTCGCTTGAAAGATTCATTCATATGTTGACATGCTTACTTCTATCAAAAGTTTTGTATCCCATGGCCCTACTTGTATTTGGAGAGTTGTGGAAGATATAATAATTGTTGTAACCTCTTTCTTTGTGTTGACAAAAGGAAAGATGGTGGTGGATATTGTCAATGTGTGTGTGTCTAGGAGTGTGAGGTTTTTCCTACTAACTAGCGGGGGTTTTACTCACATAATTTGTTTCTTTTTTATTTATTCTCTCCTTCTTTGTCTATAGCCATGTATAAAGTGAAGGAGAATTTTTGGTTTTACTAGTAGCTTAGGGTTCACCAAGAAGCAAGGGGGAGGGTTAAATGTGAAAGTGTTTTTAGAATTCAAGGTATTGAAGTCTACAAGAATATAAGGTATGGTGCGTTCACATCCGGAGGGCAAGATCACGAACCAAGGTCTCAAGGATAAGTCAAATTAAAAGCAAGAAAGATGGAGAAAAGTAAAAAAGAAAAAAAAAGTGAGCCACCAAAGCACTGTCTACAATGAACGCTCATAACTCATTCGTTTGAAAGACAAATATAATGTGCAAATATGGGTTATAAAGCTTGTGAAGAGAGCTATCTATAGCTTTTTAAATCTCTAAATTGGGAGCTCGGATGAGGGAGATATGACGATTTGAAGATTGTTGTGTCATAGATAAGAATAGGACTTGATGAAAAACTCTAAAAAAAACGTGGAAAAGAAAGCAAGGGAAAGTTATCTAGTTGAGAAGACTTTTATATAAAGGAAGAAGAGTAAGGTGGTGTAAGGGAGTTTCTTTTTGGTGATGATTTCTTTCCAATTCATGTAATGTTGTTTGAATTCTTATCAATAGATATTAATAGTTGTATCTTCTTTCTCTCTTCCTTGTGATGTTTTCTTGCCTATTCACGTAGTGTTGGTTGAGTTGTTATCAATTTATCCTGGTAGATTTGGATTTATGTATCTTCTTTCTCTCTTCCTTCCATCATAATTATTCATTAGCAATAGATCTTTGTGGTTTTGGCTCTATTTATCTTCCTTATCGCTCCTTTCTATCATCTCTACCTCATCAATTAGTACTAAGAGGAATAGAGTGTGTAGAACACTTGAGAGAAGGAGAGAGAGAGAGATGGAGGGAGAGAAAATGATGATGACAGGGATATATTATGTGAGAAGAATATAGAAGGAAGGCAAGGAGGCTTAAGACTGGTGTTGAACCGATTTGGTTCAAAATAATGCCTTGTGCCTCCTTTTATAGTGTTCTCAGGAGTAGTCCTGAAGCTTCTAGAATGTTCCAGAGAAATATGGAATATGCATTAATTTTCTATAGTAAAACTTAAATAAAATAATGTCTTACATATTACAATAGATAGTGTAATGGTCAAGAGTTCGACCCATGTAACATAAGGTCATGGGTTCGAGTCTTGCCATATCATGACACTATTCCCTTTTTAAAATGACGAGTGTCACGAGTCGTTTTGGATTGAGGACCTGGTTTATCTGGATATTGACGATGGAAGTCTTCAAGAAGAGCACGAGCATTGGTCACATTCTCTATTGGTTCCCAAGTACGCTCGTTGGGACTGTATCCTAGCCAATCGACTAAATAGTAGAGTTTTTTTCGAACAATCTTGGAATCGAGGATGGTGACAACCTCGTACTCAGGTCCATCTTCAAGTTCGATTGGGGGTGGAGGTTGTGGAATACGTCTTGGGATGGTGCTGTCTTGATAGGGTTCGAGGAGAGAACTATGAAACACTGGATGTATGCGAAGTTGCGGGAGTAGATCGAAACGAAAAGCGACATCATCAATCTTTTCAATAATACGGAAAGGACCTATCACCGATAATCCAACTTCTCGCATGGGCGAGTAGTCTTGATGTGTCATCGTAGTAGCTATACCCGATCTCCAATGTTTAAACTGGATGGAAGCCGATGACGATCCGCGTAAACCTTGTGTGTTGGTTAAGCTTGCTGTAGATGAGTAGATAAATCTGTTTGTATCTTGCATAACCGCTCCAAACGATCCTCTGCACAAGGATTTGTGGGTAACTCTAGGGTTTCAAATACACACCACCGGGGTTGACAACCCATATAAGCATAAAATGGCGTAATAACTCTGGGGTTTCGATGAATGGACAGAGTTATTATAGGAAAATTCGGTGAAGTGGAGAATATCCGCCCACTCATCCTAAAGATAACTTAGAAAGCACCGAAGATACTGCTCCAGCATTTGATTTGTTCGTTCTACTTGGCCGTCGGTTTGCGGGTGCTAGCCAGAGGAGAGGTTACACGTGACCTTGAGCATTTTAAAAAGGTGCTTCTAGAATTTTGAGACGAACTGGGGTCCACGGCCATGATACTGACATACTTCACGCATGACAATTTCAGTGGTTTCTTCACTGGAGATTTCCTTAGTACATGGCAGGAAATGAGACATCTTCATATATTGATCTACTACTATTAAAATCACATTGAATCCCTTAGAGACTGGAAGATCTGTGATGAAATCTAGAGCAATGGATTGCTACCGCTTGCTTGGAATTGGTAATGGTTCTAATAAACCATATGGATGATGCCTTGGCATTTTTGCTCTGCAACATGTATCACAAGTCTGAAAAAAATCTTCAACAAATTGTCGCATACAGGGCCACCAGAATGATCGTTGTACTAAATCTAATGTCTTAGTATTACCAAAATGCCCAGTTGTATATGTGTCATGACAGGTTTGGACTACTCGAAGGCGACAAGAACCATTCGGAACATACAAGAGTTTCTTAAAGAATAGTAATCCATCATGACATTCAAATTGTATATAGTCTGTACCTGGTTGTTGCAACTGTGACAAGATGCTCGAGAGGGATCAATTTGTGCTAGAATGGCTTCGGCAAAAGCATTTGTCTTCAAGTCCTCACGTATGGTATCGATAACATGGGAATCCAAGGGCATGCCGAAGACTTGTGTTGCTTGCAGTCGTGCCGGTCCCAAGATTACTTGCTTTTGGTTATCAAAAGCCGTGGTGCTAGATACGAATGGCGTGATAATGCATCAGCCTTCCCTTGGTGCTTCCCCGGACAATATGTAATTTTGAAGTGGAAACACGGGAGGAATTGGGCCCACCGAGCTTGACGTCGATTTAACACACGAGCACTCTGACAGTAGGCAATGTTATTGTGATCACTGAATATGGTGACTTGATGAGAGGATCCCTCTAGAAAATGCATCCATTGCATAAAAGAGTTCACTATTGCTGATAGCTCCTTATCATGAAATTCATAGTTGATTTCGGCGGCGTCAAACTTGCGTGAGTGTAAAGCCATAGGATGTGGCTTTTCATCATTACCTTGTTGTGACAGAATGCTACCCAATGCGAAATCCGACGTGTCCGCTTCCATGATGAATGGTTTTTCTGGATCAACATGAGCTAGAATAGGAGCCGATGTAAATGCATTCTTAAGATTCTCAAAAGCCAGGTCCGCTTCTTTAGACCAAACGAATGATTGTCCCTTCTTAGTAAGTTGTGTGAGAGGCAGAACAAGCTTTGAGTAATCCTGTATAAACTTGTGGTAGAAATTGGCAAAGCCTAAAAAGTATTGCACATCTCGCAACGAACGTGGAGTTTGCCACTCTACCGCCATTTTGACCTTAGCTGGATCCATGGAGATGCCTTCCGAGGAGATGACATAGCCCAAAAATTCCACCTGGTTGCACCCGAAACTACATTTTTCCAGCTTTGCATAAAGACCATGTTCTCCAAGTCGTTTTAGTACTAACAGTACATGAGAATCATGCTCTTCTTGGGTCTTTGAATAAACCAGTAGATCATCCAAATAGATGATCAAACAAACATCCAAGAGATTTCGGAATATATCATTTGTCATGTGCTGGAAGACTGTTGGCGCATTAGTAAGGACGAACAACATGATTGTATAGTTGAAGTGCCCATATCTGGTGCGAAACACAGTCTTCCATTCATCTCCTGGTCGGATCTGTACGAGGTTATATTCTCCCCTCCCCGTAAGTCACTCTTCGTGAAGAACCTTGCACCATTGATCCGTTCTAAAAGACTTGAGATAAGGGGAAATGCATATGTATTTTTGATGGTAACCTTATTCAAGCCACGGTAATCTACAACGAGACGAATTGATCCATCTCCAACGGCTGGAGATTTCGAGTGTCGAATGAAACTATTTTCCAAATTCTCCTCTATATAGGCTCGAAGGAATTCTAGCTCGGTTGGGGACAAATTGTAGATCGGTCCCCATGGTGGCTCTTTTCTCGGTTGTAAATCGATGGGGCAATCATACGGTCGATGGTGAGGAACCCTATTGGTTTGTACTTTATCGCACACATCGGCATAATGATGATGCTTTGTTGGAAGTTGAATGGTGGACTCCTCTTTAGTGGTGTCGGAGGGTTTTGGTGATATTGCGAAGAGAAACATTTCTTCCTTGCGTCCTTCTCCCTGGAACTGATGTAGCGAAATGGTTGCAATCTTGAGTAGATCCTCGGTCTTGTCGATACAGGATTTCTCTTGTTCTCCAATCTATGTCTGGGTTATGTAATTCGAACCATGGTAATCCTAAAACAATGGGATGTTCTGGGATACTAATTATATTAAATGATATTACACACGCTAGATTATCTAGGACAATATTAATGCCCTCTAACTCTTCTATGATATTTCTGGAAGCAATGCAACGACCATCAATGACTACTATAGAGGCTGGACACAGGAGTTTTCTGAGAGATATCTGATGAGCTTGGGAAAAATTCCTATCCATGAAGCAAGAATTAGCTTCGGAATCTAGAAGTGCTAAGATATGTACTGGAGGGGTACTTTTATTACTAACTGTTACTTGGGCTACGAACACATTGCTAACTTGCTTAGAGGGAATGGAACCACTAATGGGCTGCACATATCTAGGTCTGTCCAACTAAATGGCTCCTATTTGGGCTGGACTTAGTCGTTTAACTCTTCTTCTAACTGACTAAGGACATCAAATTTGTTCGCTAGATTTTAGCTATTAGTACTATTAGGACTATCAGATATTCCTACTGAAATAGACTCAGGTTTAGTACAATTAGAACTATCAACTATTTGCTTTACCTATCTTCTTGGCCTATGGGGACAATTTACTACAATATGCCTTGGTCCACCGCAATAAAGACATAGTCGATTTGCTCGACGTCGTTGCTTTTCTTCTTCCAATAATGGTCCACGACGACGTGTAGTGTCAATCTCCATCGGAGTCGGAGTATTCACTGGAAACGCATTATATGACTCCCTCGGAAAAGGTTTCGCTACCACTAAGGTTTAGGTGGGCTCTGATCTTGCCCTCGACATCTGGAATTGCCGTTCGGAACGTCGTTTGAAAAGGCAGTTGTCGCATCTGACCACGCAACTGATTGCTTCTGTTAATGACTTTGGTTCTTCGGGGAAGGTCAAGAGTAAATCCTTGACATCGTTCCGTAAAACATAATGAAATTGCTCCATCAATGCTTGATCATCCCAAGGAATATCGGTGGTGAGTAGGCGAAAATCTGCAACGTATGTGGAGGCGTGATGATCACCTTGGCGTAATCGTCGGATTTTGTTGATTGTTGTCCTTATGCTGTCAGTATCTCCAAAATAGGCTTTAAACTTGCTTATAAATTCTTAACAGAACGAACCATGCCAATGTTGAGCCACTAAGTAGAGTGCCTACTAGTTCCACTCGTGATGCATTGGTGGGATATCGAGAAGGATGCATCACGAGTCCCATCAAATTTTGCAGGAAGACCGATCTTGGGTTCTTTGTGAGTCCCGTGAGTGCTTGATCCTTGTTGTTGTAGTGATACAATAGTCTCTTCAAGTTGTACACGTAATGTCAGCTCCACGTGTTGTTGTTTTTCTAGCGCTATTTGTTGAGGATCCCCCAACAAACGATGATTTTCTTGTTCTAGTGCTACAAAATTTCTCTTTTAAGCACTGGAGCTCCGAGAAAACAAATTGGTATTCCTTAGCGCTAACAATTTCCATTTTACTAGGGAGGATAAGAGGATTAGTATGAAGGGAAAAAAGGGGTAAGAAGCTGAGGGAAACTGGAAAGAAGACCAAAGAAAAGGGGATATGTAAGAAGATAAAAGGAAGAGGAGGAAAGGAGGGAAAATCGGTTCAAACTGTCAGGAATAGTAATGAGACAGAGAAGAAATTAGTACTAAGAGGAATAGAGGGTGTAGAACACTTGAGAGAAGGAGAGAGAGAGAGAGAGTGAGTGAGAGAGAGAGATGGAGGGAGAGAAAATGATGATGACAACGATATATTATGTGAGAAGAATGTAGAAGGAAGGCAAGGAGGCTTAAGACTGGCGTTGAACCGATTTGGTTCGAAATAATGCCTTGTACCTCCTTTTATAGTGATCTCGGGAGTAGTCCTGAAGCTTCTAGAATGTTCTAGAGAAATCTGGAATATGCATTAAATTTCTATAGTAAAACTTAAATAAAAATAATATCCTACGTAGTACAATAGATAGTGTAATGGTCAAGAGCTCGACCCATGTAACATAAGGTCAGGGGTTCGAGTCTTGCCATATCATGACAACTGCAAGACCTCCGTATCGATGTACTGACTCCGATCTCGATCCTACTACGACAATATGAGTAGTATGCAATTGTCCAAGAACTATGTGTTCCATGCTCGGACAAAGCTCATAGAAGTGCATTATCACTTTGTGCGCGAGCGGGTCCTCAACGGTGAAGTCGAACTCCGGTATGTCGGGACGTATCGGTAGGTTGCCGACATCTTCAGCAAGCCACTCGGAATCGAAAATTTGCCACATTTTTCGGAGATGCTTGGGCTTCAGCATCTCGACATGCCACACTTGAGGGGGAGAACCGGAACAGAAATTGGGAAAATAGGTAAGTTAGGAAAAGAAGTTGGAGAGAAGGAAATCGAAATAGGGGAGACAAGGATGAAAATGTAGCCAAATCTGAACAAGTCAGAACAAGTGGCGATGGCGGTAGCGTCAAGAAGGACAGAGCTGACCGGAAGAAGAAGGCCAAGACCCGGACATGGTCCGATGTGGTGAAGGGCCTGAAGGTTAAAGAGGAATTGGAGACAACCAATTCAGACAAGAGCTGGAATAAATCAGAGGCAACTGATTTGGAAGAGAAGTTCTATTTGGTGGAGCCAAATCAATAGAACGACAAACAGACAAGAAGGCAGCGGAAGTCGACACCGACATGGAAGAATTGACCGGTCGAGAATCGCCGAAGTCACAACAAAGAAGGCATTGAGATGGGCCTTATGAGTAGACAAGTCGACCGAGAAGGTCAAGGTGCGCGGAACCGAATGGATCGTGGAAAGCGGGACAGGACAGGTCGAGGAGCATGAGCTAGCAAGTGTCATAGACACTATGGAATGTAGGGGGTTGAACCCATGACCTCCTGGTCTTATTGGGCAAGCTTACCAATTGAGCTACATCCATGTATGCATTATTGTATTGTATAAGTTTCAACTTATTACATTCTATGTTAATCACTAGAACTTTCAAGAAACTTCTAGAGAATGCATCTTCATGCATTCTCTAGAAGTTTCCATGCACTCTCTAGATGTTTCCTACCTTGCATGAATACCACCACATTCTTTTATAAATACTTTGGTGCACCTTGATTACAATCAAGGTGAACAACACTAGTTATGGAAACATAACTTAGTTCTTGCTCTTTTGTCTACCTTCTCTCTCTCTCTTGTTCTCTTGTCTATGCTCTCTTTCTATCTATATATCTATCTTTCGCTCTCTCTTAATATTTAGCTCACCTACTTATCCCTGTCCTGGTCTACCCGTCTATGACAATTTGTTCATCTTCCCTTCTTGTTACCATATCCAACTCGGCCTTATGCCAAGTAATGGAAGCCTTGGAACAACTTGAATTAGAAAATGAAAGCCTTCGGCAATAATTACGGGAGCTTCAAAATAGCACAGCCAACAACCCTCCACCAGTTGAGCCTCACCTTCCGTTAACACCTAACCCAACCCCGTCCTCTTCCCATTCATATGTCCTCGAACCTAATGTCAGCCTACTTGACAAATTCAACGGCTCGAGGGCGCATCTTCGTGGGTTCATCAATCAAATTTGGCTTATCATCCGCTTACAACCCCAACGTTCTGCTAGTGATTTCTCTCAGGTCGGCCTCGTTGGCACCCTTCTCTCGGGGCCGGCACAAGTGTGGTTTGCACCGTTGATCGAGACCTCATCTCCACTCTTAGACAACTTTCCTGCCTTCCTTGTGGAGCTTGAAGCCACATTCGGAGAGACAGATCAACGATGAACGACACTCACGAAACTCTATTCCTTACAACAGGGCTCTCATCCAACTTCTGCCTATGCTTCAGAGTTTTGTTAGATCGCGTGTGATGTCAGTTGGGATGACCAAGCTTTATGCGACTTGTTTCGTCGAGGCCTCAGATATGATGTCAAGAATCTTCTCTTAAACTTTCCGGAGACCACATCATTGTCCCAGGTAATCTCCCAAGCCATTCAATGTGATAATCATCTTTTCGAGCTTCGGCAAGAGGAACGACGGACTCGAGGCTTTACGGTTTTTCAACACATGATGAACAATATATTTCGGGAGTATCTTGATCACTTCGTGGTGATCTACCTTTACGACATTTTAGTTTTTTCTTCCAACATAGAGGAGCACATCTGACACGTCCGATTGGTTCTATCCCAACTTTGGGAACATGGACTTTATGCCAAAAGTGAGAAATGTGAATTCGATCGGACCTCTGTCGAATTCCTAGGCTATGTGATTTCACTCTCCGGGATCATAATGGATGCATGCAAGGTAGCGGCAATAACCGATTGGCCTGTCCCTACTCGGTTGAAAGAGGTACAATCATTTCTCGGTTTTGGAAATTTTTATCAATGGTTTTTCCTCTTTAGTGCAACCTCTAATCATCCTTACTAGAAAAGATACTCCATTTCTTTGGACCCCTGCGTCGCAAAGTGCTGTTGATGCCCTCAAGGCAGCTTTCCTCACAACCCCAGTGTTGGTCCACCCCGACCCCACAAGGCCCTTCCAAGTTGAAACCGATGCCTCCAACTTTGCCATTGGAGTTGTCCTGTCCCAACCAGACGATGAGGGCACACTACATCCTATTGCACTCTACTCTCAGAAGTTTTCCGCCATGGAAATCAATTATCCATTCTACGACAAGGAGCTTGCAGCAATCATATCTTCCTTCACCGAGTGACAATCCTATTTGGATGGGGCCCAACATCGAATCCAGGTGCTGACCGGCCACAAAAATCTAATTTACTTCACCACCAGTCGTAGATTGAATCAGAGGCAAGCCCGATGGTCATCTTTTCTTGTCGACTACGACTTTTAGATCTTGTTTTGACCTGGAGTTCAACATGGGAAAGCTGATGCCCTCTCTCAGTGTCCTGATTTTGCATTGTGCCCAAGAGATGACGCATATTCACAACAATCCCATTGTTTGTTGCGGTCCGATCAACTTCAGATGTTTGCCACCTGCATGTTGCATGATGATTCTTTGCTCAATGAGATTGCCATGGTAACCACGTTAGACCCATTCACTAAAGAAATCATAGCCCGCATCAATGACCCATCTCCAAGCATGAAAAGCTCATATCTCAACCAATTTACAACCCGGGATGGGTTACTATATCATAATCATCTCTTGTACGTTCTCGAAGGATCATGTCGGACACGGGTACTACAAAATTGTCATGATGATCCTCTTGCCGGCCACTTTGGGGTCACGAAAACCCTGGAATTGCTATCTCAAGAGTTTTTGGTGGCCCCAACCTTGGAAATTTGTTAAGGAATTTATCAAGACATGTGATGTATGTGCTCGGTTCAAAATGCTGCACCATCAACCATATGGTCTTCTCCACAGACTCCCCATTCCAAGTCGATGATGGTTCTCTCTATCCATGGACTTTATCACCGACCTCCCTCTAGTTGGTGGCCATGACATGGTGCTAGTAATTGTCGAAGATGGCTCACTTTGTCCCATGTTCCAAAACCATTTCTAGGGAAGAGACAGTTGACCTTTTTCTTAAAAATGTTGTCCGATTACCTGGCTTACTCGAGGATATCACCTCTGATCGAGGTTCTCAGTTCATTTCCCAATTTTGGTGAAGACTTCTACAAACATTTGGGACTTTTGTAAACTTGTCCTCAACATACCATCTTCAAACTGATGGACAAACGGAACAAGTCAACCAAATCCTCAAACAATACCTTCGTTGTACCATGAGCTACCAACAAGAGGATTGGGTGGGCTTCCTTGCAATGGTAGAATTTTCCTACAATAATAGTATCCATGCTTCGACTAAGGTTTCCCCCTTCTTTACAAACAATGTATTTCACCCTCGTTTCAGCATTTCCATACGTACAACTTCGCTCAATCCATCGACAGAGACATGTGCCCGCGCTTTACATGATGTCCATCGTGATCTCTCCTTGGAGCTCTGTGTCGCTAGCGACCAATATAAAGATCAAGCGGACCGACATCGCTTGGCTGCACCGATGTTTGCAGTCAAGGACATGGTTTGGTTGTTACGTCGCCACATCACCACCACACGCTCTTGTGCAAAATTGGACTACAAAAGACTAGGCCCTTTTTGTATCATCGAGTGAATCAACCCAGTCACCTTCCGGTTAGCACTTCCTCCAATATTAAGGATTCACAATGTTTTTTACATTTCTCTCCTCGAACTCTACCATCCACCTCAAATTCTGGGACGACAACCTCCTCCACCGCCACATATGGAATTGCGACGAGCGAAGAATATGAGGTTCACCAAATCGTCGACTCTCGATATCGTCGTCGACAACTTCAATATTTGGTCTTATGGAAAGCTTAGCCCATTTCGGACCCCACATGGGAACCAATTACACATTTACAAAATGGTCCATACGCCATTCACGATTTTCATCAACGATACCCACATAAGCCAGCCGCGAGTTTTGGGAGGCGACCTTAGAGGGAGGATAATGTCATAGACACGATGGATGTAGAGGGTTGAACCCATGACCTCCTGGTCTTATTGAGAAACCTTACTAATTGAGCTACATCCATCTATGCATTATTATATTATATAAGTTTCAACTTATTACATTCTATGTTAATCACTAGAACTTTCAAGAAACTTATAGAGAATGCATCTTCATGCACTCTCTAGAAGTTTCCATGCACTCTCTAGATGTTTCCTACCTTGCATGCATACCACCACATTCTTGTATAAATACTTCGGTGCACCTTGATTACAATCAAGGTGAACAACACCAGTTACGGAAGCATAATTTAGTTCTTGCTCTTTTGTCTACCTTCTCTCTCTCTTGTTCTCTTGTCTATGATCTCTCTCTCTCTCTCTCTCTCTCTCTCGATGTATATATATCTATCATTCGCTCTCTCTTAATATTTAGCTCGCCTACTTATCCTTGTCTTGGTCTACCCGTCTGTGATAGTGAGGAGCTAGAGGAAAGGACCGGCAGATACTGACACCATGATCTGACCTCAAGTTGAGCTTGCGGGGGAGTGTTGACTGGACAAGCTCAACTGAATCCGGATCGGCTGAATAAGCCAAAGCCGGATCAGAGAGTAATTGGTAGGCCATTAGAGGCCTACGGTCTTAGCCTAGTACGTAGGCATATTTCTTGGAGTTAGTGTTAGTCGCTCGTACAAGCATTGAAGTACATGTGAGTCCTTTAAGGACTTGTATAAAAGTGCCCTCTAAGCACATTCGATGTATAGAGTAATATTTTGGTAATTTGAATTTATGTTGCGCTGCTCTTTTTGTCTCTCCCGCTCTCTCTCTCTGTATGTTTTGTGAAGCTTCCATTAAACTTGCACGTTATCTGTTGATATTAGGTGTAGTCGGTTACTTCTACAAGCTTCCACATGTAATTCTTTTCAGTAACCATAACTTTAGATTAAAATGTAATCTAGGTTTACTAGGGAGATAACCCCATACAATTATATGTAGAAAGAGTTGTCCTTTTATGGGGGAGTTTGTTGGCATAAAAGGCCGACTCCTTCCACTTTGTATCCATAAGTGTATACACGTCTAAATAGTTAGGGCTTAGTATATAACCTCTAACTTAACATTGTAACGATAATCCAATTCTTGTATCTTGATTCTTAGTGTGCAGAGTTATAGAATAACGAGAGCTTCCTTTAGATCTTGAACTGTGTCTACCTTTCCATCATTTCTTCTGTCATACTCTGTGTGTTGTTTGTTGTACACATAACCAACAAGTCCTCACATTCTTCTGCACATATCTACCCCACAACGATAACCCAAATTCTTCAATTTTTGACGCATTCGTGTTGGCCTTTGATAACCGTTGACAGACATGGTTCACCTGCCATGTCGAAAGAAAATCGCGAACGTGCACCTCTGCTTCCAGCTTGTCATTGTACTTTGGGTAAGGGTATGCCATTGAATCATCTTCTTGAGCCCTTGGGCTTGCCTGCTTGGTTCGTAGGATTTCCGGTTCGTCTCTCCCTTGTCATGGGTAATCTGACTAGACACTTCGGTTGTCGAACTTGTCTTTGCCCGAATTGGAACTACTAGAGTTCTCCTCCAAACCGGAGAATGTGGTCGAATCATTTTCTTGTGCCACTAATGTTTGTAAGGTTGATTCGGTGTCTGCAAGGCTAGTTTGTGCCGCTCTTGCCTTTGTTGTGGTTGTGTGACAAAAACGGTCATTCGGTTATCCACCAAATACTTCAGGAAAATGATCTATCATTTGGATCTCTGCTACCGCTCATTTGTACCCCTCCCGTCTTCGCACCATTTTCTCTGCTTGGAGTGTTTCGTGTATGGAGAGAGAGAGAGAGAGAGATTTTACTATTGTCCCCCAAGGACAAATATAGTTTGAAAACTTTATGAATGTTAAGAATAACACCCATGCATCCATATTGGAACAAAACCCTTCAATTCATCGTGGCTTACAATCTATGAAAATAACCTATCATTATTCTATCAATTTTGAATGGATGAGAGAGAGAATAAATACAAAAACCTAATCTCAAGACAATATATTAGAAAAAGCGGATGATAATACAATGATCAATATTTACTATAAACTATAAATTAACACTATAGCTCATCATGGCTTACAATCTATAAAAATAGCCTATCATTATTCTATTAATTTCGTAATGGATGAGAGAGAGAGAGAGAGAGAATTAAATAGAAAAACCTAAATTCAATACAATATTTTAAGGAAAAAGGGGATGATAATATAATGATAAACTAACTACTAATTAACTACCAAACACATTTTATGGGTTGTGGCCATCTTACCAAAACTTGAGGATATTCCCTTTAAGCTCTACACGTGATCTTATCATCTCTGTTTACCCCTATCCTTGTTCTATATCATGTTCACTCCTTGTAACAGAGTCAAGAATTATTGTTTGAATGTCTAATAAGAAGGTTTCATCATGAAGTCGAGTTGTACTTACCCTCATAAACTTATTATTGGTCACAAAATTTTAATATAATTATTTTTTTCTCTCTTTCTTTTCAAATCATTGTTTGAATATCTAATATGAAGGCTTCATCCCTAGGATCATGTAAGATATTTTGGTTCGGAATTCTGATCTTGGGACACAAAGTTATGTGAATTTGGTGAAATTAGTGTATAACAGATCATCGAACCGTCTTGCCGAGAAACTTGTCATATTGATACAAAGGCTTTGTCACAAGGATTGCGACAGATTTTTTGGATTTTAATTCTGGCCGTTGAGCGTGAAGTAACATCGTATAGTGAAACATTTCGAGTGACAAGAGTTGAACTCGTCACGTCGACCGAAACCCAAACGACGCCTGAGTGGATAGGTACCTGACCACCAAAATCTCCGACTGTCCCCAAATGCCGACTTCTCCCCAGAGAAGGTAAGCCGCGGTCCCTCCAACCTCTCTAATATCTTCCCACTGTCGAAAATGTGGTCGGCCACGAACTTCTGGCACCCATCTTCCCCGATTGTCTCGTCCTTCATGTCCTCTAGAATGGCATGCTGATGTCTGGGATGCAATCCCTCAGTACCTTATTCATTGCATTTACCATGTGTGCCACCGAGTTTGTTCCTCCTTGCGGCAGGGTACACATCCGAACTAAGCCGAAAGGGGTTCGCATCGTCATAATGTCCCTGCTTTCGACGACTAGTTGGAATTGGTCATACCCTGTCACCGACCGAGTAGATCCACCTTCTAGTGAAGGACTTTGCAAATTCGTTGATGATCGGCCTGACCCTTGCATTTCGAATTGTCACTCTAATGATGGGTTTAGGGGGATGTGCCTTTCTTCTTCGGCACCGTAGCCACCTATTCAAATAAGGGGCGCTCAATAGTTCAAAGATCCCCTTATCGACCTTCTCCTTAAGTAGCTCCATTAGTTTCGGGATGTGAGCTCTTAGTACCTGAATCGGTTTAAGGTTCTATAGTACATGGGGTATCGTGAATATCACCATCGGCTCAATGATGGATGGGTCGACGCACTCGATCTTCTCTAGCAAGAATGTGAAAGCCCTCCTATGACTCTTGATCGTCCATGGAATCGGTCCTACTCCGCGGGTTGTAGGAAGCCACCCCCACCGATTTTGAGCGTCCGTAACATCTTCTCGAAAAACTGGTGCCCTATGTTGTGCGGTGTCGTGAAGATTTTCGGCAATGGTGTGAAAATCACGTAAAACATACGAAATCGAGTATGAAACATATAAAACAATAATAGTGAAAATACTATTTTAAATAAGTTTAATATCTTAGTTCAAAAAGACAGAGGTCTTCAAGAGCTTTCGAATGCACTTTACTACATAAGAAACAGACATGTAAGTCTCAAGTTATGAGGATAGGAAGTTTGCAAAGGAAAAGAGAAAGATAAAACTATGAGAGATCCCACATAGACAGAACAAATAAAGATCAAACCATATATAACGTAGAGCAAAAGCTATTATCTTTGTGACTTGAACTAAAGTAATTAGTTAAGTGGGTGTGGCCTAATTACTTGTAAAAGTTTTGGCCAACCAAAACCGGCGGCAATCGGAGCTGGCGAACCAGCGGCAACTGGCGATGGAGCCAGTGAGCCGTGGCATCAGGTGACGGAGCTGGTGAGCCGGTGACCGGCAGGCGACTCGGGATGCGGACTGGGCCGAACCAAACGGATGCAAATCGGACGGATTGGTCGGGTCGGTTGATCGCGGTGCATGGTGTCTTAAAGATATTTGATCCAAAAGCCTAATAGTATTTTGTGCATAAAAGAAAAAGATGTAAGAAAGACTCGAACTTAACACCTCCAATATAAGAAGCAATAGGCTTACCATTAAGCCAAACCATTTCTTTAAGAATTATATTTTTATCATTATAGCTTTACATGTAAATTCTCATGTGTGAGAGCTTAGATGATGACATGGCAAGCATGCACTCCGTGCATGTCTTGCACCCTCACATGCGCCATATGCATGGGGGCATCTATAAAAGAGTGAAGGAATTAAGCAAAAGGGGGATTTTTGGATCAAGCAAGCTTTGTACTTTATATCAAAATTAATATTAAGAAGAAAATTCGTTATCCAATTGGTGTATTAATCAAGAAATTAAGAGGAAGAAAATTCATCATTCCATTTTTATCTCTCAATCTAAAGTCAAGCATTCTATCTTATCTCAAGCTCTCTCTCTCCCAATCTATCTTAAATACTTTTTCGCTAAACTAGTACAAACTTCGAATCCTTCCGGTCCAGGACCCCGACGGTTCCGCCTCACAATCTGCGTGTAGTGATGGATCTTCACGACAGCAGGTCTCGCAAACTTGGGTTGGTTGCGACCCCCTTTATCTGTTCCCAGTTATCCTCTGGTAAGGGTGCTGTGACTGGCCTTAACTTCCGGTCCATAGTCTTGTACATGGTGCTAACGTTGGTGGTCTGACCCGCCTCGACCATCTGTCCAAACTCGATTTCCCGATACATGTCAACTGAAATGACCGGAATCGTCCAGTCTACACTCAGGCCTCCCTTGATCACCTTCTCGATCTCCCCAAGGGTGTCGTCGAACTAAACCACCTCCACGGTGTTGTAAATGAGAGGCCGGCCACAATCAGATAACAAGTCATATGCAAAGACAAGAAAACAAACCAAACCGAAACAAAAAATGACACAGATCGTGAGACAAGATATTAATGTGGAAAACCCTAAACGAGAAAAACCACAAGCGTACACAAACTTTGAACTATATCAGTATAATAGGGGGAATATAACGAGAAGCTTCAAGGCAATGACCCTGAGATCTTCTTCGTCCACAAATGCCAATAGAGTTACTCACACACTCTCTTACTCTCCCACTCTAGTTACAGAGGCAACAACTCACTATAACCTTTTTACAACAATGATAATCATCATATCTAACTACTTGCCCTAAAGATATTCATACTGATATACACAAGATGAGCTATTTACAAATATAGCCCAATAAGGGCACATTGAGGGTGTTTACAATTATAGCCTAGTTGGATTCAGTTGATTCGGCTATTAGCCAAATCAGTTATCGATAAGTTATGGGTCAGCCGATTTTTTGGCCTCGACTCGACTCCTTTTATTTTGGCTCGTGCTCTTCCCATGTAGAGGGGCTTGTTTCGTAACACATAATGTTGTTGATCGAGTCATCATGATCCATTGCTCCACATTCCTTCAAGCATCCCTTGATTCCTTGTTTTTCCTAGGTGTTGATGCCGATTACTGTACAACCTCCATTACCGGAGTGTAGAGAAATGAATCGTCAATCCACAAAAAAAGGAATACGATGAAATACACAACTCTGATACACAAAAAATGGTGTGCACAAATTTAACGTGGAAACCCTAAAGCGGGAGAAACGATATAACTAATGATACCAAGTCCTGACGGAATAAAAGTATGAACCTCTAGATAACCGGGGCTCCACGGAGAATGGAGCTTCACTATATAGTGGATATACAACATAGAGATCAGAGTACAACACTCTCTACATAGAGAGTAAACAACCTCTCAGGGCTCTTGGCGTATGTTGTTACTAAACACAGCTATGGCGCCACTCACTCACTCCTGCTCTCACATACTCTCTTCTCTATCGCACTACGCTACAGAGGCTCACACATTCACCCGTTCTACTTCTATCTCTAATCAAATTGTTTGCCCTAAGTGTATTTATACTTATGACCTGTATGGGCTATTTATAAATGTAGCCACTACTATTATCATTCCTATTATTATCGAATATTAATAATAGTCTTGCTAATCAACCGACTCATCCGTCGACTGTCGGGTTGGTCTGACTAGTCAGCTTGGTCATCAACCATCCGGTCAGCCCGACTTGCCGGTTGTATCTTCAACCTCGATCAACTCTCTCTGAGTCGACTCCTCAACAATCGGTTCTCATCCAATCAGTCGGCTACTCCCTGGCTTCTATTGTCGGCTCTCTCCGAATAGTCGGTTCCTCCCACTGGAGGGACATATTCCTGACAAACTCCCCCTTCACTCTTGTGGGGAGAAGTTCGTTATTCCTGTCCTTTGTTGACAGACTAGAAGACGGTCCATCAGTAGGTTCTTTGTGAGCATGTCGGATCTATTGTCATCAATATGGATCTTCACGAGGGTAAACTCTCCTTCTTTGACTTTCTCCCGCAACCAGTGATACCTTCTCTTTATGTGCTTGGTCTGGGAGTGGTATGCAACATTCTTGGCTAGATGTATGGCACTCTCACTGTCACAATGAAGCAAAAAATCCCTTCTCTTCATACCCAACTCGCTGAGAAAGTTTCTCATGCAAATCAGCTCCTTGCCAGCCTCTACCGCTGCCATATACTCTGTGGTCGACAAGGCCACATATTTCTGCAGTTGTGATTGCCACGGCACTGCTCCCCCTGCATAGGTCATTACGTACCCAGACATGGATTGACTTGAGTTTGCATCCCTCGACATGTCCAAGTCAGTAAACCCTTCGAACATGGGTTTTCTGACACCATACCTAAGGCAATTTAGCATGCGACAACATGCTCCTTACTCTCTCCATGATTGTTCGGTTCATCCTCTATGCAAGCCCATTCAACTCAGGGGTCTTTGGTATTGTGTATTCGATTCGAATACCTTGGTCCTTACAGTATTCCTCGAACTACCCTTTATATTTGGCACCATTGTCGGTTTGGACAACCTTCAACTTTTGACCCGACTCCCGTTCAACTCTTGCTTGGAACTCCTTGATATTTTGACTTTAGTACGAAAGCCCACAACTTCCAACAGTAATCGTCGATGAAAGTCACAAAGTACTCTCCGCCTCGATGTGACAAAGCATCTACATAACACACATCTATGTGTACCACTTCCAGTGCAACATCTCTTCTTCTTGGTGGCCGTGTGTGGAATGTTGCTTTGTTCTGCTTTTCGACTAAGAAGTCGACGCACTTCTCTGGGTGCACTCCCTTTACTTCTGGTAGAAGCTTCTAGTTGGCCAATAGATGCAGTCCCTTCTCACTCATGTGGCCTAGCCTCTTATGCCATATCTGTCTTGCCAAGTCGGCTACCACATTCACTTCCGACTTGCATAGTCGGGCTTGCATCATATATAATGTGCCTTTCTTCCGTGCTCGGACCACTATAAGACTTCCTCGGCAACACTTCCATTTGCCATTATGAAAACTACTATAGCCTTCGTCGTGCATCTTTGCAGTCGATATCAGGGATGTGTCGAACATCCTTCAAAGTCAGTCGACACCTTGTCAACATTGTCAGGTAGGCTCTTTCGATTTCGGCTATCTTGCACTCCCCATTGTCACCCATCTTTACATAACCATGATCACCGGCTATGTAAGTCGATAAAAACTCTCTCGACGGAGTTATGTGGAAGGATGCACCGGAGTCAATCACCCAAGTGCATTCTTTGCTTGCGAGATTTGCATTTGTTTGTTCACAAATGAACAAAAGTTCTTCATTGCTCGTAGAAATGGTTGAAGTGTACCTCTCTTCAGGAATCTTCATGGGTTCGACATTATTACTAACACTCTTTTCCTTTATATGGTGTCGTCAATCCTTCTGGAAATGTCCAGACTTTCCACAATAAAAGCATACAAGATTACCTCTGGACTTCGATATGGCTTGAGACTTTTCTCTTCTTGCTGGACTCCTTTGCTAGTTTCTTCCTTCTACCGGTGTGTTGAGTCAAATTTGACTCTAACTGTACTAGGACACCCTTGTCCTTCCTTCTTGCTTCCTCAGTCAGGATGCTTGCCTTCACCGCTTGTAAAGACAAGTTCTCTTCTTGAGAGGAGGTGCTGAGAGTAGCCACTAGGTTCTCCCAGCTATCCGGCAGTGTGCACATCAGTAGGATGGCCTACATCGCATCATCAAGGGGAAACTTAGTTGCAGCAAGTTGATTCACATACCCCATGAATGTGCTGATGTGTTTGACGATGCTCTCATCGTCTCTGTATTTTAGCCGTACGATCTTTCTCATCAGTGAGGTTTTATTGAGGGCATTCTTCCTCTCATATAGACCTGACAACGTCTGCCACATCTTGTGGGCATTTGTGTCGTTTGCCACATGCTGAACGACACTTACATCGATGCACTGTGGGATGGTGGCCACCGCCTTTCTGTTAAGAGCTTTCCATTCCGACTCTAATACCCACTCTAAGACTTTCATACACAGACAATGGTGTACACAAATTTAACGTGAAAACCCTAAAGCGGGAGAAAACCACGGAGAACGGAGTTTCACTATATAGTGGATATACAACAACGAGTTCAGAGTACAACACTCTATACACAGAGTGTAAACAGCCTCTTAGGGCTCTTGGCATATACCGTTACTAAACACAACTAGGGCACCTCTCAGTCACTCCTGCTCTCACACACTCTCTTCTTTGTGGCGCTACGCTACAAAGGCTCACACGTTCACCCATTCTACATCTATCTTTAATAAAATTGTTTTCCCTAAGTGTATTTATACTTATGCCTTGTCTGGGCTATTTAAAAATATAGCCATTGCTAATGTCATTCATATTATTATCTTTTATTAATAATAGTCTTACTCAAAGTTGTTAAAAAACGCGTATTCTACGTTTAGAGTACATTTTAGAATCCTCTGAAGTATTCCACATATTCTACGTATTTAATAACTATTTGTCATTTCAAAAAATATTTTCATTTTTTTGAAAAAAACAACTTTTAATTGTAAGAAGTATTTAACGTATTTTACAAGTAGTCTACACGTATTCTAAGTATTCTACACGTATTCTAAGTAGTCTACACTAATTCTAAGTATTCTAAATGTATTCTATGTATTCTACACGTATTCTAAGTATTTACCGTATTTAATGTACTTTATCTATAAAATACATATTCTACGTATTTTAAACAAAAAAGTTAGAATAATTGTAGAATACTTAGAATACGCATTGTACGCGTATTTTATGCTAAGTATTTTCCAACAATGGTCTTACTAATCAACCGACTCATCCGTCGACTGTCGGGTCGGTCCGACTAGTCGACCTCGTCATCAACCATCCGGCCGTGTCTTCGACCTCGATCTACTCTCTCTAAGTCGACTCCTCAACAGTTGGCTCCTCCCAATGGAGGGACATATTCCTAACACGAAGAGCCAAAATTTGCTACCAATAGTACATGGGTGGGGTTTTAGTTAGCTGTCCGAACTACTGTGGCCCCACGCCTTAATAGCCCTCTTCAAATATCCTCTCTACCTTCGCCGCCGAGAGACTCCTGGTTACGCTTATGGTTAGACCAAACCATCAGGAACTAGATGGAGTGTTGACCCTCCTGGCTCTTCACCCTTGCATATGCCAAACCGTTATCTAGGACCTTTGTCTCCATCTAGGCCGCTGTAATGTAGGGCTCGCCCAAGATCATTGGATGTGAGGAAGACTCTTGCACAAAGAAGTGCTACTTGAATTTGACGTCACTGACCTTTAATCACACATTTGGGCAAGTGTCGTGTAGTTCTTTTGTGGCACAGGTCACCGCTGGAATCTTTCGTCTGTGCTTCGTGTTGATCGGCTACTTCCCTTTCTTGTAGAAATCTAATGACATTAGTTTTATCTCTAATCCTTGGTCAATCAACGCGACGACCAGCTCCATCACTTCTTCGATCCGAACCGGACTCTCCGTTGTAGCCCCCGCCCTATGCGGCCACATGTAGTGATTGTCGGCATACTCTTCTTCCCCCACCACTTCATCGATGTGTGTCAGTTTTACCTCGATTGGTCTCTCATTTTCCGGCTATGTCAAGAGCCGCTTCCTCTTAACCTGTTCGATAATTGCATTGTAGAATTCTTTCTTGGCAATGCCCAATACTTCTTGCAATGTGAATTCCACCCAACTATCGAGGATTCGCTCCTGTAAGACTTTCCATAGGTCTGTCGACCTCTCTATTCTTGAGATCCGCCGGAAGCTCGAAAACTTTCCCTTTGCCTTCTCTTGTGGGTCGGTTAGACCATCATCACCCTTTTTCGGTCCACTCCGGGTTTCGTACCTACCCGAAGGGCCTACCCCTTCGGCCATCCCGACCCGCTTGTCTTTGACCAGAACTTCGTAGTTCTAGCACGCAACTTCCACAAATCTCGTCTTCTCCTCCACCGGGTCATTGTTCTGACACATAACTTCATTGTTTTTACCTCTTGGACCCATCTCTCTGCATGGTCCTCCTCTTCCTTACTTAGATTCTTCCCAGAGAAGCCCTCTAAAACCACCAAACAAAATCCGGTGTTTCCTTGTCCTGGGGCTCTTACCTCCAACCCGGATACCGGCCAATGCCGAGTAGTGGATGGCTTCGGCATGCCGTGTTGTTGCTTCCTTCATTACCCTCTTCATACCACCCCGGCCGGTGTTCATCTCTAAGGGCCTTCGTGTTTCACTCATGTGTACCCGGCCGTTCCAGATGTACACCACGTTGTTCTGTTGTTCATCAATGCCTCCGCGAAATCTGTGCAGTCCTTCCGTATGTGGTCGCTATTGTTGCACCACATGCATGACTGGACATATGGTGGTCGCCGGTCATGAGAGCCGTTGTCCCTCTATGTATGAACCCTGTCTCTCACCATCATGGTGAGCTCTTCCAACACCACTCCTATGGATGGTCCACTAACAAGGGTAGCCAGTACAAGTAGGTTCGAATCAGCTCGTCTTCTGGCCTCTTCCGATCTAGTTGGCACTTCTACGACTCTTCCTCCACTGCCAGTCGGCCCCGTCAACGACCCCTCATCATTCCATTCTCACCATTTGTCGAAATGGATGCAAACCCTTTTTACCATGACCCAATTGGTCATGAGCACTTCATTTGTCTCCAAGAGCAGACCTACCTTCTCTCGATCCCTTACATCAATCGCCTTTATGAATAGCACGACTTTGCTTGTGCCAAGCACGATCCTGTCCAACATTGAGAGCTAGGTGAACGGCTTCTCAAACTTCTAGAGAACTGTCGTGATGTTTCTTCCCTTTTCGAGAAGGTTGACCCATTCCATCAACTCCTTCGACAACCGGAGTGAATCATCCAAGTTACCCATATCTTTCAATAAGTCATTCCTCGAACTCCGGCCAGTTGCGACAATCGTCTTGTACTTAGAGCAGCTCGGAATGGATGCTCGGTGTCACAACTCGAGCAAATCTTGTCAGTCGGGTTTCCTGTGGGATGTCCTGCATGAGCACCTTGGACTTATAGGCCTCTAGATAGATCATGATCTCCCTTCCATTAAACCAACCTATTTTGTCGACTATTGTCTCTATAGCCCTCTCGAGGCCTGCTGAGCTCCTTGTTGAGCGGACAAGATCAACCGGGTCCGGATTGGCATCTGGAGCCAAGAGCCGGATCGGTATCCGGAAACAACCGGCCAAATCAGGAAGACGGATCGGAGAGCCGGATTCGAGTGTGAACTTGAAGCCTAGTAGTAGCCTAGAGTACTAGGTAGTAGTTGTCTCGTAGTTAGTGTCAATCGCTCGTAGGAGCATTGAAGTACACTGTACTTCTGTCAGTCCTTTAAGGACTTGTATAAATAGTGATGTCGAGCACATTGTATGTATAGAGAGTTTGAGAGTATTTTGAATATTGTTTATGTTCTGTCTATTTGTCTATTTGTCTCTCTCTCTATCTCCCCTGTGTATGCGTACTCTCTGTGTGTGTCAACCTTTCTTTTCATATTATGTTGTTATCCAGCCGGTTTGCCGAACGCTTCCGCACGTTCACATTTACATGGTATTAGAGCGTGAGGGTTTACAACCTCTGCAGCTGACAGACGCTTCGAAGACAAACCCTAATACCCGGCAACAACAGATAGAGAACCGAAATGGATAGAGGTATGGCAAGTTCGCTTCTCACAGAAAAGCTCGATCGGAGCAACTATGCATTGTGGTCATATAAAATGCACCAGTACCTACTGGGGCATGGATATTGGAGCTATGTGGAAGGAACCAACGAGGTAGCACCAGAGCCGGCACATGAGGACTTCCCAGAATAGGAGTAAGGAGCAACCCGAGTATTGTACTGCCTCACGTCTGGTGTGCACGATCAGATGCTCAACTACATCAAAGATGCAAAAACGCTAAAGGACGTCTGGCAAAATCTCCGGAAGATTTTCGTCGCTAGTACCACGACACGGAAGTTAGAGCTCTGACAAGAGCTCAACAATATCCAATAGAGGGATATGTCTATGACCGACTACACCACCAAGATAAAGAAGATTTGCGACACACTCGGGTCCATCAACGTGACGGTGGACAAAGATGAGATGGTTCAAATCTGCCTCAATGGTCTAGCACAATGGTATGGGCCAATTCGGACGACGTTCTGCACATAGGAGAAGCCACCGTCCTTCTTAGAATTACAATCCATGTCGATGGGTTGAGGACCACTCAATCGGACAATCGGATGCTAAACACGGAGACGGATTGACCCCGTGGGCATGGAGGACGAGGTGGGTTGGCACGCAATGGAGGCAGTCGGCAACAATAGAACCGAAGGCATGGAGACGGTGCCGACAACAGTTCTGGACCCTCCACAAGTAGGGGGAGTGAAGTCGGAGCCGGAAACCAGCAATCGAAGGACGCAACGGAATGCTAGTATTGTGGCAAGAAAGGCCACCGAGAAAGTGAGTGCTGGAAGAATCGCGCCAATTCCGATAAATAAGGATCCGGCAAGGCCAGACAAGGGAACCAACACAACTCGCACTACACTAAAGGATCGAAAGGATCTGGAACCGGGAAAACATGAAAGGGGCCAGCCTTTGTGATGAATCACAAGGCCAACTTGATGAAGAAGACCACTTCCGGACCGGAGGAAGTGTGGTACGTTGATTCCGGAGCATAACGAGCCATGAAGAGTGGTTCTTGTTTTTTGAGAAACCGGAACAACCGGGGATTGTCGAAACAGGAGACAACACCCCTCACCCAATTGTGCATGTCAGAGAAGTCCCGTTAAGCCATGTCAGACAAAAGGGAAAGCTAATGAACGTAGTACATGTTCCGACAATCACAAAGAACCTGGTGTTCCTCGGGCAGATCGTTGACCAGGGGTTATAGGTGCATTCACGCACTTCAGGTGCCTCATAGAGGAAGAAGGTTGGATAATCATGCAAGGACGCAAGGACGGGAGGATGTTCATCCTCAACACCAATGACGCTGGCACCGCTATGTTCACAAAAGGACAGAAGATCGAATCAGACATAGACCTATGGCACAAGTGGATTGGCCATGTTAATTACCGGAGGCTCCAAGACCTGCAATCGAAACAAGTTGTTTTCAGATTGCCGAAATTTAGTGGTTAGAAGGTCCAAATTTGTGAAGCGTCCCAACTCGGGAAGCAACACGAACTTCCCTTCCCCACCGAAAGAAACAAGAGTTGTAACAAGCTCGATCTAATATATTCAGATGTATGGGGACCAACATAGAATGTTTGTCTTGGCTGGAGCCGATATTTTGTCTCCTTCATCGACGACTATAGTCGACATACGTGGATTTACCTCATTCAGAAGAAAAGGGAAGTTTTCGATTGTTTCCGAAACTTGCAAAGTTTAGTCGAACGGGAAATAGATAGGAAGATCAAATACCTGCGGTCGGATGGCGGAAAATAATAATTTTCCGGCCAATTCAACAATCATCTATAGAAGAAAGGAATTCAGAGACCATTTAGCTGCAGGTACACACTATAACAAAATGGTTTGGCTCAGAGGAAGAACCGGTTGATTGTTGACGTGGCAAGAGCAATGCTTGAGGAGAAAAGCATACCCAAATTTTACTGGGCTGAGGCGGTCAGGACAATTGTCTACATCCAAAACCGGATCGGGGTGAAGGTGTCAGCACACGAGCTGTATTTCGGGCGGAAGCCGAATTTAAGGCACATTCGGATATTCAGTAGCGTAGCATATGTGCATGTACCATATGAGAAGCGAGCAAAGGTAGATCCGAAGTCGGAGAAGTGCATCCTAGTCGGTTCCTCACATGAGCAGAAGGGGTATAAGTGTTATAACCCCAGGACTAAGTAGGTTCGAGTAAGTTGAGATGTGGAGTTTGATGAGTCGGCAATATGGGTACTCTCTACTGACTCCAGCCTTGGAATCCGACCCGATTCCGGAAGATGAGGCTAGTGAACTCGTAGAAGTTCAAGAAGAAGATGAAGGATTTCGTACTCCAGATGAGAGTCCAATCTCATTCCGGCTAAGTGGGCCGAATGAGCGACTGGGTCTGAATGAACAGTCCGATGAGGAACCGGTGAGTAGTGGAGACTCGACTGTGCTCTCCTAGCACAAGGAACCGAGGAGACGATACATGCACAAGGAGAAGGGGAAGAACCTAGTGTCAGTTGGAAAAATCGTCAACCAAGGGATGTAGGTGCGGTTTATGCAGCTCATGTGCTTCATCGAGGAAGAAGGCCGGATAATTGCGCAAGGATGCTGAGAAGGGAGGATGTTCATCCTCAATATTAATGACATTGGCACCGCTATGTTTGGCAAAGGACAAAAGATTGAATCCGACATCGATCTCTGGCATAAGCGGATCACCCACATCAATTACTGGAGGCTTCAAGACCTGCAATAGAAACAGGTTGTGTTCGATTTGCCGAAATTCAATTGTCGGAAGGCCCAAATTTGTGAATCTTGCCAGCTCGGTAAGCAACACCGGCTTCCATTCCCCACCGAATGAAACCGGAGCCGTAACAAGCTTGACCTAATGCATTCAGATGTATGGGAACTGGTACAAAGCGTTAGTCTTGGCAGGAGTCGGTATTTCATCTCCTTCATCGACGACTACAACCGACACACGTGGATCTACCTAATCGAGAAGAAAAGCGAAGTCTTAGACTGTTTCCAGAACCTTCAAAGCTTAGTCAAGAGGGAAACAGAGAGGAAGATCAAGTGTCTGCAGTTAGATGATGGAAAATAATACTTTTTTGGCCAATTCAACTGTTATCTGTAGCAGAACGGAATTCAGAGATTATTAAGCTGCCGATACACACTAGAACAAAACGGTGTGGCCGAGAGAAAGAACTGGTCAATTGTCGACGCGGCAAGGGCAATGCTAACGGAGAAGAGCATGGCCAAATTCTAATGGGCTGAGGCGATCTAGATGGTTGGCTACATCCAAAACCAGATTGGAGACAAGGTGTCTGCACATGAGCTGTATTTTGGGTGCAAGCCGAATTTGAGCCACCTTCGTATATTCGGTAGCATAACATATGTGCATGTACCGGATGAGAAGCAGAAGAAGCTAGATCCGAAGTCGTAGAAGTGCATCCTAGTCATTTACTCGCATGAGCAGAAGGGGTATAACTGTTATAACCCCCGGACTAAGTAGGTCTGAGTAAGACGAGATGTGGAGTTTGATGAGTCGGCATCATGGTACTCTCTACTGACTACAACCTCCGACTCCGATCCAATTTCGGAAGATGAGGCTAGTGAACCCGGAGAGGTTCAAGAAGAAGATGAAGGATTTGGTATTCCAGATGAGATTCTGATCTCATTCTGGCTAAATGGCCGAATGAGTGACTGGGTCTGAATGACCAGTTCGATGAGGAACCGGTGAGTAGTGGACACTAGGTTGTGCTCTCCCTGCCCAAGGAACCGAGGAGACGGTTACATGCAAGGAGAAGGGGAAGAAGAAGAGGTCGGAATACGAAACCGACACCAATGAGTTGGATCAGAGCGAATCCAACTCCGGAAAGGAAGAAGGTGGACCTTTTGAAATGAAGTCTGAACACGCCAAGACGAGCCTCAAACCGGGTAACGAAAAGTTACGTCGGTCAACCCGTCAGAAGAAAACCTTCATGAGGTACGGAAACAATGAGTACATGGCGCATCACTATGCATACATGATTAAAGTGGCGGAAGTGTGTGAGCTGGACAGCTATGCAGAAGCAACAACAGACGTAATTTGGCATGCTGCTATGGAGGAAGAAATGGGGGCATTTGATGCCAACAACACATGGGACCTGGTTAACCCTCCCCGACAGTGTAAACCGATTGGTTGCAAGTGGGTGTATAACATAAAGTACAACACCGATGGTTCGGTCAACTGGTACAAAGCTCGGTTAGTGGCGAAGGGATATGCACAGATCCACAGAATCAACTACGACGAGAGCTTCTCTCTGATAGTGAAGATGACAACGGTTCGTGTGGTACTGGCTGTTGTTGCGGCAAGGGGATGGCATCTTCATCAAATGGACATGAAGAATGCATTTCTTCAACTTGGTGATCTTGAAGAACGGGTCTATATGACCCAACCCTCCAGTTTCCAATCGGAAATGAACAAGTCAGTAGTGTGCCGACTCAAGAAGTCACTTTATGGTTTGAAACAAGCCCCCCGAGCTTGGAATGCGAATATCACGTACCAGTTGTGTAAGATGGGGTTTGTGGCCTCTATGTCCAACTCTTCATTGTTCATCCGGAACGGTACGGTTTGCATTTTGCTTGATAAGGTTGATTTCGTCATCACCGGACCCGAACTTGATAAAATCGGCCGAGTAAAGTCCTAGTTGTCGGATACATTTGAAATGAAGGACCTGGGGGACCTTCATTACTTTGTTGGGATCGAGGTGATCCTTACCCCCGATGGCATATTGCTCTCACAACGCCATTATGTGTTGAATAGGTTGTACAAGTTCGGCATGACGGAATGTCGAGCGATCTCTACACCCCTAGACCGGAACCTAAATCTTCGTCCCGACTCCGGCCCGACCTATGATGAGAAATGGTTTCGACAAATTGTCGGAAGCCTTATATACTTGACGATCATCCAGCCCCACATTAGTTATCTAGTCGGGGTGATCAGCCAGTTTATGTAGAAGCCAACCGTGGAGCACGTCTAGTGCGCACATCAACCATTACGTTACGTGAGTGGCACGAAGGACCGAGGATTGTTATACCGACACGGTATAACTAAAGAGCTAGTTGGATACACAGATGTCGACTGGGCTGGTGATGCATCAAACGTCGATCCACCTCCAGTTTCATGTTTTCTCTCGGTAGTGCGATTGTTGCGTGGAGCAATAAAAAGCAGCCAACAGTTGCTCTATTGAGCACTAAGGGTGAACACTGAGGCGCTACCATTGCCACATGTGAAGCCATTTGGCTTCGGTGAGTGTTGCGTGACCTCCTGATCGAGGTCCGGACCCCGATCCTGATCCATTGTGACAACATGAAAAGCATTCAGCTCTCCAAGAACCCTGTATTCCATGCTTAGACAAAGCATATAGAAGTGCATTATCACTTTTGCGTGAGTAGGTCTTGAGCAGTGAATTTGACGTTCGATATGTTCTACTAGATCAACAGATTGCCGATATCTCCACCAAACCACTCAGATTAGACAAGGTGCAACATTTTCCGGAGATGCTCGGCATTCAGCATCTCGATGTGCCGCACTTGAGGGGGAGAACAAGAACGGGAACGGATGGCAACGGACAAGGAGCTGGAGAGGAAGGAAGAACCAAGGGGGGAGATGAGCAGATAGAGGAAGCCAAGCCAACTGAAGGACTTGGCACATCTGAACAAGTCGAAGCAAGCGGTAGTGCAAGCAAAGTCAAGAAGGATAGAGCCGACCGGAAGAAGGCTAAGACCCGGACATGGTCCGATGTGGTGAAGGGCCTAAAAATGGAGGATGAGTTGGAGACTACCAACTCGGTTAAGAGCCGGAACGAATCGGAGGAAGAAAATTCGGTTCAAGATTCAGTGGAGCCAGATCAACTAAAGGCCAAGCGGACACGAACACAACGGAAGTCGAGGCCAACACGTAGGAGCTGACGTGTCGACAAGCGTCGGAGTCATAACAGCGAGGGAGCTGAAATGGGCATGTTGAGCATACAAACCGACTGAGGAGGTTGAGGTGCTCAGAACCAGAAGGGTCACTGCAAACGAGACCAGACCGGATGAGGAGCGTGAACAAGGTGGAACGACGCTAGAAGGAGTCAGGTGGAAGGATCGTCTACCACTGACACTGACACCATGATCCCACCTCAAGTTGAGCTTGAGCATGATCCCACCTCAAGTTGAGCTTGAGGGGGAATGTTGAACGGGCAATCTCAACTGGATCTGGATCGGCATCCGGAGCCAAGGGCTGGATCGGTATACGGAAACAACCGGCCGGATCGGCCAAATAGATCGGAGAGCCAGATTCGAGTGCGAACCGGAAGCCTAGTAGTAGCCTAAACTACTAGGTAGTAGTTGTCTCGTGGTCAGTGTCAGTCACTCATAGGAGCATTGAAGTACACTATACTTCTGTCAGTCCTTTAAGGACTTGTGTAAATAGTGTTGTCGAGCACATTGTATGTATAGAGAGTTTTAGAGTATTATGAATATTGTTTATGTTCTGTCTGTCTGTCTGTCTCTCCTGTGTACGCGTACTCTCTGTCTATGTTAACCTTTCTTCTCATCTTCTGTTGCTATCCGGTTGAGCTGGTTTGCCGAACGCTTCCACACATTCACATTTACACTCCTTGAGCATTCACAAGGCAGTCCATGATGGCCGCCATTGCTTTTGCAAACTCGCCCCCTCTCATACTGAAACTTCCTTGGTGCCCTTTCATGTCGGGTTTACCAAAGATTTCGCGGATATCTGCGGCTTGCGGGCTCGGGCAGGACCACCGGGGTATCGGTCCGAGTAGTGTAAGAATGAGTGGGAGCTGAGGTTTCTAGTAACCGATCCGGCCTAGTTATCGGAATCCGTGTAGTGAGCACATGGGCTCGCAGAACCATATCCGATCCGGCTCCGTCACCGAATTCAGATATATGAGAACATGAGCTCTCAGACGCTGTCAAGAGGATTCTGGCTACTAGGAGAAAAGGAGTCGCAGGGCGTGGGAACGGGGGTGTGCACGGATGCACACGAACATGTGTAAATACTTATGTGCATTGAATACTAGGTAGACTGATTTAATAGAGAGGACTTGGAGATATGATGTGAGAGAATCGAGGAGAGAATTTGAATGAAAAGAGGTTGTCTTTATAGCTGATGTAACGGTCTCACCCTCCTCGACCTATAAAAGGAGGGGAGAGAAGACTGAGAGGCCATCCATCGATTGGGGAATGAAGTGTTGTCAGATTGAGCTTTGTAGGCTTCCCTCCTATTCTCTATTTCCGGTTTTCACTATCGTCGTGTTGTGAGGCCTCTGTTTCGCTTAGGTAGCCTGTGTGCACCTAATCGGAGGCTCGCTAGTGTCTTCGTGCCTGTGTGTTTGTAGCGAGCTCGAAGCTCTTTGTCGGTAGCGTCTGGTTCTAATCTTTCCTATTTTTTCTTATAAAATAGTTCGTTGAGTCTCTCCTGGTGTTTGTGTTTCCCCATATTCTTGTCTCTGCCCTACTCCTGTTGATTTTGCGTGTTCGAGTGAGTGACCCTATGCGCTCGTTGCTGCCATATGGCAACAGGTCCATAATTTTTACGTCATCAAGCCCATGCACTCACCGTCCAGAATTTGGGGCTCAATCCGGATTGGGTATGTGCCCAGAAGCCATCCAGGAAGGATCCGAGCACCACTCCGGATAATCTATTTTCTCTCACTAGCTCCTTGGCATTTTTGCTCTGCAACATGTATCACAAGTCCGAACAAAATCTTTGACAAATTGTCGCATACTGGGCCACCAGAATGATCGTTGTACTAAATCTAATGTCTTAGTATTTTACCAAAATGCCCAGTTATATATGTGTCATGACAATTTTGGACTACTCGAAGACGACAAGAACCATTCGGAACATACAAGTGTTTCTTAAAGAATAGTAATCCATCATGACATTCGAATTGTCGATAGTATATACCTGGTTGTTGCGACTGTGAACAAGATGCTCGAAAGAATTTGTCTTCAAGTCCTCACGTATGGTATCAATAACATGGGAATCCAAGGGCATGCCGAAGACCCGTGTTGCTTGCAGTCGTGCCGGTCACAAGATTACTTGCTTTTGGTTATCGAAAGCTAGATCGTCGGGACACGCTGTTAGATACAAACGACGTTATAATGCATCTGCCTTCCCTTGGTGCTTCCCTGGATGATATGTAATTTTGAAGTCGAAACATGTGAGGAATTAGGCCCACCGAGCTTGACGTCGATTTAACACATGAGCACTCTGACAGTAGGCAAGCTTTTTGTTATAATTGAATATGGTGACTTGATGAGAGGATCCCTCTAGAAATTGCCTCCATTGCGTAAAAGAGTCCACTATTGCTAATAGCTCCTTATCATGAATTTCATAGTTGATTTCGGAGGTGTCAAACTTGCGTGAGTGTAAAGCCACAAGATGTGGCTTTTCATCATTACCTTGTTGTGACAGAATGCTACCCAATGCGAAATCCGACGCGTCCGCTTCCATTATGAATGGTTTTTCTGGATCTACATGAGCTAGAATAGGAGCCAATGTAAATGCCTTCTTAACATTCTCAAAAGCCATGTTCGCTTCTTCAGACCAAACAAATGATTGTCCCTTCTTAGTAAGTTGTGTGAGAGGCAGAACAAGCTTTGAGTAATCCTGTATAAACTTGCGGTAGAAATTGGCAAAGCCTAAAACACATTGCACATCTCGCAACGAATGCCGAGTTTGCCACTCTACCACTGTTTTGACCTTAGCTGGATCCATGGAGATGCCTTCTGAGGAGATGACATAGCCCAAAAATTCCACCTAGTTGCACCCAAAACTACATTTTTCTAGCTTTGCATAAAGACCATGTTCTCGAAGTCGTTTTAGTACTAACAATACCTGCGAATCATGCTCTTCTTGGGTCTTCGAATAAACCAGTAGATCATCCAAATAGATGATCAAACAAGCATCCAAGAGATCTCGGAATATATCATTTGCCATGTGCTGGAAGACTATTGGCGCATTGGTGTGGCTGAATGACATGACTGTATACTTGAAGTGCCCATATCTTGTGTGAAATGCGGTCGTCCATTCATCTCCTGGTCGGATCCGTACGAGGTTATATGCTCCCCGTAAGTCAATCTTCGTGAAGAACCTTGCACCATTGATCCGTTCTAAAAGACTTGAGATAAGGGGAATTGCATACGTATTTCTGATGGTGACCTTATTCAAGCCACGGTAATCTACAACGAGACGAAGTGATCCATCTCCAACAGCTGGAGATTTCGAGTGCCGAATGAAACCATTTTCCAAATTCTACTCTATATAGGCTTGAAGGACTTCTAGTTCACAGTTGGTGACAAATTGTAGATCGTTCCCCATGGTGGCTCTTTTGCCGGTTGTAAATCGATGGGGAAATCATACGGTCGATGGTGAGGAAGCGTATTGGCTTGTACTTTATCGAACACTTCAGCATAATGATGATACTTCGTTGGAAGTTGAATGGTGGATTCCTCTTTAGTGGTGTCGGAGGGTTTTGTTTATATTGCGAAGAGAAACATTTCTTCCTTGCGTCCTTCTTCCCGCAACTGATGTAGCGAAATGGTTGCAATCTTATGAGTAGATCCCTGGTCTTGTCGATACTAGATTTCTCTTTTTCTCCAATCTATGTTTGGGTTATGTAATTCCAACCATGGTAATCATAAAACAATGGTTTGTTCTGGGATACTAATTATATTAAATGATACTACATAGGCTAGATTATCTAGGACAATATTAACGGGCTCTGACTCTTCTATGATATTTCCGGAAGCAATGGGATGACCATCAATGACTACTACAGAGGCTGGACACGAGAGTTTTTTGAGAGATATTTGATGAGCTTGGGCAAAATTCCTATCCATGAAGCAAGAATTAGCTCCGGAATCTAGAAGTCCTAAGACATGTACTAGAGGGGTACTTTTAGTACTAACTGTTACTTGGGCTACGAACACGTTGCTAACTTACTTAGAGGGAATGCAACCACAAATGGGCTACATAGATCTAGGGTTGTCCAACCAAACGACTCCTTTTTTGGCTGGACTTAGTCGTTTAACTCTTCTTCTAATTGACTAAGGACATCAAATTTGTTTGCTAGATTTTGGCTATTAGTACTATTAGGACTATCAGATATTCCTACTGAAATATACTCAGGTTTAGTACAATTAGAACTAGCAACTATTTGCTTTACCTGTCTTCTTGGCCTATGGGGACAATTTACTGCAATATGCCCTGGTCCACCGCAATAAAGGCATAGTCGATTTGCTCGACGTCGTTGTTTTTCTTCTTCCGATAATGGTCCGCGACGACGTGTAGTGTAAATCTCCATCGGAGTCAGAGTATTCACTGGAGACGCATTATATGACTTGCTCGGAAAGGCTTTCAGTATCTCCAGAACAGGCTTTAAACTCGCTTATAAATTCTTGAAAATTGTTTAGTAATGGAGATTCCTTTTCTAACAACGGAGCCAACCATGCAATGCTGAGCCACTAAGTAAAGTGCCTAATAGTCTCACTCGTGATGCATCGGTGGGATATTGAGAAGGATGCATTTGAATCACTAAACATACCTGATTCAGAAAACCTCTAAACTATGATCGGGTCCCATCAAATTTGGCAGGAAGACCGATCTTGGGTTCTTTGTGAATCCCTTGAGTGCTTGATCCTTCTTATTGTTGGAGTCGGAGTATTCACTGGAGGCGCATTATATGACTCAGTAAAGGTTTTGCTAGCACTAAGGTGTAGGTGGGCTCTGATCTTGCCCTCGGCATTTGGAACTAACGTTTTGAACGTCGTTCGAAAAGACGGTTGCCGCATCTCACCGTGCGACTGATTGCTTCTGTCAATGACATTGGTTCTTCCGGGAAGGTCAAGAGTAAATTCTTGACATCGTTACGTAGACCATAACGAAATTGCTTGATTAGTGCTTGATCATCCCAAGGGACATTGGAGGCGAGTAGGTGGAAATCTGTAGCATATAAGGAGGCTGGACGATCACCTTGACGTAATTGTCAGATTTTGTTGATTGATCTCCTTATGCTGTCAGTATCTTCAAAATAGGCTTCAAACTCACATAAAAACTCTTCAAAATTGTTTACTAAAGAAGATCCCTTTTCAAACAATAGAGCGAACAATGCCAAAGCTGAGCCACTTAACAACGTGCCTACTAAACCCACTCATGATGCATCTGTGGGATATCGGGAAGGCTTCATTTGAATGACTAATCGTACCTCATTAAGGAATCCTCTAAACTGCGATCACATTTCATCGAATTTCATGGGAGGGCCGATCTTGGTTTCTTTATGAACCCTTTGCATACTTGGTCCTTGTTGTTGCATCGCGACTATGGTTGCTTCGAGCTGTTGCACGCGTAATGCTAGTTCCCCATGTTGTTGTTGCGTCTGTTGCTTCTATAAGGAGTTTTGTTAAAGCTCCCCCAACAGTTGTTGATTTTCTTGTTCCAATGCGACTCCGGAAAAACGGATTGATATGCTTGAGCGCTAACAGTGCCCATAGTATTAGAGAAAAGAGGAACAAGAGATTAGTATGAAGGGAGGGAGAAGTAAGAAGATAAAGGAAAAGAAGGAAGGAGACCAAATTGGTTCAAACTGTCAGGAACAATACTAAGACAGAGATGTACTATCAGGAACAATACTAAGAAAGAGAAGGAATTAGTACCAAAAGATGAGGATTAGTACTAAAGAAGGTGTAGAACTCTCCTGAGAAGGAAAGAGTGAGTGAGTGAGAGAGAGAGACAGAGAGAGACATAGAGCATGATGATAAAAAAAGATATATATTATAGTAGCTAGGAGGCTTAAGACTGGTGTTGAACGGATTTGGTTCGAAATTATGCCTTGTGCCTCGTTTTATAGTGTTCTCAGGAGTATACATCTCAGGAGACTACTCCTGAAGTTTCTAGAATGTTCCAGAGAAATCTAGAATATACAACAATTTTCTATAGTAAAATTTAAATGAAAATAATATTCTTCGTATTACAACATATAGTCTAATGGTCAAGAACTCGATCCATGTAACAGAAGGTCATGGGTTTGATTCTTGCCATATCATGATAGTATGGAGCTTCGAACCGTTATGAGATAGACCTACGAAAGCTCTTGGAGGCATGGGTGCTCAACAGTCGCGTGGAACTCACACTGCGGGAAGTGCTAGGGATAGTGAAGAAGGAGTTCCACGGCGGCATCGTCGGTCTAGTGAAAAGAAAGAGACTCTCGTTGGAGCCACAAATGGAGAAGCTAGTCGAGGTGAGGACAACATTGATCGATGAAGTGGCTGTAGAAGACGAATACGCCAAGAGCCACTACATGAGACCGCATTAGACGAATACGCCGTCACAAATTGTGATGTGCACTAGCTTGTAGTAGCATTGATTGACCATGGATTGGAGATCAACCTAATGTTGATGGACTTCTACAAAAAGGGTAAATTGCCGATCAACACCAAGCACGGGTGGAAAATACGCGCAAAGACCACAACCACGGAAGGAGCTACATGAAGCGTGCCCAAATGTTAGAGTAAAGGTCGGGGATGTCGAGATCGACCAACACTTCTTCGTGTAAGAGACATCCTCCCATTTGGTGATTCTCAGTGAACCTTACATTACGGCGGCTCATATGGAGACTAAAATGTTGGACAACGGTTTGGCATACGTGCGGGTGAAGAGCCGGGATGGTTGGCATTCTGTCCAATTTTTGACGGTTCGGCCCAACCATGACCGGAATCGTAATGATTTCGACAATAATAACCGAGAGGATTTTTGAAGGGGCTCTCAAGGCATGGGGTTGCGATAGTGGAGACACTGGGAAGAAACCCCACACCTGTACCATAGGTAGGAAATGTTGGTTCTTTGACAACGGAGGTAGTACAACAACCGGCATTGGTGGTCGGGAGAAGAAGCAAGTCAAAAGTCGTTTAAAGGCGTGTGGAGCCTTGGATCCCGAAGAATCGACAAGCAGCACTGTGGAGGCGATCTCGTTTGATGACACCCTTGGCGAGATCGAGAAGGTGATCAAAGAAGGCCTAAGTGAGGACTGGATGATTACGATCAATTCGGTTGAGATGTATGAGGTCATTGAGAACTTTGGGAGGATGGTCGGATCGGATTGGACGACCTGAGTAGATACAAAGTATAAGACTATGGACCGGAAGGTGAGGCCAGTCGTGGTACCCTTGTGGGAGGACAGCTAGGAGCGGATGAAAGGGGTAGTAACTGAACCAAGTCTGCGAGATCCGGTCGGCATAGGGCATCGATTCACCGGGGAGACGTTGCGGAAGCTCAATATCGATGGGGGTAGCTTGCTACAACCCACAAAGGAGAACCGGTTTCGGAGGATGCTCAAAAGGGACAAGAAAGCCTTTGCATTCTCGCCGGGGGAGATTAGGTGTGTCGACCCGATGATCGTAGAGCCATCCATAGTTGTTAAAAAATGCGTATTCTACGTTTAGAGTACATTTTAGAATACTCTGAAGTATTCTACACGTATTTTACGTTTTAGAATTGCCGTGTTTTAAAATTTGACGTATTCTACGTATTTATCATTTCAAAACATATTTTCTTTTTGTTGAAAAAAAAACTTTGAATTTTAAGAAGTATTTAACATATTTTACAAGTATTCTACACGTATTCTAAGTATTCTAAACGTATTCTAAGTATTCTACACGTATTCTAAGTATTTAATGTACTTTATCTATAAAATACGTATTCTAAGTATTTAAAAAGAAGAAGCTAGAGTACTTGTAGAATACTTAGAATACGTACTGTATGCATATTTTATGCTAAGTATTTTACAACAATGCATAGACCGAATGGTGATATTCATGATACCGCATGTACCATAGAATCTCAAACCGATTCCGGTGCCGAGAGCTCACATCCGAAAGTTGATGGAGCTGCCTAAATAGAAGGTCGATATGGAAATCCTCAAACCGTCGAGTGGCCCATACTCCAATCGGTGGTTCACGGTGTCAAGGAAATCCTCGCGTGTTCACGAAATGAAGCGGGACAACCAGGGTCCTGAACCGGAAGGATTCGAAGGTTGTACTAGATTTAGCGAGAAAGTATTTAAGATATATACTTAGAGATTAAGAGACGGAGATTAAGATATATACTTAGATATATACTTACAGATTGAGAGAGAGAGATATTGAGATAGAGATTGAAAATTTCAATTTTTAGAGACAATAGAATTGAATTACATAGTGCTTTTGTCAGTCCCTTGTGGACTTGTATAAAGAGTGCTCACTGAGCATTCCTATGTATAGAGTATTATTTTTTAATATACTTTTTTGCTATTCTGCTCTCTCTATCTCTCCCACTCTCTGTGTCTTGTAAGGTCTCCATTAAACCTATACTCTCTCAGTTGTTATCCAGCTGAACCGGTTTGTCATAAGCTTCCGCATATTTACTTTTACATGGTATCAGAGCGCGAGGGTTGAGAACCTCCGCAGCCCGACGAGCGATTACTAAAGACAAACACTAACACCCGATAAAGAGCCAAAAATGGATAGAGGTATGGCAAGCTCGCTTCCGACAGAGAAGCTTGACAGACACAACTATGCATCCTACTCATATAAGATGCACTAGTATCTGCTCGGGCATGGATATTGAGGTGTGAATCAAATAGCGCTAGAGTCATCACAAAAGGAGTCCCCAGCATGGGAACAAGGAGCAAGCATAGTTCTATACTGCCTTGACCAGATGATCGGCTACATTAGAGATGACAAGACGCTGAAACAGGCATGGGAAAATCAAAAAAAGGTTTTCGTCGCAAGTACCTTAGTCCGCAAGCTACACCTTCAGCAAGAACTGAACAATATCCGTACAGAGTACACCGCGAAGATAAAGGAGATTTGCGACGCATTAGGCTCCATTGCCATCACGATAGATGAGGACAAGATGGTGCAAATTTGCCTTTGTGGTCTGGCTCAACGGTATGGGCCCATCCGAACCGCTATCCTCACCTGGAAGAAATCATCGTCCTTCTTCGACCTGCAATTGATGCTCATGGTTGAAGAAAACCACACTAGTGGGTCAAGGAACACTCAATCGGATAGCTGGATGTTGTACACGTAGGCAGATTGGCCCAGGGACGTGGAGGATGATGTGGATCGACACCCAATGAAGACGACCAACAAGAGCAGAATAGGAGGCACAAAGATAATGCCGACAGTAGTTCCAGACTCTCCATTAGCAGGGGGAGTCAAGGCCACACGGGAAACTAGCAAGAGAAAACCAACACGGAATGTTGGTATTATGGAAAGAAAGATCATCGGGAAAGTGAGTGTTGGAAGAAGTGCGCCAATCCCGATAAATCCGGATGCTTCAGCGTAGTGCAAGCTTTGCCAGTTACCAACATTCCGGAGGATCCGGAACCGGAAAGACCGGAAAAGGGCAAACTTTTGTGATGAAGCACAAGGCTAACTCAATGAAGAAGATCACTTCCAAATCGGAGGAAGTGTGGTATGTTGACTCCAGAGCATCTAACCACATGACGAGCCACAAAGAGTGGTTCTCGTTTCTGGAAAATCCAGAGAAATCGGGAGTTATCGAAACCGGAGATGACACTCCTCACCTGATGGTGCATGTTGGAGAAGTCCCTTTAAGCCATGTCAGACAAAAGGGAAAGCTGATGATCGTACTACATGTTTCGACAATCGAAAAGAACTTGGTGTTGCTCGGGCAAATCGTTGACCAGGGGTTGTAGATACGTTCACGCACTTCAGGTCCTTCATAGAGGAAGAAGGTCGGATAATCAAACAAGGGCAGAAGGATGGGAGGATGTTCATCCTCAACACCAATGACGTCGGCACCGCTATGTTCACAAAAAGACAAAAGATTGTATCAGACATCAACCTGTGGCACAAGTGGATTGACCACATCAACTGCCGGAGGCTCCAAGACCTGCAATCGAAACAAGTTGTTTTCGGATTGCCAAAATTTAGTAGCCGGAAGGTCCAAATTTGTGAAGCCTCCCAACTCGGGAAGCGACACCGATTTCCCTTCCCCACTGAAAGAAACGCGAGTCATACGTGGATCTACCTCATTGAGAAGAAAAGCAAAGTTTTCGATTGTTTCTGGAACTTGCAAAGTTTAGTCGAAGGGAAAACAAATAGGAAGATCAAGTGCCTGCGGTCGGATGGCAAAAAAGAATATTTTTCTGGCCAATTCAACAGTCATCTACAGAAGAAAGGAATTCGGAGAGAGTTTAGCTACAGGTACACACCAAAACAAAATGATTTGGCTTATAGGAAGAACCGGTTGATTGACGATGTGGCAAGGGCAATGTCTTAAGGAGAAAAGCATGCCCAAATTCTACTGGGTTGAGGCGGTCAGGATGGCTGTCTACATTCAAAACCAGATCAGGGAGAAGGTGTCAGCACACCAGTTGTATTTCGGGCGGAAGCCAAATTTAAGGCACGTTCGGATATTCGGTAGATTAGAATATGTACATGTACTGGATGAGATACGGAGAAAGCTGGACCCAAAGTCATAGAAGTGCATCCTAGTCAGCTAGTCACATGAACAAAAGGGTTATAAGGGCTTAGATAGGGATGACTGATAATGATTGTCGGTGGTTGAGCAAATGTTCATAAGGAGAGGAAAGTGTGCATTCATGTTTGCTTCTGTAGGTTTAAGCTAATGGGGTTACTTTCGTCATCAACGACCACCATCATCACTTTTCGGCAGCAACAGAGACATCGACCACTATATGCATGCTTGGCCACATGCCGCACATGGAGCACCTCCATCTCTAATCCATAGCCTGCACTCAACGACCGCACCTCCTCAATTCTCGTCGGCCCAACACAACCAGCATCAGTCCGACAGGATTAATGCACAGGCGGGCTACAACGAGGTTATGGCCTCTGGTCATACATTCGATTACAACAGAGTCCATCTCCCCCATTCTCACCTTCCTCCTCTACTCCTCAGCCCTCCTTTGTATACTCAGCCCCTCGAGACCTTTCATCCCTCCTTTCCCCCTCAAATTTCTTTCCCTCCTCCTACGTTGGGGCAACAACACAACCCATCCCTTTTCCACACCAAGATCCCAACTCCCTTTCCTTATTCATGGCCACCGCACCCATACCCCACTCACTCTCAAAACCCTCCCCCCACACTTTCTACTAATTCTTTGTATACCCCCCATTACTTTCCAATATTCCCCTATTTAACCCCATGCCCCCTTTTTGTAATGATCCTCACCCTAAATTTCCCCCCAAAACTTTGTATAATTATGGTCTTACCCCTCCCCCAATCTCTAATATTGCCCCAACAGCCCCTAATATTTTCACACACTCCTCCCATGCCTCCCTCTCCATTCTTAATAATTCCACATATGCCACCCCCCCTTATTTTCACATAATTTGAATAAGAACCCCTCCCTATTTACATCTAACACCCCTCCCCTTTTTCCTATTTTAACTTATCGGCCCCAACCACCCACCCACATAATAAATCAAACCCACACAACTCTTACAAACCCCCCCGTCACCCCATAACTAAAACTTCGTCTTATACGTCTAAACCAAAAAATGTGTAACGAGGTGTGCTAAACGAATTAGTAAACAGTTTAAGCACGCCTTACACTCGTGTAAACGTCTCTTTTACATACTAGATAGGCCCCCTTTAACGTGTGATACGTACATGTGGCTAAGTAGAAAAAACTCCCATTTCCCCTTCTCCCCTTACACTAAATCATGCTGTCGTGCCTTTCGGCTCCGGATCGTTGCGTGAGTCGGGTGGGAACCACAGAGGTCTTGGACTAGGAGAAAGAAGTTCGTGAGATAGAGATTAATTATGAGTAAATAGCAAAGAGAAAGATAAGAAACTCGTGAATCACACGAGTATACTATATTAATTGGTACTTAGGGTGTTAAGAGAGAAGTAGACGTATAAATCGTGAATCCCACGAATAATTTTTGTATTGATTAATTCTTAATCCAAATAATCAACAACTCTTTACATATTTCTCTCCTCCTTATATAAGGAAGGAAGAGCTAAGCATGGCTTCATGCTTTTTTTTTACAAAAAGTGTTCATGTCCACTAAATGTGCATGTGATGCTTTTTTATTTCCTAAGTATAGGGCTCATGCACGCTAGATGTGCATGAGTTATTTTTAGTGTCTCGTCTTTTTCATATATTAAAAAATACACGATTTACCTTTTAATAAAGGTATGCATAAATAAAGGTCTTATGCGTATTAAATCTATATTTAAAGCACTTAAGATAAGTTAATGTAATGGTAAGGTTGGGGTTTGTCAACGTGGAGGTGCAGAGTTCGAATCACGCCCTGCGCAGTAGTGAGTATTTCCTTTTTTTTTACATTTATGTCTCTTTATCCGGCTCTTCCTTGCCGGTATGCCGTTTTCCTCCTTGCCGGTATGCCGTTTTTCCTCCTTGCCGGTATGCCGTTTTCTTCCGGTTCCCACCGAGCACTCCATTCTCTATCCGGAGGGACAAAAATATAATTTCCACATAGTGTGCAACCTACACTACGACAACGCACTAAAAGGCTTAGATACAAGTTTTGGAAACCACTTACTCCCACCATAGACACAACTCCCGTCTTAAAAAGAAAAATTCATAATCTTTCAAATTACGCCCTTAGTAAATTAGAAATCAAACTTTTAAACCTAGGACTTAAGTTTATACCCCCCAGCCCCCCACCTCCTAACCAATCCATTCTTCAAGAATACCAAAACCTCAGTAGATCCTTGAGACTTAAACATTCCTTTAAAGACTTCAACTGTCCCCCCTCTAAACCCTTCAAACTACCCAACCCGAATTGGAACCCTCCTACTAAGTATCCACCATTAGAGTCTATACTCCATAAACACAATATCTCTCTCTCCACAAACCTCCATAATAATATACTGCCTAATACCAAAATACCACTACACCTCCAAATAGCACTAACCAGCCTTAGAAAAAAAGAAAACAAATAATCATCCTACCAGCGGACAAAAACATTGGAGTTTGTGTCCTCGATAAAAAAACATACCTAGATAAAGCCCTAGAACATTTATCTGACATCACTACATATAAAAAAGTTAATAGTCTCCCATTAGAAGAACTTTTAAGTCGACTACATGACATAGTCAACCGTAACCTTAATATCTTGTCTCTCATAGAAATACAATTTATCCTACACAAACCTCCTAAAGGTTACTCAGTACCTAATATGTACATCCTACCAAAAGTACATAAAACCCCTGTTAGCTATAGACCAATTTGCTCATATAATGGTTCATTATTTGAACAAACGTTTAAATGGCTTCACCACCAACTCCTCCCTATACTTCTACGTCAAAAACAATATCTTAGGGACTCCCATTCCCTTGTCCAAACCTTAGAACAACTTATAACACCACCCAATAGCTTCATTTTTTCTTTTGATGTTGAATCACTCTACCCTAGCATCCCACCAAAACTAGGACTCTTAGCCCTAAAAAATATTATTTCCCCCCACTTTTCGAACCAAAAAACTAATTTGATTTATACCCTTAGCACCCTCACTTTAGAATACCACTTCCTAAAATTCAACAACCAAATTTATCAACAGGTAAAAGGAACAACCTGTTGGGAACTCGACGTTCCTTATGTCCGACGCTCGGCCACAACCGAGATTCTTTTCATACACAGAAAACAGGTAATGAAACGCGACACAAAAGAAAAGGAAGAGGAGAAATGGTACACAGGAGGTATACGTGGAAAACCCCAAAATAGGGGGAAAAACCACGGCAGCCCACGAGCTGCAAACTGTCACTATGCAGAAATATACAACAGTGAGATCACTGAGGCAACGACCTCGTGTTCTCAGATCTTCGCCACAGGCGGCGGTTACAACAGAGGCAACGACCTCGTCTCTCTCTCTCTTTTCTCTCTCTCTCTTTCTGTACAGTTACACGCTCTGATTTCTTCTTGCACCAACAAGAAGGAATGACAACTAGAATGACAACAGTAACAAAAAAGTTTGCCCTAAGTCATATTTATACTAATATGACTTTTCGGCTATTTACAAATGTAGCCTCGATGGGCTCCATCCAGCTCTCCGCAGTCGGGTACTCCTTATCCGGTTCATACCGGGCCTACACCATCCGACTCTCCGAAGTCGGGTTCTCCTCATCCGGTTCATACCGGGCCTACACCATCCGACTCTCCGAAGTCGGGTTCTCCTCATCCGGTTCATACCGGGCCTACACCATCCGACTCTCCGAAGTCGGGTTGTCCTCATCCGGTTCATACTGGGCCTACACCATCCGACTCTCCGAAGTCAGGTTCTCCCCATCCGGTTCATACCGTTTCCCATCCGGAGGGACCTGTTCTTCTCCCTTCCCATCCGGAGGGACCTGTTCTTCTCCCTTCCCATCCGGAGGGACCTGTTCTTCTCCCTTCCCATCCGGAGGGACCTGTCTACCAACACAACCATGGGCAGTAATTTTTCCGTTGTCTACGCATGTCTCTTCCTCTCATATCTAGAAAATTCCAATCCATCACCCCACCTTTTCTATTTCACTAGGTATATTGATGATGCCTTTGGCGTTTGGACTGGTACTAAACCCCAACTTTTTGAATACCTAAACTTCTATAGTAACACTACTCAAAACTCTATCAAACTAACCATACATACTTCTTACACGAAACTACCCTTTTTAGACTTGTGGATTAACTTAGATAATAATAGATTCACTTTTAATTGCTTTCAAAAAACACTTAATACATATCAATACATTCCTTATTCCTCCAATCACCCTCTCCCTGTTAAAAATAGTTTCATTTCGAATGAATTAAAAAGATATATGGTTAGAGAAAGCACATCCCTAGGTTATTTATATATGCAAAAGAAATTCTTTATGAGACTTAGGTGTTATATGTTTTATGGTTAGGGTATGCTAATGATAAAGATAGGAATAGGGCTAGCAATGATGGTAGATTGATAATGAATGTGTGATGATGAGAGAGGGCGTGAAGAACAAGACAACCATTGAGGGGTGGGGGGTGGTGCCTAGAATGGCTCCACCCCCCTCCCAAGGGGGTTCAACGTTAATGGGAGAGAGAGGAAGAGAGATGACAAAGAGAGAGAGAGAGATTAAGAGAGAAATGTTCATTCATGTTTCATTCATTTCCCATAAGGGGTTAAATAGGTACAAAGGGGTAAATCCACAAGGGTGCAAGCCCCCTTGGCATTCACACCTAGTCACTCACTCACACCTCTTTGTATCTACCACACTCACACTTACATTCACACTCATAATTGAATAAAATCACACAAACATATCAACACATTACATCTTTCACCCTCACTTATCACATTTATCAATCACCCGTACATCTCGTACGGTAACACAATATGGCACGCCCGTGGGAGAGTGCCTTGCACGTCGATCCCACATGCCTTGATCATAATTTTTCTTCGACCGGAATTTCCATCGGTCCTCTCAACGATCGACTCCCTCGATCAGAGCGCTTGACTCGAACATCTCCGTCGGTCAGCGACTCTTCTGTGACACGAACATTCTTGTTCTATCGACTTATGAACTTTGGTAACATCAACGATCGACTCCCTCGATCGGAGCGCTTGACTTGAACATCTTTGTCGGTCAGCGAATCTTCATCGGTTCACGAACTTCGGTAACATCATTTGGGTTGTCAAAAAAATGTTGTATGTATGTGTGTTCCTTTTGTTCATTTTGTGAGTTGTGTGTTGATCGCGTCCATTTCTTTTAGGTTGATGAGTTTTCAAATTTTCGTAGGTGCCCTTTGATTTTTAAAATTTGTATTATATACCCTCGAGTTTTGAAAATTTCATTCAGTACCACCAGGTTTCTGAAATTTTAGACTGCTACCCTCAACATTTAAAATTTCTTCAGGTGCCCCTTATCATTCTCTTTTTCCCTCTTTTTTTCTTTTCTTGTTTCCTTCTTTTTTTTCTCTTACTTCTTGTTTTCTTCTTCTTCAACGTCTCTTCCTCTATGTTTTCTATTTCTTCTTCCCTTTCTCTATTTCTTTCCTTCATCTCCGTTTTCTGTTTCTTCTTCCTTCTTTCACCACCGCTATGTCCGTTGTCCATGCCTGTCACGCTTTGTTCTTGTGTGTTGTTGTGTGTTGTTGCGTCTATACGGCCTTCTCGGTTCATCTCCGTCTCTGTCTTTGTTTTCGTTTCTGTTTTCGTCTCTGGCTCCGTCGTCGTCACCGTCACCGTTGTCATCACCATCACCATCACCATCCGTCGTCGTTGTTTTTCCGTCACTGTCGTCTGTCGGTTAGTCCTCGTCTAGCGCTGTCTATATGTGTCTCTGACTCTGTTTGGTCCGTCTGTCAGAACTGGCCGTTATTGTCTTTCTAGCCCTCCAGCCACTATTCGGTTGTCCGGTCCGTCGTTTCAACGTCATCACCGTTCCGGCCATCGGCTGTCCGATCATTCCTGTCGCTTTTCGGCGTGGTGTCGCCGTTCTGGTTGCTGTCCAGCCGCTCCGGCTGTCTATCCGGTTGCTGATTTTTGCTGCCGCTGGTTGTTCGTGTCCGACCCTATCTCCCGGTCCTCCATTCGTTTGTCTGGCCCATCCGGTCCGGCCATCTTCGTCGCTAATTTTTCGCCACCGCCGCTGATTATTTGCTGCCACTCCGGTCGTTGTTCAGCTACTGTCCCAACCATTTGTCCGTTGTCTTCCGGTCGTGCGTTCGGTCCGTCCTCCCGGCCACATGTCTGCTTCCCCGGCCTTGTCCGACCCTCCAGCTGCTCCGGCTGCTACTGCCACTGTCCGGCTATTCCGATTGTTTTCCGGCCCTTCCGACCGCTCTTTCCACTCTTCGGCCGATATTTGGCCGTTGTTCCTGTTGCTATCTAGCCCCTCTCTGGCCGAAACTCTCCTGCTGCGGCCGCTGCTTTGTTGGGTTTTGTGGTCGTCTCCGTCGACCGGCCATCGTCAAGCGTCGTCGTCCGGCTGTTGTACCGGCATTTGTCTGGTCGTCGGCTATTGTTTAGCCACTAACCGGCCACTCCAACTGCTCCGACTGTTGTCCGGCTGCTCTTCAGCCGTTGTCCAGCATCGTCCGGTCTGGCCGCCTCCTTTCCGGCGCCGTTCAGCCACTACGACTGCTCTTCGGTCGCTCTCCGGCCGGCGCTTCTCCAGCCTCTCCTCTGTCGATATTGTTGTTCTAGCCATCGAGCTGTCTTAGTTTGGCTCGTTCCGGTCCGTACCGGCTGGTTTTCTGGCAGTTGGTTCGGCTGCTCCCATCTTTGTTCATCTTCTCATGCCATTGGTCATTCTTTCCACCGCCCTTTCTCTTTGTCACCATCATCTCTGGCGGACCCTTCATTTTTTTCGTCTTGTTGTCCGGTCCTCCTTGTTCTTCTTTGGTGTTCTCCCGTCTTCTCCTTCTATTTGTTGTTGATGAGTTTAGCAATGGTGACCCTAATGATTATGATTACAACGAAGAATGACCGCACATTCTAATTCCTTCATATGCATCATCTTGGAGATCATGGTTTATGAACAAACTATGCTTATTATGAGTGCCACCATGATATGAATCATGCTCACATGCATTATGGTGGTTAATATAGCTGTTAGTATCAGGGTTAGTATAAGGGCCAGAGGCACACACTTAGGGTTAGTACACGAAGAGTTTGGGCTAAACTTATAAGGCCCATGGGTGTAGGAGAAACTAGGGATAGGGTATCTAGTGCAAGGAATGGTAGAGGAATTAGGGTTAGGAAAACAAGAACAGAAAATGGGGTTAGGGTTACAGGAGTAGTGATTATCCAAAGACCAAAAATGATGAGAATGATGATGATAATGCTCGGAGACATCATCAATCTACCATTTTCATCATTTCTTGTACATTGTCAATTTGATTTCTTGCTCTCTTGCACATACTTCTACCACATATCATTCCGTAAGTTCCACTCGCTCGCACATCATACTGCCGCGGATCATTCGTCGACTCTATCTCCAAAGGGGGGTTGCCTTACTGGTCGCCAAAAGGTGTTATATGTTTTATGGTTAGGGTATGATAATGATAAAGATAGGAATAGGGCTAGCAATGATGGTAGATTGATAATGAATGTGTGATGATGAGAGAGGGCGTGAAGAACAAGACAACCATTGAGGGGTGGGGGGTGGTGCCTAGAATGGCTCCACCCCCCTCCCAAGGGGGTTCAACGTTAATGGGAGAGAGAGGAAGAGAGATGACAAAGAGAGAGAGAGAGATTAAGAGAGAAATGTTCATTCATGTTTCATTCATTTCCCATAAGGGGTTAAATAGGTACAAAGGGGTAGATCCACAAGGGTGCAAGCCCCCTTGGCATTCACACCTAGTCACTCACTCACACCTCTTTGTATCTACCACACTCACACTTACATTCACACTCATAATTGAATAAAATCACACAAACATATCAACACATTACATCTTTCACCCTCACTTATCACATTTATCAATCACCCGTACATCTCGTACGGTAACACAATATTAGGGCCCAAGGTTATCCCATGCATTTTATTCTAAAGAACTTTAGAAAACACCCTTACTCCCTTAGACACACTCTCCTCTTCAAAGAAAAAACTAAAAAAACCACCCCACCCACTATCTTTAAACTTAGATATACTTGCCATACCCCCACACTAATTATCAAAGAAATGCTCAATAGCCTACACTCTAGCCTACAATTAGATCCCCAACTACAACATATCCCAAAACCCATTATTTGTTGGACAAAATCCAAAAACCTCCACTCTTTTCTTGTCAAAACTAAAAACATCCTAGAACCCCCATAAACATATTTTCTCACCCTTCATCTATCCCCCTTCCTCGTTCCTCCCTCCTTCCCCCTTACTACTATTTACTAGTCACACACATCTCCTTTTCCCCCTTCCCTCCTATCTATACTCCCCTATCATTCCCTTATATTTCACTAAAATCTATATTTCTCTCTCTCTCTCTCTCTCCCTCCCTTACTACTATTTTATATCTTCACTCATTCCTTCTCTCTCTCTTTCTCTCTCCCTCCCTTACTACTATTTTATATCTTCACTCATTCCTTCTCTCTCTCCCTTTTTTCTCCCTTCTCCCTTCCCCCTCCCCTATACCTCTCACTATTCCCTTATATTTCACTAAAATCTATATTTCTCTCTCTCTCTCTCTCTCCCTCCCTTACTACTATTTTATATCTTCACTCATTCCTTCTCTCTCTCTTTCTCTCTCCCTCCCTTACTACTATTTTATATCTTCACTCATTCCTTCTCTCTCTCCCTTTTTTCTCCCTTCTCCCTTCCTCCTCCCCTATACCTCTCACTACCTTTTTATACACATTACACTAAAATCCATAGTTCTCTCTCTCTCTCTCTCTCTCCCTTTTTTCTCCCTTCTCCCTTCCCCCTCCCCTATACTTCTCACTACCTTTTTATACACATTTCACTAAATTCCATAGTTCTCTCTCTCTGTCTCTCTCTCCCTCTCTCCCTCCCTCTCTCTCTCTCTCTCTCTCTCTCTCTCTCCCTTCCCCCTCCCCTATACCTCTCACTACCTTTTTATACACTCTCCCTCTTCCCTCGTTTCCCTCAAACCTTCTTCCCACCACCTCTTACTAACTTCCTTTTTCATTTTCCTTCCTTTCCCTTCTTATTCCCTTCCTTAATTTTCACCTTCTCACCATCTTATGTTTACTTACTTATAATTACATACCCTATCACTCATTCATTTCCCCTTATCACCATATCCCACTCACTCATCTGTCTTATCACCCTATCAATCTTCCTATCACAAACTCATTTCCCCCTTTATCACCACCCCCCTATCATCACGAACTTCCACCTTAAATCCTTACAACCTTCCATCTATTTACACTCTTATTACACCCCACTCACTATGATTATACTTTCCCTCTTTCTCCTCCCTTCCCCATTCTCAACATCCTATATAAACCACCATTTGTATTTCCATAACCTTTTGCACTGATGAGCTCTAAACGAGCGAAACTAGTTTGTTGCATAAGGTCTTTCCTTTCATTTTAATGAAAAATTCTTGAGTCTCTCTCTCTCTCTCTCTCTCTCTCTCTCTCCTCTGTGCTTAGAATCTCTTCTTTTACTATTACATTATCTAGTATATCACAAAGTCGCCCGCAGACCTTGCTACAACCAAACGGTTAATAACCAAAACAAGATCGGGGAGAAGGGGTCAGCACACGAGCTGTATTTCGGGCGGAAGCCAAATTTAAGGCACGTTCGGATATTCGGTAGATTAGAATATGTACATGTACTGGATGAGATACGGAGAAAGTTGGACCCAAAGTCGGAGAAGTGCATCCTAGTCGGCTACTCACATGAACAAAAGGGTTATAAGGTCTTAGATAGGGATGACTGATAATGATTGTCGGTGGTTGAGCAAATGTTCATAAGGAGAGGAAAGTGTGCATTCATGTTTGCTTCTGTAGGTTTAAGCTAATGGGGATACTCGATGACAACGAGTTGATTGATGTGGCCTTGAGGAAGTTGATTTTTCTGTTTTTTATTATGATGAGTGATTATGGTCTGGGAACGGAAGCAGATTTTCATGACTAAGTGAGAAATTGTTTTTTTTAACTCGTTTGTTTTGCTGTCCATACAGGATTTCGTTGATAATCAACAACATTGAGAGATGGTTGATGTCGATTGAATGAAGCAGGTTTTATTTTTCATTACGATGATTGATGATGGTGGTGGGGATTGAAGCATGTTTCCATGAAGAGAGGATAAGTAAAGATGGTGCGATGGCTGAAGCATGTCATGAGGAGATGTGGAAATTGTTTACACTTAATTTGTGGTTGTTTTTCACAGGCCATTGTTGGTAATCGGTGAGATGTTTGATGCGGATTGAATGAAGTTGTTTTTTTCTTTTGAGATAATGATGAGTGGGAAGCATATTTTTCTTGAGGAGCCGTTGTTTGAGGTAGTTGATTGTCTGTTTTTCATTACGATGAGTAATGGGGGTGTGGGAATTGAAGCATATTTTCATGAGATGAGTGTTGATGGTGTGGGAGCTGAAGTAGATGATGAGATTACTATAATATCATTTTGTTCTCATAGGTACATCATTTGGGAGATTTATATATATATATATTGTGTTGTTCAATAGGATGATTACTGATGATGGTAGAGATTGAAGCATATTTCTATGATGAGAGGGTGAGTGATGATGGCATGGAGGCCGAAGCAATTCATGAGGAGAGGAGGAAATAATCTAGACTCGGTTTGTTTGTTATTTTTACAAGAAGTGGGTGGTAATCAACGAGATGGCTAATGTGGATTGAATAAAGAATTTTTTCTATAATAAGGATGAGTGAAGATGGTGGGGGGGTCGAAGTCGACTATCATAAGTGGGTGAGGAAACTCTTAGACTAATTTTTTGTTGTTAATACAGGATTTTCGTGAACATTGGCAACATGCTAATCGGTGAGATGGATGATGTGGACTGAATGAAGAAATTTTTTCTTTGATAAGGATGAGTGAAAATGGTGGGGGGGTCGAAGCCGACTATCATGAGTTGGTGAGGAAACTTCTAGTCTAATTTTTTGTTGTTAATACAGGGTTTTAGTGGACATTCGCAACATGCTAATCGGCGAGATGGCTGATGTGGACTGAATGAAGAATTTTTTCTTTGATAAGGATGAGTGAAGATGGTGGGATAGTTGAAGCCGACTATCATGAGTGGGTGAGGAAACTTTTAGACTAATTTTTTGCTGTTAATAGAGGATTTTCATGGACATTGCGAAGATGCGAAGATGATATACAAAGAGTCTCATAGATCATCCCTAGATGAACGTATGTTGGTGCTATTGGAACATGCCATGGCCGTAAATGGAACTGTTGATTTACATGTTAAGGCATCAAATGGACTTCTATCATGAACTGTAGTGGAAGAAGTTGGTCATATTGGTCTACGGGGATGTTTACCTCTTTTTTTGATGGTGATGAATAGTATATAGGTGCAGAAACAATATTCTCAGGGCATATCTGCCATGGTGGCCCTGAAAAGATACTGTTGGAAGCAGCGCTGAATGCGATATTTACATTGAGCAACACTACGATGGAGGAGTCGTTGTTTTCTGTAGTTGAAGCTATTTGTTTTAGATGGGGTTCAATAGCTCAATAGTTTTCTACTTAATTGTGTTGAATTTTTCTTTGTAATACTGAACTTTTTTGTATATTGCCTTTGGCCACTTTATGTTAATACCAATGGAGGATATTTTTTATGGAAAAAAAAGGGTTATAAGGGCTATAACCCTCGAACAAAACAAGTTCGAGTAAACTGAGATGTCGAATTTCATGAGTCGGCATCATGGTACTCTCTACCGACTCCGTTTTTTTACTCCGACCCAATTCCGGAGGATGAGGCTAGTGAGCTTGAACCGGTCCGGGAAAAAGATGAAGAAGGGTTCGGCACTCTAGATGAGTGTCCGATCTCATTCTGGCTAAGTGGGCCAAACGAGAGATTGAGTCGGAATGACCAGTCAGATGAAGAGTCGGCGAGTAGCGGAGGCTCAGTTGTGCTCTCCCTGTGTAAGGAACCAAGGAGACGGTTCAAACGCAAGGAAAAGGGGAAGAAGAAGATGTCAAAGTACGACACCGGCAGAGATGAGTCAAATCAGAGTGAATCCAACTCCGGAAAGAACGAAGACGGACCTTTGGGAATGAAGTCCATATTGGCCAAGAGTGCCCTCAAATCGGCTAATGAGAAGTTACGCCGATGTACCCGCTAGAAGAACCCTGTAAATGGTATGGGTGCAATGAGTACATGGTGCATTACTATGCGTACATGAGGAAAGTGACAGAAGAGTGTGAGTCAGAGAGCTACGTAGAAGCAGCAAGGGATGCACATTGGCATGCCGCTATGGTGGAAGAGATGCAGGGACTTGATGCCAACGACACATGGGACCTGGTTGATCCTCCCCGATATTGCAAACCAATCGGTTGCAAGTGGGTGTAGGAGGTAAAGTATAATGTTGACGGTTCAACCGGTACAAGGCCCGATTAGTGGTGAAGGGATACGTGAACACCCACGGAGTTGACTACAATGAAACCTTCGCTCCGATAGCGAAGATGACAACGGTTCGTGTGGTGCTAGTGGTTGTTGCGGCAAGGGGGTGGCATCTTCATCAGATGGATGTGAAGAATGTGTTTCTTCAAGGTGATCTTGAAGAACAGGTCTATATGATCCAACCCCCCAGATTTCAATCAGAGATGAACAAGTTGGCAGTGTGCCGACTCAAGAAGTCTCTTTACGGTCTGAAGCAAGCTCCCCCAACTTCGAATGCCAAAATCACGCACTAGTTGCGTGAGATGGGTTTTGCGACCTCCAAATCCGACTCTTCATTGTTCATCAGGAAAGGTTCGGATGGTCCAATGTCTATCCTGCTATATGTAGATGATCTAGTGATAACCAAACCCGGGCTCGATGAAATCGGACGAATAAAGTCCCAGCTGTCAGACGCATTGGAGATGAAGGACCTGGGGGAGCTTCATTATTTTCTAGGGATCGAGGTGATCCATACCCACGATGGCATATTGCTCTCACAGCAACATTATGTGTTGAATATGCTGAACAAGTACGGCATGACGGATTGCCGACCGATCTCCACACCCCTGGACCGGAACCGAAAGCTATGTCCTGACTCCGGCCCAGCCCGCAACGAGAAACGGTTCCGATAGATTGTCGGAAGCGATATCTACTTAACTATCACCCGACTCGACATCAATTATCCGGTCGGTATGATTAGCCAATTCATGCAAAAGTCGATTGTGCAACACCTTTAGTGCGCACACCGGATACTATGGTATGTTAGTGGCACTAAGTATAAGGGTGTGTTATACCGACATGGTATAACTTAAAAGCTAGTCGGATATACAGATGTCGACTGGGGTGGTGCTACATTGGATTGTCGGTCCACCTCCGGATACTTTTTATTGTCTTAGTAGCACAGATGTTGCATGAAGCAGCAAAAACCAGCCAATCATAGCTCTATCCAGCACAGAAGTTAAGTATCGGGGCGCCACCATTGCCACCTGTGAAGGTATATGGCTTCGACGACAGCTGCAAGACCTTCGGATTGAGGTACCAACCCTAATCTTGATCTATTGTGACAACGTAAGCAGCATACAGCTCACGAAGAACCCTATATTTCATGCTCGGACAAAGCATATAGAAGTACAATATCACTTCGGTGAAGCTGAACTTCGGTATGTTCACACAGATCGGTAGGTTATCGACATCTTTACCAAGCCGCTCAGATCGGACAAGTTGCAACACTTCTCGGAGATGCTCAGTCTCTAGCATCTCGACTTGCCGCACTTGAAGGGGAGAGTTGAGACAAGTAATGACACTGGACAAGGAGCCGGAGAGAAAGAGAGAATCAAAATAGAGGGAGACAAGAATAAAAAGGAAGCTGAATCGACCGAAGGAGTTGGCACATCCGGACAAGTCGGAGAAAGTGACGACGGTAGTATTGTCAAGATAGACATAGCTCACCGGAAGAAGAAAACCAAGACCCGGACATGGCTTGATGTTGTGAAGGGCCTAAAAATAGAAGACGAGTTGGAAACTACAAACTCGAACAAGAGCTGAAATGAATCGGACACAACCGATTCAATTCAACAATTTGATTTGGAAGAGCTAAATCTGTTGAAGGCCAAGCGAACTAGACGGCGTCGGAGTCGCAACAATGAAGGAGCTGAAATGGGCCCGTTGAGTAGACAAGCCAACTGAGGAGGTCGAGGAGCGCAGAACCGGATGGGTCGCGGAAGGAGGAACTAGACCGGATGAGGAGGGAGGACACTAGAAGGAGCCGGATGCCCAGACCCTAACACCACGATCCGACCTCAAGTTGAGCTTGGAGGGGAGTGTTGAGCGAGCAAGCTCAACCGGATCTGGATCGGCTGAATAACCCAGAGCCGGATCAGTGCCCGGATAATATCCAAAACCAGGAGTTGGATCGGGATCAGGGAGCTAGATCGAAGAGCTGAACCCACATGTGTACCGGTAGGCCGTTTCGAGGTCTACATTTCCAAACTACTAGGTAGTCATGGTCCTCGTAGTTATGTCAGCCGCTCATATGAGCATTGGAGTACACAGTACTTTTGTCAATCCCTTGTGGACTTGTATAAAGAGTGCACACTGAGCATATCCTATGTACAGAGTATTAGTTTTTAATATAGTTTTTTGCTATTCTGCTCTCTCTGTCTCTCCCACTCTCTGTGTCTTATGAGGTTTCCATTAAACCTGAACTCTCTCTATTGCTATTCGCTTGAACTGGTTTGTCATAAGCTTTCGCATATTAACTTTTACAATCACCAATAAGATAACTAGATTTTATTATTGTTTCCTTCATTCAATACATAGCTTCCCCCTTGATTCTTTTTCCTCCACTCTTTTATAGATGATCCCATGCATATGATGCATGTCAGGGTGCAAGACATGAATACAATGCATATAATGCATGTGATGCATGTTTGCCACTTGACGCTAATGCATTACATGTGATGCATGATGTCCATGTCACTCATCGAAGCTCTCATGTATGAGAATTTACATGTGAAGAATATAATGGAAAATACAACTTTTAAAGAAATGACTTGGCTTAGTGGTAAGTCAATTGTGTTATGTAAGATTGTCCCTCCTTTTGGGGGAGTTGGCCGAAAAACCGAAACGAGAGTCGGCTGGCCGAAATCGGTCAGGAAGCCGAAACGAGAGTCGGTTGGCCGAAATCGACCAAAAAGCCGAAATGGGATTCGGTCAAATGGAAGTCGGCCGAATAGAAGTTCAGACAAATACACACATATATATATACATAGTCATATATATACATGAGATAAGTTAGTATATATATAGAGAGAGTCGTATTAGCTGCATATATATGTGGGATAACTCACTTAGAAAAAATAGTCAGAGAAGCGTGAAAGTGAACCCTTCTCGGTTTTCTCCTTTCAACGTGATTTTCACACCGTTGCTGAAAATCTTAACGACAATGGTGCCAAAGAAGAACGGCAAATTGCGCTTTCTCTAAGACTTGCAACTTGTGAACAAAATGACAATCGATGAATTCGCGAAGGCCTTCAACGGAAGTTTTATATACTCAGTCGACGATTTATACTCCGGGTACGACCAATTCCAACTACCCATGGAGAGCAGGGATATCACAACGATGTTCTTAGGAATAGTACTAAGATAGAGAAGGAATTAGTACTAAAAGATGAGGATTAGTACTCAGGGAGGTGTAGAAATCTCGAGAGAAGGAAAGAGTGAGTGTGAGTGTGAGTGTGTGTGTGTGAGAGAGAGAGAGAGAGAGAGAGAATGATAATAACTATGGATATATATTATGTTAAGAGAATATACAATAGTAGCTAGGACGCTTAACATTGGTGTTGAAACGATTTGGTTCGAAATAATGTCTTGTGCCTCCTTTTATAGTGTTCTTAGGAGTACTCCTGAAGTTTCTAGAATGTTCTAGAGAAATCTGGATTATACATCAATTTTCTATAGTAAAACATAAATGAAAATAATATCTTTCATATTACAACATATAATTTAGTGGTTAAGAGCTCGACCCGTGTAACGTAAGGTCATGGGTTTGAGTTTTGACATATCAGGACATTATCTACCTTTGTCGTTTTGGATTAAGGACCCAGTTTGTCTGGATATTGGCGATGGAAGTCTTGAAGAAGAGCACGAGCATTGGTCACATTCTCTATTGGTTCCCAAGTATGCTTGCTCGGACTATATCCTAACAATGCTTGTTTACGTACCCGTATTTAACGTTTAAATACGTATAGTACCTCATCATTTGTATAGTACGTACTATACCTCAATGTTGTTGAGTCAAATATCATGTACATTTGTCCAATACGGTATTTAATGTATTTATAAAAAAACAAGTATAATACGTATTTATAAAGAAAATGTAAGTAAAACCCTAACAAAAAGCAAAAGAAAAAAAAGATTTTAGTGAAAAAGAACCAAAGGAAGGGAGGAAGAAGAATAAAAGAGATGATGATGAAGAAGAAGAGAGAAAAGAAGACATAAACTTGTCCTGAGTGTGATAATCACAGAAGATAGAAGAAGAAGAAGAAAACGAAGAAAAGAAAAACCTATCATGAATGTGATAATCGTAGACGATTCCTCAATCTATGAAGGCATAATTGTAAATAATTACAATTTGAAGTAGAACATCGTGATACACACTTACACTGATTTATAGAATAGGGGAATGTCGCCATCCATATTACTACACATATTTTAGGATGTGAAATGTTCAAATGTCTTATATGCATTTTAGGATGTAGAACTATATTGTACATCACAAAATTGTGTAAGCATAGATGTTTTTTACAATATTATAGATATTTTTTAGAAAGGTAAATAATTTTCAAATTCTAGAAGTATTTAACATACTATACGTAAAATACGTATTTTATAAGTATTTAACATATTACGAAAACGTATTTAACGTATTTTTAAATTGGGAGGTACTATACGGGTATTAATACGTTAAATACGTATGGTATCCGTACCGTACCTAACAACCTTGATCCTAACCAATTGACGAAATAGTAGAGCTTGTTGGGAACAACCTTGGAATCGAGGATGGCAACAACCTCGTACTCAAGTCCATCTTCAAGTTCAATCGGGGGTGGAGGTTGTTTAATACGACCTGGGATGGTGCTATCTTGATAGGGCTTGAGGAGAGAACTATGAAACACCGGATGTATCCAAAGTTGTGGAAGTAGATCAAGACGAAAAGTGACATCATTAATTTTTTCGATAATACGGAAATGACCTAATTGCCGATAATCCAACTTTTCGCATGGGCGAGTAGTCTTGATGTGTCGTCGTAGTAGCCATACCCGATCTCCAATGTTAAAACTGAATGGAAGCCAATGACGATCTACGTAAACCTTGTGTGTTTGTTGAGCTTGTTGTAGATGAGTAGATAAATCCACTTGTATCTTGTGTAACCGCTCCAAACGATCCTCTGCGCAAGGATTTGTGGGTAACTCAAGGATTTCAGATACACACCACCGAGGGTGACAGCCCATATAAGCATAAAATGGTGTGACCTTTGTTGATGAGTGGACAGAGTTATTATACACAAATTCGGTGAAGTGGAGAATATCCACCCAGTCCTCTTGATGATAGCTTAGAAAGCACCGAAGATACTGCTCCAACGTTTGATTTGTACATTCTGCTCTCTCTATCTCTCCCACGTATACTCTCTATGTGTTAAGCTTCTCCATTAAACCTTCATCTTATTCTCTGTTGCTATCCGGCTGAGTTAGTTATATCTAATGCTTTCGCACGTTAACATTCACATGGTATTAGAGCGCGAGGGTTGAGAACTGCTGCAGTTAACACTTGCTTTCGTAGACAAACCCTAGAACCTGGTAACAATAGACAAAGAGAAGATATGGTCAGAGGAATGGCGAGTTCACTTCCAATAGAGAAGCTCGACCGGAGCAACTACGCATCCTAGTCATACAAGATGCACCAGTACCTGGTGGGGCATGGATATTGGAGTTTCGTGGAAGGAACGAACGAGGTAGTGTCGGAGTTGGCACACGAGAACTTCCCGGTATGGGAGCAAGGAGCGAGCAGGGTATTGTACTGCCTCGCGTCCTGTGTGCACAACTAGATGCTCGGCTACATAAAGGATGCAAAAACGCCGAAGGTGGCCTTGGCAAATCTGAGGAAGATTTTCGCTACAAGTACCATAGCCCGTAAGTTGCAGCTCCGCCAATAGTTGAACAACATCCGGCAAAGAGACATGTTAGTTACAGATTACACCACCAAGATAAAGGAGATTTGTGACGCACTCGGGTCCATCAACATGACGGTGGACGAAGACGAGATGGTACAAATCTACATCGGTGGTCTACCACAAAGGTATGGGACAATCCGGATAGCGATCTACACCCGGGAGAAGTCATCGTCCTTCTTTGACTTATAATCAATGTTGTTGGTCGAAAAAACCACGCGGGTTGAGGACCACTCAATCTCACAGACGGATGTTGTACACAGAGTCGGATCGGCCCCGTGGAGGTGGAGGATGAGGTGGGCCAACAAGTAATGGAGGAGGCCGACAAGAGCAGGAGCGAAGGCACATAGGTAGTATCGACAATAGTTCCGGACCCTCCACAAGCAGGGGGAGTCAAAGCGGCACCGGAAGCTGGCAAGGAAAAGCTGACACAGAATGTTGATACTGTGGCAAGAAGTGCCACAGGGAAAGAGAGTGTTGGAAGAAACGCACAGATTGTAACAAATCCGGATACGGCAAAACCGGTCGGGAAATTCGACAAAGCTCGCACTACGCAGAAGGATTGGAAGGATCCAGAACCAGG